>NC_081409.1:622591254-623791254 GCF_030272615.1 Cryptomeria japonica | reverse complement strand
GAAAACTAAGATCATTTAGAAAACTTGATCACCTTTTACTGTTTAAACCAGTAGGAAAGAAGATTGGTCATTTCCAGTTATTGCCTATGCAAGTTAAATTTTGTATTCGCTTTCATTTAAAGTAATGGCAAGACCTTGATAGGTTTGTTTGGACCCTGTCATCTGGTTGTTATGAGTTGGGCCATAGTGGGTCAAGTCCCTAGTTAGAGTACCATCAGACAAGAGACCTTTGTATTAGCTTTTAATATGCTCAGTGGGATCCATTTCTATGTAGGGATCATTTAGGATTTATCAACAAAAGTGGTCATTTGTATATTGGTTGTTGTTTGCCTAAAAGGTGGGAATGTAAATGACGTGAACCCTATGTAACTATAACTTAATTAATTATTAGAGGGGTCTTGCAGTTGAGAAGACCCGGAGATGTAGCCCTCTAGGGGTGAACTCTAAGATCATTTTGGTGTTATGCGATACTTTTGTTCTCATGTTTCATGGTTAGTGTTAGCATGTATGGATGTCAATTTGATAGAATGTATAAGTGGGTTAGATGAGAATTGTCGTAATGCATGTATGTAGTCATCTTTTAAATGCAATAAATGGATCATGAAGGAATGTACTCTAGTAATGTTAATGAAAATAGGTATGCATGAAAGGACCTCATTAGTTATGATGATATTATAGAGTGTTTTGGAACAAGATGCATGGTATGAGTTTAATGCAAAATTGAACGTAATGAATGGATAACAATTATTGGATGAACTCGTCATATTACCTAAATTGTAATTCTAATTGAAGAACTTCATTTAGTTATTTGCATTTTATTCTTAATAAATGAACTTCATCATATTAGCTTCATTCTAACTATAATGGATGTACTCATCAAGCTATCTATATTTTAACCCTAAGGGATGAACTTCATCATGCTATGTACATTTCAACCTTAATATGTGAACTTCATCTTATTAGCTATATTTTAACTATAATGAATGAACTCAATGGGTTATTTACATTTTAACCTTAATAAACAAACTTCGTTATGTTAGCTATATTGTAACTAAAATGGATGGACTCGCCAAGTTAACCATATTTTAACCTTAATGGATGAATTTACATGTTATCTATGTTTTAACTTCTATGGGTAAATTTCCTCATGTTAGCCTCATCTTCAACCATAATAAATGAACACTTCCTAATTTCTATAATGTTAATTCACTGAACAAATTATATCCATGTATCAAGAAATAGCATGTAAATAAGATATCCTGCTTAATTGGATCAAATGTCATGAGTTGAGTTAGGTGCTAAGTTGTGTAATCACGTTGGGAAACTCCTTAGGTTCGTTTAGTCTTCCGCTGTGTTATCTAAGCATTAGATAACTCCAATGTATCTTAATGTTGTGTATTAAAGTTTTTAAAATATATATATATATTTGCACTCCATTTGAGTGTTTTAGCTTTAACCCTTTGGGGTTTCCTGGTGGGACATTACAATTGGGAGTATTCATTTGGATCTAAACTTCAACATTAGAGGAAGAAGAAACAACAAAAGGCATCACAAAACTCCCATCCTTCTCAACATTCTCTAGAGAAGAAACAGTATCCTAAGTCCACACATACAGGGAGAAAACTTTAAATATCTAAGGGCACCAACAAGGGGAGAAAAAACAACATCCTCCTAAGGAACCCACATAGTCTTCAAAGAAGATGTAGCATCCACCTTCAAAACCCACACTATCTCTAGAAAAGAAGTAGCATATACCTCTAAAACCATATGACCCTCACCAAAAGGAGATAAAACATCATCCTTAATAGTGTTAATCTGCAACTCTAACTCAACCAAAGAAAAGAAAGGCTTCACAAAATTCTATTGTAATTTAGAGGACAAAAACCTCTTTTTTAAACCCAAAAAAGGAACACCAATATTAAGCTCAACCTCATCCTCTTCAATAGACTATTTCACCACAACCTTTCTATTAGGTTTGTCCTCATCACCCTCTCCAACAAAAATTTTCTACAGGATATCTAGGAGGAGTTCACCCTCACCTTCTTGAAAATCCTCTAGATCTACAACTACATCTCAGTCAAAAGGAGAAGGATAATCTCCTTCCATTCCCCACCAGTCATAAGAATCAGCACCAAAAGGGTCATCAATAGCCTCTATAATAGTTGTAGGACTAAAAGAATGTGCCAAAATAGGGGATTGAGCCCCTCATCTCCCATGTCTCTCACCCCATCTTCCACATACTCATCTTCTTTGGCCTCATCATTCACTACTAGATTTTATCACATTGTAGTGGATACCCTCGCTATCCTCACTAATGTTATGGCAAAGAAAACTCTAGTTTCCCTCGTGGTCATTGTCTTCTCTCTTGTCACCTTCACTGATCACTTCCCCATGGTTTTGACTTTTAATTTTATGTTAATCTAAAGTTAAACACATAAATACTAAAATAATAAAAAATATAAGACAACATAAAGAGTTGAGCCTAATAAATTGACTTAAATGTAAGTTAACTGGATAGAAATTAAATTGGTGCTAACATTGAAACAAGAGGATAAGGTTCATGTACCTTATGATGTGAAAAAAAAATTTGGTGTTATGATATAATCTTAATAATTAAGATTAAAGACTATATTACTCATCCTTGAAGATATGAGACAATTAAATCTTAAAAATACAAGTATCTACCTAGGACATAATTACAATAGTAATTGACCAATTCTAGTGGCTTTACACTGATTGAACTCTACAATATTTTTCTTTATAAAAATAGAATTAATTACCTATAAAAGGCATTTTCCTATTGATATATAAAGTGAGGAAAATAAATATGGTATTAATGGACATCATAGATATTTCTATTGTAGCATCCTAAAATTGCACCCCTGTATAATTTTGATTACATTTGGGTCCCTACCTTAGTGTTTGTGCCCCTAGGCCTGACTAGGACCTGATTTTGCTCATATCACTCAAGTACAATTGCATTTTTTACTTTTTGCATTCACTAGGCACCCTTTCCTAGGCCTAAAATGGGGTAGGACCAAGGCGCCACACTCTGGTCCTCCCTATTTGGGCTCCTCTAAAAACCCTTTTCGCTATTTTAAATTTGAGTGGGATTCCAAACTTCGTGTCGGCTCATGTCAGAAAATTAGTTAGTTTTGCGATGGACAAGTATAAAAGGAGGCTTTCCCCTCTCATTTGGATATATATTCATAAAGTACAAACATGTGTGGAAATTACATTCAAGCATTCAAGAAATTGAGCTAGTAATCGGACTTCCTTCAAGCCTTGGAGTAGCAACAAAGTTAAGATCCAAGCATTGAAGTGGAGATTTACATCCTATTTTCTCAAAGACTTCATGAAACCCTAATCTTGTGTGGAGACAAACAAAACTTCACAAAGAGGTATTATATTTTTATTTTTAGTCATTATTCAACATCTCTCTCAAAAGGAGAATCTTCAATTATAGAAATTCAATTATCTTTTATCTTTATTTCATAGTTAAAATTATAAAACCGGGGTTTGACTTAGGCAAGCCCCTATTCCCAACCCATTTCCCTTTCTTTCTGTGTGTAGGAAATTGGTATAGAGCTGCAATCTTCAAAATTGGCATTATTTACAAAGACGAATCAATCCTCTTTGTTGTGAAAAAAGTTAGGAGGAGCAGGGCAAATTTTGCCATGATCCTGACATTTTTGGAGCTCTTTCGAGGATCAGATCCGAATCTACTTACATTTCTTAAATCCAGGTGTGTGTCTCAGTCCCACGTTTGTAGCTCATTGTTTCTATGTTTTTACCTTCATTTTCAACACTTTACCCCAATTTCATCAATTCAACTCACTAAAGAGGGTAAAAAAATTCACCCCTTGAATCCAATCAGTATTTTCAATCCTTATCTTTGTTGGTTTGTGACTAAATCTATTAGATTCAACCCTCTTTTGAATGAAGTGGTCCCTAAGAAAAAATTAGTGGTTTTTCATCTTTCTTGTGGTGGAAACCCCAAATTTTTCACCATTACATTTTGGTGAACCCAACTCCTTACACCTTTAATTCTTATTTTTGTTCTCAGATCTGAGTTTTTATGCAATTTAAAATTCAAATTTTCATTTACAAGTTTGATTTCCAAGTGAATTTTAAAAATTTAGAGGTTAAATTCACTAAACCCTAATTTTTAAATTTAAAATTGACCTTGTAAATTACTTAATTCAAATTAATTATTTCAGATCTAAGTGTTTTTCAATTTCACAATTCAGATTTTCATTTAAAAGTTTGATTTCCAGGTGAATTTTAAAAATTTAGACGTTAAAATCAACAAAACCCTAATTTTAAATATTAATTTGAGCTTGTGAATTGCTTAATTTGGATTAATTATTTCAGATCTGAGTATTTTCCCATTTCAAAATTCAAATTTTCATTTACAAGTTTAATTTCCAATCAAATTTTAAAAAATTAGCAGTTAATTTTAAAAAACCTAATTTTTAAATTTAAAATTGAGCTTGTGGGTTGTTTAAATTTTGGATTAATTATTTCAAATTTGATTATTCAAATTCAAAATTGCAATCTTAGATCCAATTTTATATTAATTTTTTAAAATAAGAGGTTATTTTCAAAAAAAAATCCTAATTTTTAAATTTAAATTTACTAGTGGATTGCATGCTCTTTATGAATTTATCTTTTCAAAATCACAAATTAATTTTCTTAAGTAATTGAACAATTATTTTTACCATAATTTTGCATTTTTTAATTATTTCAAATTTTAAATTTCCAATTTCCCTCCTTCGTGCATGAGTTTTACTACTATTAGTCCAACCTATAATATCCCCGTGAGAAGAAGTTTTAGAATTAAGGCTTCCTAGGGTTTAATTATCAAGATGGAGCCTGTTGGCATGCTAGCATAACTAATGGAGATGATGTTGTATCGATAAAGGACTGTTGGTGATCATATATATATTGATGGACTGTTGGTGATGATATAATTATGATATGATACTTGATGATCAGTTATTTGTGTTATCATTGATGGAAACCATATTTATCCATGTTTGTTTATGCTTGGTATGTCATCTAAGTCTATTGGTTAAGTCTAACTGGTAATGTATTGAATTGGATTGAGCTGGAAAGAAAAACTACCAAGTGACAGTGAACTGGTAAGCAAGAATAGAGAACAAGTTGGTTGTGGTAGTGATCTGTGTTGATTCAGGTGTTGCGGTTTGGAATGTCTACTTATGACAAATTTATAATGAGACTATGATATGAACTGCATCATGTTTGGAGAACCAAAAGTCATGTTTGTAATTGACTATTGCATAATCAGCTAGGGTTTGAGAACCAGTATCAAGATCGTTGACCGGTGATGATTTATGGTTTGGCGATGATTCTTTTCATGTTCATAAGTTGACGATGGCATGTCAGAATCCATGTGAAGAGATAAGATATTGTTTTAGTGCGTACAAGGATCAAATTTCTTGGGAAGCAGCGAAGTGCATAGCAGAATGTGTTAATGGTTTGACAGCTTATCAAATTGATTTGTGATGATGAGTTATGATCATTCAACAGCTGTAATTGTCTTGTAATTTATTGTAATGATCTATATGATGATCGATTTGCAATGATCTGATATGATCTATGATGTAGATTCATTGTAGGCTAGGGTCTTGTAACCGACCTAATTGTAAAATGTATTTAGGTTGATTTTGAGAAGGTTAAGAGTGTCGGTGATCAGAGAAGTGTGTGTGTGTCGAACCAGATTGAGATGTCTCTATGAGAGAAGCAGATTGGAGTTGACAAGGATCTATTATAGAAAGTTATGAAGTGTTTACTCCTGATCATTTATATGTTGTTTCCTAATAGTTGTAGCAGAATTAAAATCCCTTAACCGGGTAGGTCCTAACAGGCTTGATCTTGTAAATCCCTTCGCCGGATGGCTCATTAATCCAGCGCTCTAGGGAGGTTTCTCCTAACAGGGTAAAGCTCCTAACAGAGCTAATTTTTAAAATCCCTTGACCGGGTGACTCCTAATAGGATCTTCTCTTAACTGGGCATTGTTGTAAAGCTCCTAATTGAGCTAGGCTCCTAACAGGACACATTCTGAAAGAGTTTATATTTTGTGGGTACCGATTCCCACCATGTTTTTTCCCATCTGGGTTTCCACGTGAAAAATCCTTGTGTTCATGTTGTGGATTATTAAGTTGTTCATTTGATGTCTTTACTATATTTTCTTAATGATGAACTCTTAAGTTGCTACCGGTAATGTTTTGGTGAATCTGCATTAAGTGATTGTTTGATCTGCTACCGGTACTGGTTATGAAGTGTTTTGTGAAGTATTGTTCAGATTGGTGAAAGTTTGCAATTTATTGTTATCACTAATTCACCCCCCACCCTCTCAGTGTTAACCGGATCTTCACATTAACAATTGGTATCAGAGCATTAGGTCCTCTTTGTGAAGAAGCTTAACTGCTTGAGGAAAAGATCTAAGGAAGATGATGAAGAAGGAGGGTCCCAAATTCACTAAGGACAACTATTGGATATGTAGTGATAGAATGAAGATATATATCAAAGGTGTGGGTGCTCAGTTTTGGCAGCATGTTATTACTTAGTATGTACCTCCTACCGGTCCTCTGACTATAGATCAGTTGAAGGAGCCACAAAAAAACATTCAAGCACTGGAAGCCATAGTAAGTACATTGGTTGATACTGAATATATTGATGTTCATGGTTTAGAGATTGCTTTGGAAGTTTGGGAGAAGTTATAATTAATCTATGGTAGTGATAAGCATGTTCAAAAGGCTAAAGAAGAGAGTCTTAGAGGAAATTTTGATGATATGAGAATGATGGAAGGAGAAAATATTACTCAGTACAAATAGAGGATTAAAGAAGTTGTCAATGGAATCAAAAGTGTTGGTCGTACTATAGAAGAAGACACTATTGTGAGTAAGATGCTTAGAACCCTATTTCTTGCCTATGCCATCAGAGTGTGTGCTATTCAAGAGTTGAGGTCAGTTACTAAGGATAAGGTTACTCTTGATTCTTTGATTGGTAAGCTCACTTCTTTCGAGTTAAATAGTTTTGATAACAGTGTACCCTATTGGCAATTGACACTCATTTGATTGGTTTCAATATGTTTTCATTGATGGAAACATGTTCTGGCTTTCATGTTTTGGTTTGGTTGTTTACTGGCAGACACTTCACCGGCACAGGTAGGCATCTTTACCGGTAGGAGAAACTATATGGGTATCGGCATTGCAGGCTGACATGACATCATCAGGTTATAAGTATTGGAGGCTGACATCATTTGGGAGATCCGGAAATCAGTAATTGATTTTTATATTTATGTATATATGTAATTAAGATGACATATATATTCACTTTTCAATTGTCTATGTAAGTTGACATAAGGCATGAAGGATTGTAAAGGTATATAGTTTAGTTGATTAGATCATTTTTTATATAGGAGAGATGTATGTGAGATGTGAGAGTAATATTTTATAATGTGAGGAATGTTCATTATGTAAGAGGTTATTTTGGTAAGGTTTTAGGGTTCAAGAACCAGAATAGTTAGAGCTTAACTGGAACTATATTTAGGCATAGGAGATGCTATCATTGTAGTTCACTCATTCTTCTAGATTGTAGTTTGGATTTTTATGTAGTTAGTGAGACTCCTTTTGTGTTGAGTAGTGTGCTCTAGGCTATAAACCTTTCTGCAAATGCAGGCCCCCATATTATGTAATATCTTTTCATATGGCCAGTGGATTGATATTGTGGGTTGCAAATCCCACTGTGGTTTTTCCTCTTTGAGGTTTTCCATGTATAATTCTTTGTGTTATGGTATTCATTTGTGTGATTGTGTTCTTGATTGATTTACTTCTTTCATTTATATATGTATCGGTTTACTGGTTGGTGAATGAATGTTTTAATAAGGTTAAAATGGATCATTCTGGTAGAACACTGATTCACCCCCCCCTCTTAGTGTTCTTGGATTCCAATAATTGGTATCAGAGCCTTGTGCCTCAGAGGAATTTTAATAGCTTGAGGAAGATCCCGAATCCAAAATTCATGGATATGAGTTTGGAGAAGCAACTTGAGGTAGCACTTGAAGATTATGATGCTAAAAGGATGAAGAACTTGAAGTTACAAGATGAATTGAATTCTGCTAAGGAATTCATTCTTATCCTAAAGGAGAGGTTGTCATTTGTTCAATCTAGGAGGAAGGAACTTCAACAAAATCAAGATAATGAAGAGAAAGATTCCCTTAATGAAAGATGTTAGAAGCTGAGTCAATAGAAAATGGTCATGAGGAATCAAATGCAAGCACTAACTATGAGGATGTCAAAGGAGATTGAAGACCAGAAGATGAATGAAGAGAATCTTGGGAGGTCCCTGAAAGATAGATCTGAAGAATGCATCCGGTTGGTTCATTAAAATGATATGTTGAGAACTGATTAAGTGCAATCCCAAAGTAATGAACAAGAACTTGAGAGACAAATGATAATTCTGAGAGATGATCTGACTACTTCAAGTGAGTACAAGAACAAATTCAAGGCTAGTTCAGTACAGCTTGATGAAAAATTGAAAAGTTAAAGAAAGAATAAAGATTCTAGTGGAATTGGATTTGAACAAGGTCAGAGCTCCAGTACTACTAATGAAGATCAAAACCAGAAGACACCGATAAGGCAACTTAATGATTACAAATTTAATGGTAGATGTTGTAATGGTGGGAAAATGGTGATTGATAAATCAAGAAGGAAACTACCCTTTCCCTCAAAGAGAGATGAAAGTTTTGCTAGCGATTACCATTCAAGCACTTTTCACCATTACATTAGAAAGAGAAGAGGATAATTCACTAGATTCAATCTCTCCACACAAAGATGGTAGATTGTATTATGAATGAATGGGGAATGCTAAGTTGATCCCCTCTTTCTTATTTGATTTGGAAAGAAAATTGATTGAATTATATAGTGCAAAAGTGACAAAGAACTGATTATAAATTGAGATCGGAATATGGGATGAAGTTGTGCACCTAGATTTGGTAGTAAAATGTCGAGACGTAGTCGCCCTAAGAATTTGAGGAAAAGTTGCCTATACTATGGCAGTAACGTATACAGTCCTCAAAAAAATTCGTGAAATGAAAAGGGTTTTTCCACTTCTGCAAATGGGGTCTGAATCCAAAAGTACACCTATGCACCTACAACCTACACATAGAAAAGAGAGGAAAATGGGTTAGGATTGGGGGTTTGCCTTTAGGTCAAACCCCAATTTTGGAATTAACCAAGTGCTAAAAGAAAGTACTTGCAAGTAGATGTAAATGAAAGACTATATTGTAAATCACCTCAAGGGAGGTTGTAGTAGCAATGTTGATAGAAATACTTGTGTGGTATTGAATGTTGAAATCAATCTCCTCTTCAATGGTTGAATCCTTGACTTGAATGCAACACCTAACCTTGAAGGGAGACTTGAGAATGCTCAATGCTAGAAAAGAATGCTTGAATGCTCTTGAATGCTTGATCACTTGTGAATTTCCCACTCATCCCACCTCAACTTATGCAAATAAAAGGATGAATACCCCTTAAATACATGATAGTGGCTTTGAATTTTATCATGTGCCAACATCAAGGGAGTTTCTCGCCTAAGGCACAACCAACAATGCAACCTTGGGAAGGGATGAGGGCACCACGCCCCTATCCTACCCCTTTCTTTAGGGAAGAGTGCTGACAGGGTGATGCAGAGGCCAAGGAAGAAGTTATTTCTGCAAGTTGAGCAATCACCAATCTCTGATCAGGCTAGAGGATTTGAATTTGCAAGGGTGAGGATCCTAATGCAATCAAAAATTGCTAGGGTCACAATTTTATGACACTACATTTAGCCCCCACTTTAGCAGGAGTATAAGTGTATGCTAATAGTGTTAGTAAAGTTTAAGCAAATAAGATTGAAAGAACTTTACCACATCAAGGAGGCAATATGCACCAAGCCCCCAGTGGGCTTAGGTTCTTACAACTTCGATTGACAAAGTAAAAGGGAAGATCGAGAAGGGGAGAACCATGACTGCAAGTAGCAAAGTTCCCTTTACTATGAGTCATGAAAGCAAGGAAACAAAAGATTACAAAGAAAAACAAAGTTCACTAAGTAATTCTAAGTATCACAAGAAGGAAAATATGAGCGGAGTGCATGCCCCAACCTTAAAGAGATCGCACGCGCCTTATCGGGGGCGATTGTATTAAGGTAGGATACATTGAAGAGAGATAAGGAAGGGAGAACATTATCGCAAGGATTTAGCCCTGAATCGAGGTATAAACCCAAGGATAATGAACACAAAGAATGAGGTAGTGTCACTTTCCTCAGGGTTAGTATGTTGTATGATAACTCATGTATATCATGTATGTATATGCATATAATAATATTCATTCCCTAAAGAAGGACACTATCCTAGAGGAAAGGGAAGAGAGGATATCTTTTGAGTCAACATGAAAGAGAACAAGAAAAGATCTCAATTCTTTGCATCATCCCCAAGTAGACATTAAGGGAACAATAGAAAAATGGGGATACACATAGAAGAATGGTTACAAAAGAGAAAGAAAGAAGAGAGAGAAGATATGTTGTGCTAATGTCGCTAATCTAGCACAACATCCACCTCCTGATCTTGTTGATCACTATTTTGGGAAGGCGAGAAGCATGCCAAAGGAGTAGCATTGAGCATAGAAGATGGAGCTATTGCAAGATCTAAACAAGGACTATTCTCATGTTGTAAGTCACTTTTTTTTATTCTAGGAGCTAGGATTAGGGTTTGTGAAAACTCATCCAATAAATGTTTGTCCACATCAACATACTCATACTCACTATCAGAAGCATTAGGAGTTGTATTTCCATTATGAATAACATTTTCACCCATTTCTTCATCAAAGTTAAAAGAAAGAGGAGAAAGAACATGAATAGGAGTAAAACCATCACATGTTTTATGAAACTTATGATTTGGATGTTGGTTGAACATCTTGCTTAGGAGAAAAGGGAATCATGTCAACTATTAGAGTCTGAGGAGATTGAGTATTTTGAGGGATAGCTTCATGAGCTCGAACACAACATCTTAATCAATGTTCTCTCGCACAACAATTCTGTCGAGTCTTAGTGGAAGGCTAAGAAGAAGGAGGAATACTTGAAAAAGTAGGAACATTTCTCTACTTGATAGTTGAAGGTTGAGGTTGAGGTATTTTTGGTTGAACAATAGGAGAAGCAAGCCTCTTCTCTCCATAAGAGGAAGGAGGTGGAACTACGCCATAGAAAGGAGAAATATTAGGCATAGGAAGGAGACCAAGTCCATCATGAGGAGGAGGTATAGCTATAACCTTAGGAATAATATTGGTGTTCTCCTTAAGAGAAGGTAAAGTCACATCCATAGGGGTAAGTGGACAATTTTCCTTAGGAGGGAGATTAGTTCTATCTGAAAGGGAAAGAACCTTATCTTGAAGAATAATAGGAATGTCAAGTGTTGGGGATATAGGTTGACTTAAGGATAAGATCACATTGTTCTTCCATTTTTGATAAGATTGAAAAAGAGAATCGCTCCTTGATGGAAGAGATTGAAATTTTTTTAGGCTAAAAGAGATCAATAGGAACACCGGGGCTTCTTTTGGATGGATGAAATAAGCTATGGTTAACGGTTATGATTTCTCCATTGTGAAGAAATTTTAGACACTTATGGATTAGAGAAGCAATATCCTTCATGGAAGATAGCCAAGGATAGCCCAACTTCACATGGAATTGCTCAAAAGAAGGTATGATAACAAAGTCAACATCCATGGATTTAGTATGAACCTCAATAGGAAGGGTGATCGAATCAATGGTAGGACAAGAGAAGCCATAAAAAAATTCACAACCACATTAGAAGTATCATATAGTGGTTTATGCAATCGTAAAGTGAAAAGATACTCTTTAGTTATGACGTTAACCATGCAAGAGGGATCAATCAGGGCACCACGACAAGGGATATCCTTAACCTTTGCAAGTATGTATAAAGGGCCATCAGGTGCTCTAATGGTCTCACTAGGGTAAAATGTAATACAAGGATCCTTAGGTGTATCTTGTGTTTCTACTATATTAACCAAGTTTGGAGCCATAGAGGTGAATTCTTCAAAAGTGAGAGAATAAGGCACAATCTCAATAACATTAGAGGTATGAGATGGCAAGGGATCAGTGAAAATATTAAGATTTTGATTAGGAGGAGCAACTAATTTATCCCCTTTATCATTCACACCCACCACAGATATAGTATTATTATCAATCAAGTCTTGAACCTTATTTTTCAATGCAAAACATTTCTCAGTACCATGACTAGGTTGACGATGAAATTGACAAAAGGAATTGTTATCAAATAAGGAGATGCAAGTTTGGAAGGATCAATTTTTTTTATAGGAGGAAGTTTGTTAATATTTATGTGCAACAACTGAGACATAATACTATGTAAAGATTCATTCAAAGGAGTAAATTGTCTTTCTCTTTGGAAAAATTTAGAAATAGAAGGCACACCTGTTGTAGCATTCACATGGTTGTTGTTGATTGGATCATAAACTTGATGAATCTTTTTGTTGGTTTGAAATTTGCAAACGGTTGTTGAACACTCTCCCCCTTATCACTCAGAGCCATAGGAGTGGATTGCTCCATTTGACTCACATCCAGTTGATAATTATGGAGTGTTGCGCACAACTGTGGAAAGGAAGTAAACTCATATAGAAGAAGCTTTTCCCTGATATCTTTTTTTAAATTAGAAATGAAAATTCTTTGAATATCATTATCAGGTACATGAAAAGAAATTTGAGCACACAAATGCTTATATCTACCAATGAAATCAGTCACTTTTTCTTTAACACCTTGTTTACAATGCATTAAATCAGTCAAAGTGATTTTAGGACCAATGTTGTTTTGAAATTATTGGATGAAAGCATTTGCTAATTGTTGAAAGGAAGTGATAGAATAAGAAGGTAGAGAGAAATACCATTGTAAGGCCTTATCTCTTAGTGTGCTTGTAAACAATTTTGTAAGCAATCGTTGATCATAAGAAAATCAGTACACAAGGTTTGAAATGCTTTTATATGCATAAGAGGATCACCTTTTCCATTATAGAGTTCCAATTGAGGGATCTCCACATGTTTAGGTTGCACGACTTTAACAATATCAAGAGAAAGTGGGATCGCAACATCAAAGGTGGGCACACTAAACTTGGATTGACTCATGGAAGCAATTTGTTGTTGTAAGGAAGACACAGTTTGAGCAAGATTTTTTATTGTCATTTTGCTGGAAGAATTGATGTTAGACATAGGTGATTGAGAAGCTGGTGTGATGTTATTGAAAGAAGGCATGGACTGAGAATAAGGTGGTGGGACATTATCATAAGTAGGCATTGATGATGATTGGGTAAGAAAATGGACACTTAAAGGAGGAATAAAGTTGTTGAAGGAATTTCCCCCTTGTGTCACGTTGATTGGTTGAGAAATAATAGGAAACCTCATGGAAGAAATAGGTAAAGATGGAGGATTAAATGAAGAAGAGGGATTGCCCCCATGACCTATGGTTGTAGGAATGAAATTTTGAGTTGAAGTATCCATGATGTTAGATGTGAAAGTAGTCAAAGGAATAGAGGAATTGAATTGTGTTGAAGGTTGTGAATAACCTAGGGTTTCGGCACAACTCTTGATAGGCATGACATTAGAATCAACAATATGTGCAATGCCATGCAATATATCAATTCCATTCTTATCACTTTGAAGCATGCACTTAAGACCTTCAATTAATGGAAGAGATTCACTATTAGGGTATTCTTGGGACATCTCTTGTTGAAGTTGTCAAATTGATTGTACAATGTAGAAAGTTGATCTAAAGAAACCCTAGTTAAAGCTTCTCCTTCGTCATGGGATCCATCAATGGGATGAATAGGCACATGATTAGGATGGGAAGAATTAGCATGATCCTAATTAAAGAAGTCACCCAAATTAGGCTCCATCTCCTCAATAATTAAACCTTGGGAAGCCTTAATTATAATGCTTCATCTAACAAGAATTGGATAAGTAGGACTAATAGTGGTAAAACTTATGCACTAGAGGGAAATTTTGAATTTTGAATTGTAGAACAAAGCTTACAAAATTGAGTAATACAAAATATAATTTGAACTTTGTTGGGGAAGAGGATGACACAATTTCCAATAATGAAAGGAAATTGGAATTTTAAAATTAGGGCCAAGGGAATACCACTTAATTTTAAAATCAGAATTTTTAAAATCAAGGTAGACTATAATTAACCTCTTAATATTAAAAATTTCTTGAAAGTTGAAATGTTGAATTTTGAAGGTATTTCTAATTCTAGAGGGATCAAAAATCGATAAAATTAGCCAATCTTTTGGATTTAGGCTATTAAATACAGTCATAATAGTCTCTCAAAATTTTGGGAAAAAAGTCAAGGACCGTGGCGGGAACGCACATGGTCCGACCAACTTTTCTCAAAATTTTCAAGGCTGGATATTACGATGATTTTAAAGCTAACCCCCAAAAATTGGTGACTTTTATGATCTCTAGATGGGAGAAATGAAGGCGCAAATGTGAAAATAGGACCTTATTAGCCTGTTTTGAAGAAAAAGGAATGAAATTGGAATTTTGAAAAGGGTCAAACCTAATGGATAGGGATGCCTTGGAAAATGTTCAGAAATTTGAAGGTAAATGAAATTGATTTGAAATTCACACAAAATCCAATTAATTTTTAAAATTAGGGTTTGATGACCTAACCACTTAATTTTGAAATTTAAATTTTGGGAAGAAGGTGGGAAATTGAAAATTTGAATTATAGGATTGAAGACAAATTTGAGAACAATCAGAAATCTCAAAATTAAATGGAAATCCAATTTTTGCACAAGTTCAAGATGATATTTGAAAATTAGGGTTTTAACAAGTAACCTCTCAATTTATAAATTTTAATTGAACAAGACTATGAGGAAATTGAATTTGACAATCAAAACAATTTTCAGATCTAAGATAACCACAAGCAATTTTTACAAATCACAAGTTCAATTTTTAATTTTAAAAACTAAGGTTTTTAGTGAATTAACCACTAAGTTTGCAGAAAATTGAATCTTGTAAATGAAAAATATGAAATTGTGTTCAAAGGAAAGCATGCAAGATATCGGATTCACCAAAATGTAATGGTGCAAAAATGGTGAATGATAAATCAAGAAGGAAACTACCCTTTCCCTTAAAGAGAGATGAGAGTTTCACTATCAATTACCCTCCGAGCACTTTTCACCATTACATTATAAAGAGGAGAGGTTAATTCACTAGATTCAATCTCTCCACACAAATATGGTAGATCGTATTCAGAATAAATGGGGAATGCTAAGTTGATCCCCTCTTTCTTGTTTGATTTGGAAAGGAAATTGATTGAATTATGCAGTGAAAAAGTGACAAAGAACTTATTATAACTTGAGATCAGAATATGGGATGAAGCAGTGCACATGGATCTGACAGTAAAATGTCAAGATGAAGTCACCCTGCAAATTTGAGGAAAATTTGCCTGGACCATGGCGGGAATATACACGGTCCTCCAAAAAAACTATGAAATGAAAAGGGTTTTTCGTCTTTGTAAATGGGGCCCAAATCCAAAAGTACAGTTCTGCACCTACAACCTACACATAGAAAAGAGAGGAAAATAGGTTGGGATTGGGGGTTTGTCTTTAGGTCAAACCCTAGTTTTGGTATTAACCAAGTAATGAAAGAAAGTACTTGTAAGTATATGTAAACCAAAGACTGGATTGTAAATCACCTCAAGGGAGGTTGTAGTAACAATGTTGATAGAAATACTTGTGTGGTATTGAATGTTGAAATCAATCTCCTCTTCAATGGTTGAATCCTTGACTGGAATGCAACACCTAGCCTTGAAGGGAGACTTTAGAATTCTCAATGCTGGAAAAGGATGCTTGAATGCTCTTGAATGCTTGATTGCTTGTGAATTTCCCACTCATCCCACCTCAACTTATGCAATTAAGAGTACTAAAGCCCCTTAAATACATGATAATGGATTTGAATTTTGTCACGAATGGACATCAAGGGAGTTTCCCGCCTGAGGCACAACCAACAATGCAATCCTAGGAAGGGCCCTGCCCCAAAATAGGGCAGGGACAAGGGCACCATGCCTCTATCTAAGGGGGGATAGTGGTACCACGCCCCTATCCTACCCAATTCTCTAAGGTAGAGTGTGGACAGGGTGATGCAGAGGTCAAGGAAGAAGTTGTTTCTACAAGCTAAGCAATCTCTGGTCTTTGATCAGGCTAGAGGATTTGAATTTGCATGTGTGAGGACCCTAATGCAATCAAAAATTGCTAGGGTCACAATTTTATGACACTACATATTCTTTGTTTGTAATAAATTTGATCACATGGTTAGGCAATGTAGAAATAGAGAAAATCATAACTATAATTCTATTTGTGGTCAATGTTCTAAATGCAATAAGTATGCTCATAAGACAGAAGATTGCAGAATGACTATTAAATGTTATGCATGTGACAAATTTGGACATATGGTAATCAGTGCAGGTCAAGCAATTATACTGATTTTAGCAAAGCAATTCAAAAGAACAATGTTACATGTTATGCATGCAACAAGGTTGGACACATAGCTAAGTTATGTAGAAGCAGAAATCCACCGGTTAACAATGATGGATCAAATGATAAAGGGAAAGAGAAGGTCAATGAAATCCAGCAAGATCATATCAAGAAATGGGTCAAGAAGTCTGATGATCAATCAATAGATGGGAATGCTCTAGTTACTCAATCAGCAGAGGAGGTTGCTCCTGTACTGATAGGAAGATCATCCAGTAACTAAGGTAGATGCCTTAGGGGTAGGAAAAATTCTTGATAATACTGCTTAAGCACCAGGCAGATGTTCTGAAAAATGTTCCCGACATTGGAAATGCTTATCCGACATGGAGATGTTCGATCGAGATCTGGTATCTTTCACCAGAAGTCATTCATATCAATGAAAGATTAGGTTTTCTTGGAGGTTAAAAGGTTCAATCCACTTCATTTATGATCACTTTGCATTTAGAGAAAGTCTAAGGTGATTCAGTGCAATCTGATATCTTTAGTGATTTCACTAGTGATCGGAAGAGTTCTTTAGGGTTTCACATGCAACTATTTCTCAGGGACTTATCGGTATTTATCTTTCATCATGGAAGAGGGATCATCCTCTGCACCAACTTTTATTGCAAGTCCTACTGTTGTTGAGGTAAAGGATCATCCTAGGCCAATTTTCAAGAGATGTCCACATATTGCCACCTTGGATGATTCGGTTGGCACTTTTTCTCATGTCCCAAAAGGAGTTATATATGTGGAAGATGTTAGAGCATACATTCACTACCACATTGAGGATTTGGGAACTAGTGATATTAAGAGCATGTATATGAGTGAGTTAATGGGAGATTCTGGAAAGATCAAGCCCGAGTACAATCACATTGAGGATCTAGTGTTTACCGACATTCTGGATATTCCTGAATTTGAGGATGAGATTGTCAGATATAATTTGAGCAGAGTGCACGGAGAATTCATTTGGTTAGATAGACCTTATAATATCTTGAAGGAGGCCATTAAGGCCATCACCAGTTTGTCATAGATTGGTCAACATCTGGAGAAGAAGATTTCTAATGATCGGGTTAACAAGCTCACCAGCGCAACATCAGACTGGCAATCGATGAGGGTTGGCACCATCATAGATAGAGACATCAGATTTGAAAGCATGATTATTGGTTACAAGGTAACTCAATCAAACTATTTGAATTATATTTATATCTCTTGTATGTATGCAACACATAAGATGATGAGAGAAAATGAGAAGTTAGATCTTTGTGGATGGATGTTAGATGAATTGTTAATTAACCTAGGGAAGATCAAAGGAGAGAAGAAGGGGACATTCTGGTATGGAAACCTTATTGTCTATTTGATGCTATTTTTCATTAATGAAACTCCCAGTTTTGGGAAGAGACAATGGGCATTTGATATCTCGGTAGGAAGGCAACTAAAACAATCTATTGCTAGTTTGGGTAGTCAGCGAGATGATAAAGTGTGGGGTTACTTCAAGGCATTCTAGAAGGCTACGAATTCTAGAGTGAGGGTTCCAAAGAAATGTTTTGAGAAATACTCAACTGATATATGCTTCATGGTTAAAAATGATGAAACCTTGATGGAAGTAGTCAAACCTCGGAAGATATGGATTGAAGAGATGGGTTCTGAAGTTGATGCAAATATTTTGGATGATTATGCAAAGATGTTAATTGATGCACCTATTGATGAAGCTGAGAAATCCTTTGGTACTGCAAAACAAAAGAAGCAAGAGGTTGAAACTAAGTTTAATTAGAAGAAGAGGGATAAACAGTAGGGAAAGGCAAGAAAATTTGTTGAACAAGTATCTCAGGACATCAAGGCATTAACTGATGTTGTTCTAAAAAAAGGAAGGTAAAGAAAAGAGCCTGAAATTTTTATTGAGCCTATTCCATAAGACTCTGGATCTAAAGATGATACATGCTTAGCATTCAAGAGGGTACTGAGAAAGAAAGGTGAAGAGTCTAAGGAGGAAGCTAGGAAGCAACCGGTTATGAAGGTTACAATCAAGGTACCGGCACAGAAGAGAGCTCCAAAGGAAACACCTTCTACTCCATCTGGTACTGGAAGAAGAAAGAAGATGGATGACACTGATCTGGCACTTGTTACCAGTAATGTAACTATTATTCCACCCAAGACTTGTGTAGAATTGGTTGATGAAATCACTAAGGATGGTATGTTGAAAAATGTACAATTTTATTATGAGAATTTAGATAATGATGAATAGAGAGAAGTTGAGGAAGCAGTTTTATTATATTTAGATATATATAAAAAAAATCCTTGTTAGAAATTGAGACTCAAACACCAGCACAGCTATATGACAATTTAGATGCTAGAAGATTATTAGCTATGGAGGAGGATAGGCGGATAAAGATCCATGAGTTGTTAACTACCTGTGGATCCATTACTCCATAGGAGTTGGATAGGACACTTGAGGTTGCAGACATGAAAAATCTTCCACAACAAGCACAAGATAGTTCATCTTATGTTAGGTAGGGTTAATGAGATAATCACTGAAACCCACAAGGCATGGGTTCAATTATTTGCTACAAACCTTGGTTTTTATACTTCACCAAAGGCTAAAAATGACACTAAAAACATCCCAATTGAAGGGAAAGGTAAAGGTATAATAAGTACCTCTTCTACAATTTTGAAGGATATTAAGATATTGGATATAGAGCCTCCAGTAGAATCTAATGTACAAGACACAGAGGTGATACCGATAGATGTAGAGATACCGACAAATTCAAAGAAGGTACAGGACATTAGTCCTCTGGATCAGAATGTACAGGTTGAGGTCACAGTTCATAAGGAGGAACTGGCAATGACTATTACTGCACTAAGTGGCGAAGCCACCGGTAAAAAAATAGGAAGCTATAAAAGTTAATAAACCATCAGAAGAGAAGAAAGAGGAATTCGACAAGGAACCAATAGTGAGCACATCATTGTTGTTAATTGACACCTCATAGGTAGAGCAGAAAATCTTAACTGAGATGAGTTCTACTGAGCTCATGGTGATGGTTGCACAGAAGATGATGAAGGAAGGATCTATGGACAAAGGAGTTATTGATCAGTCTATCCCTATTTTGCATAGACTTGTCCCGGAGTGCAAATTTAACAAAAACCCATTCCACAAGCTTAAAATAATCACAAAGCACATTTCTAAGGACTTTCAATCTTTACAGTAGATATCAAACCAACAGGTGCTAGAGAGGTTTACACAAGCTAAGAGAGTGACATTTGATTAGATGATTGAGTCAGAGAAGAAGGAGATTAATGATAAGTTGAAGTTGATTGATAATTTCTTAAGGAAGTGTACTAATATTTATAGATTATGTTGTAACACAGGTTTACTTACAATGGATTCAAATAAAGGGATTAAGGATATTCAGGAGAAGATTGTAGGTATAGTCAATTCTTTTGATGGTTCAAATTCTTTGACTGCATCTATTGATGGTCAGAATTTGGTATTGGAAGCTCAAGTTTCATCTCTTGAGAGGGATAAAGATAAACTTATAAGGAGAGCTAGAAGTCTTAGAGGATTGGTGAGTCCCTGGTTGGACTCTTTAAGTGTACATAAGGAGTGTATTGATATGGTTGGTAAGCCCACACCGGCAGAACTTAAGGATAAAGAGTCATATGCCCACATGCTTAATGGACTTGTATCTATTTTTGGCACACTCAAATCAGGTTGGGATACTTATCTAGAGCTTTTGGAGAAAGCCTATCCAAAAAATTTCAAATATATTCAAATTTGGTAAGGTGTTTTGGGACATTCTTTGTACCGTCTTTCATTCTTCGTCTTGGTTTTTGGTTTTTTTTTTTGCATTGATGTCAAAGGGGGAGGTATAGGTGAAAAATATATTCTTGACATCAGGAGATATGGAGGTATGGATTATTTTGTTCAGGTCATGATCACATATGAATATTCAACTCAAGGGGAGCAGTCTCAGGGTGAAACCGGCAGATGGAAACCATTATCATTTTTCACATGAGTGTTGCCATCAATGCCAAATGGGGAGATTGTTGGCAATTGAAACTCATTTGATTGGTTTCAATATGTTGTCATTGATGGCAACATGCTCCGGCTTTCATATTTTGGTTTGGTTGTTTACCTGCAAACACTTCATTGGCACTGACACCGACAAGTATCTTCACCAGTAGGAGAAACTCTATGGGTACCGACATTGCAGGTCAACATGGCTTCATCAAGGTTACAAGTATTGGAGGCCAACATCATTTGGGAGATCCGGTAATCGGCAATTGATTTTGATATTTATTTATATATATAATTGAGCCGACATGTATATTCACTTTGTAATTATATATGTAAGTCGATATAAGGCATAAAGGACTATAAAGGTATATAGGTCAGTTGATTAGATCATTTTTGATATAGGAGATATGTATGTGAGATGTGAGAGTAATATTTTTAATGCGAGGAATGTTGATTATGTAAGAGGTTATTTTGGTAAGGGTTTAGGGTTCAAGAACCGGAACAGTTAGAGCTTAACCAGAACTGTATTCAGGCATAGGAGATGCTATCATTGTAGTTCACTCATTCTTTCAGATTGTAGTTTGGATTTTTATGTAGTCAGTGAGACTCCTTTTGTGTTGAGTAGTGTGCTCTAGGCTGTAAGCCTTCTTGCAAGTGCATGCCCCCATATTTTGTAATATCTTTTCATATGACCAGTGGATTGATATTGTGGGTAATAAATCCCACCATGGTTTTTCCTCTTTGAGGTTTTCCACATATAATTATTTGTGTTATGGTATTCATTTGTCTAATTGGCTTATTGATTGCTTTACTTCTTTCATTTATATATGTACTGGTTTACTAGTTGGCGAATGCATGTTTTAATAAGGTTAAAATTGATCATTTTGGTAGAACACTGATTCACCCCCCCCCCCCCTCAATGTTCTTGTATTCCAACATACCTAAGATAGAATTTGCTTTTAAAGCATTTGTATCTAGTTTAGCAGTAAGTTGATGTGGATGATGAAGGTAATCTAATGGAATTTGAAGATCTATTGGCTAAAAGACTTCCTAGAGGTACTAGTAAGTACAAAGGTAAGTTTCCTCTCAAATGTTTCTCTTGTAACAAGATAGGACATATTTCTGCACACTTTCCTAATAATGATCAAAAGGAAAGTTGAGAAAATATAAGGGAAAAGGAAAGAAAAAATGTTATGTTGCAGTTGATGAAGGTGCCACTAATGAGGAATCTAAGGATGAAGACATTGAGGAGATTGTTTTTGTTATTGTTAAGGAAGATCTGACTAATAAGAAGGTTTTAGTATCTTGCATTGTCAATAGTGATGAATAGATTTTTTATAGTGGTTGCTCACACCACATGACCAGTGATAAGAACAAGTTTACTTCTCTTAAAGAATCTGATGGCGTTGTACTAAGATTTGGAAATAATTCACCTTGTATGGTTAAAGCTAAAGGTTTTATCTCTTTGAATGGTACAAGTAATGTTGATGATGTATTTTGGGTTGAAGGTTTAAAACATAACTTGTTGAGTGTTGGTCAGTTGAATGGCAAAGGTTATCATCTTGAGTTTAAGAGTGGAGTTTACAGGATCTTAGGATGCAAAGGAGAACTTATTACTACTAGTAAGAAAACTAAAGGTAACTTATTCCATCTAAATGCTAATGTGAACATTTGTTTGGTTGCTAAGTTTGAAGATAGTTGGTTATGACATATAAGGTTTTGTCATGTTAACTTTAATAATGTGGTTAAGGTTATCAAATCTACTATGGTGAGAGGTATTCCATGGCTTGTTAAACCAAACAATGTGTTGTGTAAAGAATGTCAGTTGGATAAGATGACTACATCTTCTTTTAAGAGAAAATCTTTTTCTTTTGGGCATATTCTAGATTTGGTGCACACTGACTTATGTGGTCCTATGAGGACTAGAATTTTTTATTGTGACAAGTATTTTATGATATTTATTGATGATTTTTCTAGAATTATGTGGGTTACTTTTCGGAAGGAAAAGTCGGATGCTTTCAGCAAGTTCAAGGCATTCAAAGCCTTAGTGGAAAAGGAAATCGGTAAGAATCTTAAGTGCCTGAGATCAGACTGGGGTGGAGAGTTTACATTTGATGAGTTTGTGAAATATTGTGATGAAAATGGAATAAAGAGGTAGTTATCTACTCCAAGGACACCACAACAGAATGGAATTGCAAAAAGGAGAAACAAAACCATTGTTGAAGTAGCAAGGACTATGCTGATATAGGGAGATGTAACTAAGATGTTTTGGAGAGAAGCAATCATCACTATTGTATAAACATTGAACTAGGTACTTGTTAAGAAAGGTAATGATAAAACACCCTATGAGTTATGGTATGGTAGAACTCCTAGTATTAGTTACTTCAAAGTTTTTGGCATGGATGTTTATAAAAAAAAGATGATTATACTAGTAAATTTGATGCTAAGAGTGATGAAGGAACATTTCTTGGCTACTCCACTAAGAGCAAAGCTTTGAAGTGTTACAACAAAAGGACAAAGAAGATTGTGGAGAGTGTGAATGTAAAAGTTGATGAGGACTCTAATGAACTTGATGATACCAATAAATCTGATCCAGCAGATGATGAACAACAACTTGTGTTTATTGAACTGGGAGTACAGAAAGATGTTGAGCATAATAGTGCAAATTAAGATGCTCAAACAGTAGAAGATGAAGAAGATGAATAACAAGAAGAGGTTATTGCACCGGAATAGGTAATACCTAGATATGTAAGACTAAATCATTTTCAAGACCAGATCATAGGTGACAAGAATGCTAGAGTGCGGACTAGAAGGAAAATTAGAGAAATCTCTTGTCTGATTTCTATAGTTGAACCGAATACAATTAAAGAAGCTCTTAAGGATGATGACTGGTTAAATGCAATGAATAAAGAACTTGATGAGATTAATAAAAATAATACATGGTCACTTATTTCTAGACCTAATGATAAAAATGTGATTGGTACCAAATGGGTATTTAGAAACAATATGAATGAAGATGGAGAAGTTGTTATAAACAAGGCAAGACTAGTATGTAAAGGGCATGCACAAGAAGAAGGTGAAAATTATGGAGAGACCTTTGCACCAGTTGCTAGGCTTGAAGGAGTTAGGATGCTACTTGCATTTGCAACATTTAAAGTCTTTAAAGTCTATCAAATGGATGTAAAGTCAACATTCCTAAATGGTATTCTTGAAGAAGAGGTGTATATTGAACAACCGGATGGGTTTGCATTGACAGAAGATAAGGATATGGTATGCAAACTACATAAGGCATTATATGGATTGAAGAAAGAACTAAGGGAATGGTTTGAATGACTTCATACACATTTGATAAAGATAGGATTTCAAAGAACCAGTGAGGACTCTTAGGATTCCCAAAGATACTGAGAGAGGGGGGTGAATTAGTATCTAACCGGTAAATAGATTTTTTGACCTCACTAAATAAATTGCATTCCAAAATAGTGTACCGGTAAACAAGAACTAATGCAGTAAATATGAACAATAAACATAGCATAGAAAGCAAACCATAACACAAGATTTTTAATGAGGAAACTCGGTGTGGGAAAAACCTTAGTGGGATTTGTGACCCACAATATTCACTCACTGGCCAATGAATGGATATTACTTACAATAGGGGCCTGCACATGCATGAAGGCCAACTACCTAAAGCTCACTTCTTAATTACAAAAGGAAGTCTCACTGACTTACAAAAATGGATTATGCAAATCCAATATAATGTACTGCTTTAGTTCAGCATCTTCTATGCCAGGTTCAGTATGGGTTTAAGCTCATACAATAACCATAAACCTTACTCCAAAATCTACCTTAGTATTCACACATTACTTCTGCAATATTCTAACTATGTCCACATCTTAAATGATCTACAAGATCTCATACTTATATATGAGTCTTATTACAATATGCGTTGTCGGCTTACAAAAAGATATTACAATTAAATACAATATACAATAATTAAAATCCTATCGGCTGGGGTGTCGGTAATCATCTTTGTCGCTGTCGGTGAACTATCTACCAGTGTAGAGTCTGCCAGTGTCGGTGACTGTCAGTGCCATAGGATTGCAAGGTTGTCATCAATGACAATACCTTCAATCACCTACAATTCTCATTGGAGTGTGTAATTCCAACAATCTCCCCCTTTGGCATTGATGGCAACACCCATGAGAAAAATTCAAAATTGTATCCAAAATTTGAAGTCCAAAAATCTTACCAAAACTGTGTGCTCCCCCTGAGCAGATGATCTCTAAGTCATTGAATTTTTCTCTTCTCTACTACTCCCCCTTTGGCATCAATGACAAAGGTTGTCAAAATGTCAACTGAGTGTAGTTATCAGCTAGAACCCTGTAACCGATTGGTCAGAATTTGAAATACGTCTGCTAATACAAAATTCAAGCTCTCAGTGAATCTATCATTGTCCTTCAATGTTGCCTCTGTTCTTTGAATTGTACTGGTGAGGTGATGCATTTTCTCTTCGAGTGTCTTCAGACCTTGAACAAGCGCCTCTGATATCTCTTTCCTTAAAGAGATGAGGCAATCCAATTTGGGACTAAGTCTGCATTAAAGTTCTTTTTCCTTGTATTGTATTCTTTCCTTTTTCTTCTCCAATTTTTCAAGTTTCTCCTCAAAACCTTCTATCTCCTACTCTATAACTGATATTGGTTTGGAGGGACCAATGATGTTGTCAGCTATATCATTTATTTTTGTCTGTACTATACTTAACTCCTTATCAGTATCCACTGTCAAAATATTAGTCTTACATGTGTCTCTGTACAATTCCTTAAAATCCATTATTGTTTTGCTTAGTGCTGGTAGGAGGGTGTCAATGTGTTCCATGAACTTCTTTATTGTCTCATCAAATAATTTCTCTTTTTCCTTATGCATTTTCTCTCTAAATGTCTTCGCATTTATCTGTTCCATTGTCAATATGTTAGCGGTGATATACTTAGAAAATGTCTCTAATTGACTTAAAGAATCTTTATTTTCCACCTTGCACTTGGGTGCAATCAATTTTAGAATAGGAATGGTATCATCAATAGCCTTATATGCTAGTGCATTACACTCTATGATTTTATTAATTGAATCCAATAATACCTCTATCACATTAGTTGGTCTAAATTCTGTCATGGAAGAACCAGATGATTGTCCAACTACCTTAACAATCTGCATTTCATCGGTGTGAGTAACCTCTTTTCTTGTATTGACCTTTGGTAGGTCGGTTTGTGTCTGCATTTCTATTAGCAAAGGTTTAGGCTTCTCAGTTGTTGCCAGTGGCACTGTCTCTGCATGAACCTATGAATCAACCTTTTTCTCTTCTTGTTTCTCAACCTATACCTCAATGGGTTTCTTTGTGCTCTCTACTGCCGGTTTCTCTGATGATGCCTCAGTGGTATTCACTGTCGATTTCTCAATATGCACCTCTGTACTATCCACTACCGGTATCTCAACTGATTTTTTTGTGTTATCAATTGGTTGCTCTAACTCTATAGGTTTTTCAATGTTTGTATTAATGGTATTATTAGTATCCATTCCAGTAACTAGGGGATCAACTGATTGTTTAGTTTTCTCAATTTGTGTTTCAACCCCAATCTCAATATTATCAACAGTTGTTTCAATTGCAATATTGTCAATCGGTGGCTTAGTAGCCACATCTTTCTTCTCACCAGTGGTTTCCTTATCAACCACAATATTGATCTCTTGTGTATCAACGTTCATTGTATATAAAAATTCAGAATCAGGAATTGTATCCTAGTATCATACTAATGAATCTGACATTTATGTCTTTCACATCATTGACTCTCAAGGATCTGTTGTCATGGGTTGCACTAGTTAATTTCATCACAATGTTATTTGGAACTTTCTTAGTTTTTTCAGGCCTGCTACCGATGGAAGGTAAGCTAGTCACAACCTTTACTGCTTCTCTAGTGATCTTATGGATAGAATCAAGCCAAAAGAATTATCCATGAACTCTACTAAGTACAATCCTCACAACTTCCTAAGGGAAATCTGAAATATCAAGTATTTTCACAAAACCTAGGGTTTCTATGATCTTATGTTTTGGTTTCACAACACCATTCTCATCACAAATGACAGTCTTATACATATTCATGATTTCATCAGCACCTAGTTCCTCAATATGACAATTTATGTATATCCCAGGGTCTTTTGCATATGCAACTCCTTTAGGTATTTTAGAGAATGCACCTAGGGTATCATCTTGCTTCACTACTTCGGGTATGATTTTGAATACGGTCCTAGGGTGTTTAACCACTTCAATAACAATAGGGTTTGCAATGAATTCAAGAGCAGAGGAGGAAGCCATTGATAAATACCTTAATCTACCTTTAGGTTTGGATGCTTGAAAGATTTTGCTTCACTTATCACTGTGGATGCATTCGCTCAGGTTTTTTGTGCCCTTAGAAAATTTGGATGCTTGGTGAGTGAAAAAGAGTGAAAAGCACTTTCTTTATAATGTCTTTTCCTTCAACTACCATAATAAATGCCTGTCAGTTAAGTGAAACTTAACACATCTACTGATAAAGAAGCAATTCATCTTCTTATCATCAACCAAGGGTAAACTAGCATGAAATCAATTAGTTGCCATACCCCCAAAAGGTTTCTTCTCAATTAGAGGAAGAATCTCCTGCCAATGGAGTGATACTCTATTCTACCGATGAAGGAATAGTCTCATCAACATTCTCATCTCTCTTCCTAATCCATTGTTTTGAAAATTATTGCTTTACCTCATCAACCTTCTCTTTACCTTTCAAACTAGGTCCTTTATTATTTGCCAGTGATGCCTTACTTCTATAAAATTTCGCAATATGTCCAATCTTGTTACAAGCATAACAAGTCACATTGTTTTTTTGAATAGCCTTTCCATATCCTATGTCGGTATGTGTTCTGTATTGATTAGATAAGTGTCCAAATCTTCCACAAACATAACATCTTACATTCATTTTGTAGTTTTCTGAATTATGACCAATTTTGTTGCATTTTGAACATTGACCAGTGAGTGCATTAGTGTTTGGATAGTTTCTAGATCTACACTGATTTTCTCTATGACCATACTTGTTATAGTTAAAGCATTTCCCATTAAATTTGTAGGCATTAGGTTGTCTTATCAGTTTACTGTGATCATGAATGTTTGTAGTACCAAAGATTTCACTAATTTCAAAGCCAAGACCATTAGTATCTCCATTAGGTTTCTGATTTTTCAGCATATCATCAAGTTCTTATGAACTTTTCTTGAATTTCTCTTTATGTTGATTTGCAGTAGCCAACTCATTTTCCAAGAAATCCTTCTGTCTCATGAGTTCAGTTTTATCATGTTCCAAGTGAATTAGATCTATCTTCAACATATCATTTTCATGACTAAGTCTTAGATTTTCAGTTCCAGTATCATTGAGTCTTCTAGTCAAGTCATCTTTATTCTTCTTTCTATTTTCAATGTCTTTGCAAAACCTCATAGTCATATCTTGCATCTCATTCCTCAAGGTCATGTTTCCTTGCTTCATCTTGCTTACAAGATCATTAAGAGTTTCCTTTTCATCATCATCATTCTATATCTTCTCATGCAGTTCTATTCTTTTGTTTCTAGCAATATTAAGATTCTCTTGAATTCCTTGAATGATTTCCTGTGCAGCCTTCAGATCATCTTCAAGTATTGTATTCTTTAACTTTTCTGCATCATAATCTGAAAGAGTTGTTTCCAATTGCTTTCTCAAGTTTTCCATCTATACCGGTGTCAGAATCTCCCTCAAGATGTAAGGCTTTTGAAAATAGAGGACTAGGATCTGATACCAATTGTTAGGATTCCCAAAGATACTGAGAGGGGGGGGGGTGAATCAGTATCTAATCGGTAAATAGATTTTCTGACCTTATTAAATAAACTGAATTCCAAAATAGTGTACTGGTAAACAAGAACTAATGCAGTAAATATGAACAATAAACATAGCATAGAAAGCACACCATAACACAAGATTTTAAACAAGGAAACCCGGTGTGGGAAAAACCTCGATGGGATTTGTGACCCACAATATTCACTCACTAGCCAATGATTGGATATTACTTACAATAGGGGCCTGCACATGGAGAAAGGCCAACTGCCTAAAGCTCACTACTTAATTATAAAAGGAAGTCTCACTGACTTACAAAAATGGATTATGCAAATCCAATATAGTGTACTTCTTTAGTTCAGCATCTACTATGCCAGGTTCAGTACTGGTTTAAGCTCATAAAATAACCATAAACCTTACTCCAAAATCTGCCTTAATATTTGCACATTACTTCTGTAATATTTTAACCATGTTTGCATCTTAAATGATCTACAAGATCTCATACTTATATATGAGTCTTATTACAATACACCTTGTCATCTTACAAAAAGATATTACAAATAAATACAATATACAATAATTAAAATGTTGCTAGCTAGAGTGTCGGTAATCATCTTTGTCACTGCCGGTGTAGAGTCTGTTGGTGTTGATGCCATAGGATTGCAAGGTTGCCATCAATGACAATACCTTCAACCACCTACAATTCCCATTGGAGTGTGCAATGCCAACAAGGACAACAATATTTATTTGAAGACTGAAGGAGACAAGATGTTGATAAAAAATTTCATTGGATTGCAGGTCCAATAGCTGAAAGGTGGAATTTTTATCTATCAGTCCAAGTATGTGAAGGAAGTGTTAAAGACCTTTGGAATGGAAGACTGTAAACTGATTGGAACACCTATGGTTATCGGTTACAGATTATCAAAAGAAGATGATTCACCCTCAATGGATGAGAAGGAATACAAGTCCATGATTGGGCAGGGAATGTTGATGATCGGAAGAGCACAACCAGTGGTCCATTCTTTCTAGGTGGTAGACTGCTATCTTGGACCAATAAGAAACAAACATATTTCTCAGTCTACAGCCAAAGCAGAATATGTGGCTGCATCTATGAATTGTACACAAGTTATATACATGAGACATGTCTTGGAAGGTTTCAAGAAAGAAATGACAGAATGGGTGATCATATATTATGATAACACTAGTGCTATAAACATTTTTAAGAACCCGGTGTTGCATGCAAGGACCAAACATATTGAATTGAAGTATCATTTTATGAGAGAAAGGATGCAGGAAAAGAAAGTGAGATTGGAGCATGTATCAAGTAAAGAGAAATTGGCTGATATATTCACTAAGCCATTACCTAAGGCTACCTTTGAATATCTCATAGGTAAGCTATGGGTTATACCTCTACCAAAGGTCAACTAAGAAGATGTGGAAGCATCAATCTAGTGGACTCACTGAATATCTTTCACTATGGATTGAAGGGAAGTGGGCTACTCCTCAAGGGGAGCAGCTGAGATTATGACGATAGATACCTTTGCACCTTTGGCATTGTTGTCCAAGGGGGAGAAGATATGTAACAGTCATGGGGAGAAGAGCAATAAAGAGCAAAGGAGAAGAACTAATGACCAGATAGTGATATAATAGGATTCGTGATGAGATTTTGGTTTTGCCATCAATGCCAAAGGGGGATATTTTGGCATGTTGGCATAACTAATGGAGATGATGGTGTACTGCTAAAGGAATGTTGGTGATGATATATTTATGGATTGTTGGTGATGATATAATTATGATATAATGCTTAATGATCAATTTTTTGTGTTGTCATTGATGGTAACCATATTTGTCCATGTTTTTTTATGCTTGGTATGTCATCTAAGTCTATTGGTTAAGTCTAACTGGTAATGGATTGAATTGGATTGAGTTGGAAAGCAAAACTGCCAAGTGACAGTGAACCGGTAAGCACGAACAAAGAAGGAGATGGTTATGGTAGCAATTTGTGTTGAGTCAGGCATTGCGGTTTGGAATGTGTGCTTATGACATCATAATGAGACTATGACATGAACCACATCATGTTTGGAGAATCGAAAGTCATGTTTGTAATTGACTGTTGTATAATCAGTTGAGGTTTGAGAATTGGTATCAAGATCATTGACCGGTGATGATTTATGGTTTGGCGGTGATTCTTTTCATGTTCATAAGTTGATGATGACATGTTAGAATCCATGTAAAGAGATAAGATGTTATTTAAGTGCATACAAGGATTGAATTTCTTGGGAATCAATGAAGTGCTTAGCAGAAAGTGTTAAGGGTTTAACAGCTTATCAAAACAATGTGTGGTGATTAGTTATGATCATTCAATGGTTGTAATTGTCTTGTAATTTGTTGTAATGATTTGTATGATGATATATAATGATTTGTAATGATCTGATATGATCTATGATGTAGATTCATTGTAGGTTAGGGTTTTGTAACTGGCCTAATTGTAAAATTTATTTAGGTTGAGTTTGAGAAGGTTAAGAGTGTCGGTGATCAGAGAAGTGTATGTTTGCCAAACCAAATTGAGATGTTTGCATGAGAGAAAAAGATTGGAGCTGACAAGAATGTGTTATAGCAAGCTATGAAGTGCTGAGTTGAGATCATTTATCTATTGTTTCCTAACAGTTGCAGCAACATTAAAATCCCTTAATCAGGTAGGTCTTAACAAGCCTGATCTTGTAAATCTCTTCACCAGGTGACTCATTAATTTGGGTTTAAATCCTCTAGTGAGGTTTCTCATAATAGGGTAAAGCTCCTAACAGAGCTAAGTTGTAAAATCCCTTGACCGACTAACTCCTAACAGGGTCTGCTCTTAAATGGGCATTCTTGTAAAGCTCCTAATTGGGCTAGGCTCCTAATAGGGTGCATTCTGAAAGAGTGCATATTTTTTGGGTACCAATTCACACCATGGTTTTTCCCATTTGGGTTTCCAAGTGAGAAATCCTTGTGTTCATGTTGTGGATAGATTGTTAATTTGTTCATTTTATGTCTTTACTATATTTTCTCAATGATGAACACTTAAGTTGCTACCAGTAATGTTTTGGTGAATCTACATTAAGTGATGGTTTGATTTTCTATCGGTACTGGTTATGAACTAGTTTATGGAGTATTGTTCCAATTGGTGAAAGTTTGCAGTTTATTGTTATCAATGATTCACCCCCCCCCCCACCTCTTGGTGTTAACCAGATCCTCACATTAATAGAGCCTAATTTGGATAACTTGTTCCATGAGAATATTGGTGGTTCTTCTAATCCTACAAATGAACCTATTTATCCTCATTCTTTCCTTAATACTTGTGATGTGGATCAATCACTAACTAGAGTTTTCATTGACCAAAAGGTGAAGATTGACAATAAATTTGAAAATATTCAACAATGGATGAGTCAACAATACCCAAAAAGTGAAGCTCTCCCATTGATTGAAGGATTAAAAAGAATGGTTCAAAGTGATAAATTTGGTGTTGATGTGTTGCATGGTATTTCCCATATTATGGATATTAATATTATTCCTATGAAGGGTTGTGGAGAATTTCTTGGTTATACACAACCTCCTAGTCAAGTTAATCATTCCATTCCTATGACTACTCCTATGGCTAGTGTTCCTACCTTTACATATAACATCATGGTTACCTATACACAAAATTTTATACCTACCCATGTTAGTTATGGGGTAACTCTTTTAATCATAATGCCTTCATCCCTCCTATGAGTTTTCCATTTGTTACCCAATAATCTCTGATACCTACCTATCATAGTGTCCCACCTTCTTATTCTCAAGTTCTTCCTTCATTCAACAATCTTACCCCTACTTCTGAATCCAACATGTCCCATTTCAATCTATCAACCAAAGCTACCATCAATAATCTAACCCAAACAGTATCTTCCTTACAACAACAAATAGCTTCCATGAATCAAACTAAGTATAATGTGCCCACATTTGATGTAGTGATCCCATTATCTAATGACATTGTTTGTTTTGTCCCTCCTAAACATGTGGAAGTCCCTCAACTGGATCTTTATAATGGAAAAGGCAATCCTTTAACTCATGTTAAAATATTTCAAACTTTGTGTAGTGACTTCTCATAACCAAAGACTTTTGGCTAAATTGTTCACTAGAACACTTAGGGATAAAGCTTTGCAATGGTATTGTTCTTTGCCTTCTTATTCTATTACTTATTTTTGACAATTGGCTAATGCTTTTATTCAACAATTTCAAAAATAAAATTGGTCCTAAGATTACTTTGACTGATTTGATGCATTGTAAGCAAGGTGTTAAAGAAAAAGTGATTGATTTTATTGGTAGTTATAAACATTTGTATTCATAAATTTCTTTTCCTATTCCTAATCAAGATATTCAAAGAATTTTCATTTCTAATATGTAAAAAGACATTAGGGATAAGCTTCTCTTTTTTTATTTTACTTCTTTTATGTAGTTGTCTGTAGTACTTCAAAAGTATCACCTTATCCTGAGTCAATTGGAACAATCAGCTTTAATGAATTTGACTGATAAAAGTGAAAGTGCTCAACAACCTTTTGTGAAGTTCAAATTGAATAAGGGATTCATCAAGTTCAATGACAATAGCAACACTCAAGTAGCAGCCGCAACAATAGGTGTGTCACCTTTGTCCAAATACTTTAGAAAATAATTCACTCCTCTTAATGAATCTTTATATAGTATCATGATGCAATTTTTACAAAGGAAAGTGTTGAAGCTTCCCCCTATTAAACCACTTGACCCATTAAAAACCTCCTCGCCTTAATTTCATTCCAAAGTATTTTGCTAATATCACCATGAACCTATTCATGACACTAAAAAGTGTTATTCCTTAAGGAGTAAGATTCAAGACTTGATTGATAACAATATCATATTTATGTCTGGTGTGAATGATAAAGGAAATAAATCTATAGCTCCCCCTGATAAAAATCTTTAGTTTTTCACTGATCCTTTACCTTCCCACTCCACTAATGTGATTGAGACTTATTGTCTTTCCTTCTCTCCTAATGATATTGGTCTCAATTCTAATAATATGGTGAGCCTTATTGATAAAACTAAACCTCCTAAGGATTTATGCATTACATTTGATCCTAGTGAAACTATTAAAGCACCCAATGGCTCATTATATATCACTGCGAGAATCAAAGACATACCCTCACGAGGGGTGCTCATTGATCTGTCTCGTATGGTTAATGTGATAACTGAAGATTTTTTTATACCTTACAATTGCATCAATTGACATATGATAACTATAATGTGGTGATTAAAATATTTGATGGCTTCCCTTGTCTTGTTATTGGTTCTATCACACTTCCTATTGAGGTTGGCACTAAGTGCTTAGATGTTGTCTTTACTATCACTCCTACATCTGATCAATTTTGTGTGAAGTTGGGACATCCTTGGCTCTCTTCCATGAAAGCAATTGCTTCTATTATCCATAAGTGTTTAAAATTTCCTCATTCTGATAAAATTATAACTGTTAATCATATCACATATCAACGTAAAATGAGGAATGATGTTTGTCTTGGTCGTTTTTGGTCCGAACAATTCCAACATCTTAATCCTAGAAGTGATGCTATTTTTCAATCTTATCAAAGATAGAAGAATGAGATTATTTTATCCTTGAGTAAACCTAGAAATCCAACACTTATTTTTCCTCCTAACAATGACTGTATTCCTTCTCCTAAGGTTTCTCACTTGCTTCCTCCTATGGATAAACCCATTCTTCCTCCTAAAGATAAACATATTATTCCTCCTAAGGATAGACCTATTCCTCATCCTCACCATAGACCCGGTCTCCTTCCTACACCTTTCATTCCTCATTTGCATGGTGTGTTTCTGCCTCCTACATCTTACAAAGGGGAGCACCTGGCATCTCCCATTGTTCATCCTAAGAAACCTTCTCCTATGCATCCTTCATTAAAAGAATAAAATAATCCTATGCCTATTGAACCTAAACCTTCACAACCGTCAACTAAAACTAAATGAAACCAGTGTGTAAGAGAATGCCAATGGAGATACTATGCTAGGGCTCGTGAACTTGCTTCTCAAACCATTTCTTCTCTGAAGAGACCAACTATTGATATAATAACATTTTCTCAACCTTCACCTAACCAAGAGGTTCAACTTAAATCTCTAAGATGCAAAATGATTAAGACGAATGATAGTTCAAGTTCTAATCCTCTTAGAGCTCCTATTTTTGTTAATCTTGATGAAGAAATAAATGAGAATGTTGTCCATGATAAAAATGTTGATAATTCAGATGATGAATATGAATATATTGATGCTGACAATGATTTATCCAAACAATTTTCAAAAGAATTAATCCTAGCTCCAAGTAATAGACAAAGTGACTCATCATTAGAGCATGATTCTTGTTTGGAACTTGTGATAGCTCCATCTACCGTGCTTGAAGTTTCTCTTTTTGCATGTTGTACACCTTCCCAAAAAAATTATGAGCAAAATGGGGAGGCAGATGACTTTCTTGATTAGCTTCATTCATGCTAAAGATTCTCTCTCTCTCCTCTGTTGTTGTTTGTGACCTCCTTCTATTCATTTCTTAATTATCCTATTTGTTGTATGTAGCATTGTCTACTTGAGGATGATGCAAAGCATTGAGATTTATTTTGGTCTCTCCCATGTTGACTCAAAATATTCATGTTCCCTTCTTCCATGGTGGTTTTTCTTTCTTTGGGGGATGAGGATAATTCTATGAAAATATATATACAAGATATACATTATTTATCATAAAAATCATACTAACCTCAAAGTTAAGTGAAACCACCCTTTTTTTTTGTCTTATGATCATCATCCTTTAATTTGTCTTTCCTTGGGGCATATTACTCTGATAAAGTGCTTGTCTTTTTGGGTGTATCCTACTTTACAATAATTGTTCCCGATACAGTGTACGCAATCGCTTTAATGTGGGGGCATACACTCTGCTCAATGATCTCTCTCTTCTGCATATCTTGATACATAAGTTACTTGGCGAACTTAGTCTTTTTCTTTGTAATTTTGCTATTTTTCTTTTCATGCCTCATAGTAAGAGAACCTTACTAGTTTTTAGTCATGGTTCTCTCTTTCTCTGTCTCTCATATTGTCCCTTTTATCTTGTCATCAAAGTTGTAAGATCCTAAAGTCCACTAGAGGATTGGTGTATCTTGCCTTCCTGGTGACTTGGTGAAAGTTTTTCAATGTGAACCCTTGTACTTTACTGAGAGTATGACTAACTTCATACTCCCTCTAAAGTTGGGGCTAAATGTAGCATCCTAAAATTGCACTCTTATACAATTTTGACCGCATTAGGGTCCCTACCTTAGCATTTGTGCCCCTAGACCTAACTAGGACCTGATTTTACTCATATCACTCAAGTAAAGTTGCATTTTTTACTTTTTTCATTCACTAGGCATATTTTCCTAGCCCTAAAATGGGGTAGGACCAGGGCATCATGCCTTGGTCCTCCCTCTTTGGGCCCCTCTAAAAAACCTTTTTTCCATTTCAAATTTGAGCGGGATTCCCAGCTCCATGTCGGCACATGTCAGAAAATTAGTTATTTTTTTATGGGAAAGTATAAAAGGAGGCTTTCCCCTCTCATTTGGATATACAAGCATAAATTACACACATATATAGAAATTATATTCAAGCATTCAAGAAATTGAGCAAGTAATTAGTCTTCCTTCAATCCTTGGAGCAACAAAAAAGTCAAGATTCAAGCATTAAAGTGGAGATTTACATCCTATTTTTTCAAAGACTTCATGAAACCCTAATCCCATGTGGAGACAAACAAAACTTCACAAACAAGTATATTATTTTGGTTTTCACTCATTCTTGAGCATCTTGTTGGCAACAATGCAGCAAACTGAGAGGGGGGTGGATCAATTTGCACAAAAAATTTATACAAGTTAAAATCAAATTCAGATCTGATAAATAAAAGTTAAAGAACAAATCAACACCACATCAATAATAGACATAACACCAATATTTTTGATGTGAAAAACCCAGTTAAGGGAAAAAATACGGTGGGAACATACCCACAATAAGATGATACCCTGCTAGAAGTATATGAAATATTACAATGGGGAATGCACATGCATTCAGTCACACTTCTCTAGAGCTCACTACTCAAAACACAATAACAACAAGGGCTACAACCCTGGGGAAGACTCACTATCTTACAAAAAGATTCGGATTACATCTAGAAGATCATGAACTAATAGAATAGCATCTCCTAATGTTTGGTTATAGTTCTGGTTAAGCTCATATACTACTCTACAACACTTCTTTGGATACAATGAAACATGTGGACCAAAACAATGTCGGCTAAGACATAGAATGGACCTAAATCACCACCACAAATATGAAACACCTCCAATAATTATGCCTCAAACTTCTGCAACATGTAATAATCATCATGCATGTTGCATAACACGAAGAAAACCATCAAACCAATAAAAATATCTTTAATGCACACAACAATCAACATGGACCACCAGCACAAATAGAACATGATCTAGAAACATCCACAAGCATCATGAATTACTACAACAACATCTGTAGCATTACCACCTACTAGAATCATCATCATCAATATACCAAACTTCAAGAAAACTAACTCAACTAACTATCAAACTAAAAGATACGCTTGTGAACATCCAAATCACAAACCATCTGAATTAAGGACACATAAGAACATCCAAAACACTATGCCAAATCTGTAAAAAAATATATAGAAATTCTAGAGAAATATGAAGCAAAATCCAAAATACCGAATAACATGAACAGCTGAAAAACCAATTGCAATACTAGACCATACAGCTCGATCAAATCATCATGCAGATCACTAAAAATTTTGCTAAATCAACTAGAGATATTTATCTCAAAACCTTTTAATCCACAACAACTCAACTAAAACACACTGGCCAGACCAACTTGCTTAATTTGATTGCAACACTGAAACACATAGAGGAATATGTTGACATCAATGACAAAACAATGTTCCAGCAAACTTCTCAACAATATCCAACACATCTCCCTCAAAAAGAGAATCTTCAATTACAACAATTCAATTATATTTTATCTCTATTTCATGGCTAATTCCAAAACTAGGGTTTGACTTAGGCAAGCCCCTATTCCCAACCATTTCTCTTTCTTTTTGTGTGTAGGAAATAGGTACGGAGCTATGATCTTCATAATTGACATTATTTACAGAGATGAATCAATCCTCTTTGTTGTATGAATTGTTAGGAGGACTAGGGCGAATTTCACCATGGTCCCAATATTTTTGGAGCTCTTTTGAGGATCAAATCCAAACCTTCTTACATTTCTTAGATCAAGGTGTGTGTCTCAATCTCGCACCTATATCTCATTGTTTCCATGTTTTTACCTTCATTTTCAGCACTTTACCCTGATTTCAATAATTCAACTCACAAAAGAGGGTAAACAAATTCACCCCTTGAATCCAATGAGTATTTTTAGTCCTTATCTTTGCTGGTTTGCTGATTAAACCTATTGGATTCAACCCTCTTTTCAATGTAGTGGTCCCTAAGAAAAAATTAGTGGTTTTCATCCTTCTTTTAGTGGAAACCACAAATTTTTCACCATTACATCTAGGTAATGATTATAGTTTAAAATGTCCTTATGCTTTAGTTTGCACACAAGATTCAAATAATATTAAAAACAAACAAATAATAGGATGGTAATGAATATTGATATGTGGATAATAATGAATGCCATGTTAAAATCAATGACAGTCCCAAAGACACTAAGAGGGGGGTGAATCAGTGTCTAATCTGTTTACAAAAGATTTAAATTTATTAAGATATTTGCATCCCAAAATAGTGTACTGGTAAATAAGAATTAATGCAGTAAATAAGAATAACAGAGACAACATAGAGAACATACCATAACACAAGATATTTAACGAGGAAACCCGGTGTGGGAAAAACCTCGATGGGATTTGTGACCCACAATATTCACTCACTGGCCAATGAATAAATATTACTTACAATGAGGGTCCTGCACATGCAGGAAGGCCAATTGCCTAGAGCTCACTATTCAATAAGTCACACTAACTAAAAAAGTGGATTATGAAATCCAATACAATGTACTGCTTCAAATCAGCATCAACTATGTTAGGTTCAGTACCGGTTTAAGCTCAGTCTATTACCAAAACCTTCATTGTTAACTATATCACAATATCATCCTTTTTCTCTTGCTTACAAAATGACCTATAAGATCTCATACATAAATATGAGTCTTTTGCAATATGCCATGTTGGCTTTTACAAAAGATAATTACAATAAAATACAATAAACAAAATTTTATTCCCTATAGGCTGGGGTGTTGGTATGCATTGTTGCCGCTACCGGTGAAGTGTCTGCTGGTGTATGTAGAAGTCTATTACTGGTGCTGGTAACTATTGGTGGCTTACCAGAGGAATACTAGTTGGTTGCCAATTGGTTGCCATCAATGACAATATCAACTATTCTCATAAGAGTGTAGAATGCCAACAATCTCCCCCTTTGGCATTGATCGCAACACTCATGAGAAAAATCCAAAAACTGAAGTCCAAAAATTTTCCAAAAAAGATGTGCTCCCCTTGAGCAAATGATCTCCTCTGAATAATCATTTTTCTCTCCACTATTCCCCCTTTGACATCAATGACAAAGGTTGTCAAAAATAGTCAAATCAGTGTAAAAATGTCACCTCAAAGTTTGTAACCAGTTGGTTACAATCTGAAATATATCTGCCAAAACCAAATTAAGACTCTGCATAAACCTTTTATTGTCGGTCAAGGTTGCCTCATTTTGTTGGATTGTGCCAGTGAGATGATGCATGTGTTGTTCCGGTGATCATTCTCCTTGAAGTAATGCCTTGGATATTTCCATTCTCTGAGATATAAGATTGTCCAGTTTTGGACCAAGTTTATTTTTTAGTTCTCTAGCATTAGACCTAATCCTTGCTTTTTCTTTCTCAAGTTTCTCTATTTTTTCTTCAAAGCCTACCATGTCTTGCTCAAAAACTGATATGTTGCTGGATAAGACAATTATGTTATCATCTATGTCTTCAATTTCTTTCTGAATTTTACTGATTTCCTTGTTTATATCCTCTATTAGAATGTGTGGTTTGCATGTTTCTCTGTACAACTCTTTGTATTCCAAAATTGTAGAGTTAAGTGTCGGTAATAATGTATTCATGTGCTTTGTGCACTTCTTTATGGTGTCATCAAAGAATTTTTTCTTCTCATTTTCAACTCTATCTTTTATTGTATCCTCATTCACTGTATCAACTGTTATTACATTGTCAGCAATAAATTTGGACAATGTGTCCAATTTACCTAAACAATCCTTAGCATGATCTATGTTACATTTCGATGCAATCAATTTAAGAATTGGTATGGTGTAATCAATTTCCCTGTAGGCCAATGCATTACAGTCAGTTATCTTCTTGATTGAATCCAGGAGTACCTCTGTTACATTAGTAGGTCTAAATTCACATGATGATGTGTCAGATGTCTGACCAATCGCCTTTATTACCTTTGTGCTTCCAACATTTGTAACCATTTTGCTTGTGTTTACCTCTAGTAGACCAGTCTGAGTTTGCATTTCAACTAGTAAAGGTTTGTCTTATTATTTAGGTTTCTCAGTGATTGTCAGTTTCTCTATCTCAGTATGTACCTCTACCTTTGTAGGTTTCTTTGTATTATCAACTATCAATATCTCAGTCTTCGATGGCCATGTGCCAACATCTTTAGTATTCTTCCCAGTATCTAATGGTTGCTCTGTTTGTAATGATTGCTCTGTTTGGGTTGGGATCTCAACCTCAACAGTCTCTACCAGTTTTTCTGCCATGTTGCCATAGTCAGCATTGTCATCGTTAATCTCTGCACTATCCTTGTCCACAATAATATTCACTTTCTGAGTGTCCACATTCATGGTGAATAGTATCTTAGATTCAAGATTAGTGTCATCATGTGTGACACCTTTAGTATCAGTAACTGGTGTATCATCAATATGTACCGGTGCAATATCCAAAGGTGGTGACTGTATATTATCAGTAATTTTGATGTTCAGAATTCCACCACCTTTACCTTTTCCTTTATCCTTATCCTTGTGATACACTTTGAATGTTTTCTTTGACCTATTCATTTCCTCTTTTTTTTCTTTTTCCACAAAAAAGATATCCCATTTATCAGCAGTCTCCTCTTCAATCTCATTTACTCTACCTGCCATTAAACTTACTTGTCGGTGACCACTGGCAAAAACAGATTGGTTAGCCTTTGAGATTAGTTCATCAATTTCCTCTTTTGAGTTCACGGGATATACAGCTAGAAGTTTTTCAACTTTTATTTTCTTATCCAATTCCATTACTGCAATCCTTTTTGCATCCAATCTTCTATACAGATCATTTGGTAAGTCATCCACTACTTCAATTAAAACTTTCTTATATATGTCCAAGTATAAGATAATATTGTTCTCAATGCTCTCCTTGTCTGAATCATTGAATGTGTTATACAATTTACTCACATTGGCCAGATTGCCATCATCAGTTATTCCATTCAACAAATCATCCAATGAAGGGGTGACTAGTTTTTGTTTCTTCTTGGGAGTTAGTTTCTTAGCCAGTTTCCTTACTGCCTGTTGTTTCTTCCTTAAAGTCCTTGCTCTTTTGGGTGAAGGAGAGGGTACCGATGAAGGTTTTCTCTTCCTCTCAACTCTCTTGAACTTTGCTAGTTTCTCACTGTCAGAAGATGTGCCAACTAGTGAAATGTGTACCTCCACTTGCAGTCCTTCCAGCTCACTAGCTGATATCCCACTGATGTTCATTACATTTTCTTTGATTTCCTATACCTTCTTCGAAGCATCTCTAATATATTTTTCTCTTCTCTTACTTTGCTTCATTGTTTTCACATCACTTTCAATAGTTTCTATGCTGCCAAAGACTTGTTTTGTTGGTTCTCTTGGTGCATCTAACAAAGCTTTTGCATAAGTCTCAATAATGTTGAGATCTACCTCATATCTAATTTTAGTTACCCGTACAGTCCTATAGAGTACAGCTTCCATCTATGTCTCATCCTTCTTGATGACAAAATAGATTTCTTTGTCATATTTGTCCACTACACTCTGCGGTAGTCTTTCTCTGGTTTTCATTTTAGCTTGAAAAGCTTTAAAGTATTTAGTTATATTGTTTTCCTTTGTAGTTCCCATGTCGATAAAAGCTTCCTGTAATTGTTTTCCTACCGGTATGTCATATCCAAAGTCTTTTGGTCCTATACCGAGAATTTCCTTAGTGAAATATAGCATTAAGCATACTTAAAGATTACCAAAGTGAAATGTCCCTTTCTTATCTCCTTTAATATTTTTCAAATTATCTATGAGTTCATCTTTCATCCATTCACACACATCATTGCATTGTTGTTCACCATCTCATAAGCACTATTAATGCAAAGACTAGAAACTAAATTAAGCATGTTTGTATGTGTAGTCTTATAACCTAATACCATACTTATGAATCTCACATTAATGTCTTTGATGTCATTCATTCTTAGTGATATACTATCTAATGTTGTTCCAGTTAGGGTCATTAATTTGTTGCTAGGAACTTTCTTTGTTTTGTTTGGTCTGTTGCCGGTTGAGGGTAAACCAATTACTGCCCTACTTGCTTGTTGGGTAAATTTAAAGACAGAATCCAACCATAGAAATTCTCCATGTGCTCTACTTAGGACAATTCTTGCTACTTCTTCCAGAAATTCAGGGATATTCAATATCTCAACAAAACCTAAAGTCTCCACAATCTTGTGTTCAGATTTAACAATGCCATTTTCATCACAAATTACCATTCTAAACATTTTCAACAATTCCTCAGAACCTAATTCTTTAATGTTGCAATTAATATAAATCCTAGGGTCTTCAACATAAGCTACACCTTTAGAAATTTTTGAAAATGCCCCTATGGAATCATCTTGCTTAGCTACTCCGGGAATTATTTTAAACATGGGCCTAGGATGTTTTACGTTTTCCACAATAGTAGGGTTCGCAATAAATTTGGGAGTAGAAGAAGAAGCCATTTGAAAATACCTTTAGCTCCCTTAGAGTATTCTGGATGCTTGAAAAGATCACTTCACTCCTTCGCCTTGAATGCTTTTGCTCTTTTTTGCGCTCTCTACTAATTTGAATGCTTGGTGAATAAAAAATGAGGGAAATCTGATGATTTATAATGAAATTTCTCTCAACAACCACATTAAATGCTCGTCAATTAAGTGAAAACTTAACACACCTGCCAGTAAAGAAGAAATCTATCTTCTCACCATCAACTGAGGGTAATCTGCATGATATTCAATTTGCTGCAATACTCCCAAAGGATTACTTTTCAGTTGGATGAAGAATCTCCTGTCGGTGGAGGGTTACTCTGTCCTACCGGTGCAAAGACATTTTCATCAACATTATGATCTCTCTTCCTAATCCATTGTTTTAAAAATTCTTGCTTTACCTCATCTACCTTTTCTTTGCCTTTCAAACTGGATCCTTTATTATTTGTCGATGAAGCCTTGCTTCTACAAAATTTTGCAATATGTCCAATTTTGTTACAAGCATAATAAGTCACATTATTCCTCTGAATAGCTTTTCCATATCCTATGCCAGTTTGTGTTCTGCATTGATTAGATAAGTGTCCATATCTTCCACAAACATAACATTTCACATTCATTTTGTAGTTTTCTGGATTATGACCAACTTTGTTTCATTCGGAACATTGACCGGTGGGTGCATTAATGTTCTAATTGTTTCTAAATCTACATTGATTATCTTTATGACCATATTTGTTACAGTTAAAGCATTTCCCATTAAATTTATAAGCACTAGGTTGTCTTACCAGTTTACTGTGATCATGATTGTTTGCAGTACCAGAACTTTCTCCAACTTCAATTCCAAGTCCATTTGTATCTCCATTAGGTTTCTGACTTTTCAACATGTTTTCAAATTCCTCTGAACTTTTCTTGAATTTCTCTTTGTGTTGATTTGCAGTAGCTAACTCATTTCCAGAATTCCCTTTTGTCTCATAAGCTCAGTTTTATCATGTTGCATGTGAATCAGATATGTCTTCAACATATCATTTTCATGACTAGGTCTTATATTTTCATTTCCAACATCATTGAGTCTCCTAGTCAAGTCATCTTCATTCTTCTTCCTGTCTTCAATTTCTTTACAAAACCTCATAGTCATATCTTGCATTTCATTCTTCATATTATTGTTTTCTTGTCTCAGCTTGTTCACAAGTTCATTAAGAGTTTCCTTTTCACCATTATCATTTTGCATCTTCTCATGAAGTTCTTTTCTTTTATTTTTAGCTATAGTAAGATTCTCCTGAATTCCTTGAATGAATTCCTGTGTAGTCCTTAGATCATCTTCAATTTTAATATTCTTCAATTTATTTGCATCATAGTCTACATGAGCTCCTTCAAATTGTTTTCTTAAGTTCTCCATCTGTACCAATGTCAGAATCATCCTCAAGCTATTAGGATTTTGAAAATAGAGGACTAGGATCTAATACCAATTGTTAGAATCAATGACAGTCCCAAAGACACTGAGAGGGGGGGGGGGGTGAATTAGTGTCTAACCGGTTTACAAAAGATTTAACTTTATTAAGAACTTTGCATCCCAAAACAGTGTACCGGTAAATAAGAATTAATGAAGTAAATAAGAATAATATAGACAACATAGAGAACACACCATAACATAAGATATTTAACGAGGAAACCCAGTGTGGGAAAAACCTCAATGGGATTTGTGACCCACAATATTCACTCACTGGCCAATAAATAAATATTACTTACAATGAGGGGCCTGCACATGCAGGAAGGCCAACTGCCTAGAGCTCACTGTTCAATAAGAGTCACACTAACTACAAAAGTGGATTATGAAATCCAATACAATGTACTGCTTCAAATCAGCATCAACTATGCCAGGTTCAGTACAAGTTTAAGCTCAGTCTATTACCAAAACCTTCACTGTCAACTATATCACAATATCATTCTTTTTCTCTTGCTTACAAAATGACCTATAAGATCTCATACATATATATGAGTCTTTTACAATATGCCATGTTGGATTTTATAAAAGATAATTACAATAAAATACAATAAACAAAAGTTTATTCCTTGTCAACTGGGGTGTCGGTATGCATTGTTGTCATTGTCGGCGAAGTGCCTACCGGTGTATGTAGAAGTCTATTGTCGGTGCCGGTAACTGTCAGTGGCTTACCAGATGAGTACCAGTTGGTTGCCAGTTGGTTTCCATCAATGACAACATCAACTATTCTCATAAGAGTGTAGAATGCCAACATGCCACCAAGTCAATTATTTAAGTTATTGAAATTAGTTGGAAAATGATCATGTAAGAAAATATCCTCAAAGTGTAACTTGGCCATGAATTTCACTTCATTCCTTGTAAATAGAAATTGAATGTTGGTGATATATGATACATAAGGTGTTGATGAATAATTTAATTACAAAAGGAAAAGAGGTTTCATTCTTTTATGAATGTAGTATCTAATTATAAGATTGTTGTTAGGGTATAGGCAAACCATAGCAATAAAAAATATTAAATATAATGTAGAAGAGAAGAGGCAATAATAAAAATTCACAATAACACATAGATGTAACATGGCTCAACAAATGTGGGCTACATCCACTTTCTTTTATTATCCAAAAAAGACAAAATTACAATAGATGATATTTCACACTACACAACCACTTATTTATCAAGCTCTTTTTGGCAGTTTGCAAAGGTATATTTACATGCCAAAATAATAGTTGACTTTTTTAAATAATAGGTAGTATCTACTTTGGGTGCAGTGCCCCCATTTCCCTACCATGGGCTCCGTCCCTAATCTCCCATCAAGGGGATGGTCTCCCAAGGTCTTGCAAGAGGGACTTTTCCCCCTGCACTCCCCCATTAATTGATTCGAGGTTAAAACATGGCTGAAGAAGTCACCAAAATTTAAGCCTAGCAACATAATCAGTTTCAACATACAAACAATCTCTCACCTAGAGATTGATCAAGCTCCACACCAAACAATATCTCGCTTGGAGACTAATCCTAGATGAGTATCGTTGCACCTATAGCTCCCATTGGATTGAAGAACCAAGAATTAGCTAATTTATCATTTTCAATATTATCATGTGCAAAGGCCAATAGAAACTTAGCAGGAAATCAATTTTTCTCAAGTTACTAACTTGGTGAATATATATCTATAGGATTTAGGCTAGTGTGTATCTTTTCTAGCTTTAATTGTCCATCCTCTAAAACTAATCGTATGAAATGTTACATAAGTTGTATATGTTTAGTCTTAGAACATAGGGATATTCTCTTTATAATATGAATGGAACTCTGACTATCATTGTACAACCTTCTATTCTCATGTCTCCTTCCCAATTCCTCCATAAGCCATTGTAATGAAATAATCTCTTTACTAGCCTATGTGGCAGTAACATATTCAAAATATATTACTAAAAGTGACAACCTTTTGTAATCTTGAAATTCAACTAACTACTATTCCACCTATAGTAAACACATACCCTATGTTGCTCCTACTCTTATCAATATCTCCTTCTAGCTTTGAATCAACATATATATGTAGAATTGGAGTCTTTAAAACATAATACTTTAATAGTAGTACCTCTGGAATACTTGAGAATCCATTTTACTTCATTCCAATGATCTTTATCTTCTCACAACTCCCACTGCATGTGCAATATTTGACCATTTACACAGCATGGCATACATTAAGCTACCAACCGTTTAAGAGTATGGGACCTTGGATATGTATTTTGTCTCCTCTTGTGTCTTGGGAAACATCTCCTTAGTCAATTTAAAATGACTAGGTAAAGGTCTGATAATCGGTTTTGTATCTTGCATTTGAAATATTGTTAACACCTTCTCTATGGAATCACTTTGAAACAACATTAAAGTGTGGTTTTTCCTATCTCTTATTATTCTCATACCAAGGATTTGTTTTGTTGCACTCAAATCCTTCAGTAAAAATGACTTTGCTAATTCCTACTTAATCTCGTTGATATGATGCATATTATATCTGATAAAAAATATGTAATTAATCTATAATAACAAGATAATATAGCTACCATTTCCCAATCTCTTAAAATAAACACAATGATCAAAATGAAATCTATTGTAGCCTTGTTCAACCATAAAAATATCAAATTTCAAATATCATTGTTGAGGTTCTTTCTTCAGGCCATACAACCTCTTTTTTAACATGCACACTAAGTCCTTACCTTTGACCTCATATTGTTGTGGTTTTTGCATATAAATCTCTTTCTCCAGATCTCCATGGAGAAATATTTATTTTCATCTAGCTATTTAAGATGCAAGTATTTTGTATCAACAAGACTTAAAATAGTTTTTATTGAATTCATTTTAACAAAATAAGAAAATATTTCATCAAAATCTCTACTTTTTTTTTGTGAAAAACCTTTTATCACAAGACTAGACTTATATCCTTTCATGTCTTTGTGTTCTTCATTTAGCCTATAAACTCATTTGTTTGGAAATTATCTTTTACCTTCAAGAAATTGAATGAAGTCCCAAGTTTCAATTTATATTAAAGAGTTCATCTCCTCTTACATTCCTTTCTCCCGCTTCTTTCTAGTTTCTACTTGCATTGCTTATGCATAACTTTCTAGTTCACTAGAACCAGTCAATAATACATAATATAATAAGGGAGAGTGTGGTTCAAGGGGTCTACTTATCCTAATAGATTTTTTTGCAATATTTTGAGGTACCTATTGTTGTTGTGGTTGTTTAATATTATGATTTTATGACCCCCTTGGAACTAATTTTTTTTAGGTTTCATCAAGCATCATATATTCTATGTTTTCCTTTTCCTATTTCTTTCCCTACAACTAATCTTTGTACATAAAATTTTAATTAAGCATAACATCTCTACTCCTAATGATTTTGTGAATTTTCATAATCACATAAATGATAACCAAAATCATTAACTCAATATCCAATAAAATTACAATTATTGGATTCTTCCTCACGCTTTGTTCTATTTTCTATATCAATATGGACAAGTGCTTCAGAACCAAAATTCTTAAAAAATGAGTAGTTTAAATTTTTACCTGTTCATGCCTCCTCTAGAATACGACCATCTAAGGAACTTGAAGGCCCTTTTTTTATTTAGTAAACAACATTATTTACAACATCTACCCAAAATTGTAATGTTAATCCTACATGCAATCTCATACTTCTTGCATGCTCCATGATTTTTCTATTCATCCTTTTAGACACCATTTTCTTATGGTTTCTTAGGATTGTCTTCTATCTATGAATCCCATGATATGAGTGGTAACTATAAAATTCTCTATTGTCATATTCACCTCCATAATTTAATTTGAGACACTTTAACCGATTTCCTTTCTCATTCTCAATCAAAGTTTTTCATTTCTTAAAAATATCAAATACATCAAATATTTTGGGAATGAAATAAACCAAGTTCTTTTTAGTTTCATCATCAATAAAAGTAGCATAATAGTAAGAACCACAAAGAGATGATCCTTGAGTTGGTCCTCATACATCTCTGTGCACAAGCTATAACAAATTCTCTCTTCTTTTTCTTTCCAACTTAGAGAAATTTGACTTTTTTTTTTTTCCATAAACACACTTTTCACATAAATATATACTAGAATATATATATTTGATAATATATATAAAATATTTCAAGAGATATCCTTCTCACGGTGCCTTTTTGAATTTTATGTGAGAAATTGATTAAAAAATAGGTTCCTCGACAAGGATATCTCTTAACGTATTTTACATCTCTCTCTCTCTCTCTCTCTCTCTCTCTCTCTCTCTCTCTCTCTCTCTCTCTCTCTCTCTCTCTCTCTCTCTCTCTCTCTCACACACACACACACACACACACACACACACACACACACACACAGAATGCAACATAGAAGATATTAAATTAATTAGGGTTGGGGTTATGGTTTTTTATATATAGAATTAGGATCTAGGGGTAGGGTTAGGCTTAATATTAGGGATAGGATTAGGGTTAGGGTTAGGGTTAGGGTAAGAAATAGTGTTAGGATTAGAGTTAGCGCTAGAGATTAAATAGAAATAGGGGTAGGGGTATGGTTATTGTTTGGGTTAGGATTTAGTTCAAGGTTAGGGTTTGGATAAAGATTGGGGATAGATTAGGAGCAAGGTTAGAGATATAAATAAGGTTATGGTTAAGATTAGCGATAAGGTTAGGTTAATATCAGGGATAGGGTAAGGTGTACTATTAGAGACATAATTAATGTTTTAGATAAAAATTAGGGTTAGAAATAGGATTACATGTATAATAAGTAAACCCTAACCCTATTTAGACTTTCATTGGTGGTAAAATTAGGGTTTTACCAATTAAGATAATTAAACCACTAATCTACCTAATGAACCAAAGCATTAAAAGGGGGAGGAAATTCAATAGATCTAGCCACAATTCAATTAAAGAAATAATTGATATATCAATTCAATTTACCTATATGTTGTCTCCTTTTTTAGAGTTTAAATTATATTTGTATTGTAAATTTTAGGGTTAAAAAATGGACAATTGAAAGAAATCGGAAGTAATGGAGAGCTACAAACATCAAATAGAGCAACAGGCAAAAATTTAAGTAGAAAAAGAGGATCAAAACCTAATACTGAAAGTTTGGGCTGAATTGTTGGGACTGTGGTGGTAGGTCATCCTGGTTCTACAACTCTTGGATATGCAATTAGGATCCTTTTTGGATCAGGAAGACACATAAGATCTATTGTTGGAAGATTGGATAAAATTATCGAGACCGTGGTGGTAGGTCACCCTAGTCCTCAACTTTTTTCTTCTTCAAAATCTAAACCTATTCATCATCATCAACTCTGTTGGAATCTTCGATCACAACTCATGAATCAATTTCCTACACAAAGAAAGGATGGAAAATGGTTCTAGGTAGGGGTTTCCCTTAGGTCAGACCCTTATTTAGGAATTAACCTTGAATTAAAATTAAGTACCAAAGTAAATGCTAGAAGATATACCTCAGATCTGTGATGGTAGATAAAAGATTGATGATGCAAATACTATCTAGATGTTATCATAGATGTTGAATGTAATAACATGGAAAACACATGGACATGAAAGACCTAATATAACACACATTCCAGCATAAATATTGATGTGACTTTTCTTCATGATGCTTGAATGATAATATGGTGAGATAAAATGTTGTCTTGAATGCTTGAAAATGTTTGATGATGATTTCTCAATGGATGCATGAATGATGGGGTATGTGTGTTATGTCAAAATGAATTAATAGGATGTACTTATATAGGGTTTCCTAGGTAAATTTATGATAAGACCAACCTCCAATAGTTATATTGAGGCACATGGACCAAAATCCATTAGGAAGGAGGAGTTTCTACCATATTTAAAATGTGTTTTGTTTAAGGAGGACCAAGGCACAATGGCACTATGGTCTAGAAAGGGGTTCCACAGTTCCCTTTTCCTCCAAAAGTAGGATAACAAGCCACAAAATAAAGTGATCATAGACCTTGGATGGGGTCCACTTAGACATGTATACAAGTGACATCAAGTTCAGAGTAAAAAGGGCCAAAAAGGACCTAGGGGGAATGAAGACAGGACACACTAAATTAGGAGCACAAATATGAAGTGTGAATTGTACCGATTATAATATATGGTGCTACATTTAACCCCCACTTTAATGGGAGTATGAGCCTATGCAAATACTCATAGTAAAGTAGAAATATGAGGAAGAGGGAGATAGGAGAAACTAGGAGCGAGACCATAAAGAGATAAGACATCACTAATTTTAAGGAACCAAACTCCCAATATTAGGATCTTAACTCATGTAGTCACAAGCAAGGACACAAAAAATCCAAACAAAGACAAGAGACACACAACACAAAGGGGTTAGTACTAAAAAAAAAAATCTCCAAGTCAAATAGTTGAAGAGACCTCAATAATCAAAACATCTTATCCACTACTCTCATTCTCAGAATGATATTACAACAACATAAGTGGTCACATGAAAAGAGAAAGAGCATGCATCAAGTGGTGAACCATGTTCCAACAAGTAGAAAATATATGAGCTCATGGGTAGAAGAAAGGAGAGAACATGGATTCCATAGGCTAGCAAGGTGTGTTATACTAAGTGATCCATGAGAAGATAAGAAAGAGAGACCATGGAATCCATAGGCTAGAAAGTTGTGTTTTTCTAAGTGATCCACAGGAACACAAATACCCACGAGGAAACAAGCTATGTTTTTTTGTGTGATTCATGTAGATAAGGAGAGTTGGGATAGTCTAGCAAGTTGTGTTATGCTAGTTCCGCTCATCTCAAAAAAGTCACAAAAGGATGTTCGAATAGTCTCACAAATTGTCTTATGCTAGTCAACCAACCTTAAATAAGTTAATAAAGGAAGAGTTGAAAGGTCTAGAAAGCTATTTTGTGTTATTCAACTCACCCAGAGCTGCATATGTTGCCATCTAGTTTTAGGAGTTAAGCATCTCATCTAAGAGTTAGGTTTAGTTTCGAGCATGCAACAACTTATATAAGACTTGCAATTGAAAAACAATATGTCTAGTTTTGGTAACATAACATCAAAGAGCTAGGTCTGTTTTTTAGAATGTACACCCTATATAAGATATAGAAAAGGACTACGTCTAGTTTTGGGAATGGAACATCTCCTCTAAGTAATAGGTCTAGTTTTGAGTGTGCAACAACCTGTATAAGACAAGAAATATCAAAAACATGGTACAAGTAGGGTGTGATGTATGCCCCCCCCCGCCCCCTTAAGATGTAAACATAGTGGTATGTTGATGTCTTAAGAAAGATAGAGACAAGGATACTATTGGTATTTTTTATGTTCATGTTGTGATTGTCATTGATGGACACACACTTGCATTAAGATTCTCTTTATATGTGTGAGTTAGAGAACAACCGGTATTTGTTCCAACCGATATGTTGTATTATAGTCTTTAGACTATTGATGTTTTGTAGAATGTGTTTACCGGTCTAAAGCAGCATGTCAACCCCAAGCGGTTCATGGGTACCAAGGGGTACGAGGTATTAAAGTGGCATAACACATTTTTACCAGTCTTCATTTTGACAAACTGGCAACCGGTATTTTGTATGAACTAGTAATACTCTATGATGAGTTACCAATCGGCATTTTGTGATGAGTTACCATCCACCGATCATTTAACAGTGCCGACTCTCTGGTGGTGCTTTTTGTGTTGTGTTACCAGATATGTCCAGATTCATTGAACCTAGGAAATTGTAATGTAATCCTATTGGACCGACATGAAATCAGTTTCCTTTATAAGGATATCATGTCTAGGGTTTTAGGTTGTTGTTGTTATTGTTGTTGTGATAGTTGATATTGCGGCTAGGGTTTAAGGTGATTGAGGAGTTGGAGAGATCATGAATGTGTAGAAGACTGAAGTAATGCAATAGTGCATTAAGAATGAGCTATCAAGGATCTAACCGAGCAGTTTGTGCTATTAGCTAGATCAAACACTTGTTGATTACTCACATCTTTGACAAGTCTATAGCCCTTAACCAAGTAGGCCCAAAAGCCTCTTGTAAATCCTCTAACAAGGTGGTTCACATCTATGGATCTAAAATCCTCTAGCAAGGTAGTATTTAATAGGACTTGTCTCCTAACAGAGATTGAGATTCCTAATAGGATCTATTCTGGTAAAGAACACTGTAAGACCTTAACCGGTCTGACCTTAATTGCTCTAGTTCCTATTTTGCAGATAGTGACTTGTGAGTTCCATCTCACCGTGGTTTTTCCCATTTGGGTTTCCATGTCAAAATATCTTGTGTTATGGTATTTGTGCTTCTGTGGGTAAATGCATTATTAGCTATTTGGTTTGCATGTTTGTTAACTGGTTTGTCTATTAAATTGTTTTACCGGTTTACTGCTAGTCTTGCAAAGTGTTTAGGTGTGAAGGTTTTTGGCATACTAATTCACCCCCCCTGCTCTTAGTATTCATTAATTGGTATCAGAGCCTACCTTTCTATAAGTTTAACCACTTGGAAAGAGATATGGGGGAATACACCTTGAGGGAACTTACTCAACAGCTCACTCAGTCTGAGCAAGCCTATGATGATCTTATGGTCAAATACAAGGCATCTCAAGCAAAAAGGAGAGAACATGTAGAAAAGCTGATGGAGCTATCTGAAAATAGTTCTGCAGATGAAGTAGACATGGAAGCCCTAATTGCAAAAGTAAACAAGTTGAATGAATCAAACTCCAACCTGAGAAAGGAGTTGGAAGGACTGACTATCTGGATGTGTCAAGAGCTGAAGAACCAGAGAAAAGCTGAAGACCTAGTGAAAGAAAGAGATCATGAGATATCCAAGCTAAAACAAGTGATGAGTGCCCTAAATGCTCAACTCCATGCAAGCAAGGTGGAAAAGGAAGACATACAAGGAGAACTGAACACTACCATCTCTGAGAATGAAAACGTATTGGAAACAAATGCTGCTATTTCCAAAGAACTCTCTGAGTCAAAGGAAATACTTGCTAAGTTCAGCAAGAGTACTGTCAAGCTAGAGCAAAAGCTTGAATCTGCCAAACCGGTTAAGAATACCAATGGACTTGGTTATTCCGGTCATGAGGAAGGTGAGACCTCTAGTAGAAATGTTGGAACATCAAAGAAACAACCGGCATCAAAGGATAAAGGTAAGCAAAAGTTTAAACCTATTTGTTTCAACTGTCTTAAAGAAGGACATACTACAAATGTGTGTAGAAGTAAGGCTTACAACAATTTTCCTTATTTTCTAAATGATAAGCCTAGATCCTATAGATTTAATGGTAACTGTTATACATGCAATAAGTATGGGCATAGATCATTTGAATGCAAGTCTGTCATGAATGACACTGGAAGATATCCTTAGAGGACCCAAGGAGTTGGTCCTGAACCTTTTGTGAACTGGAATCACAACCGGTTTAATGTCTTCAGTCATCAACCAAGAAGCAGTGGCTATCAAGTGGCAACCAGATGGAGAGAAAATTGTATGATCTATCATGGTCACACTGCTACAACATGCAGAAGGAAGAATGGAAACATGAACAATGGACCTTGGAGAGCACCTGGATTGGTCTGCTATCACTGCAACAAACCGGGTCACATTGCCAAATTCTTTAGATCAAGAAAGAACATATCTGATGATATACTAGTCACCCTGGAAGGAGACATTGATGTTGACATTGTTCAAGTGGATATGAAAAAAACCTGGAAGAAGAAACTAGTGGTGTTACAAGAGGAACCAGTTTCTACACCTAGTGTGGAAATCACAGAACCGACAAACTAAGCCTTAGAAAAGCTTAGGGGGAGCAAACAACAAAATGTCTCGAACCCCTGATTTACATCGGTAAAAGACCTTAATCGGTATGTGATACCTGTCGCTTGGCAGAAGACCAGAAATGGTAAAAAGGCAAATTAGGGTTTATGCCCTAATAGAGGAGCATTAATGGTGGTAGGTGAGAGATATGTTTAAAGGCATTTTTCAAATCATTTCTCACTATCTGTTTTCGAGTGAAGAAATTTTTTTTCAAAGAGCAGAGCGACGAAAAGGGGATTTGAGCTGAGATCTTGAGAAATTGACAAACTACGAAGGAGATTCAAATTCAAACTACAAACGGTCAAGTGGAGAACACAAAGAGGTGATTCAGCAACTGACGAAGTGTGGAGTGAAGGAGAATTAGAAAGCCCTAAATTCATGTGTTTTAAAAGGTATTTCTCAAGTTGTTAAGATTTCTATCATGGCTTCCGCATCTCATACCAATTCTAGTGCATCTGTCAAGTCTGCAAGTTTTATTCAATGGAAGTCCAAGTATAATGCCTGTATATGGTGAAAATGGATAACAATAATAACAATATTGAAAGGCTAAATGAATCCAACCACAAAACCCTAGCCTAACAACAACAAAGATCCACCATAACATATGAAGATTACCTAAGACAATGCAAATCAAACGAAATCACAAAGATTATACCATCACATGTCCAATAGGGTTTGGATCTCCATTCTTCCTATCTCCATTGATCTTGCTTGATATATTTGCTCACAGATTTTATGTGCACAAGAGCTCAACAAAGAACGGAATGTGGTTGCAAGTAGGATCGTAGTGTAGTCAAGTGCATAAAAGATGATTAGCATGAATGATTAGAATGATTGATTAGCCTGAGTGATTAGGGTTTGATAATGAAGGAAGCATCTCCTTATATAGAAGACACTATATGAAATGGAGGGATAAGATTGAGAGGTGTAAAAGGAGGTCGGCTATGATTAGAGGGTAGGTAAAAGAAATAATAAAATAATGAAAGGGGTAGGTAGTGTATGAATTAAGAGATGAATGACATGTGTCATAGGTAGAAAAGGTTAATGAATTAATTAAATAAATAAAGATTTATTTAATTAATAGAAGAAGTAGGATAATTAAATAAATAAGAATATTTATTTAATTTAGGAAAAGGATAATTTAAATAAATAAATGTATTTATTTAAATGAGAAATAAGGCTAGAAGAGGATAAATGAATTAATTAAATAAATAAGGATTTATTTAATTAATAGAAGAATTAAGCTTAGATAATTAAATAAATAAAATATTTATTTAATTAGACATGACAGTTTTAGGTGTCTACATTTTGCCCCTCTTTGAGACAATGCGGCTTGTCGCATTGTTTCAAAGAAGATAAGATGAACTGATACAGAGTTGCCCCAGAATGGGAATGATATGCCCCCTCAAGAGATTGGATGAAAATGTCTAAAAAGATTGTAGACAATCTCTCAATAAGAAAGAAAGGCTAGAATGGATTGACCAGATAAAGTGAAAAAGTCACAGGATAACGAAGACTGACTTGGAAAATGAAGGTGAGGGCTAGGGTAGGCTATAAGATAGACCACGGGGGAAATACATCCTCATTGTCATCTACACATTCACAAGAGCATATTGCAGAGCGAAAATAGAGTAGGAGCAGTCAGCAGCGATGGCTTTCACTCACAGATTCGACCGCGTTTGTCGATTTCAGAGGCCAGCAGAGGCAGGAGAGCCGGTAAGTACACCCAAACCTCCTCGTACTTTGATGCATTTAATTTTGTCATTAATGCATGTCAAATAGGGTCATAAATGCGCTTAAACTAGGGTCAAAAAGTGTCAAAAAACATCCAGGCATGTCTGTGTTGGTGCCAGGCACGTCTGTGTTTGTGCCAAGCATGTCTATGCAGTCTTTGAGCGCGTTTATGTCATGTAAGCGTGTTTGCGTTTGAAAAGTATGAATTTGCATCTTCTAGGTCAAATCAGCAGTTCTGTGATGAACATATGCTGTCAATTGGATAAGTTGCTGAGGGGATACACTCAAGCAGGTCCTCTAGGAAGACTAGGATAGATCAAGGCACTTTTTGATGAATAGTGAGTACCAAGATAGAGTACTTTGTGATGAACAGGGAGTACTAAAATATGAGCAGCACTTTGTGATGAACAGGGAGTGCAAATGTGAGTAACACTTTGTGATGAATAGGGAGTGTCACACACATAGTACTTTGTGATGAATAGTGAGTACCACTAGGATAAATAGCAACACTTTGTGATGAACAGTGAGTGTCACTAGGGTAGATAGCCATATGCATTTAGATAGCGAGTAGCATTTTGTAATAAACAGTGAATGCCACTATAATTGACATGATTGAGTTGTTTGACTACAGGAGTATTTGCCGATGCTGGAGTCATCGGAGAGATTCTCGTCGACGCAGAGGTTGTGACCTGAGTTGTCACTCGAGGACAGAGCTGCCATCGAGGAGATGGGTTTGAGAAATGTGTTGTATGTGCCTGCGTTTCAGGCAAACATGGGTTTGCTGACTGCACTGGTTGAGAGATGGCACTCTAAGACGTGCACGTTTTATCTACCGATGGGTGAGATGACAGTCACCCTGGAGGATGTATATAGGATTATGCAGATACCGATTGATGGGGAGCTGATTCCGTACGATCGAGATGGAGACAGGGATGCCCTTAGATGAGTGTTCTAGGATCCAAGACTGGAGATGAGGGTGGGACACGTGGCATGGGATACCATGACATGGATAGGATTAGCACTACCAATAGTGTTGGCAGGAGTGATCAATGAGTTCCTCTGTATCAGTTTTGTACCATTTTGTATAATGATGTAGACACCTACGGGTGATTGTAGCCATATGATTTTGACATCATTGTATCATGACACTTTATATATATATATGAGATGATTCATCTTTGCGGCAGCTATATGCATGCGTACCTATGTGATGAGATGTTCTTATGTGATGCTTATGATATGGATGCAAATATGTATATGATGCAATGCAATATTTTTTTTTTGTTTGTTTATGTTTTATATGTGTATGCATGATGCAAATGTGAATGTATGTAATGCAAATGAATATGATAATGCAAATGCAAAATGTAATTTGTGCTAACAGTTGTTGTGTGCAGGATGTGATGCATTTGTAATATCTATCTGTATGTATGAAATGCTTTATATGTGGTAATGCAGGTGTAACTATATGACATGCAAATGTTTTTGGTATGTCATTATACTCAGTCATGTGATAGCAGGCTACACGGACTTGAGAAGGACGACAGAGGTCAATCTAGAAAGGGGGATGGAAGACAGAAGATATGAAAGTGAAAGAGCTTCTTGTGCGTTATCATCATTGAGCTTTATTATGGCAAGTAGGTTATGACAATCGAGGCATATGTTCGACCCAAAAAGTCATTGTACCTGTTTGCATGGAGATAAGATAGTCATAAACAAGGAATGCCCCAATTCATACTAGACTCACAGTGTCCTCATATCCTTGGACAAGTCATAGCATTACTAAGAGACAATCCACAGATAGAAAATACAAATAGGTGATGATACCCCATCCTCGCCTTTCTAGTCAAAGACATCCTAGAGATAGAATCTCTAGTCAAAGACATCCTGGAAAAGCTAAAAGACATGTCACCAGAAAGATAAAATCAAAAGAAAACCAAGACTCGACACCAACATCCATTGTAGTCCTCAAGTTTAGTGTCTCTTGTCACTTGTATAAGTCTTATTTGATTGTGGTGACAATGTTTACTTTCACAAAATGGATAGATAGCACTGAACCATAATGTTGTCTGAGTCTGTTGAAAGATTTGATTTGTTGAAGCCCATTGTTGCTGCTGTGTCTCATCCAAAACTGACTGAATCCATGAAACTGATACTTTATTGTGGAGAAGATGAAACTTTATTGTGGATCTATGATGCAAATGCTCCTTTATTGCAGATTGTGCGCGAATAGACTAAAGAAAGCTAGAAGAAATTGTACTCCTTGAAGCATGTGATGTTCTCAATTCCACACCCATCACTAGACGTAGGATTTGCCTTAGCCACAGATAGGATCTATTTTATTATGGATGGAAAGGGATGAAAAGGAATGTTTAGTATGAATGGCTAACCAATCTTGGGTAGATCAATTGACAAGCCATGATGGGAATGGGTAAGTTTATTATGAATGGATAGGTTGTGAGTGTGTGCAAAGTGAATCCTGAAGGAGGGAGGAGCAATGTCTCTACACATGGCGCTGGTGACCCAGTTTTCACCATGGTACTTGCCCAGGGCGCCACCGAAGTGGTTTTCACCGTTGGACGAAATTATTTCTCTTTACTTTTTTTCAATTTTTCAATGTTTTTTGTGTCACAAGGCGCCTGTTTGCCAGGTTTTCACCAAGTAACGATTTTTTTGTTTTAAAATTTTTTTTTTTGTATTTTTGAAATTTTTTGATTTTTTGATTTTTTTTTGAATTAGGATATTCTTAAGAGCTATGTGTAGAACCTACAAAGGTGCATGTTGTTGATAGGATCCTCCAAAGGTTCGCCTTCTATAGTTGAGAGCTGATATGCCTCAGATCCATATGCTCCTGTAATGATGTAAGGACCAAGCCAATTTGGTTTGAACTTTCCCTTCTTCTCTTTGTCTTGTTGATTTTTAGGATTTTCTCTGAGAACCAAGTCACCCACCTCAAATGTGTGAAGTTGAACCTTATGATTGTAGTTGTGATGTTCCTTGACTGAATGATGTGTAGCTTGAGTGACTGCCTTCCTTGATAAAGGAACTGAGATAGAATTACTAGTGTGTGGACTACGTAGGCCCATATGCTTGTCACCTAAAGAAGTTTGGGCACCACTGATAACAAAGTCCTTCGAGGAAGCTCCATTAAAGGTCCATGATGTATCACCAGAAGAGAAAGGATGTGCGAAACAAGTGAATGAGTGATGAAGTCTTATGATTGCGAAAAGAAGTGAAAGTAAGATAGCATGATGGAGACTTAGGATCAACAAGTATGCTTTATGACTTGAAATTTTAGAACTTTTGTCCCCAGTTATTTTGATATTAGGGGAGATCAACTCTTGTTCTTTTTGGTTTATAGGATTTTTATTCTTGACTTTGTTTTTTGCAGAGTCCAATAGCTTTTGATTTTGATTTGGACTAAAGGACTTTTCTTTATTTTTGACTTTTAGATTTTTCTTTTCAAAGCTTGATTTTTGATCCGCAATGAGTAAGGGCTTTTGTAATTCTTGTTGATCCAAGTCTGGAAGTGGAGTGGAAATGGAATGAGTGGATGAAATAGTAGAGCTATGTGAGTTTGCAAGAGGGCTGGTGATACACTCAATAGATTCTTTGTTGGAACCACTCTTAGGACTATTGACATCAAGAGTTGCTTGCACCGCTAGAGGAGATTTGCATTCGGACTTAGTAGCCACAACACTAGGTGGTTCACACCCAATTCCTTGGTCTTGCATATTGCTTATAGATTGTTCTTGTCGACTGAATGTGTGAGGAGATAGTGGGAGTTGCTCAACATGAAATATATACTCACCATATCCCATGTCTTTAAACTTGAAATTTTCTTTGATCTCTGCTTGTTTTGATGTACAAGCTTTCAAGGATTCTAGATCCACATATACTGAGGAAGGAATAGCTTCTTGATTGACTGGTATTGTTATTTCTGATCTATGTCACAGATTGTTGCAATATATGAATGGATTTGGGTTAGCTTTGACGGTCACTTGAACTCCATTGTGTGGAAACTTGATACATCGATGATATGTAGATGGGACTGCTCTCATCTCATGAATCCATGGACTTCCTAGCAATATATTGTATGTGAGATCCAGGTCTAGGACTTGACAAACCACATCCTTTGTAACTGGCCCAACTTTGAGAGGTAAGGTGACTGTGCCCTTGGATGAACGCTCTTCATCATCATATGCCTTGATGGTAATTTTGTTTGTAGAATTCACAGCTTTATCATAATATCCCAATTGTTTAATAGTCCTCAATGTACAAATGTTTAGACCTACTCCTCCATCTATCAGGACTCTTTTTATTCGATGTTTGTGTATGAAGGCTTCAATGTGTAATGGTGCATTATGTGGCTGACTTACAGAGGTGTCATCAACTTCTGTGAAAGTAAGGGAGTGTGGAACGGAAAGGTATCCCACCATGGCTTGAAACTGGTCCACGTTCAGATCAGTAGGAATAGCAGTATTTCTCAAGATTTTGTCAAGAATAGCTTTATGTGCGGGAGATATGCGTAATAGCTCAAGGATTGAAATGAGCGCGGGTGTCTTCCCTAACTGTTCTACAAGGTCATACTCAGGTTTGGTTGATGAAGAAGCGGTGTTTTTAGTTGGAGCACCTTGCAAAGTGAATTTACTTCGGCGAGTTGTAACATGACATTCAGAGGTAGGTTCAAAAGAAGATCCAATACCTTTTAGGACAATCTTGGGTCTCTGGGTAGAATTCTCAGACGCTTTGTCCTTGATGATAATAGCAGAGACGTAATTGTCCATCGAGATGTGATTGATAGTTGAATCATAGTTATAGGATGCTCTGGTATGGTTGGTTTGATCCTCTGTGGCTTTAGCTTTTCCCTTGTCATGTTTTGGGAATGGTTCCTTAAACATCTCATGTTCTTGATTGGAGGAATGTCCCTCAATCTCAATGTCACCTCTATCAATGAGATCTTGTATGATGTTCTTCAGTCGATGACAATTTCCTGTCTTATGACCCATGCTCTTATGAAATTCACAATATTCATCATCATTCCACCAATTTGGTTTGACCTTTGGTTCATATGGCGAGAAATCTGGAATTGTTATTATTTTGTTTGCCACTAACTTCTTGAAAACTGACTCAAGTGGTTCTCCCAACGGGGTATACTTCCTTCATGATCTAGAAGTTGTTTGAGTATTCACTTGATTGTTTGTAGAACTTGATCCAGAAAAAATGAATTTGGGTTGCACTGTGTTGGCATCAACAACACCATCATTGACTGTGTTCTTGTTTTTATTCCAAAATCTTGGCTTGTCTTTTCCTTTAAAGTCATCTTTGTTTTCCTTGAATATTTTAATGACTCCTTGTTCAATTAGGACCTTTTCTATCGCTAAGCCTTTTTCAATGACGTCCTTGAAGGTGGACAAACAAGCTTTCCTTAGATCATAACCAATGTCTTTGTTAACATTCTGGGTGAACATTTCTACCATTTGTTTTTGTGGGATTTCACAAGAGCATCTGTTGGCTAGATTTCTCCATCTTTGTAAAAATGATGCAAAAGACTCTCCCTCTTTTTGCTTGGTGTTGCACAAAGTAGTGACTAATACGTCTGTCTCTATGTTGTAGGAGAAATGTTGGATAAATGCCTCTGCTAGATCACCCCATGACTTAATACCAGGTGGGAGTTGGGAGAACCATTCCATAGCTTGATCACCTAAGCTTTGTGGGAATAATCTCATCAAATATGTCTCTTATGCTGCTACCTCAATGCAAGCTGTGAAAAACTGTCTTATGTGCGCCTTAGGATCCCCTTTTCCTCTATACTTATCAAATTTAGGCGTCACAAAGTGTGTAGGAAATGGAGGCATTGGAATGCTTTTGTCAAATGGATAGGGACATATGTATCTCATTGTGTATGTTGGCTTCGGTGTATTTATGTCCTCCATTTTCTTTTGTAAGTCCCTGATTTGTTGTTCCAAATTGCTCTTAGGTGGAGATCAACTTCTTGGACCATACCCCATGCTTGAGGCACCAATTGGAGGAGGAGCATGTTGCATATATGGATGATATTGATCATACACATGTTCATATGGAGGAGGTCTGTAATGACACTGCGTATATGGACCACTTGGTATAGATTCATGTTGAGGAATGCCAAATCTATTTTGTCCATGTATACCATACTCTACAGGCATGTCATGTTCTAATGTGTTGCCCCCAAATTTGACACGAGGTTTCCTTGTGTCCAAATTTTGAGCATGCCTTTGAATATCCAATTGTTGTGGTGGTTGATCCTTAGCATTGATATGTGATTGAGCATATTTCTCTGCATAAGACTTCCATAATGGTCTACGAAGGTAAGTATCATATGCTTGACCATATCTATGTGGGATCTCTGGTTTTTGAAGCAAAGCTGATGGTGATTCAGGTACCATGTGTGGTCCTCTATTTCCTCCACTATTAGGTCTTCTTTGATCCATATTGGAGTGAGGTTGTTGCAAAAGTCTATGTTCCATTATTTGAGACATGTCAAAATCATGAGGTATCTTGGCTCCACTTTGTGCCATCATTTGTAAGAAGTATTGTGTATCCCTCCTCATTATTTCCTCAACCAATCGATTGAAATGGGGATTCATAATGGATTCTTCCACATCTCCACATTGTCATTGTGTGTAGCATTGTTGTTTATAGTGTCCATGTTCTCAACATTTGGAATGTTTCTATAGACATCCATGTCAAGTAATGTAGTATGATTAGAATTGAAAAAGATATCATTGTCATACTCATAAGAACTCATGTTTGCAGACTCTTGAGCCTCTTTAGTTTCTTTCCTAGATTTTTGAAGATGGGTTTCAACCATGAACTAGGTATTGACCAAGATGTGTGAGACTAGATGAAAAATGGAAAGAGTATGGAAGACCAAGAGTTGGATGGAATGTAAATGAATCTGAAGTGTACTTGCAATGCCCAGAGTGTAAGACCAAGTATGTATGTAGTAGAGTAGGTGTCACGTCCAAAGAGAGGATAGTTTCTCTTGATGAGGTGAGTTGACCTTGACTCTAAGTAAGACCAAATGAGACCCAAAGGTAAGAAACCTTGATGAGGGACCACTTAGCAAAGTGTTGTTGTATGTAGTGTGTTGACAAAGTATGATGAGGACAAGCAAGTGACCTTTTGACTCAAGTTTAGACAATTGTGAATGTAATGAGAGATGTAAAGCAATGATTGACTTTGTGAGACCTAAGGACAGGTTGAATGCTAGATGAAAACCTGGAGAAATAACCTAGGAAGCTCAAGAATTCCAAAACTGATTGCTCTTGTTTGATGGACTATAAAATTTTTCCAATTTGTGAAGTTGTTGGTTGTGACCAAATCTGAATGTTTGACTATTTTTCGTGACAAGAGGACACAATGTTGTTGAGGACTCAATGTTTGCAAGTGTTTAGACTCAAAATGACTCCAAGAAAAGTGTGTTGTTTGATGTAAAATTGTTTTGCATACACTTGAAGACACAAAAGACACAATGTTTTGTTGTTTGGTCTTGAATGTTGTGAATGTTTAAAATAAGTCAAGCACAATTCTTATGGCTGGCCAAGACAATAGTTGTTGATCCCACATGAGGTTTTACCCCCGAGGCTACGCTATTTAGAGTAGATACTTAGATGCTTGACCTCACTAGCTCCACCCTCAGCACTCACTTCTCGGGTCAGCCAAGCATCAGTCCCCATGAAAACTCCCCATGGCAAACTTTGTATCTCTACTAAGAACCATATGTGTGTGAGCTGCTACCAGAGGTCCGACCTCCTGCCCCAACAACTAGAAGGATTTCGGCTTCTAAAACAAAAAGGTGCTAGTAAGGGCATCCGCTCGTGTGGCCATACATGTGGCACTTTCAGCTCTGTAAATACAAAAGGCTCCTAGCCGGTAGGGGTTATGCCCTACAAATGATCAAATAAATTTGATCAAACGGGTTTATGGGGAGACATAGTGTCAGTATGAACTAATCAACACACGTTATCCATAGTTTTCACCATGAATACAGTTGTTTATAGTGGTTCGAAAGAGGTGGGTTTTCCTTGCTACCACTTGGGTCGTTCTCTTCTCACTAGTAGTCCTAATGACCACACGGGAAGACAGGCCCTCTAAAGATTAAACAAAAAGAGCCTATTGCTCAAGACACAAAAGACAATGATTCAATTTTAGTGCACCAATTGAAGTGTTTGCTAGTCTATGAAAATAAGACACAATAAAAATCCAAAAAACCCTTGCCAAGGACCTACAACAAAGATTTATTAGTAGTTTGGATTGTTTCAAATGATCACCCCTTCCTGCAAGCACACAAGTTAGGTAAATTTTAGATCCAAAAGACTTTGTGAAATAGGGGCCTTCAACAATGCGTTTTGTTGACCAATTCAAAGATTTGATTCATCATAAAAAAAGATCACCTGTAAAATTTCAAGAGATTTCCAGAAATGTAAGAAAATCCAAAAAATTTGCTAATTTGCTCCAAAAATTAATTTTTTATGAAAAATCATAAAAAAATAATATAAAATGCAAACTAGATCCAAAAAATCTAAAAATTTTACTGGAGAGTCTTGATTGTCTTCCAAACCTGCACAAAAAATGTTCTACAACAAATCAAAGCAGTTTGTGAGATATGAGTAAAATAATGCAAAACCCTAATTTTCAAAGATCTGATTTTTGAAGAATAATTTTGCATCAAATTTAAAATCACAAATAATAGATCTTGTTTATAATTCTGAGATAATTTCCAAAAATGTAAGAAAATCTAAAAAAATTGCTAATTTTCTCTCAAAATTAATTTTTTATGAAAAATCATAAAAAATTGATATAAAATGAAAAATCGATCTAAAAAATCTAAAATTTTTATTGAATCTTTTTGATATTTTTTCTGACCTACAAAAAAAAATTTATGTCAAAATTAAAATATGTTTGTGAGATCTGATCAAAATAACAAAAAACCCTAATTTTTAAAGATCCGATTTTTAGGGAAATATTTTGAATCAAAATTAAAATCACAAAGAGTAGATCTTGTGTATAATTATGAGAGATTTCCAAAAATGTAAAAAAATCTGAAAAATTCTCTCATTTGCTCTCAAAATTAATTTTTTATGAAAAATCATAAAAAATTCATAGAAAATGAAAATGTGCTTCAAAAATTTTGAATTTTGGATTGAGAGCTCCTAATACTTTCTTCAACCTAAAAAAAAAATTTGGTGCAAAATTTCTTAGCCGTTTGTGAGATATGATCGAATCTCTCCAAGATCTTGATTTTGTGTCCAAAACCCTAGCTGCACAAGGTTATTCTCCAAATTGTTTTACAAGATAGCAATATAGGGTTAGAAAAATCTGCAAAAAACATAGATCTAAGAAAAATACATGTCCCACAGGGTGTTCCAAAATGTATATGGTGAAAATGGATAACAATAATAACAATATTGAAAGGCTAAATGAATCCAACCACAAAACCCTAGCCTAACAACAACAAAGATCCACCATAACATATGAAGATTACCTAAGACAATGCAAATCAAATGAAATCACAAAGATTATACCATCACATGTCCAATAGGGTTTGGATCTCCATTCTTCCTATCTCCATTGATCTTGCTTGATATATTTGCTCTCAGATTTTATGTGCACAAGAGCTCAACAAAGAACGAAATGTGGTTGCAAGTAGGATCGTAGTGTAGTCAAGTGCATAAAAGATGATTAGCATGAATGATTAGAATGATTGATTAGCCTGAGTGATTAGGGTTTGATAATGAAGGAAGCATCTCTTTATATAGAAGACACTATATGAAATGGAGGGACAAGATTGAGAGGTGTAAAAGGAGGTCGGCTATGATTAGAGGGTAGGTAAAAGAAATAATAAAATAATGAAAGGGGTAGGTAGTGTATGAATTAAGAGATGAATGACATGTGTCATAGGTAGAAAAGGTTAATGAATTAATTAAATAAATAAATATTTATTTAATTAATAGAAGAAGTAGGATAATTAAATAAATAAGAATATTTATTTAATTTAGGAAAAGGATAATTTAAATAAATAAATGTATTTATCTAAATGAGAAATAAGGCTAGAAGAGGATAAATGAATTAATTAAATAAATAAAATATTTATTTAATTAGACATGACAATTTTAGGTGTCTACAATGCCCTATCACAAGTTTTAGTTGGTGTGATAGTAGAAGAGGGAATTTCTGACTACATAGATTGCAAAATAGAAGACCTAGGGTTTCTAGCTATCCACACCTAGTTAGGTTTACTTTGCAATAAAGATAAGAAGATCAAACCAAAGTTTAGTATTTTGGAGAAGAAAAAGCTCCACAATGTTATTTACTTCCTGGAAGATTTCACAGAAGATCATATAAGGATCATTCTAAGCAGAGTCCATGGTGATAAGATGTACCTAGAGAGGACACATGACATCATGCCATAGGCAATTCATGCAGTCACCAGATTCTACAACACAAGGGAAGTGCCAACCCTAAGAATGGTAAGCAAAACTAAAATGGCCAAGCTCACTGGTTCAACGAGCGACTCACGAGGCATGACAATAAATTCTATCAAGGATGACCTGGTGAAGTATGCGTGTATGGTGATTGGATACCGGACATTCTTAGCCAGCAAGATTAACTCTGTATCTGCTGTAGCGGTAAATGCCACTTACCAGATGATAAAGGAGGATGCATCATTTGATCTATGCACAAGTATGCAGAGATAACTCCTATTGAATCTGAAGTCGATCAAACAGGATAATGCACAAAGGTTTAAGTTTGGACAACTATTGGTTGGGTTGTTCTTTTACTTTCAAGGATACTTTCTAGGAGTAGGAGATGTCCAGTGGTCTCCTGACCAACCGGTAACCAAGAAAATCAAGGAGAGCATTCAAGCAATTGGAACTGGTTACCCTGATGTTCTGAACAAGTATTTTGATGAGTTTAGGTGAAAAATGAGCCAAAGGATGAGGATCTCAGGTGATATCGTCAAGAAATATGAAGATGACATCTATTTCACCATTCAGGTGGACAAATGCCTAATGGAGGCTATTGAGCCTAGAATGGAAGAAGTGGAACCAATGGGCTATGAGGTGATGTACGATATACTGGAAGGGTATGCCTCTACCCTTATTGCCTCACCTCTTGATCCTAAGGCAAAGAGGACCGAAACCTATCTGGAAAGGGTTACACTAGTCAAGGAACCCTCTGCTAAGAAAGGAAAAGAACCTGTAGTAAAGAAGGCAAAGGCAGTGCCTGCAACATCTGCACCGGTTACTACTGTAACTCCAAAAGTGACCAAGCGATCACCAACCAAAAAGAAATTGGAAGCAACACCGGCTAAAGTCTTTGAGAGGAAAAGGAAGACAAAGAGAAATACACTGGACTCTGAAGAAACTATGTCTAAGGAGTAGCCCAAGAAGGCGAGATAGATAAGAAAGAAAACAAAGAATGAACCGGTAGCATCTGCATCGGTAAATATTGATATCTCCTCATATAAACCTTTGACACATTGTCAAAGAACAATAAAGAATATTAGGAAAAAATTACTACATGATTTAGTAGACTACTATGATGATTTTAGTGATGAGGAGAAAGAAGAAGTGCTACAGGAGATTATTGTTTATTTGTGTACAAATGACCGGTCGCCATTAGAGGTTAAATCTCAGACACCAGATTCTTTGTATACAACATTAGATAATAAATGGAACATTGCCATAGAAAAGGAATAGGAAATTAAGGAGAAAGGTTTTGCTTGGTACTCTCCCGACCTGTCAAATTCTGAATTATTTGATGTTATTGACCAAAATTAAGGACTCTTCTTCACTAGAAGAAGAAGACTCTGGCTATTAGAAGGAAGAGTTGATGGTGTCGAAAAAGACACTCATCAGTATATGGTAACTATTGTCCAAACTCACAAAGCGTGCCTTGCTAACCGGCAAGCTGAGAAATAACCAGTTATATCCAAGCTAGATGAAGCATTTGATGATGAAGGAAATCTGGTTGTAGAACCAATAGACACTATTGATGTTGATGCCCTGGACGTAGAAGATGTTACTCAGGACATACCTATTGAGGGAACAAGATAGGAGCAATAGGTTGAATAGGGTAATGAGCAAGCCGAGGACAGATAGGAAGCGGCTAAGGAACAGGCAAAGAAAAAGAAAAGGGATGAAGATGAGGAGAAGAGAAAAGAGGAGAGAAGAAAAGATGAAGAGGAGAAGAAGAAGCAAGATGAAGAATAGAAAAAGAAGAAGAAAGATGAAGAGGAGAAAAAGAAGAAAGATGAAGAGGAGAAAAAGAAGAAGAAAGATGAAGAGGAGAAAAAGAAGAAGAAAGATGAAGAGGAGAAGAAAAAGAAAGATGAAGAGGAGAAAAAGAAACAAGAAGATGAAAAGAAAAAGAAAGAAGAGGAAGATAAGGAATAGGAGAAAAAGAAGGAAGCAAAGAGGAAGAAGAAGGAAGAGGAAGATCAGGAACAGGAGAAGAAGAAGGAAGCAGAGAAGAAGAAAGCGGAAGAGGACAAGGTAGGAGAAGCGGCGAAGAGCACACAGATGGAGACTCTGAAGGCAATCGAGAGTCAAGCCAAACCGGCTGACCTCACCAGTCCTATCGATCTCTAGTCTGCAAGTGAATCGAAGCTAATGCAGAGCATCAAGGTATCTCAAGAGTGCCTTGAAAACATATGAAGGAAGAAGGAGCAAGATGTAATTCAAGTGGCTGTGGACACACTTACCAGTTTGATACCCAATACAAATCTTCCAAACACCGATTCATCACTAGCTAGACTTAAGCTCCTATGCACAGTAGTAGATGATCAGGTGTAGAGCCTTGAAGAGGTAGCAAAGGCTAATGTCAAGAAGGAGCATCAAAAATATCTCAATATAGCTCTGGTGAAGAAGTTGAATGAGCTCCAAACTGAACTGAAGAAAGAACAAAAGGATATAAGGGATGCTTTGGATGAGGGAAATCTGCTACTTAGCAAATCTGTCAACCCCATCTGTTCTATGATGATGTACTAGCTCAAAAGAAAAAGCTTCAAACAGACTTATAGTCCTACATAAGCACATTCAAGATGCCTTATGATTCCTTTGCAACTTATGGGCAAACCATTCACCAGTTTCACATCGAGTCAGCCAAAATGGAGCAAGAGATCAGCACACGGTCTAGAGATTTGCAGGAGCTACAACTGGTTCTACTTCCACATCTACAAATTCTTCAGAAGTGTTATTTGAACCTGGATGCCTTAACAGTTACACAGGAGATGAGCACAGTTGATGCCATGGAAGAACAGGTCTCCTAGATGCAAACAGAGAAAGAAGTAGCCACCTCCCTACTTGAGTCTTGGTCTCTATCGATGAAACAATTCTTGCAAGACTATAAATCTATTTTTGACAAGTATTATTCCTTATTGTCATAAACTTTTATTATTTTAATATCAAATGGAAACAGGGTTGTTCAGCGGTACTTTGTCATTGTTGGAAAAGGGGGAGAATTACTCTATCTATTTTGGAGAAGTATAGGAGAGAAGTATCTAGATTTAAAAAATTTCTATATGCTTTGATATATGCTCTGATATCTCAATGTTTATGCTCTATATACAAAATTGTTATACATCGTATTGTTAAAGGGATAGTGTATATGCTTAGGGGGAGCAATTTTTCTAATGGCATGTTTTTGTTGTAAAACATTTAGATGTCAAAATTTTATTTTCCTAAGTGTTGCCATCAATGCCAAAGGGGGAGATTGTTGGCATTTTTGATGTTCATGTTGTGATTGTCATTGATGGACACACACTTGCATTAAGTTTCTCTTTATATGTGTGAGTTAGAGCACAACCGGTATTTGTTCCAACCGGTATGTTGTATTATAGTCTTTAGACTATTGATGTTTTGCAGAATGTGTTTACCGGTCTAAAGCAGCATGTCGACCCCAAGCGATTCGTGGATACCAAGCAATACGAGGGATTAAAGTGGCATAACACATTTTTACCAATTTTCACTTTGACAAACTGGCAACCGGTATTTTGTATGAACTGGTAATTCTCTGTGATGAGTTACCAACCGGCATTTTGTGATGAGTTACCATCCACCGATCATTTCACGGTGCCAACTCTCTAGCAGTGCTTTTTGTGTCATGTTACCAGATATGTCTAGATTCATTGAACCTAGGAAATTGTAATGTAATCCTATTGGACCGACATGAAATCAGTTTCCTTTATAAGGACATCATGTCTAGGGTTTTAGGTTGTTGTTGTTGTTGTTGTTGCGATAGTTGATATTGCGGCTAGGGTTTAAGGTGATTGAGGGGTTGGAGAGATCATGAATGTGTATAAGATTGAAGTAATGCAATAGTGCATTAAGAATGAGCTATCAAGGATCTAACCGAGCAGTCTATGCTATTAGCTAGATCAAACACTTGTTGATTACTCACATCTTTGACAAGTCTATAGCCCTTAACCGGGAAGGCCCAAAAGCCTCTTGTAAATCCTCTAACAAGGTGGTTCACATCTGTGGATGTAAAATCCTCTAGCAAGGTAGTCTTTAATAGGACTTGTCTCCTAACAGAGATTGAGATTCCTAACAGGATCTGTTCTGGTAAAGAACACTGTAAGACCTTAACTGGTCTGGTTCCTATTCTGCAGATAGTGACTTGTGAGTTCCATCTCACTATGGTTTTTCCCATTTGGGTTTCCATGTCAAAATATCTTATGTTATGGTGTTTGTTCTTCTGTGGGTAAATGCATTATTAGCTATTTGGTTTGCATGTTTGTTAACTGGTTTGTCTGTTAAACTGTTTTACCGGTTTACTGCTAGTCTTCCAAAGTGTTTAAGTGCAAAGGTTTTTGGCATACTAATTCACCCCCCCCCCCCCTCTTAGTATTCATCAGATACACACCTTCATCATGAAGGAGATATCCTTTAAAAAACAATGTACATAAATCCACACCAAAGAGGCATCACTCTTATAAGCAAGGAAAACATAGTTGTAAAAGAGATATCTTGCAACAAGTGTAAAGGGAATCCTTTAGAGGAGAAGGAGGAAGATATCTTTGCTCAAATGCATCTACCTCCAAGATAATATTTTGAAATAATATAACATCATTGATCTAAAGAAAGGAAGGAGAACTAGGAATTCATACCTTCCTCCTATGACTAGGAAAAGAGATTATTGATGAAGGATAACACAATTTTGATCCTAAGTGAGGGGTTCATTCATAATATATATACATTGTCAAGTGAAGAATAGGTTGTACTTAAGGACACACACATCTTACATAAGACAAATTCCTTAAGAAAACAAATAAATTCACACTTGAGGAATAACACCATATCATAAGAAAACACCACTCATCCTAGGAATAGTGGATCCTTAGAAAGGATAGGAGATAGAAGATAGAATCAATTCCCCCAAGCATAGAGACAAAGAGAAGGGTTATAATCATTTTAAAGAGATTATACATAAAATATGTACTTCAAGAAAATAATAGGTCCTAATCAAGGAACGCACATGTACTCACATGAAGGAAAATTCAATGCAAGAAAGGATATAAAGTTATGAAAAATACAACTCAAAAGAAGAGGCAATATTTGAAAAGAGAGAGAATTTAATGTATGATCCTTTCCCCCAAAGCAAGGAGATAGGGAAGAATTGTGTTGTTGTCCAAGTATGATTGGAATTTAAGATGCATCACCACACATGACAAAGATCCCCCAATGAAGTTAAACTACTAATGGCATAGGGTGAGGAGAAACATAATAAGGTGAATAGAGTGCTAAGGCACAACCTCTTCACCAAGAACCATTGCAAGATCAATTCTAAGAGCTATGTGAGCTCGATCATATTGGTCTTGAACAAGTTCTTTAAATTCTTTATAATTTTTAAGAGAATGATAATAACAACGATAAAAAAGCCAATACTCATCACCTTCTTTGTTCTTATTATTATATTTTATGAATGGAAATATCACATACTTATCATACTTTAATTTCCAAAAGATTCTTGTAGTTATTTTTTCTTAATTGTTAATATGGCTAGGTCTTGTCTCTTAAGATGTAGGACAAAGTGTGCAAGTGGAAGCAGAAGGATTGGTTTCTTGAGGGAAAAGAGTTAATAAAGAAGGAGGAGGATTACTTGTTGTACAAGCATGTTTGGATGGACGATAGTTTTTATGTCTTGAAAAATACTCTTTGAGAATTTGAATCTTGCAAGCATCCTCGATATATGTTTCAGAATTAGTATATCCTAGGCCTTCTTTAGTAAATTGTGTGGGAGGGTCTATAGGGATCTTTATTCCTTTTTCATGTTTTCCAAGTCCTTGTCCTATATAGCCTTGTTTTGAAATCATATCATATCTATTGGTATTTTTGTATGGTTTTGTCATTGATGTCAACACCTATTGAAAAATAGCACTTTGGAGATCCAGCAACATTCACCAGCAAGCAAGTAACTATTGCACAGCTACTGGTATATGGTTCACCGGCAGGATATAATGTTCACCGGTACCTAGGATGATATGGAAGACACTTGGTAATGTTGAAGACATCATATGGACACTTTGTTTTGAAGAATTGATCATTTCTATATTCATATTTGCATATTTGCTTTTACCGGCAAATAGGTCCAGGGTTATCTAGGGTTACACTGGCAGGTTTATCTTTTCCAGATCAGCATGGCATGCTATGGAGATGATTTATTATTGTTGTAAATGCATTAAGCCGACATGTTCAATCGATTATTGCATCGGATATTATATTGTATGTAAAATGTTTTTATTGTAATATCTTGTAGAGCCGACCTACTAAAATTGGTCTTAGGTTATGGTATAAATGTAAGATCTTATTTGTAAGATCAATGTGTGGAATGTGAAAAAGAATTGTGTGAAGGTATATGCAAGATTAAGCAGAGGTATACATGAAGACATCATTTGAAGGTGAAGCTAGGTTTTTGTAGAAGCATATCAGCATTACACCGGTACTAAATCCAGCATATGAAGATGCTATTTTATGCAGTACATTCTTATTGGATTTAACCATCCAACTATAGTCAGTGTGACTCCCATTTTGTCATTGAGCAGTGAGCTCTAGGCTATTGGCCTTTCTGCATGTGCAAACCCCATTTATGTACACTTACTAACTACAATAGTATCATCTGATTGTGGGTAAGGTTTCCCACCGTGGTTTTTCCCCTTATAGGGTTTCCATGTACAAAATATTGGTGTTATGTGTTGTGGATGACTCTATGTTTATGTTTCATGCATTAATCTTTACCGGTATAGCAATTTATTGTTAACACTGTCTACTGGCACACTTAACTGGTTTACCGATATTAAGCATTGAGTTGGTTAATTGGTTTCTGGTTTGAATTTATTAGACAACTGATTCACCCCCCCCCCCTCTTAGTTGTCTCTGGGACCTAACAATATCCAACTTCATGGGACGTTCTCAATCATGAAGAAGAAGGGCTTTCATTATGAATTTCTTCTAAATTTGAAGTGTACAAGGATACATAGAATGGTCGAAGGAATAATTAGATGAAGAATGGATATCCTTTGTAGGGAAATTCTCCTTTCTATCATTTTTATTTATGTCCTCTTTGGTTGGTTGGGAAGAAGGGTCCTTATCATCTAAGGTTCTATCTTGGCTTAATGCTATGTGAGGAGATAGATCATGAATAAAATTCATAACATCATCTTCCTAAAAATAGGTTGATGATTAAGTTAAGTGTTAGGAGAGTAAGGAGGATCTAGAGAGATTGATAAACCAATATGTTAACCCTGTCCTCTTTGGACTAGAGTATGTGTATGAGAAGAAGATGGTGTCACGTTACTCTTCAACGCTTACTATCCATTGGATAGATTATTGATAGCAATATTGATTCTTTCCTCATTATCATTGTAGTGTCCCTCCCTAATTCATCCTTTATGGGAGGATCTGATAAATATTTTTGGACATGTTCATGCTCATGATGCCTCTTGTTTCATTCTTTATATTACTATTCTCTTTGACATCAGTGGATTCATTATGATTTATGTGGATGGTAGTATATCTTGGACTATTATGATGATCGGACCCATATTTAGTGATATATATGCACTCATTATTTGATGATATCTTGTTAATACTAACCCCCCTTCAATATTATATTGGATGAGATGACAATATGGTTGTTGTGATTGTGTTACTAATGTATTCGTGATATAGATGATGTCATATCACTCATTATGATCATGGTATGATAATGTGATTCTCTTCACTTTCTTGATGAGTTATGATATTTGCATATGTTGTTGTACATATATTGGTGGTGACAGGTTTGGCAGGTACTAGACATCTACTCCACCTAGGTTCACAGGTCTAAACATCTCTTCATCCCAATGGCAAGTTGATTGGAGGTAACATGAGATCCTATTCTAAACTCTTGACTTAAGTCGATACCCTTGTCAGTTAGTATTTTGGCTTTAGTCGTTGGTTTAGCATCATGTGGTATGTTGTTCAACCCTACGTCAGGTTGCTTTGTGAGTTGTGATTATTTTTTAAATTAATAATTAATTGATTCATATAGTTTATTAAGTATTAAAAAAAATTGATGGATGGCATTAATATTTTATATTAATGTTATTTTATGGTTTTATATTTTATTGGTGCCTTTTATTATTAATGATCGATGGTTTAATGTTTATTTAAATATTCATTATTTGAGCCTTTGATTTATTGGATTTATTATTTATTTGTTTATTATTCATTTATTTATTGTTGAGTTATTTAAATAATATGATTGATGGAAATTTAAGTATTTATTATTTTAATTATTTATTTATTTATTTATTAGTTATTTATTTGTTATTATTTATTTACTTACCCCTTGTTATGATTGGCCCTCTTGGGAGTTGTGTTGTGAGGTAATATTATTTATTTATTTATTTATATTATTTTTGAGGTTTAACATTTATTGGGCATTTGATTTATTTATTGTATTTATTAGCCCTTTCTATTTTATTTATTGATTAATGGGCTTATTTATTATTTATTTATGTTTATTCTTTTACCCATTTGTTTAATTATTATTTACCCTACCTACCCTATTTTATGATTGGTGGAGAGTTTAGGGTTATTTAAATAATATTATTTTATATTATTTTCACCTTGGTTTTGGGTATGGTAGGTGTGAAATATTATATTTAATTATGTTTTTGATTAGCCGATATATTTCATAATTTTGAATGAAGTTATATTTATATGGCTTTTTGAGCATTGTTTTTGGGGGGTTTTCTTGCTAGAGCTTATGTTCATTATTGTGAAATTATTGATTTTGGCTTGGAGTTGAATTTGGAATTGAAGCTTGGATTTGGGATTGCACTTCATCAAGTTTCACTGTCCATTTTCTAATATTACTAGGTCGGAGGTTTTATCCTTCTTTGGATTTATTGTCGAAAAGCTTGTTTGGAAAAGATTGTCTGGGAGAAATTTTTGGCTGCTAAGGAATTAAATAAATGAACTATAAATGTAATTATTGGGACTATTGTATTCTTGGTTATAAATCATGAAAATGCTTGCTGTGAATTTTTGGGTTTGGAGTTGTTGGTATCGTTCTGGTTATACAGTGATTGTTGTAGGCACGACAGAACCCTATGTATGCATCCCGGTGTCGCGAATGCGTTGTTTAGTCTTTTAGATGTTCTGTAGTGACTATTGTATGCACGACATAACCCTATGTATGCATTGTGGTATTGTGAATGCATTGTTTAGTCTATTAAATATTTGTAGTGGTTGTTGTAAGTGCAACAGAACCATGTGTATGCATCACGATATCATGGATGCATTGTTTAGTCTATTAGATGTTATGTAGTAACTGTTGTAAGCACAACAAAACCCTATGTATGCATCACGGTATCGTGAATGCGTTGTTTAGTATGTTAAATATTTTGCAATAACTATTGTAGGCACAGTAGAACCCTGTGAATGCATTGTAAAGTGTTGTAAATGTGTTATTGATTCGGTACTATTGTTTTGGCCTTTCAAAGTCTTTATGATTTCTGTTTTTGGAATTTTTTTTTAGTTCCTGAGTTGTTCCAAGACTGATTATTTTCACTGCTTTAGTTTAAGCAAGATGAGCCATACCTTGTTATAACTCCTTGGGATCATGTGGATTTGTGATTATGCCAATGTTTTTGTGATTCTTTATTGGTATTTATGTTATTTATGGATTTTACAAGATGGATATGCCTTACTAATGAATCATTGAGATCATGTTGGGTATATTCGATATTTGGGTTTTTGGATCTCATGTTACCTATGAGGTTGTGTTATTGGCATTTGATATGCATTTTTATTGATTATTATTATTGAATTACCTTGGTTATCCGGTTATGTTGCATTGAGAGCCCTTGCATACATGTTCTCACCCTAAGGTCTAGGTGCATGCTAGGGGGAGTGGACTCCCAAGTGAGTGACTAGGGTTGCAAGGAGTAGATAACTAGGTTACCCGGGGTCTAGTGTAGTGCTCACTCTTGAGCAGACTCTTGTTTCATTTTGGATTGACTTGATTGGACCTTTAATTTTGTGACATGGATATGCTAGATATGATTTGACTTATGTGATGCATGGATATTGATTATGACTATTTACGTTTCTCAGTTGATGATTTTGATGATAGACATTACATGATCTTATATTATTGATGTTATTGAATATGCTCATGACTGGTTATGACTTCTATATGGTTAGATGTTTATTATGATGTTAATCGCTAAATGTATTATATTTTGATAGAGGCCTAGATGGTTAGTAATAGTATTTTGATTATCATGTACTTTGATAGATTCTATGGATTATACCTCATTTTGGAATGGATATACTAACCCTAGTTTTGATTTGCTTGTGATGTGATATTTCATGAGTTATATGTTCATTGTTTGACTACCTTCATGGGGGATCAATGTCACATCACTCATTGCAAGCGGGATGTCTCATTGTGATATCCCTACATCTTCCTGTCATGTGTGTGTGTGTGTGTGTGTATAAATGTATGTATGTATGTATGTATGTATGCATGTGTATCATTGTTGTGGTTGCAGGGTTGCAGGTATTAAGACACTCATTCCTCCTAGGCAACCGGGTGTGAGCTCCCCTGGCTTTACAGGTGCGAGCATGTCTCTTCCCGATGTCAAATATGTGGTTCGAAGGTGTCATTGGTTCCCTACCCACACTCTAGGTCTAGGTTGTCGTTGGGTACTTGTTGTCAGTCTTGGTGAATTTTGCCATGTCATGTCGGTCGTCATGATTTGTGAGTATGTGGCATGGTGAGTTTGACTATTTAGTTTCTTTTTTTTATTTAATTGTGATTTATTGATTATAGTAATAAATTAATTATTTAATTTGTTTAATCATGATTATTGATTTTAGTGATGGATTGATTATTTAATATATTTAATTGGCAATAAATGATTTATTACGATTGAGTAATTATTTAATAATAATTTGTAATTTTATTAGAGGTAGCGTTATTTTAATTTATTAAATTTGACGATTTTTTATTATTTAATTATTTCTCACGATTGAATTTAAACTAACATTTATTTGAATTATTGAGATTTTATTTAATAATTAATGTCTTTAGTTGATTTGATTTATTGAGTTTATTTAATTATTTCGCTTTATTGATCTTATTTATTTATTCGCGATTTTAATCTTTATTTAATTATTATGGGTTTGATCATTTAAATGATTTTTATTAATAGTGATATTTTGAATCTTTGGAAATAATAATAATGATAATAATGGTAAATATTAAATAACTACCATATCTATTATATTATAATGTCGTAATAATATTCTGGTTATTATTATGTTGATGAGAGTAATATACTTTTATTTTGATTTTTATTTCAATTTGATTTTTGAAATCCCATAAAAGAAATGGGAAAAATAAGTTTATTCTATTGCTAAGTTGAAGGGGGGAAATATTTTAAATAAAATAATCCCATTGGCTAAATGAGAGGCTAGGGATTTATTGTTTTTCCTTTTGTTTTTTTTAAAGCTTGTCGTGAAAGTATCATTCTTCTGGGACACTCATTATTTTTTTCTTTTCTCCTTGGCTCTCTCTCCAATTATCTCCTTCTGTAACTTAGCGAATTTGGGGGTTTTTCTACCTGCAATCAAAGCTTGGTTTTGGAGTGGAATTGTACTGATTGCTAGAGGCTATGAGCAGGGTCTTCATCAGATATTTCTCTTCCATCACTCAGGGAAGAGGTTGGTCTCTGTTCTTCCTTCTTCTTTCATGTCTTTTTTCTTTTTCAGATTTGAAACCTTGTGTGTGTATTCTCTATGACTGTGGGGTTTAAGTCTTGAAATGTGAATTGAAATTAATGGGGGGTGTTGTTATTTTAATGGTAGTTGGGTGAGAACATTGAATATGAAATCTATAATTTTTTATAGTTTCCCTATTCATGATTTGGAATCAAAAGAAATTTAATTTTTGGGTTTTCTATTGCTTGTATTTAGCAACTTTGATAATTATCTATTATTCTAGATTCTCTATCATTGTGTTCATAGAATCTTTGTTAGTTTGGGAATTTATTGTATTTTACATTATCCATATTATGGATGGGGTTGTTGGCCTATTTATGTCGCCCCCTTGTCCTTTTATTTTATTTGTTGTTTGTAAAACTCACGTAATGGGTTTGGTGTCAACACCACCCATGACATGGTGGATGTTGTTGCACCACCCATATCGTGGTGGTGCATAGCACCCTCCCCATGGCATGGTGGGTGAAACAACACCACCCATGTCATGGTGATGCTAGCACCACTCACGGCATGGTGAGTGTACTGCACCACCAATATTGTGGTGGTGCCTAGCACACCCATGACATGGTGGGTGCAACAGCACCACCAATAATGTGGTGGGTGCACTGCACCACCCATGTCATGGTGGGTGCACAGCATAGTAGCACCACAATTATTTGGTGCTAAGATGGCTGTCTAATTTCGCCTGTTGTTGGAAATTTGCCCATATTTGAATGGGGTGTGCTAAATTAAATACCCATTCGATGGGTTTGATACATTCGCCATCTGAAATTAGTGTGCTGGGTAGTTTTGAGGAAATTATTTGCTAGTAATTCGAATGTTGTAAATGTAGTGTTTTATTTGATTATTTTATTTTGTTGATCATATGAGTCCATGTAATGGTTGTGTTCAAGTTTAGAGGTTGGAATATTAAGTTTTACTCTGATTTGGGGTGAAGCCTGTGAGTTATAGCATGGGCCAAGCGTAATGTAAATGTTGTACCATCTTATTCTTTTTGTCTTCATTTATGGATTCCACTTTTATGCCATGTGTTATGTTGCATTTTGGTACCAGAGGTTGTCTTGCTTATGTTATATTTCAAATTGATCTTAGTTTCAGTTTTGATGCCACCGTCTGAATGCAAGATTATAATACTATTTTGAGTTGTCTCATGATGTTTTGCCATGAGAAGTTGATTTGTTTATGCTATTGATTTTATTACAGCAAGTGTGAAGACCTTGTTGGGTTGTCTTTAATTGGTTTGAAGGAGTGTTATAACCTGGTTTATGTATTCTTTTGGTCAAGAGGCCCGTCCATCCCTATATGTTGATGTTTAACATTCATGAGTATGTGTCTATGCATGATGTAGACATCTAAAATTAGTATTTAATTAATTTAAGCTTCTCAACATAATTAATTGATTTAATTATGTTATCCTTATTCCTCTAAATGTAAATTAAATCTAATTTAATTAATCTTGTCACTATTAATTAATTTATGAAATAAATTAATTATTTCCCCTATTCTTCTGAAGTTCCCTCCAATAATTATTTCTTCTAAACCCACCTAGTTAATTAATTCTAATTAATTGACCTAGTCATGTGATTCCTACAAATCACTTTTCCTAATCCCCACTTAGCCTAATTAATTCTTCTAGAGTATCTCATAATCATGCTTATCATTATCCTTCAATATTATATTCCCACTCATGTCACATCAACATTGAGCCTCTCAAAGAAATTCAAATTTCTTTTAATCCCTCCATGCATCCTTTATTTGGGAATTTTTAATTCCTCATTTTGAAATTCAAATTTCCTTTCCCCCCTCTTCTCAAGGAATTTTATATTCCTATTTATTTTCCCAAGGCATCCTTGATCCATGTCCATCATTTCAAATCAAACTCGGCCCTCCATAAGAAAATCAATCTTGGCTATTCATTGGCCTCCTCCAATTTATAAATTGGGGGATCATTTCCTCACAAAAGGATCCACTTCCTCTATAGCATTCTCATGTTGTCCATTTCTCTTCTTCCTCCTATCATGCCATCATAATGTCTCCCTAATACTTCATCTAAATTAAATCCTCAACCCTCATCCATCAATAATCCTTAAATCCATCAATCCAAATCCTATTCCAATCCCTCTTGTTGAGAAAAGGAGAGCAATCCACATCCAAATCAAGTTAGGAGCATCAAAGGGCGCATCTTCCACTTCATCCATAGCTCAATCTGAAGGAGAAGGTAGAATTAGCAAGGTATGAGTGGTTTGCTTAATGTTTTATGTTTTATTTGAATACTAACAATCCATCCTACATTTCTCACTTTCCCCTCTTCATTCTAGCATGCTCGGTGGGACCCACATCCCTAGAATTTAATCCTTTTTTGGAGTTTTTGTGAGTTTTTGCTCCCAAGTTTCAGAACAGGTCTAGCAACTGCAAACTAGCGCGACTACCATAGGATTAGCGTGAGTGTCACCTACTTTGGCACGTGGGATTAGAGTTTGAAAATTTTAACCCACCCTTTTGGAGGTCTGTATATCAACGCAAGTGCTGCAGGAATAGTGAGTCCGCCTGCAGTGTCATCTTATTCCTTCTCCTCTCTTCCTGTAGTGTCATCTTATTCCTTCTCCTCTCTTCTATTCTTCCACCTTCCATTTTTATTTCAGAATTAGTACTTAAAAACACACTAAAAAGGCTAAAAAACTTAAAAAATCAAAAATATAGTTAGCTTTTGCATCTAACTATCCTTTTTATTTCAGAATTGTCGCTTTACCGTGAGCGCTCTACGAGTAGTGCAGGCACTCTAGCAGAATCCCACCCATTTTTTATAAATTTTAAAATTTTAAAAAAATTGTTTCACTTACTTGTTTCAGCGTGAACACCATTCGAACAGTCCGTCTGCCTTAATCATATTCTATTTTTTTTATTTTGTACCTTTCTGCATTTTTTGTTTTTCTCTTTTCGAACCCCCTACAATGTGTACGCAGGCGCTGGCGCTTCAACACGAGTGTCTGCAGAATGGCGCGAGCACTGTTTCTACAGAATTTTATTTATTTAGTAGATTTTTGAGTTTTACAGGTCCTACCCGAGCGGTCAAAGACATAATAAAAACTACTAATCTGATATTTTGCAGGTTGCCTAAGGAGATCCAATCAAACATTGTGTTTTTCTTAATATTTTTATTCTAGGCACCTAGATCTAATTAGGGGTAAAAGAACATTTTCTTGAAGTGTTTGAGAAAAGTGTGAAAGTAGGAGAGTATGCTCTTGTCTATCTAGACAATCAGAAATCCAAAACTTTGGCACTTTTCTAGCTTGTTGTGTTCTTTCCTGATAGTGAACAGATTTTCACCTTTCTTCAAATTAATTAATTTCACACTCTGTCGCCTTCTTTAAAAGACAAAAGTTCAACTAAACAATTGGGTAAGTGTAACATATACTACTTCCCTCTGAAAATTTTTGATAGGTACAACTCTCTCCATTAGTTATTTAGCATGTGAGGCCCTACCCCGACTCATCCTAGTATTTCCATTATTTTCATGTTGAGACTATTATGGATGTTTTATTTTTATGCATTATGAATTTAGAACTTATATGATTTCATGATTTGGATAACATTGATGTATATTGATGCTTCATTTTTATGCATTATGGATATGAAACTTTATATGATGCTAGAATAGAATTACTTTGAGGTGATATATGTCATTATTGGATTTGCAGGAATTCATTATGATGATAGAAATAGGATGCATGTATTATGAATGGATCAAATTTTGAGGATTATGATAATTGCTTATGTGGATTAATTGGGATATATGAGATATTGATTTATTACTGTCAATTGTATGAGTGTTGGATGTATATTCAAATTCATGTGTTTATAATATATGTGGTTATTTGAAATTACTAATGTGTAAATTGAGATGCGCAAGAAAATTATCCACGTGACCATGGAAATATTATGGAGAACCAAACCTAGACTTATGTATGTTTGTAAAGCTAGGGGTTGTCTATTTGGAGAGACAACACCCCATTTGTATCGTATTTTATTTGTGAAAGTAAATGATGCATGTGTGTTAAATTGATTTTATTAATTTGTGTAATCCAACAAGAGACAAATTCCATGTGTGATTTTTATAATGTATTTTATTGTGTCACTTGACACGTGTTGATTAGTGCCATTGATTTTGACTTGTCTCTGGGAGGGAGTTTGTTTCTAAGAAAGCCCATTTCAAACATTTGAGTGTGGTCCCAACTTTGCTTTGGTAGGGAGTCTTGGGAGTGGTCAACTCAGGTTTGACCCGTAGGTTAACTTTAGTTGGGTTTCTAAGGGGTCAACTGGACTCCTAGGGTTAGTTTTAGGGCTTTTCCAAAGGTCCAAAGGGTATACCTATGGGTTAGGGGTATTTTTAAGCATGTGACTACTCCCATGTGACTGTTTAGTCACCTCAAAAAGTGGTTTTTCCAAGGTGAGCGAAAATTCAACTTAGAAGGTTCCTCCTAGGATAGACAACCTTCCTTTTTGATGTCAAACTCTCTTCCCCATCCTCTCTTATCTTTTCTCTTTCTAGTTTTAGCAACATGTAAGAGGTTGGGAAGACCAACCAATGGGAACTCTCACTCTATCCAAGGGGTTGGAAAGAGTGAGAGAGGCCTTCTTAGGCAAGGATTAGGGACTTAGTGAGTTAATCACCCACTCTCCATTGTTGGAGATCATGCAATTTTGAAGAATAGTTGTAGGATAGAATTTTGGCCAAGTGTTGGTGAAAAGATTGTGTGGATTTGGGCTGCTCATCCCCAACTAGATCTATCAAAACCTTTGGGCAGATTAAGGTTGGTTCTTACTCTCTTTTTGTTTATGTTGTATATGCATGTTTGAAGAAATGCTTGTATGAAAGAGTTGTTTATATGTATTTTACTTTGTGAAAGAAAATGTGTTTTTTCCCTTTGTTTCTTTTTATGTTTTTTTTTTCTTGTATTGGGAGTGTCCAAGGCCTTCTACTCTTGGGAGAGTAGGATGGTCTTGCGCTGGAAGAAGTTTGATAGCCTTGGGTGAGAGGCTCTCCTTTAAGGAGAGTGATCTCAAGGGTGTTCTTTTGTGACCCTTGCTACATAGCCTTGTTTATGCATTTGGGGGTCATAAGGAGAGATTGTATGGCTTACATGCCCTTGGGAGGCATAAGGATGTGGGAATGTATTTGTGTTGTATTTGGTTGCCATGAGGTGGATTGAGATGTTCCATGCTTGCAGTCTCCCCAATGGTATTTGGTCCACTTCCACCCTTGAAAAATCATCACAAGTTGTGGTGAAGTGTAGCTTTGGAAGGGAAAATTGGTTTTTGTGTGTTTACCCCTTTGCTTGTTGTGGTTGTATGTGTGTAACCCATCTAGTGTTTGGTTCTCCAAGCTCGGGGGTGGCTTTTAGTAAGCCTAGGCTGGGAGGTGAGCACTCCATGGTCAAGCCTTATGTTATATTTGCAGGTTGCTTGGAATGGGAAGGAAAAAGAAAGATAGAAGTTGCTGGTTTTTACTTGAGTTGCAGAAAGATTAGGAAAAGGGATAATGTATTTAAGTTGTGGCTATGTAAAGAAAAGCTAAATGTTGTATTATTTTTTTCAAAAGAAAATAAATGTAACCATTTTATATTCAAGTCCTCATTCAATGGAAGAGAGACTAGTTTGGTTTCATACCCATTTGTAATGTTAACTACATTCTATTCTAAATATGCTTTTAAGAAGTGCCTTATTCTATTAAGTTACTTTTGCAATATGAAATGTATATTCTTTTATTTAATCCCTATAGTTAATAAAATGATGTTTTGTTGTATTCTTGTTATATTGGAAAATAAAAGTTCATTTTATTCCTTCATGCAAATTAAAATTTTGGAAATAGGAAAAGCAAGCATTTAGGCCTATTTGAGATAGATACAAATACTATAAATGGTTAAATAGGTTTAATATGTCTACCTCTAGATTGATTTTAATGTTTCCTAGGCTAAAGTAGTTGTTGTTAGAATTTACTACATTCTGTCATTTCATTTGCTTGCAGAAAACAAATCTGATTTATTACATTCTATCATTTATTGATTGTAGAAAATATATTTTTAAAAAAAATATAGGTATATAAAAATCTAGTGTAACTCTACCTAATAGGTTTTGCCTTTAAATCTATTGGAAAGAAAATGTATAGAAATCTAAAAGTTGTTGTACATTTTTATTATGGCTTTATTATTTTTCCCCAAATGAGAAATAAATAAAAAATATGATTTAGCCATGAAAGTGAATATCTACCCATTTAGATTGCTGGTTTATTTTCCCTTTTATATTAGTTTTTAGACCCCTGCCTACTGTATTAAAAAAAAAAAAAGAGAATGCTAAGGTGTGTGTGTGTGTATATATATATATATAACTTCATATTTTGTTTAGCAACAATAATCCCAGCCACTAGAAAAAAAAAAATATACTCATTAAAACAAGGGAAAGTAACTATGTAACTCAGAAGCCCTATTAACATACATATATATATAAATATATATATATAAATATTTATATATATATATATATATAAAATTAAGCAAACTTTGTTTTACCCCCCCCCTCGGCCCTGTGGAATACACGTAGGTGGGGGAAAAGGGAAGCACCCCCGCGCTGTGGGTGATGACCCCTAGTGGTGGCCGCAGTCGCCTCTGTGGGCCGCAACCCATAGTCGGGGAGGCTTTACCCCCCCCTGTGGGCGGCACCCCGCAATGGCGGCATAGCTAGGTTTGCAGGCCGCGTACCACATCGACAGCCTTGGCCGCCTCTATGGGCTGCAATCTGCAAGCACAGCTGCGGCCGTCCCTGCGAGGAGCCCCTGTGAGAAAATCCCCACTACCCCTCCCTGTGTAATACATCGTACCTCTACCTACACAAAAAAACCCGTGGCCATGTTAGATCGCCTCCACCATTCTTTTGGCCCCCCTACGTCAAACATAAAACCCTAACCCATTTCAGGTTAGGGTAGATAAATAGTTAAGAAAAAGGTAAAAGGAAGAGATAGCTTATAGTTTAAATTAGGTTTTCACTCCTTATTTTATTATTTTCTTGTTGGGAAACAAAAAGGGGGGAACCCTATTCGAATTTTGAATAGGGTATCCCCATAGACCTTTGAGCAAGGTTATAAGAATATATAATATTTAACAAAATTCTTTATGTTTCATATATATATATATATATATATATATATATATATGGTGTATTAGTACATAAGTATATATGTAGTTACATATATATTAGATTCATGAATTAAAACCCTGCTTGGTTTATTCTTCTCTAATAAAATACAACTTTATTTGAGAAGAGTTTCTAAGGGTTTCTTTTAAAAAAAAACTTATTTTAAAATCCTTTTGGGTTTAAATTTTATTGGAAAATAATAATAAATACTTTTGTAATATATAGTCTTAGGGGTTACAGTATTTTGGCCAGCATTAAATAATTTCATAGAGCATCTTACGTTATGGATTTCTTTGGCCATTAGTTGAGTTTATAGACACATTATAATTATTGTAAAAGAATTAATAGATCTTAAAAATCTTGGTGCTAGGACTAATTAATTTAGCTCCTAGGCAATTAAAAGGTTATTGGAGTTTAATAATATCTCTTATCAATTAATTTAGAGATTTTTGTTTAAATGAGTTTAATTATTTATTAATCGGTGAGATAATAATAATTCTTTTGGTGAATTAATATTCTGCTTTAAATTTAGGTTATTTTCGCCTAATTGATTTAGTTGTTAGATTAACTCAAAACTTAGTTAAGACAAGACTGGTTAATGTGTTATTTAGCAAACTTAGTTTGATTAGGTTAAGTTTTAAAAAAAAATTATTTCGTTTGTGCCCAAAAGTTTGGGCATGACATCTTGGTATCAAAGCGAGGTTTCCAACACTAGGAACCTTTCTCCATTACATTTCGCTTTAATTATTTAATTAATTAAATTATATTTTTTTTATTTTTTTATTTATTATAGTTAATTTTAAATAAATTAAATCTTTCTCCGAAAAATTATTTATTTATTTCATTTTATTTTATTTTCTTATAAGGATGCCTCCAACTATGCGACAAGCTCGCAAACGTGGTAGAGGCCCTAGGCATGAACGCATGGCACGCGAAGAGGCCGATAGGGAGGAATCGGTCCCAGAAGGGAACCCAGAGGCTCCTCTCGAACGACCGGTTGACCCGAACCGAGACATCTTGTTAGCTCTATAGAACCTGATTGGCATAGTCCAGGATAGCCTTCTGGCAGTGGATCATCATGTTGAAAACTAGAACTCAGGGAGCCATAGAACAGTAGAACGAGAACAGAGTAGGAGTCCACCTCCTAATCCCATAGAGAGTCAAGCTGAGCATGAGCCCAAGTCTATTCACCTACCAGCACCACCTCCAATAGTAGCACTGGTGTATTATGAGAGGGCACGTCAGGATCTAGGGGATCTAATCAGAGAGGTTATGCGCCTTCAACCACCATCTTTTAGGGGATCTACCGACGGGGTAGAAGCAGAGGCATGGCTTTTGAACCTAGATAGGTGCTTTGCATTGTGCTCCTACGAGAGCAATCTAAAGGCATGTGTAGTAGTCCACCTATTGAGAGGAATGGCCTCCACATGGTGGAGACAGGAGGAATTTAAGTGTGTCTTGGTGGTAGATACTCTCACATGGGAGATTTTCATAGAGAGATTCAGGGAGAGGTACTTATCAGAGCACTACAAATAGCGTAGGGTGGATGAGTTCCATGACCTCCAGCAGAAGGGTCTTTTAGTGACCCAGTATGACAGCAAGTTTTTTGATCTCTTACCGTACGTGGATTACCTGAAAGACAAGAAGCTCCTCGTCTATCGATTTATCAGAGGGCTGAATGCCGGCATAGCAGGACCGGTGAGGATGGCCACTCCAGGGAGCCTTTGGGTTGCCATGGAGAAGGCCTTGATAGAAGAGGAGATTTAGGTCAGACCTCAGGACTCGAGGGATTGGTCCCAGAACCAAAACCCTACACCCCAGACTTACGGATTTCAGAAACCCCATTGGAAGGGTAACAATAGACACACATCGGGGTTCTCCAAACCCCCTCCTCCGCAGCAGTCATAGCAGAACTAGAGGCAGAGGCCTCCATAGAGTCAGTAGGGTGTAAAGCCCAAGCAGTGCTAGTCTTAGGGTCAGAGGTGAGACCAGCGATCTCAGGTTCCTTACACACCTCCGACGAGGACTCAGTAGTCCTCCAGGGGTGGGTACAGTGGTTCTAGCAAAACAGGGGGACAATCTTTCTCTAGACCACAGGGCATGCAGTTTCAAGCATGTGGCGCTTGCTTCACATGTGGAGCCATGGGACACATGGCGAGAGAGTGTCCTCAAGGTCAAATGGTAGGCAGTCGGAGGATGGCAGCATCAGAGCCGATAGTTGGGGATATGAGCAAGTCCCATAGGGTCTTTGCAGCGGTTGACAACAGCCAGGCAGAGCATCAAGCCACAGTTATTGAGGTTGCAGGTATGATTAGAGGTAGCAATGTATCTATATTATTTGGTTCAGGAGCTACTGACTCTTTTATATCTCCATTGGTTGTGGAGCATTGCGAGCTAGTGGCAATTAGACAAGAGGTCAGTTGGGAAGTGAAGTTAGCTTCAGCTTATAGAGTGTCGGTGGAATTAGAGGTTAGGGAATGTCAGCTTCAAATTGGCAATATCACCACTTTAGTAGACCTTAGAGTTACACCACTTGGATCATATGGCATCGTAATTGGCATGGATTGGCTTTATGCCCACAGAGCCAAGATGAATTGTCACCTGAAAAAGATCGAGTGTGAGGATGATCATGGTTCTCCCATAGTAATCATTGGGATTCAGAGGCTCGTGTCTCTTCGTATGATTTCTGCAATGCAGCTTAAGCAAGGCATGTGAAAGGGATGCTAGCTATTTGCCATCACCATCAGTGATAGAGACAAAGAGGATGAAAAGGAACCATCTATTGATGACCATCCTATCCTTTAGGGATATTCAGACGTGTTTCCTTCAGAGTTACCTAGAATGCCGCCCCATAGAGAGATTGATTTTCATATAGACCTTATACTAGGAGCTGAGCTAGTTTTGAGAGCACCTTATACGATGACCTCAAATGAGTTTAATGAGCTCAAGGTGCAGCTTGAGGAACTCCTAGAGAAGGGCCACATTCATCCTAGTGTATCTCCTTGGGGTGCACCAATCATCTTCATGAAGAAGAAGGACAGATCTCTTCGATTATGTATGGATTACCGTTAGTTAAGTAACCATCAAGAACCAATATCCCTTGCCCAGGATCGATGATTTATTCAACCAACTTCAAGGTGCCAAAGTATTTTCCAAAATTGATCTAAAGTCAGGGTACCATCAATTGAGGATAGTGGATAGCGATATCCACAAGATCACATTTCGCACTAGATATGGCCACTATGAGTTCACCATGGTTCCATTCGGTCTTATGAATGCCCCAGCTATTTTCATGAGTCTCATGAATGGATTTTTCCGCACATTCCTTGACTGTTTTGTGATTGTGTTTCTCGACGACATATTGATATATTCACAGAATGAGAAGGAGCATGAGGAGCACCTGAGATAGGTTTTGTAGTGTTTGAGGGATATTCAGTTGTATGGCAGTTTGTCAAAGTGTGCTTTCTTTAGAATAGAGGTCAAGTACCTTGGGAATGTTATATCTAGTGATGGGATCTCAGTTGACCCATCAAAGATCAGAGCCATTATGGATTGGTCATTGCCAACCAGTGTGATAGAGGTCAGGAGCTTCATGGGCTTAGTAGGTTATTATTGACATTTTGTTGAGGTATTCTCTAGAGTCGCACATCCTATCACTTCTCTTCAGCGTAAAGGGAAGAAATTTGAGTGGATGGAGAAGTACGAGAAGGCCTTTCAGGAACTTGAGAAGGCACTTACTAGTGCACCTATCCGTGTAGTGCCAAATCCCTCACCTGATAACATGGTTTGCACAGATGCTTCCCTAGAGGGTTTAGGAGCAGTCCTTATGTAGGATGGTAGAGCTATAGCTTTTGAGTCTAGGAAACTTAAGACTCATGAGCTTAATTACCCTACTCATGATCTTGAGCTTGCAGCAATAGTACATGCACTTGTGAGGTGGAGACATTTCCTTTTGGGTCATCATTTTGAGCTTCATTCAGACCATCAAAGCCTTCAATACATATTCACTCAGCTGAATCTTAAAGCACGTCAGAGGAGATGGATGGAATTATTGTGCGAGTATGATTTTGATGTTCACTACATCAAAGGGAAAGAAAACGTAGTTGCAGATGCTTTGAGTAGGAGACGTCACAAGGTATACACCATATCTATGGGCACAGATTTGAGAGATCAGATAATGCAGTAGTTGCCAGAGGATGGATGGTATTTAGAGGTTTGCCAAGCTATACGATCTCAAGAAACTTTAGAAGGGAAATATGTGGATTATTCCTTAGAGATCAATGGATTATTACGCCATAGAGGGTGCATCTATGTGCCTTTTTCTAGGGAATTGTGGGAGTTCATTATCATGGAGGCTCATAGAGCTCCTTACACAGCACATCCCGGAGTTAAGAAGATGCATGCAAACTTGAGGTAGTTATATCATTGGCCAGGAATGCGGCAGCTTATTGCTGAGTTGGTAGCCTAATGCCTCGAGTGTTAGAGAGTCAAGGTGGAGCACCACCATCCAGGTAGGTTGCTCCAATCTCATGCTATAACAGAGTGGAAGTGGGATACTATATCCATGGATTTCATCATTGGTCTCCCTATGTCATCTCGTCGCCATGATGCCATCTTGGTGGCAGTTGACAAGTTGACCAAAGTGGCCCACTTTTCACCAGTTCGGACTACCTTCACAGCACCAGTAGTAGCACAAGTGTTCTTGCAAGACATTGTTAGACTTCATGGCATTCCATGCAAGATCATTTCCGACAGGGATTCCCTCTTCACTTCTTCCTTTTGGAAGGCATTATAGGCAACTATGGGTACCAAGCTTAATTTTAGTACAACCTATCATCCAGAAATGGATGGTCAGACAGAGAGGTTAATCAGGTGTTAGAGGATATGCTTCGCATGTACGTCATGGATCACCAGACCAGATGGGAAGAGTACCTTCCCTTAGTGGATTTTGCCTATAACAATGGGCATCACACATCGTTAGGGATGCCATCCTATCAGGCATTATATGGCAGACCTTGTAGGACACCGTTGAGTTGGGACTGCATAGAGGATAGAGTTTCTATTGGTCCTGAGATAGTTCAGGATATGGAGCAGCAGGTGGATTTTATTAGGCAGCATCTTAGAGAGGCACAGGATAGATAGAAGAAGTATGCAGATGTGAAGAGGATAGATCATAGCTACTTGGTTGGAGATGGAGTATTCTTGAGAGTGCGACCACTTAAGAGCCCAATCTGTTATGGAAAGGGTTCTAAGCTCGTACCTTGATTTGTAGGTCCATTTGAGAATCCATGAGAGGATAGGACTAGTTGCCTATCATTTAGCATTGCCACCTAGCCTATCGCGCATCCACAATGTGTTTCATGTTTTAGTTTTGAGGAAATATATATATGATGAGTCTCATATTCTAGATTGGGATGCCTTGCAGGTGGAGTCGGATGGGCAGCTAGCTTTGGAGCTCATTCGCATTTTGGCACGCCAGACGCTGGCCCTTTGAGGTCGAGAGCTAGACCAGGTTAGGGTCCAGTGGGATTGCTATGATGAGGTTAAAACTTCATGGGAGGATGCAACAGATATGAGATCACAGTACCCCCACCTGTTTGATGAACTCCAGGAGGAAGTTCATGCCTAGAGGGGGAGGGCGTGAGACCCTACCTCGACTCATCCTAGCATTTCCGTTATTTTCATGTTGAGACTATTATGGATGCTTTATTTTTATGCATTATGGATTTAGAACTTATATGATTTCATGATTTGGATAACATTGATGTATATTGATGCTTTATTTTTATGCATTATGGATATAAAACTTTATATGATGCTAGAATAGAATTACTTTGAGGTGATATATGTCATTATTGGATTTGCAAGACTTCATTATGATGATAGAAATAGGATGCATGTATTATGAATGGATCAAATTTTGAGGATTATGATAATTGCTTATGTGGATTAATTGGGATATATGAGATATTGATTTATTACTGTCAATTGTATGAGTGTTGGATGTATATTCAAATTCATGTGTTTATAATATATGTGGTTATTTGAAATTACTAATGTGTAAATTGAGATGCGTAGGAAAATTATCCATGTGACCATGGAAATATTATGGAGAACCAAACCTAGACTTATGTACGTTTGTAAAGCTAGGGGTTGTCTATTTGGAGAGACAACACCCCATTTGTATCGTATTTTATTTGTGAAAGTAAATGATGCATGTGTGTTAAATTGATTTTACTAATTTGTGTAATCCAACAAGAGACAAATTCCATGTGTGATTTTTATAATGTATTTTATTGTATCACTTGACACATGTGCTGATTAGTGCCATTGATTTTGACTTGTCTCTTGGAGGGAGTTTGTTTCTACCAAATCCCATTTCAAACATTTGAGTGTGCTCCCAAATTTTCCTTGGGTAGGGAGTCTTGGGAGTGGTCAACTCAAGTTTGACGCATAGGTTAACTTCAGTTGGGTTTTTAAGGGGTCAAATGGACTCCTAGGGTTAGTTTTAGGCATTTTCCAAAGGTCCAAAGGGTATACCTATGGGTTAGGGGTATATTTAAGTATGTGACTACTCCCATGTGACTGTTTAGTCACCTCAAAAAGTGGTTTTTCCAAGGTGAGCGAAAATTCAACTTAGAAGGTTCCTCCTAGGATAGACAACCTTCCTTTTTGATGTCAAACTCTCTTCCCCATCCTCTCTTGCCTTTTCTCTTTCTAGTTTTAGCAACATGTAAGAGGTTGGGAAGACCAACCAATGGGAACTCTCACTCTATCCAAGGGGTTGGAAAGAGTGAGAGAGGCCTTCTTAGGCAAGGATTAGGGACTTAGTGAGTTAATCACCCACTCTCCATTGTTGGAGATCATGTAATTTTGAAGAATAGTTGTAGGATAGAATTTTGGCCAAGTGTTGGTGAAAAGATTGTGTGGATTTGGGCTGCTCATCCCCAACTAGATCTATCAAAACCTTTGGGCAGATTAAGGTTGGTTCTTACTCTCTTTTTGTTTATGTTGTATATGCATGTTTGAAAAAATGCTTGTATGAAACAGTTGTTTATATGTATTTTACTTTGTGAAAGAAAATGTGTTTTTTCCCTTTGTTTCTTTTTATGTTTTTTTTTTCTTGTATTGGGAGTGTCCAAGGCCTTCTACTCTTGGGAGAGTAGGATGGTCTTGGGGTGGAAGAAGTTTGATAGCCTTGGGTGAGAGGCTCTTCTTTAAGGAGAGTGATCTCAAGGGTGTTCTTTTGTGACCCTTGCTACATAGCCTTGTTTATGCATTTGGGGGTCATAAGGAGAGATGGTATGGCTTACATGCCCTTGGGAGGCATAAGGATGTGGGAATGTATTTGTGTTGTATTTGGTTGCCATGAGGTGGCTTGAGATGTTCCATGCTTGCAGTCTCCCCAATGGTATTTGGTCTTCTTCCACCCTTGGAAAATCATCACAAGTTGTGGTGAAGTGTAGCTTTGGAAGGGAAAATTGGTTTTTGTGTGTTTACCCCTTTGCTTGTTGTGGTTGTATGTGTGTAACCCATCTATTGTTTGGTTCTCCAAGCTTGGGGGTGGCTTTTAGTAAGCCTAGGCTGGGAGGTGAGCACTCCATGGTCAAGCCTTATGTTATATTTGCAGGTTGCTTGGAATGGGAAGGAAAAAGAAAGATAGAAGTTGCTGGTTTTTACTTGAGTTGCAGAAAAGATTAGGAAAAGGGATAATGTATTTAAGTTGTGGCTATGTAAAGAAAAGCTAAATGTTGTATTATTTTTTTCAAAAGAAAATAAATGTAACCATTTTATATTCAAGTCCTCATTCAATGGAAGAGAGACTAGTTGGGTTTCATACCCATTTGTAATGTTAACTACATTCTATTCTAAATATGCTTTTAAGAAGTGCCTTATTCTATTAAGTTACTTTTGCAATATGAAATATATATTCTTTTATTTAATCCCTATAGTTACTAAAATGATGTTTTGTTGTATTCTTGTTATATTGGAAAATAAAAGTTCATTTTATTCCTTCATGCAAATTGAAATTTTGGAAATAGGAAAAGCAAGCATTTAGGCCTATTTGAGATAGATACAAATACTATAAATAGTTAAATAGGTTTAATATGTCTACCTCTAGATTGATTTTAATGTTTCCTAGGCTAAAGTAGTTGTTGCTAGAATTTACTACATTCTGTCATTTCATTTGCTTGCAGAAAATAAATCTAATTTATTACATTCTGTCATTTATTGATTGCAGAAAATATATTTAAAAAAAAAATATAGGTATATAAAAATCTAGTGTAACTCTACCTAATAGGTTTTGCCTTTAAATCTATTGGAAAGAAAATGTACAGAAATCTAAAAGCTATTGTACATTTTTATTATGGCTTTATTATTTTTCCCCAAATGAGAAATAGAAAAAAAAAAAATTATTTAGCCATGAAAGTGAATATCTACCCATTTAGATTGTTGGTTTATTTTCCCTTTTATATCAGTCTTTAGACCCCTGCCTATTGTATTAAAAAAAAAAGAGAGAGAAAAAAAAAGAGAATGCTAAGGTGTGTATATGTATATATAAATATACATATTTATATATATAAATATATATATATAAATGTATATATATATATAAAACTTCATATTTTGTTTAGCAATAATAATCCCAGCCACTGGAAAAAAAAAATATATACTCATTAAAACAAGGGAAAGTAACTATGTAACTCAGAAGCCCTATTAACAAATATATATATATTCCCTTTTGAATGTAATAATAAAACTGTAAAAATAAATTAATAATAAATAAATACGAAAAAAAAATTAAGCAAACTTCATTTTATCCCCCCCCCCCTCAGCCCTGCGGAATACATGCAAGTGGGGGAAAAGGGAATCACCCCCGCGTTGTGGGCAGCGACTCCCAGTGGCGGCCGCAGCGACCTCTATGGGCTGCAACCCACAGTCGGGGAGGTTTCTGGCCCCCCCTGTGGGCGGCACCCTGCAGTGGCAGCGCAGCTGTGTCTGTGGGCCGCATGCCATAGCGGCAGCCTTGGCCGCCTCTGTGGGTTGTGACCCACAGGCACGGCTACAGCCATCCCTACAGGGAGCCCCCGTGAGAAAATCCCTGTCGCCCCCCCTGTGTAATACATCGCGCCGCTACTTGCACAAAAAAACCCGTGGCCATGTTAGATCGCCTCCACCATTCTTTCGGCCCCCTTGCGTCAAACATAAAACCCTAACCCATTTCAGGTTAGGGTAAATAAATAGGTAAGAGAAATGTAAAAGGAAGAGATAGCTTATAGTTTAAATTAGGTTTTCACTCCTTATTTTATTATTTTCTTATTGGGAAACGAAAAGGGGAGAACCCTATTCGAATTTTGAATAGGGTATCCCCATATACCTTTGAGCAAGGTTATAAGAATATATAATATTTAACAAAATTCTTTATGTTTCATATAGGTAGTTATACATATATATATACATGTGTGTGTGTGTGTGTGTGTGTGTGTGTGTGTGTGTCTTATATGGTGTATTAGTACATAAGTATATATGTAGTTACATATATATATATATATATATATATATATTAGATTCATGAATTAAAACCCTGTTTGGTTTATTCTTCTCTAGTAAATTACAACTTTATTTGAGAAGAGTTTCTAAGGGTTCCTTTTTACAAAAAACTTATTTTAAAATCCTTTTGGGTTTAACTTTTATTGGAAAATAATAATAAATACTTTTGTAATATATAGTCTTAGGGGTTACAGTATTTTGGCCAGCATTAAATAATTTCATAGAGCATCTTACGTTATTGATTTCTTTGGCCATTAGTCGAGTTTATAGACACATTATAATTATTGTAAAAGAATTAATAGATCTTAAAAATCTTAGTGCTAGGACTAATTAATTTAGTTCCTAGGCAATTAAAAGGTTATTGGAGTTTAATAATATCTCTTATCAATTAATTTAGAGATTTTTGTTTAAATGAGTTTAATTATTTATTAATTGGTGAGATAATAATAATTCTTTTGGTGAATTAATATTCCGCTTTAAATTTAGGTTATTTTTGCCTAATTGATTTAGTTGTTAGATTAACTCAAAACTTAGTTAAGACAAGACTGGTTAATGCGTTATTTAGCAAACTTAGTTTTATTAGGTTAAGTTTTAAAAAAAAAATTATTCCGTTTGTGCCCAAAAGTTTGGGCATGACACAAGGAATAATCTAATTAATTTTAATTTGTATGATTTTTACCTAAAAGCACATAAGGCTACCTACTCCATTCTTAGATGAGAGGCTAATGATTTATACATATTCCAGAGAAAAATTACTCTTCAAAATGCTTCGACATGAGAAATGGAAGTGATCGAAACAAAGTTCAAATCACCGGCTTAACAGTTCATAAATAAAAATAGATGAGAGAAATAAAATCTCTTTTCAAACACATATCTTTAAAAATCTCACAGGAAGGAGTCCTAGAATAATAATAATATTCTGCATTAGAAAGGCGATCACTATTGTTTGATTAGATCAATATATGCAAAGATATATCACTACATAGATTCAAAAGTCAAAGGTTTTCCTTCTCCCAAAGACAACACAATCTTTTATATTTATATATATCTTCTATGACAAAGACACAACAATATAGGTATAAATCCTTTTCAATTTCAGATTTCCAAAGTCTGATGACTTCCTTCAACAAAATAGAACTTCTAAAAACCAGAAAGAAAACTAAGTAAACTAACAAAATTCTAGCCAAAATCTAACCCCTATTCCCTCTATCTTCATCTAATTTATGGTTTTTAGAACAGAGGAGGTCTTCCTGAAAACTCGACCTCTTCCGAATTAGTTATGAAAACCAACAAAGTATATTTGGGATAGATGTCCCGAAGTCATTTGCATAATCATGAAAAATACATAAAAACAGAGCCTTAATCAACGTGTTATGTTGCTTTTCCATCGTCATCTTCTCCTCCGCTTTCCAAGGTGTCATGGGTAGTTGCAAATTCCTAGATTATAGATTTGTTCAGATTCTTCATAGCATTGAGTTTTACCTATGCAGCTTCTTTGTTCCATCTGTGCTTCACCATATTTTCGGTATGCTTCGATAACTGATCGTTATTGACAAACGTCATTAACTCGATCTGGGCGACTTGTGTTATATCTTCAGGGGTGAAATTGCCTTTAGCTTTAATTTTCTCCATGTATAGCCTGAAAGCCTTTATCACATCCTACGTGTTCAGCCCACAAACCCCCAACTACCAATCATGGTCTAGATTAACCAATTTATTGTCATTAACTAAATTGCATTGGAGGTCCTGAAGTTCATACACAGAAGTCTTGGCATCAAAAATCATAAATTTGAAGGTGAGTACCTGCCACATTATGGTCTTCTTCAATATGAATAGTTGGCATTCATTTGTTACCAACTTGATTGAATGCTCTATCAAGAATCTGGTGGCTCCATAATCTTCTATTTTAGTGAGCATAGGCAAGACATTCTCCCATTTATGTTCCTCTTTCTCCCATGGTGAAATATGGTTCTAAATTTCTACAATGAGGCTCTGTATCTCATCACATAACTTCTAGGAGCTTGTGATATATTTTTCTTCGTCTTTAATTACTCTTTCAATCCATCTCTCCACAGCCTCTGCAATGCTTTTAGCTCGTTGAACCTGACTCATTAGCTTTTTATTATTTGGTGAATTAGGATCAAAGTTCTTTGTAGCGTGGGATATGGGAAGTGCTCCGAAGCAACCTATGCTATCAATGAATTGAGCGAGAATGTTTATATGCCACTTTAGCTCTCTCTTCTCCCGCCCATCTTTTTCTGACCTAGTCAGCATTTTCTTAGCCAATTCGTGGAAGAAATGATTATCCAAATCCCTACTCATATTGTCAAGCTCCACCTTGGTGATCTCAAAATCCTCTACACTAACCTCCTTATCTTCGTCCTTGGGCTTATATGAGGCAATCTCGGCAACCCACTTTCTGGTTCCTTCATCATTATCCAGTCGGGCAATTGTTTTGAACCTCTTTGGCTTGGGGCCCTTCTCTGTGTACTTAACTACCATGTCTTGAATTGGAATGGTCACGGGAATGAAACTCCATTTTTTGTTTAACGAAGTGGTTAGCCACTTAGGACTTGCACTTGAACTGGTTGTTCCCCTGATCACTTTAGAGGGTGGCATCATGGATACGGTAACCGCATGGGAATCCATGGTGTTAACAATATCACTGTCAAGATATTCAACTTCAAATATCTGAGCATCAAGAATTTTCTCCTTCACCTCCGTATCCTTAGTTTGGTCCATTCTTTTCTGTGCAGCACTTTGAGACCTAGTATGTCAAGGAGCAGGGAAGTCCAAAGCTAGATTAGGCTGGTGCTTAATGTGTGATGTCTTTTTATCCTTACATGCATGAAAAGGCATAGAAGCATGATTAGAAAAACACTTTGGTGAACGCAGAGTGACCTCACTATTTCTTGCAGATTTAGACTTGGCACCTAATCTCGTTGCTCTCTTCCTACCAACCCATTCTATTGTTCTCTCCAAAACCCTTTTTGTTTTTAGCTGTATATCATCCTCATCTTCCCCATCCTAGTTGATACAAGACACTTAGGTTTCAACTTGGACTAAGTATCTAGGTTCAAATAGCTCTAGATAATCTTCTTCAAGCCCATTTATGTCAAGCTTCACTTGCAGCAAAATCACTTGCTCTAACACCATTCTCATGTTTTCCCTCTTGAACACCTCGAGCTCGTCACTGCAATCTCCCAAAAGTCCTCTAGTTGTAGAATTGGGAGATACGGCATTAGACCAAGACTTCATGAGAAAACTTTATTGTCAAGGCCTTTTCTTTCATGGTACCGTGAGAAATCGAAGTTTTTCAAGTCTGCTCCAATGCTCAAAGCATTTGATATTGAACTACAAGATAAAATTCCCAACTGAATAGGAAAATGATCCTCCCATTTATCCCTAGGCTGAGCCTTCTTAATCATAGTAGCCATATGCCTACAAATCTTTGCTAAAACAAAACAATCTGAACAAAAATGAGGAATTTTGAAGGTCTCTTCCTCAAAAATGCCTACTCTTATGTAGAAAAAGCGAGGGAACTGGATAAAGAAACTACCAAATCTCTTCACCAATGCCTATGCATCCTCAAACATCCTCTTGGTTTTCATGTTTTCTAATTCGTAACACAAATCTCCTAGGAAGGCATTATGTACCCTCCTAAAATCTTGCAAGGCATTATCCTTTTGTAACATAGGGTAAAAATCATATACCGAGACCTCTCCCTTAGTGAGCTGCCTAGGCATTCCCACTATCTCCTTAATACATGCCAAGCAATATATCAGATATGAGGACATGAAGAAATTATGCTTAAACTGTTTGGCCATACTCAGCTACTCCTTCATGGAATCGGCAATCAACTCTGCCTAATTGATGTATTGCATTCCTTCTAATACTAGCTACACATAGCAATAAATCCAGTCGTCGAAATTGTAGGCCTCCGCTAAGCCTCTGACTGGATGCAATAATAACATGACATCATGAATGTAAGGAAGAATATGGTTCTTGTTGGGATTCTTGGGCAATTTGGAGCCACCCCTATGGCAAACTTTCAACCAATATTTTGCTACATTATTCTGGTGCCCAGTTCTATCTATGTTGAATTGATTGGGCAGGAGAAAAGTTCAAGAATTGGTAATTAGGTAGTCTGAAAATAGAGGAAATTACCACGCAGTTAATGGCAAGGAGGGTTTCACCATTATCTCTCCTGATGGTTTTGGCAATTGGATCATACCTAGCAATACATTCTCTAACCAGTTCTGAGCAAGGGATAGTTGGGGGAAAGGTTGCCGCCTCTATGAGACTGCTACTCAAAATTTCCAGACCAAAGGAACCATCAATTCCCTTGAACACCCTTTCCTTTAAAACTTCAAGATTCTCCCCTTTTATGTTTGTATCATTGACTATAGGTTCTATACATGCAAGACTAAAAACGTTCTCGAAAAGCTGCAATGTGGACTTCATAATTCATGAGTGACAAGCCTTATTTTCTTAGAAAATTCTATTATGAGAGAGGAAAAGTAGGTAAAAATCACTGGAGAGGACAAGAAACAAACTCACCTTCACAGTTGAGAGCAATCTGATGACTACCAACAAACAAACCTTCTATCCAAGAAAAGTGACTCCGCAGCAATGAGAAACAAATTTTCAGAGGGTTAATCCCTTCATACCTTATAGCAAAAGCAATGATACGTACATATTAAGTGCATTAATTCTAATCATCAGTTTAAATGTGTTAAGCTTGTAGATTGGACATCACATGCACGCATTGAATGCATGGCGGCATTTTTGAAGTAACCGCCCGTTCCCAAAATGATTACTTGCCTCGAAAACTTAAACAGTTGACATCACCTGAGATATGGTTCGACCTTCCTCATACTTGACAATAAGTGCAACATCATGTTTTTTTTATGTCATGGGACCCACCTTATTTGAACACGCATGAACAATCTGAACGGACTACACTAGGGTTCAAGCAGTTCAAGGCGTACACCATGCCAAGAAAAATTCTCTTCTGAAAGGATTAACTATGTTAAGTGTTGTTGACCCTTTGAACCGTGTTGAACATTTTGAACACCCCCGAACCATTTGAACTAGGTTCAAAGAGTTCAACGCTTGGAGAGAGATGAAATAACACATCACTGAGCATGACTAGTAAATGAACCGCTGCAAAACACTTTGAGTGAATGTTAGTATGAAAACCTCCTAGACACATAAGACCCTGTGGAACCAAAATGAACCTTATGAACGTACTTCAAAATGGTTCAATGAGTTCACGGGGTTCAAACCAATCAGTAAAACTTGGTGTTTTAGATTTAAAGACAATTTACAAACGGATTAAGGATTTGAACCGAGGAATTCCAAGAAAGATAAGGACTTCAAATAAAATTTTATAGGGTGTTTTACTCTTGTTATGAAAGATTCATGATGAGGTAACATGGGCTCTAACTGGGGATTGTATTTTGTGAAGGAAAATGCAAAGAACTCTAAATCTCTGGTTTTGCATAACCAAAAATAGACAGGGGAACAAAAGTGGACTCACACCTAAACAGACACAAAACAAAACACCTAAACTAATATATACAGGAACTCTTGATCACAGATTTCATAGTTTGTAGAGATTGAGATCCTACCCATTGTAGGTATAGGGCATAACCGTTCCATCAGAATAGTTGAGTCTAAAAGCATTTTGTCCCACCACTTCACAGATCTTGAATGGGCTTTTCCACAATGAGTCAAATTTACCGTGGGTACCCTTTGGTTCTTTCCTTTTATCCCATAATAGTACTTCATCTCCTTTAAGGAAACCTCTTGGCCGAGCTCTCATGTCAAAGATTTTCTTCACTCTATTCTGATGCTCAGTAATTCTATCCACTAACATTTCTCTTTCTTCTTCCAATTTCATCAAATACATAACCCTCTTCTCTAGAGCATTCTGGAAAAAGGAATCTTCGATTACTGTTTGAAGTTTGGCTACCGATAATTCCAGGGGTAAAGAAATTTTTGCGCCATTCCCATACACAAGCTCAAAAGGTGCCATTTCGATGGCTCTTTTAGCCATAATTTTGTCCCCCCATAAGGCTTCATATACCTTCTTATGCCAACTTCGAGCATTTTCATCAACCAACTTCCTCATAATTGCTACCAGGTTCTTGTTACTTGATTCTGCCAATCCATTGCCTTGTGGAAAGTAATTGGAGGAATGTGAGAGATAAATTTGATGTTCATAGCAAAACATAGTTAGTTCTTCAGAGGAGAAATACGATGCATTATCTGCAACAATCTTCTGAGGGACCCCAAAATGGACCAGAATGCAATCCTTGAGAAAGTTACATACGACCTCTGAATTTGCCTTCTTAGTGGGAATAGCCTCCACCCACTTAGTAAAATAATCTATTGCCATCAAAATGTACATGTGACCAGCATTGGAATGACGATTTATTGGCCCAATGAAATCAATACCCCACTATTTGAAGGGCTCATCTATTACAACAGGCCTTAAAGGCAGAGTGGCTAAATGTGGTTTCCCAGAGAAGAGTTGGCACTTTTCACATCCCTTAACATAAACATATGCATCCCGAAACATACCAGGCCAATAAAAGCAATTTCTTAGAATCTTAAAGGTAGTCACAGAGGATGAGAAATGCCCGCTGCAGGCTTCATCATGATAAACTTCCAAAAGCTTTTGTTGTTGAGGCTTATCCACACACCTTAAATAAGTACCATCCAAACCTTTTTTTGTACAGAACATCTTGCCAAATAACATACTTAGCTGCTTTTAACTTGAGATTCCTTTGCTCCTTGGCTGACAAATGACTTGGGCAGTTGTCGTAAGTCAAATAGTAGGCTACATCAGAAAACCACGTATCTTGCAATCCAATAAATAGGGTCAATGGTAACTCTTTTTCTGTTTCCATCTTATTTTCTACTATTAATTTCCATAAGCCTTATCCTTTAACCATCTTTGTAGGGTGAATGTCTAGATCATATTCCTGAATTTTTGTCACCCATGTCGCTCTTTTATTGAGTCCAACTTCTTGCTGAGTTAAAATGCTTTTCACTACAGAATCTAGAACAAAAACCATAGAATGAGAGTGCAAAATGTAGTACCAAAATTGTTTTACAGCTTTAACCACAGCAAAGGCTTGTTTCTCTGAGAGTGAATACCTAAGTTCATGCTTCTTGAGAGGAACACTCATGAATGCTATAGGTGCTTCAATCCTAGATTCATCGACTTGTAACAATATTCCCGATATTGTATGTTCTGAGGCATAACAGTATATAATGAAATCATTTTTGAAACTCGGGTTGATGAGAGTTGGTGCATTAGCAACTGAACTCTTGATTCTTTCAAAATCTTCTTTGGCTTCTTCAATCCATTTGAAAGGATGCCTTTCGCTCAACAAGCTGATGATATGCTTGGTAGTTTCTACAAATTCAGGTACAAACTGTCTTAGGAAATTCACCTGGCCAAAGAAAGACCTTACTCCAGTCCGGTTTGAAGGTAAGCTGAGATGTTGAATTACATTGACTCTCTCAGGATCAATCTTGACACCTTCTTTTGAAACAATATGCCCCTATAATTTGCCCTCAGTTATGCAGAAAACTGACTTCTTTGGGTTCAAGGAGATTCCATGCTCTCGATAACATTGCAGAACTGCCCTCAGATCTTTGAGATGATTCTTCCTCTCTTTAAAAAACACTGTCAAGTCATCTAGGTAAACAACAATAATTCTGTCACGAAAATCCCTAAAAGAAGAATCCATGGCCCTTTGAAAAGTTGCTCCAACATTTATCAAACCAATTTGCATACGATTATATGTAAATATTCCCCATGGAGTGATGAATGTTGTCTTGTGCTGCTCATTCTCTGCAACACTAATTTGATTGTAACTAGAAAAACCATCTAACATTGACATCATTTCTGACCCAGATACTGTCTACAAAATATGATCCATATTGGGTAAAGCATAGTTATCCTTAAGACTTGCCTGATTCAGATTGCGAAAATCTACACAAATCTGAATTTCCCCATTCTTCTTCCTCACGGGCACAATATTGGCTACCCAGGTAGAGTGATGAATTGGATATATAATTCTAGATTTAAGCATTTTATCTACCTCTTTAAAAATTGTGTCTACCATTATGGGATTGAAATTTCTCAATTTTTGTCTGAAAGGAGAAACACCAAGCTTCAATGGAATTTGATGTTGAAAATGCCCATTCCTAAACTCCTTCAAATCCTCATAGGACCAAGCGAATACATCAATGTATTCCTTCAGTAGCCCACTAAGTATTCATTTTTCCTCAAAAGAGCAACATTTTCCAATCGTTACCATTTTAGGATTAGATTCATCGCCAAGATTAATCTTTTCACAACTTCCTTTCCCGCCATCCTTAGGAGCTTTCTTGCCTATGTACACATCATCTCAGGTGAAAATCCTCTCTAGAGTCACCAGCCCTTTTGGAATTTTGTTCCCTTTAAGTTGAATGAAATTCTTTTCAAAATCAATACCTAGATCCGGAGTAAATTCCTTGCAACTATCTTCGGAATCTTTGAAATATGATTGGGAAAAAGAACGAATGCACTCCAGAAAGTCTTTGATCTGAGCATCTGTATCAAATACTTGCCAATGATTTACATTATCAGGGACACTAGGCCTATAGATCATCTCAATCCTATAAGAATCATCCTTAAAGTCTAGGTGTGGTAACAAAAGAGAAGCTGAAATGGCGAATGAATCTACCCTAGTGTTTTGATCCCTTGGTATAGCTTCAATTGAGAAAGCATCAAAAAACTCTATATCATCCCAAACCCTATTTCTGTAATATTTCAATCTATCATTCGTAACTAAATAGACATTTCTTACATGTTTGGCAATCAACTCTGCATCCCCTTTAACCTTGAGCAGTTTAATACCCTTACACTTGGCTTCATTTAATCCTAATAGTAATGCCTCATACTCTGCAGTGTTATTAGTATTCTTAAAACCAACTTGAAAGAAAAAGGAAAAATGTTACCATTAGGGGACAACAAAACTACTCCTGTTCTAGAACTAGAGTTGGTGCAACTTCCATCAAATTCCATCTGCCACAATTCACCATGCTCATCAACTACTTCTTCAAATTCTTTTTTATCAGGTGCAAGGATGAGATAGTTTCCAAATTCACATTCTTGGAACAGAATTTGGGCTTTGGGATTATCAGAGGGAAAGACTGTGTATTTTTTTTTTGGTTTGAGTTCAAGTTTGATTTTATGTTTCCCAAGTGGAATGATAGCTTCTGACCAGTCCATCTTAATTTCACCTCCAAGCTCTTTACAAAAAGTTCTACTTAAGAGCGTCCCATAACTCACAGGAATGTCAGCAACCAAAATAGTCAATTTTACCCTTTTATTAGGACATGTTGCTAGCACTGCCTGAGCATCTTTTACCTGACCAATAAGAGGGATCTGCTTCCCATCCATTGAATAACATCTCCCAAATGTCTTAGTGTGTGTTAAACCTAAAGACCTAGAAACAGATGAAGGCATTATGTTATCTGATGCTCCTAAATCTATTATACAATTGCTAAGCTTCTGACCATTCAGGAGAAGAGAAATGTAAAAAGGTTCGGGTTTCAGAACTTCAATGTCAAGTCTATCTTTAGCATTGTGAAAAGCACAAGGATTAACCAAATCAGTAGAAGGGCACAGAACAGATGCAGGTTTTTCAGCAGTAAACAAATCACTATCCCCCACACATTTATGCATTGAGGATTCTGAAGAAGAATCTCCTTTCACATACTTGACCAGTTTGTCTAGTTCCTTCGAGTTCAGTTTCAAATATTCAGCAGTAGAGACTTGAACTGTTGAAGCTTTACAAAATTCAATTATATCAAAGGAGGAGAAAGAAGAAGAATTATTTTTATTTTCAAGATTTCTTTGTAAAATCTTAACTTTGGGAGTTTTAGTATGAGAGGAAAAATCATTACTTGTGGGGTCTTTACCTTTGAAATTATCTCTAGAAGAGCTCACAAAAGGAGCAAGTTGAGAGGCATGTTGATTTCTTGTAAGGATTGCACATGCAGGATCTTCAAGAGTTGCAAAATATTACCACCTCTTTCTAAATCTGACTCATATTCAAGGTAGAATGATCCAAAGTCGCCAAGTACTTCTTGAATTTTCTCTGCTTCAGTGAACTCACCTAGTTCATCCTTTATGTTTTTAATTTGAACATGCCTTATCATATCAGGACAAGAACTCCCATCATGATCTGTAGTGAGGTGAAAAGAGCACATAGCACCCTTATCAGGGGGGACCTCTATCTACAATATTTGTGGGGTAGCAGGCAATTGCAAAGGTCACCCATAATTATATTGGTTTGGTTGTTTTCTGCTTATATCTTGGTATGGTTGTGGGTAGGAAACTCCAGGTTTCGGTATCTACCTCTTCAAAGCAATCATATCATTGACTAGTCTTTTAACAACTGGATCAGTTGAAGAGGTGGAAGCTTGAGGTTGACCTTGAGGAATTTGCACATCCTTTCTCCATTTCTTGGCTATTATTAGATCATCTTTGAGTTCTATAGCCTGATTTTGTGCAGTATCAAGATTGGCTGGCCTACTTCTTCTGAGATGGAAACCAACATCGGGAGGCATGGAGATTAAAAAGAAACATTGTTGATTGAAAGCAGTTGGTCTTTTAGCCTGGGGAATTTTATGGATAATCTTATTATACCTGGCTAGAAAGTCCCTCATTGGCTCATGAATCTCTTTTTTCATTTGAGTGAGTTGAGCCAATAGTGAGTGCTCATCATCAGTTCTCTTGAACTATTTCTCAAAAGTAGTTTTAATTGTTTGCCAATCAGTTATAGATCCCGCTTGCAGATGACTGAACCAATTTGCTACCCCCTCGGTAAGAGTCTAAGCAAAAAGCCTAACAACCACGTCCTCATGTTGTACTATCAATATCCCAGTAGCTACATTAAAATAATTCAAGTGTCCTTCAATCGTGACTTTTCCATCCCCATTAAACTTAGGCAAAACATCCCTTGCCCCTTTTGGAAGTGGATTATGGGCTCTGAGGGCAAGAGGCCTGACTGCGGCACCCCATGGCTGGGCCATAATGAAAATAGGGTAAATAGTTACAAGGGGAGGGGCTTGAACTCCAGTAAGTGTTAGTGCTTGCCAGTGGCTAGAAGAGGAAGGTATAGAAGTTGTTCTGATAGGAGAGGAAGGTCTACTTTTAGCATTTCTCTTGGGAGTGAAATTTGTGGCAAATGATAACCCTTGTAATTCTTCAAAATAACTATCAGTTACTCACTCTCTCCTTTGTGATCTGGTATAAGGACGAGAATCTAGTGTTGTCATCCCTAGGGTTTCTAATATCTTTAAATAATTCTTTTGACCTCAACAATATTCCTGAGTTATGGAAATTTGTCTTAGACAAAGCAAACCTATTGATATTGTTGATTATGAGTTCAATTCTAACATGCTCGTAGCATGCTGATCTATTGAATGTTCGACGTCTCCCCAGCAGAGTCGCCAAAAATCTGTTAGTGAATGGATTTTCGCCTTTCTTCAAATTAATTAATTTCACACTTTGTCGCCTTCTTTAAAAGACAAAAGTTCAACTAAATAGTTGGGTAAATGTAACATATAGTACTTCCCTCTAAATTTTTTCGATAGGTATAGCTCCCTCCATTAGTTATTCAGGGAATAATCTAATTAATTTTAACTAGTATGCTTTTTACCTGAAAGCACATAAGACTACCTACTCCATTCTTAGATGAGAGGCTAATGATTTATACATATTCCAGAGAAAAATTATTCTTCAAAATGCTTCGACATGAGAAATGGAAGTGATCGAAACAAAGTTCAAATCACCAACTTAACAGTTCATAAATAAAAACAGATGAGAGAAATAAAATCTCTTTTCAAACACATATCTTTAAAAATCTCACAGGAAGGAGTCCCAGAATAATAATAATATTCTGCATTAGAAAGGCGATCACTGTTGTTTGATTAGATCAATATATGCAAAGATATATCACTACACAGATTCAAAAGTCAAAGGTTTTCCTTCTCCCAAAAACAACACAATCTTTTATATTTATATATATCTTCTGTGACAAAGACACAACAATATAGGTATAAATCCTTTTAAATTTCAGATTTCCAAAGTCTGATGACTTCCTTCAACAAAATAGAACTTCTAAAAACCAGAAAGAAAACTAAGTAAACTAACAAAATTATAGCCAAAATCTAACCCCTATTCCCTCTATCTTCATCTAATTTATAGTCTTTAGAAAAGAGGAGGTCTCCCTAAAAACTCAACCTCTTCTGAATTAGTTATGAAAACCAACAAAGTATATTTGGGATAGATGTCCCAAAGTCATTTGCATAATCATGAAAAATACATAAAACAGAGCCTTAATCAACATGTTATGTTGCTTTTCCATCGTCATCTTCTCCTCCGCTTTCCTAGGCATCGTGGGTAGTTGCAAGTTCCTGGATTATAGATTGGTTCGGATTCTTCATATCGTTGAGTTTTTCCTTTGCAGCTTCTTTGTTCCATCTATGCTTCACCATATTTTTGGTATGCTTCAGTAACTGATCATTACCGACAAACGTCATGGACTCGATCCAGACGACTTGTGTTATATATTTAGGGGTGAAATTGCCTTTAGCTTTAATTTTCTCCATGTATAGCTTGAAAGCCTTTATCGCATCCTGCATGTTCAGCCCACAAATCCCCAACTGCCAATCGTGGTCTGGATTAACCACTTTTTTATCATTAACTAAATTGCATTGGAGGTCCTGAAGTTCATACATAGAAGTCTTGGCATCAGAAATCACAGATTTGAAGGTGAGTACCTACCACATTATGGTCTTCTTCAATACGAAGAGTTGGCATTCATCTGTTACCAACTTGATTGAATGCTCTGTCAGGAATCTAGTGGCTCCATACTCTTCTATTTTAGTGAGCATAGGCAAGACATTCTCCCATTTATGTTCCTCTTTCTCGCATGGTGAAATCTAGTTCTGAGTTTTTGCACTGAGGCTCTCTATCTCATCACATAACTTTTGGGAGCTTGTGATATATTTTTCTTCATCTTTAATTACTCCTTCGATCCATCTCTCCACAACCTCTGCAATGCTTTTAGCTTGTTAAACCTGACTCATTAGCTTTTTATTTTCTGGTGATGTAGGATCAAAGTTCTTTGTAGTGTGGGATATGGGAAGTGCTCCAAAGCAACCAATGCTATCAATGAATTGAGTGAGAATGTTTATATGTTGCTTTAGCTCTCTCTTCTCCCACCCATCTTTTTCTGACCTGGTCAACATTTTCTTAGCCAATGCCTAGAAGAAATTATTATGCAAATCCCTACTCATGTTTTCGAGCTCCACCTTGGTGATCTCGAAATCCTCTGCACTGACCTCCTTATCTTCGTCCTTGGGCTTGTATGAGGCAATCTCAACAACCCACTTTCCAATTCCTTCATCGTTATCCAGTCGGGCAGTTGTTTTGAACCTCTTTGGCTTGGGGCCCTTCTCTGTGTACTTAACTACCATGTCCTAAATTGGAATGGTCACGGGAAGAAACTCCATTTTTGGTTTACCAAAGTGGTTAGCCACTTAGGAGTTGCACTTGAACTGGTTGTTCCCTCGATCACTTTAGAGGGTGGCGTCATGGCTATGGTAACCACATGGGAATCCATGGTGTTAACAATATCACTATCAAGATCTTCAACTTCAAATATCTAAGCATCAAGAATTTTATCCTTCGTCTCAGTATCCTTGGTTTGGTCCATTATTTTCTGTACAGCAATTTGTGACATGGTATGTCGAGGAGCAAGGAAGTCTAGAGTTGGCTTAGGCTGGTGCTTAATGTGAGATGGCTTTTTATCCTTACCTGCATGAATAGGCATAGAAGCATGATTAGAAAAACACTTTGGTGAATGCAGAGTAACTTCACTATTTCTCATAGATTTAGACTTGGTGCCTAATCTCGTTGTTCTCTTCCTACCAACCCATTTTGTTGTTCTCTCCAAAACCCTTTTTATTTTTAGTTGTATATCGTCCTCTTCTTCCCCATCCTGGTTGATGTAGGACACTTCAGTTTCAGCTTGGACTAAGTATCCAGGTTCAAACAGCTCCAGATAATCTTCTTCAAGCCCATTTATGTTAAGCTTCACTTGCAGCGAAATCACTTGCTCTAACACCATTCTCATGTTTGCCCTTTTGAACACCTTGAGCTCATCACTGCAATCTTCCCAGAAGTCCTCTAGTTGTGGAATTGGGAGATATGACATTAGACCAAGACTTCATGAGAAAACTTTACTGTCAAAGCCTTTTCTTTCATGGTACAGTGAGAAATTGAAGTTTTTCTAGTCTGCTCCAATGCTCAAAGCATTTGATATTGAACTGCAGGATAAAATTCCCAATTGAATAGGAAAATGATCCTCCCATTTATCCCTTGGTTGAGCCTTCTTAATCATAGTAGCCAGCTGCCTACAAATCTCTACTAAAACAAAACAATCTGAACAAAAATGAGGAAATTTGAAGGATTCTTCCTCAAAACTGCCTACTCTTATGTAGCAGAAGTGAGGGAACTAGATAAAGAAACTACCAAATCTCTTTACCAATGCATGTGCATCCTCAGACATCCTCTTGGTTTTCATTTTCTTTAAATCATAACACAAATCTCCCAGGAAGTCATTATGTACCCTCCTAAAGTCTTGCAAGGCATTATCCTTTTGTAACATAGGGTAAAAAGCATAATTGAGACCTCTCCCTCAGTGAGCTGCCTAAGTATTCCCACTATCTCCTTAACACATGCCAAGAAATATATCAGATATGAAGACATGAAGAATTTTTGCTTAAACTGTTTGGCCATACTCAGCTGCTCCCTCATGGAATCAGCAATCAACTTTGCCCAATCGAGGTATTGCTTTCCTTCTAATACCAGCTGCACATAGCAATAAATCCAGTCGTCGAAACTATAGGCCTCCGCTGAGCCTCTGACTCAGTGGAACAATAACATGACATCATGACTGTAAGGAAGCATATGGTTCTTGTTGGGATTCTTGGGCAATCTAGAACCACCCCTTTGGGGAACTTTCAACCAATATTTTGCTACATTATTTTGGTGCCCAGTTCTATCTATGTTGAACTTAGTGATTGATTGGGTGGGAGAAAATTTTGAGAATTGGTAATCAGGTAGTCCAAAAATAGAGGAAATTACCTTGCGGTTAATGGCAAGGAGGGTTTCACCATTATCTCTCCTGATGGTTTCGGCAATTGGATCATACCTAGCAATACATTCTCTAACTAGTTCTAAGCAAGGGATAGCTGGGGGGAATGCTGCCGCCTCTATGAGACCACTACTTAGAATTTCTAGGCCAAAGGAACCATCAATTCCCTTGAACACCCTTTCCTTTAAAACTTCAAGATTCTCCCCTTTTAAGTCTGTATCACTGACTATGGGCTCTGTACATGCAAGACTAAAAATGTTCCCGAAAAGATGCAATGTGGACTTCATAATTCATGAATGGAAAGCCTTATTTTCTCCGCAAATTCTATTATGAGAGAGGAAAAGTAGGTAAAAATCATTGGATAGGACAGGAAACAAACTCACCTTCACAGTTGAGAGCAATCTGACGACTACCAGCAAACAAACCTTCTATCCAAAAAAAGTGACTCTGCAGCAATGAAAAACAAATTTTTAGAGGGTTAATCCCTTCATACCTTATAGAAAAAGAAATGATACATACATATTAAGTGCATTAATTCCAATCATCAGTTTAAATGTGTTGAGCTTGTGGATTGGACATCACACGCACGCATTGAATGCATGGCAGTGTTTTTGAAGTAATCGTTATTTCCCAAAATGATTACTTGCCTCAAAAACTTAAACAATTGATGTCACCCGAGATATGGTTCAACCTTCCTCATACTTGGTAATAAGTGCACCATGTTTTTTTTTAGCTCATGGGACCCACCTGGTTTGAACACGCATGAACAATCTAAACGGACTTCACTAGGGTTCAAGCAGTTCAAGGCGTACATCGTGCCAAGAAAAATTCTCTTCTAAAAGGATTAACTATGTTAAGTGTTGTTGACCCTTTGAACCATGTTGAACATGTTGAACACCCCCTAACCATTTGTACTAGGTTCAAAGAGTTCAATGCCTGTAGAGAGATGAAATAACACATCACCGAGCACGACCAGTAAATGAACCGCTACAAAACACTTTGAGTGAATGTTAGTATGAAAACCTCCTAGACACCTAAGAACCTGTGGAACCAAAATGAACCTTATGAACCTACTTCAAAATGGTTCAATGAGTTCATGGGGTTCAAACCGATCAGTAAAACTTGGTGTTTCAGATTTAAAGACAATCTACAAATGGATTAAGGATTTGAACCGAGGAATTCCAAGAAAGATAAGGACTTCAAATAAAATTTTATAGGTTGTTTTACTCTTGTTATGAAGGATGAATGAAGAGGTAACATTTCCCTTAGTGGGTCTGCCCTCCCAATTTTCTTAGGCATTGGTGAGAGGGGAATGACCCAAGTGAGTATAGTCAGACCTAGGCATTCTGACTCACTATAATAAATAGGCCTCTTGAGATGAAAGTTTCAGAGGACAAAGCTATTTGAGAGTTCAGTCTCATATTGAGTACTTTGTAGGGCCCCTTGAGGTCTCACACGCTTGCGTGACTACATCTTTCTTATTACTTTGTAGGGCTATAGGCCTCAATCGCGCTTGCACGACTACAAGGAGTAGTCTTCGAATGAAAATCCATACTAAAAACCCTAGGAATAGAAGCCACTCGGTTCACCTCCGAAAGGTGGATAATCTTTGTACAAGGGAGATAGTAACTCCCCCAAGAGACTTTCCATATCATGCCCCCATTAGCATTTGGAGTCGGTTAATACGGCATTGATATTCCACTGCATGAGACTCAACGGTCATATTCTGATTAGCTATTGGGTGTGTACCTAAGTCATCAAGCAAAGGTTTTCCTCCTCATCCGCTTCCTCTATAGCATTCTAATGTTGTCCATTTCTCTTCTTCCTCCTATCATGACATCATAATGTCTCCCTAATACTTCATCTAAATCAAATCTTCAATCCTCATCCATCAATAATCATTGAATCCATCAATCCAAATCTCATTCCAATCCCTCTTGTTGAGAAAAGGAGACAAATCCACATCCAAATCAAGCTAGGAGCACATCAAGTGGAGCATCATAGGGCACATCTTCCACTTCATCCATAGCTCAATCCGGAAGGTAGAATCAGCAAGGTATAAGTAGTTTGTTTAATATTTTATATTTTATTTGAATACTAACCATCCATCCTACATTGCTCATTTTCCCCTCTTCACATGATTTGGCATTGCATGATGTTTTATTTCAGATTTACTTATTTAACTTAGAGCTTCTTGTAATGTTGTTTATGGGTCCATGTAAGGGAGTGGGCTCTTTTGCGACACCCGGGGTCATGAGAGATGGACTATCATGAAATTCCTTGTAAGGATGCATGAATTCCACACCTCTTGGGCATAAAGGAGTTTACCTTGTTTTAATCAAGTGATAACTAATTAATGAGAAGATCATGGAGACGGTAAGCCAATCTCCCTTGGTCTCTCAAATGTTGAGATGGGTCCACATGCGCTTAGGCTAGAGCCTTATTTTTGGTACGGCATGTGATGACACTCCCTTGTACATGTGTTTCCCTTGTGTTTTAAATTCACATTTGTGTCTTGATGATGTGTCGACCTCTAGGATTTTCTTTGGTTATTATTGCATTGGTGTATGGTTCGTGTGTATGGAATTCTTTATTGGTGTTAGTCCCTTTGGTCTTAAGAGTCAACCTAGGTGTAGTGTGTGTGTCTTGGGACCTAGCGACATCTCCTATCTCGGGGGGTGGTTCCTTGTAGGTTCTACATTGGTCAGGTGGTTGGAGATTTTTGCCATTGGGGTTTTTTCCCTTCTTGTTGTTGTGATTCTTATGCGTGGACTTGGATCCTTCTTCGTGATGGCTATGGATTCTATGGAGAGGATTTATGTATTAACCCTTATGGTTTATAATATTTACTTGTTATGTAATAGTGTAAAAACCATTTGAAAGATTGAGCAATCTTAGGAACATATGGATTATGTAATAGTAGCATGTAGCATATCCATGATTATACATTAGACTTGGCATTCAATGGATTTATTCATATGATTTTGTTATTTAATAGTTCGTATGTAACATTGATTTATGAATAGTTATGACACCTTTGGGCTACATTGTAAACATGTGTAAAGAGTATAGACTCTTGGTTATTTCACCTATGGGAAGCATTGTAAACATGTGTAGTGAACTTAAACACTTATATTGAAATTTCCATGCTTATGTTGTAGCTTAAACTTAATAAGTTGTATCTTAAATTCTCATGATTAGAATAGCCTTGGATCAGAAATGTATACATTTTATGTGGTATTAATATGTTATGTAATGGAGATGTGTCTATATTCATATTGTAATGTATAAATGAGGCTTTTGGTTACATTCAAAATGTTAATCTTAAATGTGGAAATGAACCTTTATATTGAATGAGGTATTTTCATGTATATGTGGATACAATGTAATTAGATTTTGGATCTTGTTTATGAGCCTCTTAAACTTGTGTAGTGACTATTAACAAGACCTCATCAATCCATTAATGATAGAGTTAGAAAACATGACATATACAATAAAGACATTAGTTAGCATCATAAAAAATAAATCAGCCATGAGGCTGAAAATCATGACAAACTTAGAAGACTAATTACATTAAGGATCATAAATGATTATAAACTCACAATTAAGATGGTTGTGATAATTCAATTAATGTGTAGACAATTTCAATGTTCATATAGAAGTATAAATAAGCTAGTATGCATGCATTTCATGACAGCACTCGATAGAATGGCTTATAAGTAATGCATTATGTGAATGGGCAGAAATAGTACATGTTGTTAACATCATGGTAGTATTAGGTTGTATGGAATTTAAGTGATGCACTTTTCATGTGGGCAGTGATAGAAACATTAAGATAATGGTAGTAGGATCTCTTCCTTAGCATGACAAGGCATAAGCATTTTAGTAGCATACATGTTGTAGGATGAGAGTTGGTGATTATGCATTGCATGGTGTGATAGATCATCAAGTTAGGTGCATCATACTCATAGGTGGTGAAATGATCATGTTAGGCTTGAGGATAGGTAATCCTAAGTATTATGCTTTTGGTATAAGCTTCTCATTTATTTGTCATGCGCTAGGAAGGGTATGTAGTATCAATGTATTAGGTAAGTTAAGGCATGTAGACTTGTAGGATTGTATGGTTTGGGTTCCTAGATGGAGTAAGCGTATAGAGGAGGTTACTTCTTATTTAGTTTTGTAATTACTAAGCATTATAGTTGGTAGAATGCATTCAGAGATTAGAGGGAAGCCTATGTGGCATAATCTTGTGTGAGAATATTATGGTAGTTAAGTGCATATGTACATTGTCATGATGATTGTAAATTGAATGCATCGATTAAGAATATGTCAATATGCCCTAGGGAGCTATATGTGACTATGTAATCATGTTTCCACTTATGAAAGAACCTAATTAGATAATCAATGTTTAATATTCAACACTAAGATGAAACTAAGTGAACTAATTCTTAATCGCATTGCCTAGAGTATGCACAGAGGAAACTTAATTAGTTAAAAAAAAAAATTGACTCCATTTCTAGGTTGTTAGTGTAAGTTCCTTGGGGTTTGTTGGCGGGTGCTACTCATTTGGTATCAGAGCATAACTCATGAGTTCCCGGTTCTACACTGGGTACTCTGGGTATGTGTGAGCCCATTATGCTAGCTAAATCTTTAGCACAGGATAGCCTAGCAGTTTTATCCCTGCTATTTATTTGTTTTAATTTCTTAGTCTAGTGGCTTATAGTATCTTCTTGCCTCTTGTCCAGTCAAGATGCCTACTAGGCGCAGAGGGCATGGACCTAGACATGGTTGTGGCGATCACATGGGGACCAATGTTTCAAAGGATTCACACCATAGTGAGCCACGCTAGGAGCAGCTTGGTGGTGATGTGATACCGCAGTTAGTGGCAACACTGCAGGAGCTTCTTGGTCATTTAGGGCCAAGGCAGGAGGAGGATAGATAGGGTGAGGATAGACAGGAGGAGTCACACTCTTCTGAGCGTTAGGAGAGAGTGCTCATGTTCTCCTAGGAGGAGATTTGTTGATGATCCGGAGGAGATAGAAGCCAGTCACATGAGGGACTTATTGAGAGCTCATCCTCCCACTTTTGATGGTTTAGGTATCGCTATGGAGGCAAAGACTTGGCTATTAGACTTGAGTCAATGTTTTTCTAGGCATTTATATAGTAGTAACAACAAGGCTAGGTGTGCCATTATGAACCTACGTGACTTTTCTTCCACATGGTGGTGTACAGAGGAGAGGAAGCTACAGTTGGAGATTACTATAGTTACTTGGGAGTTGTTCTTAGAGCAGTTCAAATCTCGATTCCTTTCAAAGCATTGGAGGTAGCGTAAGTTTGATGAGTTCCATAACCTTAGGTATAATAGGATGATAGTAGATGAGTATGAGAAAAAGTTCTTTGAGCTCAAACATCATGTAGGGATAGTAGAGGATGAGGTGATGATCATACAGCACTTTGTGTGGGGACTTAAATATTACATTGGCAGAGAGGTTTGCATGCACGAACCTAAGACTTTAGAGGCCGATGTAGAGAAGGTGAGGATTATCAAGGAGAATCACTCTTCGAAGTACATGAGGTGCTATAGGAGGGTAGGTAGCTAGTGCTCTAGTTACAGGTATAGCTATTAGAGGTTCTTAGCAATAGTCTACAGGTGTGGCTAGGAGCCACCCCACCTCTTTCTGCAGTAGTTAGTGGTTTAAGAGGAGACAGTCACAGGGTCAAAATTTTATGAGAGGTTCTATATTTCTAGTTGATAGGAGTCGCATTTGTCAACAACATAAGAGACCCACTCCTCCTCAACCAGCTCATAGTTCATAGCCAGCCTCTAGTAGAGGCAGTTTTCAACAGCTGAGTGCTACATCTAGGAGTAGGGTGCAAGGAGAGGATGCTTCACATGTGGAAAACAAGGACACATAGCAATTCATTGTCCTTAGTATATATCATAAACATCAAGATAGTAGAGGGCAGCACTAGCAAAGCCCATTGTTTGAGATTCATGTAGGTCTCACCGAGTATTTGCAACGGTAGATAATCGTCAGGCCGAGCACCAAGCCACTATAGTGGAGACATCAGGAGTGATAGGTGGTATCCTTTTCTCTATTTTATTTGATTCAAGAGCATCAGATTCATTTATTTCTCCTTATTTAGTAGAGAGATGCAATCTTGCTAAGGCAAATCAGGATGATAGGTGGCAAGTAGAACTAGCTATAGGATCCACGGCCATAGTGGATTCCATTGTGCTTAGGTGTCCTCTAGTATTAGGTTATTTTTATACCACAATGGATCTACGAATTATACCCTTGGGTTCCTATGGCATGGTTCTCGGCATGGATTGGCTTGGGTTATACCATGCACAGATAGATTGTAGAAACAAGAGGGTGTAGTGTGTAGATGAGAGCGGGAAGAGTGTGGAGATTGTAGGCATTCAGAGGCCTATCTCTTTTCACATGATTTCTGCCATGTAGATGAAGAGATGTGCACATAAGGGTTGTCAGCTATTTGCAGCTAGGTTGAGAGATGTGGATGAGGATATTAGTACAGAGGATTTATTGTAGCAACATCCTATCCTTTAGGATTTTGTAGATGTTTTCCCCAGTGAGGTTCTAGGTATGCCCCCATAGGGAGATATAGATTTCAGGATTGATCTTGTGCTAGGAGTTGAGCCTATCTCTAGGGCTCCATATAGGATGACCACTCAAAAGTTGAGTAAGTTAAGAGTATAGCTTGAGGAGTTGTTAGAGAAGGGATTCATTCATCCTAGTGTATCCCCGTGGGGTGCACTGATGTTATTTGTGAACAACGATGGTTCTCTTTGATTGTGGATTGATTACAGATAGTTGAATAAGGTGACTGTGAAGAACACGTATCCCTTGCCTCGGATAGATGACTTATTTGACTAGATTAAGGATGCAAAGGTCTTTTCTAAAATTGAGCTTAAGTCCAAATATCATTAGTTGAGGATCCATGAGGTAGATATACAATGTACAACTTTTTGCACTAGATATGGGCACTATGAGTTTATAGTTGTGCAACTAGGTCTCACGAATGCACCATCAGTCTTCATGAGCCTGATGAATGGTTTGTTCAGGACATACTTGGACATATTTGTACTAGTTTTCTTGGATGACATTTTGATTTATTCCAAGTTAGTGGAGGAGCATGAGGATCATGTTAGACAGGTCTTGCAGTGTCTTAGAGAGAATCATCTATATGCTAATCTAATGAAGTGTGAGTTTTTTGGTCATAGGTCAGATACTTGTGCCATGTTATTTCTAGAGAGGGTATCGTAGTTTATCCCTCAAAGATTCAGGTGATAGTAGATTGGTCGGAACCCACTAATGTGGGTGAGGTGCGTAGTTTCACGGGTTTAACTGGTTATTACTGTAGGTATGTGCAAGATTTCTCTCGGATTGCTCACCCCATTACTTCTCTTCAGAGGAAAGGGAAGAAATTTGTTTGGTTAGAACATTATGAGGCAACATTCAAGACACTTAAGGAGAAGTTGATCAGTGCACCGATTCTTGTAGTTCTAGATCCATTAGGTGATTTTGTGGTGTGTATTGATGCTTTATTGGAGGGTCTAGGAGGAATATTGATGCAGAATGGTAGGGTGATAGCCTATGAGTCACAGAAACTCAAGGATCATGAGCTGAACTACCCCACTCATGATCTTGAGTTAGTTGTAGTAGTACATGCATTGGTTCATTGGAGGCATTTTCTCTTAGGGCATTGGTTCGAGTTGCACATGAATCGCCATAGTTTACAATATATATTTACGCAACCAAATCTAAATGCTAGGTAGAGGCGTTGGATGGAGTTCTTGTGTGAGTATAACTTTGAGGTGAAGTTCATCCAGGGAAAGGAGAATGTGATAGAAGATGCACTAAGTCACATGAGACATGAGATATCAGCAGTGACTTTGGAGGTGGATTTGACGAGTCATATTCTTAGTGCACTACTAGAAAATACATGGTACTACGAGGTTTTCTCAGAGATAGCATCACGTAGAGCCTTGGAGGGAAGATATACAGGTTATTCAGTGGTCATGGATGGTATTCTTAGATACATGGGATGCATTTATGTTTTTCCATCTGATGGACTTCAAAAATTGATCATGATAGAGGCCCATTATGCACCTTACTTGGCACATCGTGGTGTCAAGAAAATGCACACAAACTTGAGACACCTTTACTTTTAGGTAGGAATGAAGAGAGACATAGCAAATTTTGTGTCATGCTGCCTTAAGTGTCACTAGGTTAAGGCAGAGCACCGATATCCAATAGGATCTATGCAGACACATGCAGTTCCAGAGTGGAAATAGGACATCATTTCTATTGATTTTGTAGTTGGATTGCCTATATCTTCTCATCAACATGATGCCATTATGGTCACTGCTGATAGGATGACCAAGGTTGCACACTTCTTACCAATTATATCCTCATACACAGCAACCATAGTGGCACAAATCTTTGTCAGAGACATCATCAGGTTCCATGGTATTCCACGTAAGATCATATTAGATATAGATCATGTGTTCACTTCTGCATTCTGGACAATACTATAGCATGATTTGGGGACTCGGGTAAACTATAGTATAGCTTATCACCTAGAGATGGATGGTCAAATAGAGTGAGTAAATAAGCTTTTACACAATATGTTGAGGATGTATGTTATGGATCAATAGTCCAGATGGGAGGATTACCTATACTTAGTGGAGTTTTCTTATAATAATAGATATCATAGCTCCATTGGTATGTCTCCCTACTAGGCTTCATATGGGAGACTATGTCATACTCCACTCAGTTGGGATGGGTTTGAGGATAGGGTACACATTGGTTCAGAGATGCTACAGGATATGGAGGAATAGGTTACCCATATAAGAGAGCATTTCATAGCAGCACAGGACAGACAGAAGAAATATATAGATGCTCATAGGATAGATAGACAATTCTTAGTTGGTGATAGGGTATTCTTGCAAGTTCACCCATGAAAGATTCTGATCCATTATGGAAAAGGCTCTAAGTTGGCACTTCAGTTTGTAGGACCATTTGAGATCTTGGAGAGGATTGGCCCTGTAGCTTATCATCTTGTATTGCCACCTAGTTTTTCCTGCATCCATGATGTATTTCATGTATCTGTATTGAGACTATACCATCCTGACATATCGCATGTTCTTGATTGGAATGACTTGCAGGTCGAGGATGGGCAACTTTCTTTGGAGCCTGTGTGCATTCTTCAGCATAGAGAGATGTCCCTCAGAGGTCGGGGAATAAAGAAAGTAAGGGTCCAGTGGGATTCAAATGATGACACATCAGCTACTTGGGAGGATGAAGCATGGATGAGAGAGTTGTACCCCTACTTGTTCTTAGGCTTCTAGGAGTAAGCCTAGGCAAGGGGGGAGGATGTAGTGCCCACTCTTGAGAAGACTCTTGTTTCATTTTGGTTTGACTTGATCAGACCTTTACTTTTGTGTGATGGATATGCTATATATGATTTGACTTATGTGATGCATGGATATTGATTAGGACTATTTACATTTCTCAGTTGATGATTTTGATGATAGACATTACATGATCTTATACTATTGATGTTATTAATAATGTTCATGTGAGTAGTTATGACTTCTACATGGTTAGATGTTTATTATGATGTTAATCTCTAAATGTATTATATTATGATAGATGCCTTGATGGTTAGTAATAGAATTTTGATTATCATGCGCTTTGATAGATTCTATCACTAGACAATGGAGGAGGGAATACCAGCAAAGAAGCGCTTTGGAAACCTAGACGTTCATTGGAAAAGTGTGGTGTAGATTTGTTATGATCATCAATTTTATTTTTAACACATCCTAAACCATGTCAATTATATCCATGTGTAGATGTTGAAATCTTTAGAGAAGAGGTTTCATTATTAGTATCAAAATCTAAAGAGAGTCCATCATTATCAAGATATATGTTGGAAGGAGAGGTGGGAATTGATTTAGAAGAAGCTTGGATAAAAGACACACAAGTCTCCTTCAAGGATTCATTCTTAGATTGATGGATCTTATACCCATTTAAGGAGGGTGTAAATTCTAATGTACCCTAGTTCCTTTCTAAAGTAGCACCATTGATAGAAGATTATGTTGTTGAAGGAATCATAGTATTAAAGGGGGAGATACATCCCACTTCATCATAAGTGAGATTATAAGGATCAAAATCAGCCTTTATTGTGTGAAGTTCATTATTATATATGAATTTGATTGTATGATGAAGGGTAGAAGGAACTGCTTTCATAGAATGAATCCACGGTCTACCTAGAAGAAGGTTATAATTAAGATGGTTGGGCATGGCATGAATAGGAGTAGGTAAAGTCATGGGTCCTACTTTGATAGGTAATTTGACTATGGGTAAGTGCACCAAGATGGTGAGCAGAAAAGTGGCCACATGCCAAAAAAAAACCAAATTTTTCATAACCCGTGTGGGTTCTAAAAATTCAAAAGTGTGCTAGGCTTGGTTACACCAAGCCTAGAGAAAAACAATTCAAAAAACTAAAAGTTCCTCAAAACCCGTACAGGTTTTGAGAAACATTATTTTTGAGTGTAGGCCACAGCCAAAACTAGTGGAATAATAGCAAGGAAAAGCCAAAAAAAATAGAACCTGCATGGGTTTGCAACTATTTTGGATTTTCCCAACATTGAGAGCAATTTTCAACAATGGCACCTCGTCGAACAGGTAAGATTTGATTGGTTTGATTATTTTTGTTTGCATTTTAATTGAAATAGGGTTTTTTAATTGATTTAAGTTTTGTTTTTATTAATTTGATGTCAAATTCTTCAACCAAACCCCAAAAATGAAATAGACAACAAAGACCTCCTCCTGCACAAGCAACACACGAAAACCCTGTAAACATTGCACAAGAGCAATAAGAAAACCCTCAAAATCCTAAAATCCTCAAAATATTGCTCCTCAACAACCACTACCACCTTGAAACCCTCCACATCCTCCATTAGATCATGTAGATGCCACACAAGAGGATCTCATCAATCACCTTACAAAATAGTGCCAAAATTTCTATAATGGTGAATAGGTTGAAGTCCTCTAGGCTTGAGCACCACTCAACCCTCGCCAGAACACTAGAAACAATGGCTAATAGTGCAAATTAGGTATCTAGGGAGGTTACAAAATGGGGTTCATGGAGGGATAGATTTTGAACATTTTATGTAGATGGGTTGTCATATGATCAAGTGAAGAAAAAGGGCATAGGTAAAGTTGACATATGTGCTCTTTTCACCAATCCTGTTACTGTAACAACCTAGAACTAAATATGAGTCATTTTCCTATCCATTGGTGTGTTCATGTTAGGCTGAAAGAAGATTTTTGGGATAGGTGGTATATGGTCTTTGACCAACCACCTTGTAATAATTGGGAGGTGCCTCTATATTTTTTGAGAAAGTTGTATTGTGAGTTTATCCTCGACAAGAAGCTGAATTACTTTGACATCTGACAATTTTAGGGTAGAGGGAAAGGCTCTACGTAGGATAGAATTGGGGCCCATAGGGTGGTAGAGCCACAACATAGGAGGCATACAACTCCTAAACCCATGGTTCATGTCACTATCCCTATATCCTTGAGGGAGTCTATGAAATTACAGACTCTTCAGGCAGCCGCATCATTGACTGATGTCATTGTTTAGCATGGCACATAGTTGGTCAGAGTAGAGGATGTACCAACACCTATGATACCTCCTTCATCAGTGGCACCTCCTTCATCAGTAGCACCTCCTTCCTCAGTGGCACCTCCTTCATCAGCAGCACCTCATGCATCATTTGGAACCAGCCAGTCCATTTAGCATATGTGCCCCACCTACCAGGGTGTATGTTCTGGTATAGACACTAACACAAATGAGGATGGTTTGACATCTCATTCGTGTACATGTTGCAGGAGTAGATGTCATGCTTCCACTACAGAGGATGTGGCCCTCACCGATGAACTGGTCAATATACTGTACCCTCTCTATCAAACACAGGTGTGTTTAATTTTGTTTATGACATGTTATCAATTAAGTGACTAAATATTATAAAAAGAAATGAATTTTTATTTTTAGAACAATTTAAAGTGACATATAAATAAAATGCATTGTAGGGTGCAACATGTGGTGGGAGTACACCACATTATTTTTAGTTGACTCCACAGTCACAAGTAGTTTCGCCACTAGATGTAAAGATTTATAAATTTGTTAAAAATATAATAATACATTGGTTTCAAAATATCTTTTGTTAATTATATGTGTAGACATCTAAAAATGGTCAACGCTTGCGGAGTCATACCTTAACATTTGCGCATTGCCTTATTTTAGGGTTCTTGCATTGCATTAACATTTCTCCTATGTTGCGCACTTGGTCTTTATCATTTGCGAGCATCGAGTCCTTCTTCTGCATTCTTCATTCGTCTCGCTTTCGAATTTGGTCTTGTCAATAATAATCTTCAGTCATAATTTTGGTTGATCTTATCTTGTCGCATCAATGTGCATGTTCATTTGTCATCATTTTGGACATCGTCAATCCTAATTAGGGTTTTGTCCTCTTTTCAATCTTGTCATCGATCGTGGTCATTTTCAATCTTGTCGTTTTGCAATCTATTTTGTCATTGATCATTGTCATTTTTGTCATTTTACGATCGATTTGACATCGATCGTCGTCCTTCTCAATCTTGTCAATTTGGATCAATTAGTCATTGTTCCTTGTCAATTGGTGCATTTATCAATCTCAATAATTTATCAACATTGGTCTTTTATCAAGTTAGAATCATGATCAAATCGATCCTTCAATTAGGGCCTAATTGTCATTCTTGCATTTTCTAATTCATCTTCTAGGGTTTCATTATTTATTCATTTAACCTTGTTTGTCCTTTCTCCCTCTAGGTTAAATAGCTTATTTATCCTAAGTCTTCTTATCACAATTAAATGTTTATTTAATTAGCTAACTAATTCCTCCCTCTTTGTGAATTAATTAATAAATGAAAAATTGTTAATTAATTCACTTAATTCCTAATTTCCTCATTTTCTAATTTCCTAATTTCTAGTTCATCTAATTTCAATTTTCTCCTATATTTCTCCTAATTTCATGGGAATGACATTTCAAGTTGTCATAATTTGTCATAATTGACAATCAATCAATTTTGACATAGAAATTTGTCATAATTTTATCAAAATTATCAATCAATCAATCTTGCATAGAAAGTGCAAATTTGTCATAATGTGTCATAATTGTCATTTTTTATTTGAATTTCCATTTGAATCACATTCATACTAATCTTGTCTTTTCTCCAATTTGTCTATAAATTGGATGAATTTCTTCAATCAAGCTCCCTGGTCGAATCAATCACGCTTCTAGTATTCTTGCACTACCATCTTGTCTACTTGCTTTCACATCATGCTTATGCACTAGTAGGTGAGATCCACAAACAAAGATATTTGAAGGAGAAAGAAGGATAATGGAGCCACATGAAGGAGACATTCAAGTTTGCAATGGTTTTCATTTGAATTGATGTCTTGTTTTTCATATATCTCTATTGAATGTAATTAGGATTTATCATTGCAATTTAGTTTTCGTGATTGAGCTAGGCAAATGTTTATGTTGTTGTGATGCTTTCCAAATTCCTAGCTACATTAATTGGTGAACCCAATGTGAACTAACCCCTTAACTATGTTTTTGAGTGCTTTTGAGCTGATTTGCGGGTAAAAAATCAAGAAACAGGGCACCTCAGAGCTTCCTGGACACTTCTGTGCCTATGTCAAAGAGTTTTGTGCCTATGTCAAAGACTTCTGCGCTTTTGTAAGGTGTTATGCGCCAGTGTAGAGTACACAAGTGTATATTGATGCAACATAGGTGCAACTTGATGGGTTCTGCACCTGTGTTAAGGCAATTTGCACTTGTGTAAAAAAAAAAATTCATTCTCTTTCTTGCATTTTGCTTTTTTTGGTACTAATTCTCTGTGCAGCACCTTGGCATTACGCATGGCAAAGACAAAAATGAAACTACTAACAAATATTATGCAGGTTCGCTAGTCAAAGACCAAACAAATCAAACTTCTAACTTGGTGATTTTGTAGGTTGCCTTGTATTTCAACCAAACTTTTGTGTTTGTAATTCATAATTAGGCACCTAGTATGATTTCTAAGTAGGATGGAATGAACGTGTGTTTTCTTTGATTGTTGAGTTTGACATTGGAGTAGGAGAGTATGCTCTCATCCTTCTTAGGGTGATCAGAAATCCAGATCTTCGATACCATTCTCATGTTTTGATTGTTTGTTACCTTTAGAAGGCCTGCCTTCCCAACCATTTGCTTTCTTTTGCAAGCAAGTGATAATCGTGAGAAGGGAATGACCCAAAGTGAGCATAGCCAAAGTACCCTAGAATTCTAACTCACTATAAATAAATACCTAATGGGCAAAAGCTTTGAAGGAAGGGTTACATGGGAATTGTAGTTACTTGGGAAGTGATGACCCTTGGACTCTTTCTCGTATCAAAATCTAAGTAGGTCCTCAAGGTCTAAATCATGCTTGTGCAACTACATTTGTTTGGTATCTTGGTGGGCTTAATGTCTCAATCATGCTTGCATGACACCAAGGAGTAACACTTAACAGAAATCCTTACTAAACACCTTGTATTTAGAGGCCAAAAATCCTTCTAGTTGCTTGAGAAGAACAAGTTTGGATACTTGGAAGAGATACTAAGTTCACCATGGGGAGATTTCCATGGGGACTAATGCTTGGCTGCCCTGAGAAGTGAGTGTCATGGAGGGGAGCCCGTGGGGTCAAGCATCTATGTATTCTCCTTGAATCTCATAATGAGTCTACCTCTCAAGTACCTACTGTCCAAAGCCTACCATAAGAAATGTGTGAATGAGCATGATTGTTTTGAGTCTAAGTTAAAGTACCTTGTCTTCTTTGCTTGTCAAAAGTTGAGTTGTGTCTCATTTCAAAAACAAGCCAAATTGATTCAAAACAAGGTTAAACATAAGAGTATTTCATCCAACAAAGTTCAAAACACCTTCAAACATGGTTGTCAAACATTTTTCAAAATCTTGTCTCAACATTCATGTCACGTAGATTTTGGTTCATCCTAGGTTTGCATTTTGCAAGTTCATTTTCAACTACCAAGGTTAGGTTTCACCTAGGTCATACTCCTTTGCATATCAATAAGGGTCATCCATTTGCATGTGTCCTCTTGCATTACAGTAATACCATTTCATAATTCAACCTTAGGTTTCATCTTAGATTGACATTATCATACATTTGCATTTGCATCCTTGTCCGCATAACATTAGGTCACATTTGCATACCCTAGGTCTCTTCATTAAGCTTAGGTCATTATCATATCATATTAGGGTCATTTGCATAGTAATTGTCCCTTTGCATATAGTGTCAAAACTAGGTTTTGTCATACTTGAGTAATCCAAATCTTTGATAAACCCTAAGTCATTGTTAGGAAGACTAGACCTTATCAAACTTTTGTCCTTTTGTCATCAATATCATTTTTGTCAAACCTAGCTTAGTATCCAAGCATATAGGTGAGACATTGTCAATTTGTCCTATTGTCACTTGGTCCTTTTGTCCTTTGAGGTATAGACATCCTTTCAATTTCCTAAGGGTCTCTTTTTAGATTTGCATTCCAAAAAGTTTGTCAAAATCTTGAAAAAACAACAAAAACATTCAGTTGCATTGTCATCCTTTAGGTTGCATTTGTCAATCCCATTAGTTGCATTACATAGTGACATGTTTGTTGAAATGAGGTCTCAACCTTCTTACGAAGCCATGTCATCACAATTGAGAAATCAATCATGTCAATCCAATCTCTGCATGTCTCAGAACTTGGATCAAACTTATCATGATGATGTAAATGTCCAAATACAAAAACTAGAGGAGAAACTAGCTCAAGAAAATGAGATTTTGGAACAAAGAGTGAAAAACATTGCGAAGAATAGATCACAAATGTCCAAAATGTTTCAAAAATTTCCAGGTCGAAATCCAAAGATTGAGCCAATTGATGTAAGATCTCTTCTTGAACGATCAAACATACCAGCTCTCCTCTCCCAAATAAAGATGATGAAACAATTTCAAGAAAAGAGACAACATCAATTTCAACATTATGTGCCTCCACAACAAGAACAAGGTGGTGTTTACTATCAATCAGATTTTCAACCAATACAACCAATTGTTCACCATATACAACCAACACAACCAACTATACAATGTCAACAATATGTCCAACCAACTATACAATGTCAACAAATGGTTCAACTGATGGTGGAATATCAACAAGTTCAATTAACATATCAATGTCAACAACCACAACCAAACATTCAAAAACAAAGGTTGCAACACACACCAAGCCAAATTTTGAGCATGTCAAACCAAATTCATCAACATCTAGTTCGAAATCAAAACATGACATCAAACCAAGACCAAATTCTTGCCAAACAAGTTCAAATTCCAGATACAACCATGTCAAAACCTCGAAAGAAAGGTGTCCTTATTGCAAGGATCTTAAGGAACCTACCAAGTGAGTTCTTTGAAGAAGATCAAGATAATACACTTATGTCTAGCAATGCCTCATCCCCCCACAAACAAATTGACTCTCCAGTGGCATCTATCCCTACACCTTTAGAAGTTTCACAAGAATCTTCCATATTGTCCTCATCAAACAAACACCCAAGGTTGCAATTATCCAAGGGCTATCCATAATTGATTGCCAAGATAATCCAATTCATGATGCACATCCTTGTCATGTTTCAAAAATACAAGACCCAATGCCACCATGCACTTTACTGCCATTACCTGTGTTAGAGGACCCCATTCGAAGTCCCTCTTCCTCATGTTCAAGCATTGATTCCTTGCTAGAATCCATCAAAAATGTTCAAAGTGCATTTCCTTCATGCCAAAACATTGATTCCTTGTCAGAATCCTCCATGCATATCCAAAGTCCAACCTCATGTCAAGAGGATAGTTTAGAGCATGAAGAAACGTGTCTTGAAACAAATCAAGTTCAAGATCTTGAAACCTTATCATCCCATCCAATTGTTGACCAGGATCCCATTTCCCCAGACACTAGCAATGATTTCCAAATTCCTGTCCATTCTATCCATTCTATCCAAGAACACAATGTCCTTTCAAATCCCATTGGCATTTCACTTCCTAAGAAAGATCAAGATATCCTTTCCATCCTTTCCGATGATCCCATTAAAAGTCAAGAGCAAAGAACCTTTGAAGGGGATTCCAATGATCTTCCTCCTTGTCAAGATCAAATTATTCCTTTAAATCCTCTACAAGATCCTTTTGTTCCTCCATCTCCTTATCTTAATGCTCCATATACACTCCAAGATCATATTTCTTTTGATGATCCCATTATTTCTCCCATTCCATCTCTTGAAGAGCCTGTCATGGAACCATGTCCACTACACAATCCTAGTCCCTCTCATGATCCTAGTCCCCCTCATGATTCTAACGTGTCAGTGCAAGATGTTCATGAACCCTTGACATGCATAATGGGTTCTTCCACTTTGGTCCAATTTGATCCACTTCAAGATCTCATTATTTCTCTCATATCATATCGACCTCATAATGGACTCGCATCTTCTTCCCAAAGAAAAGAGTATCCTACAAGTCAAGATATTCATAAAGGTAAAGGAGTAGATCTCCATAAGCAAGAATCCCTTCATGTTAAATAAAATGTTAAGAGTCATGTCTACACAACTCACTCTCAAGACATTGGTATCCCTCCATCAAAATCAAAACATACACCTTCCCCATCATACTTTCCATCCATATTAGGTCCTTATGTTCCTTTGTCCTCTATGCAAGGTCAGCAAAGGCACACATCCTTGAGTAAATTTCATCAATCCAAAAGATCTCCATTTCATTCATATCCATCCATGCATTCCTTTCCCCCTCCAAGAAATTTGGATGCCAAGTGTAAACGTCATAAGTCTAGCAATCCATATGTATTCAAGGATCAACATGTCCAATATAATCGACATGTCAAAACAAAGAACAAATTGATCTATAAAGAAAAAGAAATATCCAAAAGGCCACAAAGGCCCATTTATCAAAAACAAAAGTCAAAATATATATGGGTTCCTAAATCCCTTGTGCAAGCAATGCACTCCAAGGAACCATAAAACCATGAAAAATCAAAAACCATGTGGATCCCTAAGCAACTCCTTGAAGCACAAAAGCCTAAAGAAACATCAAAATTGGCATCTAAAATTTCTATTCCTCCATCTAAACTTTCCAAGTCTATTCCTCCATCACCTTCTTCATCCGTTTTGGGCCCTTATGTCCCAAAATCTATAGCCTTTCCTCTGTCAAAATTTCAATATCCAAAATACATTTTTCCTCCATTAGTCCATCACCCCTCAAGGTGTCTGCCAATGTTGATCTTGCCTTCATTTCCATCCAGTGAAGCCCAGTTCTTCCAATATCCTATCCATTATCCAATGCATATTTTCCATCCTTCGATCCCTTTGGTCCTATCCTTTACATAAATCCTTGCCTTAGTTTCATCTTATTTTTCCATGTCCTTATCTTACCAACGTCTTTGAGCATACTTTTAAAGGTCCAGGTCCATTTTTTTCAAGGCTACTATCCAAACAAAAAGATGCTTGAGTTCTTCTTCCATCCCCTATCATGTGTCCATCTTCTATTGAAAAAGTGAAAAAAAAAAAAGTGAAAAAAAAAAGACAAAAAAAAAAAAAAAAGTAAAGCAAAAATAATTCGTCCACTGGTGAAAACCTGGCAAACAGGCGCCTTGGGCAAGTACCATGATGAAAACCTAGCAAACAGGCATCATGCGTAATCTATGAACTTCTTGCATACCATACTTGGGGACATGTTTTATTCTATCATATCCTTTTGTCCTTCATTGTTGGAGATGGATGGAGTTCTTGTGCGAATATGATTTTAACGTTCACTACATCAAGGGAAAGGAAAATGTAGTTGCAGATGCTTTGAGTAGGAGACGTCATGAAGTTTACACCATATCCATGGGCACAGACTTGAGAGACTGTATACTTCAACACTTGTCAGAGGATGGATGGTATGCAGAGGTTTGTCAGGTATTACGTTCTCAAGTTACTCTAGAAGGGAAATATGTGGATTATTCTTTGGAGTCCGATGGACTGTTACGCCACAGAGGGCACATTTATGTACCTTTCTCTGGAGGGTTGCGAGAGTTCATTGTCACAGAAGCTCATAGAGCTCCTTATGCAGCGCATCCCAGGGTTAAGAAGTTGCACGCTGACTTGAGGCAGTTGTATCATGGCCGGGAATGCGGCAGCTCATTGCTGAGATAGTAGCTCAGTGTCTCGAGTGTCAGAGGGTAAAGGCGGAGCACCGCCATCCAGGTGGGTTGCTTCAGTCTCATGCTATACCAAAGTGGAAGTGGGATACTATATCCATGGATTTCATCATTGGTCTTCCTATGTCTTCTTGTCACCATGATGCTATCTTGGTGATAGTTGACAAGTTGACCAAAGTAGCTCACTTTTCACCAGTTCATACTACATTCACAGCTCTAGCAGTAGCACAGGTGTTCTTGCAAGACATTGTTAGGCTTCATGGCGTACCTTGCAAGATTATTTCTGACAGGGATTCTCTTTTCACTTCTACCTTTTGGAAGTCATTACAGGCAGCTATGGGCACTAAGCTCAATTTCAGTACAGCCTATCACCCAGAGACAAATGGTCAGACAGAGAGGGTCAATCAGGTGTTAGAGGATATGCTTCGTATGTACGTCATGGATCATTAGACCCGGTGGGAGGAGTATCTTCCCTTAGTGGAGTTTGCCTATAACAATGGGCATCACACTTCTTTGGGGATGCCACCCTACCAGGCATTATACGGCAGGCCTTGCAGGATGCCCTTGAGTTGGGATCGCATAGAGGATAGAGTTTCTATTGGTCCTGAGTTAGTTCGAGATATGGAACAGCAGGTGGATTTGATTAGGCAGCATCTCAGAGAGGCTCAAGATAGACAGAAGAAGTATGCCGATGCAAAGAGGATAGATCGTAGTTACTTGGTTGGAGACAGAGTTTTCTTGAGAGTGCGATCGCATAAGAGTCCAATCCGTTACGGAAAGGGTTCTAAGCTCGCACCTCGCTTTGTAGGACCTTTTGAGATTCTGGAGAGGACAGGCCCAGTTGCCTACCATTTAGCTTTGCCACCTAGCCTGTCACGCATCCACGATGTGTTTCATGTTTTAGTTTTGAGAAAATATATCTATGATGAGTCTCACCTTTTAGATTGGGATGCCTTGCAGGTGGAGTCGGACGGGCAGCTAGCTTTGGAGCCCATTCGCATTTTGGCACGCCGGACATTGGCCCTTCGAGGTCGAGAGCTAGACCAGGTTAGGGTCCAGTGGGATTGTTATGATGAGGTTATGGCTTCATGGGAGGACGCAGCACGTATGAGATCAGAGTACCCTCACCTCTTTGATGAACTCCAGGAGGAAGTTCATGCCTAGAGGGGGAGGATGTGAGGCCTCACCTCGACTCAGTCTGACATTCAGTGGATTTTATATTTTAGACTATTATGGATACTTTATTATGATGCATTTTGAGACTTAGAACTTATATGATTTCAGGATTTGGATAACATTGCTATGATTTGATGATTTACTTACATGCTTTATGAGATAGAACACTACATGATTATTAGATAGAATGATATTGCAATGATAGATGTCGTTATTGAATTTGCAGGACTTTATTTTGAACATAGAACTATGATGTATGTTTAGTTTATGTGAATTGGGATGAAAATTGCTTATGTGAAATTGCTTGGTAAAAGTTGTATTTGATCTGTGCAGATGAAAATTGTATGCAAGTAATTATGTGTATTGTTATATTATTGAATTATATTATATTTGGATATTTGGAAGTACTAATGTGTAAATTGAGATGCGCAGGAAATTTACCATGTGACCATGGAAAATTACGGAGAATCAAACCTAGACTTATGTATGTTCGTAAGCCAGGGTTTGTCTATTTGGAGAGACAACACCCCATTTGTGTTGTATTTTATTCATATCAGTATATGCTGCATGAGTGTTAAGTGTTAATTAAATTTAATGTGTAAAAACCTCAAGAGACAATTTCATGTTTTATTTTTGTAAAAGTGTTTTATTTGTGTCACTTGACACGTGTGTATTTAATTTAACTGTTGTATTTTGTCTCTTGGTGGGAAAGTGTTTAATTATAGTTTTCTTAAATAAATTAATGTGTTGCCATAAATACTTTGGGAATATAATATTTGGAGTGGTCAACTTATGTTTGACCCGAAAATAAACTTCAGAGGGGTTTAAAATGGGTTAAATGAACACCTAGGGGTAGTTTAATAGGGTTTCCTAAAGCCCATAAGGTATACTTAGGGGTTAGGGGTAATTTTAGGCAAGTTTCTACTTTATAATGACCTTTTTAACGCTTTAAAAATTGGTTTTTTTGAGTTGAGCGAAAATTGAAAATTGAAGTTAAATCAAATCAAGATTTTTTCTTTTCTGGAAGGAGAGTCTTTTTGCATTTTGCTTTCTTTCTTCTTTTTGTTTTTTTTAGAATCCTGTGAGAACTCAGAGAGTGAGCTTCTTAAGGAAGATTTTTGGGAATAGTAGGGTAATCACCCACTCTCCATTTTTGGAGACAGAAGAAAATTTGGAAAGAAAATAATGTTATGGAATAGAGAAATTGAATAAGGGTAGAAGGAAAAAGAATTGTGGATTGGGCAGCTCTTCATCAGATATCATAATAACCTTTGGGCAGATTAAGGTTGGTTTCAATTATTATTTTTAATGTCCTCTTCTTGTTATGTCTGGAAGTTGTTGGTATAAGAAATCTGTGATCTTGAAAGTTTGTGTTAGAAAATCTTTTGTAATTTTGCTTTATGAATTGTTGTGTTTTGGGAGTTTTATCAAGATCTCTTACTCTTGGGAGAGAAGAGGATCTTGAGGGTGGTAGCAGTGATAGCCCTCGAGTGAGAGACTCTCTTTTGAGAGCGATCACAAGGGATCTTTGTGCGACCCTTGCTGCATGGCCTGTTTGTGCAATGGGGGTCATAAGGAGGGATACAAGGCTAGAATGCCTTTGGGGGGCATAAGGAATAAGGGGTTGAGAATTCTGATATTATTATTGTGCCATGAGGTGGCTTCTTGTTTATTTCATACTTTCAGTTCTCCTCAGGGTATTGGTCCACTACCACCCTTTGAAAATGTTCATCACCAGAGTGTGGTGCTGTGAAAACCAAGTTGGGAATGTGACTGAAAAGAATCTGTATGCAATGCTTTCTATGTGTTTGCCTGTTTGTTACCCATCTAGGAATTGGTTCTCCGAGCTCGGGGGTGGCTACTAGTTAGCCTAGGCTGGGAGGTGAGCACTCTGTGGTCATATTTGTGTTTTCTATTATGCAGGAAAATCAGAGAAAAGAGAATAGGAACCATGAAAAGACACTGAAGATTATTATGGAGGATACTTAAATTCAGTTGCAGATGTTTGTTTAAAGTTGTTATAGAAATATGCCTCATTCATAGTAAAAAGAAGCAAGTTGTAATTTGTGAAAGTAGACTTGAAGTTTTATTGTTGTGACTATTCAGAGAAACATCCTGTAAATTGGTAGAATATCTTAGAGTTGTTTTAAAAAAAAAAAAAGCTTGTTTATTTCTACTTCCGGTTGATGGTAAAATTTAAAGTTATTTTGTGTTACATGCAAAAGCTTCTTGTATTATGGAAAGAAATAAAAGAATAGATTTCAATTAAATTTTATCTGTATTTTTACTTGTGGCAAAATAGAAGTTTATTTATGCTGAAAGATTTGAAGTAATTTAATGGAAAAAGATGTTTTATGTAAATATTTCATTAGAAGAAAAAAAAAAAAAAAATGAAATTCTTTTTATTCCAGAAAAGTATATTGTATCTTTTTAAAAAGTATTCTAAATTGTTTTTCAGTTAGCATTGATTTAAAAAGCTTATTTTATATTTATATTTCTGATTAAACTTAATGTTTTTCCCTTTATTATAATAGTTTAAAAAAAAATTCACATGTAAATCTCTTTTAAAAAATATATATATTCTTATTGAAATATTTTCACCATTTTTAACTATGGATATAAATTTATATAAATATAAATATATATATATATATATATATATATAAATTTATATATTTATATATATATATATATTATATATTTAAAAAAAAAAAATTAAAAAAAAAGGGGGGAGAATGTGTTTGGGTCCTCGCGGACTCCACTGAGTGTACGCACAGTGGAGGGCCGAGCGGCGCCCACTGTGTGCACACACAGTGGAGCCGCTTTCAGCTCCCACTGTGTGGGCACACAGTGGACGACCACGGCCGCCACTGTGTGGCCATACAGTGGGGAGCCGCTAGCGGCACCCACTGTGTGGGCACACAGTGGTGCCGCGGTGCCCACTGTGCGCTCACACAGTGGCACACGGCTCTCTCCCACCTTCAATCTCCCGTGACCTGCACAAAAAAAAAGATTTCATGGCCGCCAAGGGTTTCGGCCCAGCAAGATAATTCCCTATTAAAAAAAATATGGGTTAAACCCTAGCCCGGATGGGGCTAGGGCAATTTGGTTTTAAAAATAAATATGTTAATTAGTTTAGATAATATATATGTGAGAAATTAGAACCCTAATTAGGGTTGGGGGGAAATATGGATTAATATTTAGGAAGTTAAAATGGCTTTTGAATTAGAATTAAAATATTTAACATATATGTAATATATATATATATATATATGTATCCATATATATATATGGGTATATATATATGTATATATATGAATTTTGATCATTTTGGATAAGTATTTAAATTATAAATATATATATATATGTATATACAAATATATATATATATATATATATATATATATATATATATCCCTGGTTTTTATTTGGAATAAATAATAAAGAGAAATTTATAAATGGTTGATTAGGCTATATAGACATATTGGAGATTAAATTAAATTTCCCCTCCTATTTCCTTTAGCTTGATTAATTTAATAAACCTAATGACTAGGTATCTCTTGGAGATAGAATTAAACCAGTTAGTTTTTCCGCAATTAAAATTAAACAATTTTTCGATGCTTAGTTCGTTTCAGAATTAGCTCGAATTTAATAATGGAAATTTCATTAGCGCTTGTCGCGAGAGTGAACTTGTTAATTAAATTAGTATGTTTAAAAAAAAATTTGTTCCGTTTTTGCCCTAAATTTTGGGCATGACATTAAATCCCTAAAAAGTCAAATAAAGTCCTGAAAAATGAACACAAAAAAATTGTAAAAACTCGAAAAGGAAAAAACAAGAAAATATCCCCTTTGTGCATAGACCGGTCACTGAGCATACCTCTAATGACATGCAATCACACACTGTGCTTTAATGAAATCACGCATTAACAGATGAACTTTTTCAATCAAACCAAACATTCAAACTGATTAAAATTGTCTTATCAATCGAACATCAACATCAATATCATTTGTCCTTGTCCCTACTATCATGGGTCTTATATAGGGTGTGGTATACTCGAAACCAGACTATGTCCTGTCTTAGACAAGGTACTGCATTCTCTGAAACCAGACAGCATGATCGTCCTATCAGCACTTTCAACTTTTGACAATGAAGATCAAGATGTTTGTTTGACTTGTTTGAATTGGTGACTCTTATCTTTTTATTGATTTATCTTTGGCTTCGATCATGTTCCTATGTTGCTTGAGGATGTCATTGAGTGATTTAGAGTGACCGGGATGGTTCATGGTCCTTTTCTTATTTTTGCGTTTGCTATTTGTGGAATGTTTGTCACAAACTAGGGCAACTATATCATTGGGTGTCTGTGATAAGTACGTTCACTCTGTGAATGCCGCACATACCTCGACCCTTGATGTATGCACCCTAGGATGCTTCACTCATTCCTTGTGTGCGATGTGTCTGTTTTATGCAAAGGGATTGCATTATTGCTCTGGCCTTCATTGCCATGTTGCACCGCATCCATTTTGCCACATTAAATAAAGGTTCTCACCTACTTCTGTGCATTGGTGAAAGCAAGTTTTCCTTCATCTCTAACTATCCTTTGTCTAATTTCTTCTTACTAACATTTCTTCCGTGAGTCTTGGTAGTCCGTTTGATCTGTTCAAACCTATCATCTTCTGTCATTCTTATCGATCAATTGGCCTCTTTTCTGGATTTTTCCGGCCAATTCCCCGAGGGGGCATGCATATGTCATTGTCATTGTCTGGGGCATTTTCATTATTGTTCTTTGAAACAACGCTTAGAATCGCATTGTCTCAAAGAGGGGCAAAATGTAGACATCTAAAAATGGTCAACACTTGCGGAGTCATACTTTAACATTTATGCATTGCCTTATTTTAGGGTTCTTGCATTGCATTAACATTTCTCCTATGTTGTGCACTTGGTCTTTATCATTTGCGAGCATCACATCCTTCTTCTGCATTCTTCAGTCATGATTTTGGTCGATCTTATCTTGTCAAATCAATGTGCGTGTTCATTTGTCATCATTTTGGACATCGTCAATCCTAATTAGGGTTTTGTCCTCTTTTCAATCTTGTCATCTTGCGATCGATTTGTCATCGATCTTGGTTATTTTCAATCTTGTCATTTTGAAATCTATTTTGTCATTGATCGTTGTCGTTTTTGTCATTTTGTGATCGATTTGACATCAATCGTCGTCCTTCTCAATCTTGTCAATTTGGATCAATTAGTCATTGTTCCTTATCAATTGGTGCATTTATCACTCTCAATCATTTATCAGCATTGGTCATTTATCAAGTCAGAATCATGATCAAATCGATCCTTCAATCAGGACCTAATTGTCATTCTTGCATTTTCTAATTCATCTTCTAGGGTTTCATGATTTATTCATTTAACCTTGTTTTTCCTTTCTCCCTCTAGGTTAAATAGTTTATTTATCCTAAGTCTTCTTATCACAATTAAATGTTTATTTAATTAGCTAACTAATTCCTCCCTCTTTGTGAATTAATTAATAAATGAAAAATTGTTAATTAATTCACTTAATTCCTAATTTCCTCATTTTCTAATTTCCTAATTTCTAATTCATCTAATTTCAATTTTCTCCTATATTTCTCCTAATTTAATGGGAATGACATTTCAAGTTGTCATAATTTGTCATAATTGACAATCAATCAATTTTGACATAGAAATTTGTCATAATTTTGTCAAAATTATCAATTAATCAATCTTGCATAGAAAGTGCAAATTTGTCATAATTTTTCATAATTGTCATTTTTTATTTCAATTTTCATTCAAATCAAATTCATACTAATCTTGTCTTTTCTCCAATTTGTCTATAAATTGGATGAATTTCTTCAATCAAGCTCCCTAGTCGAATCAATCACGCTTCTAGTATTCTTGTGCTACCATCTTGTCTACTTGCTTTCACATCATGCTTATGCACTAGTAGGTGAGATCCACAAACAAAGCTATTTGAAGGAGAAAGAAGGACAATGGAGCCACATGAAGGAGACATTCAAGTTTGCAATGGTTTGTGTTTGAATTGATGTCTTGTTTTCATGTCTTTATTGAGTGTTTTTAGGATTGTTATCACTGCATTTTAGTTTTCGTGATTGAACTAGGCTAATGTTTATCTTGCTTTGATGATTTCCACATTTTTGAGCTATAATATGTATCATTACTTGGTATTTTATAGGGCTTATCATTGGCTGAGATGTCCCAACTTGATGATATCATGCTTTCAGCCATTGACTTTGGCTAAGATAGCTATGCGAAACCATTTAGATTTATATATTTTTGACTTAAGTGATATATTGAATACATGCTCTTTTCCCTCATGTTATTTTTTTTCCGTTAGTTTACCCCACCTACCTTGAGGACATCTCATGTGAGAAAGCCATCCTTTAGCACTCTGAGGCAGAAAAAGATATCCTCTCGGACACCCAAACGACAGAAGGTAATTCGATACAAGTTAAATTCATTTGTTGAAATGTATTATGATTAAACATGTATATGTCGATATTGATAAATGCACTTAATTTATTTGTTCTATATACAGAAACATATGGGGTTTACAGAATTAATGAATGCACCTGATATCTATGAGGTTTAGCAGAGGGAAGAGGTGATATCTTCATATTCACTTTGGATTGCATTCTTGCTTGTTCAAAATAACTAAATTCTTTTATGTCTATATCATATGTTATCATTTTTCATATAGGAAATGGTAATAGCTACATCAGATTTGACTAGGCCTCCTAAAGTTACAAGAGACCTATACGAGGCTTCGGTGTGCAATTGTTCTAAAAAATGTTAAAAATATTTGTTTTATCTAGTTTGTCAACAACTTTGGGATATTAACTTGTCTGGTTGTCTTTAACCTATTACAGGCCCCTTCCAAACTTCCTATTGTTATTCTACCATTCCATTTTAGTATAAGTCCTCCACATATATTATGGGATCCAACACAACCAAGGGAAAAGGTATGTCTGTCTTAGATCATCTCCTTTTCACTAAGTGCACAATGGAGTTGAAATCATCTAGTTAACTCCTTTTGGATTACTTGCCATGGATATAGGAAATGGTCATAACTGATTCATCTGTGACTTTGCCTCCTACAACCACAGCACATCCATTTGAGGCTTCGATATGCTTTAGTTTTTTTTAATCTATTTATTTTTAGTTATTATATGTTATTTAACATATATGTTATTAACATGTATTAATGTTGTTTTACCAGTTACAGCCTCCTTCAGGACATCCCATGGATCCTCAACCTCAACCAATTACAGAAGACAGAGATGAGGTAATCAACATTTCAACTTCAAATAATTTAGAGTTTAGTATTTAGTTATTTTAATGTTATATTGAGAAAATATACCTGATTCGACATTTGAATTGTCCTTGTGCAGCCACTTGCAGAGCCACGTACTGCTTTGAAGAGGCTTGATTTTGATGATCCGCCACAGTCATAGATACTGATAGAGACATATAGTTATAGTTGTGGTCATTGAAGGACCAATTTTTTTATATATTCAGCATTTGTATATGTATATATCGACTTTGACAGACATGGTACATGCCACATTTTTGTAACTATTAATTATTTGGCATCTATGCCATTTTTTGATACGTTCACGATTATTGTTCATTTTGATATATATGAAACTTGATATTTGATCCAATTTGTTCATTGATATATATGAAACTTGATATTCTTGAAACTTAGTTATTTGCTATTGAAATGTGATCAAACTTGTTCATTGTGTATATGTCTTGAAATGTGATCCAATTTGTTCATTCCTTGTAACCCATATGGTGTATACTTTTAAACTATCTATTTCTCATATTGTATATACCCAAGTACCAACACTGGTAATGTTGATATTGTGTATTTTGATTATGTGAATTTGCTTTGAGTCCTTCATGCATGAAGAGATTAAAGTGAAGTTATTATTTCATAAACTCATGCTTATGGAGTGAAGTTCATCATTTCAAGAACCAATTAAGACAAGATTTGAGTGCACAAAGCAGATTTGAAATTTATCTAAGGATGAGTTGTCTTAGGTAAGGTTTTCATTTAAATTTTATTCCATAACAAGTCGGCCTTAGGGTAAGAGACACACCTATTCATCCAAATCACCTATAAAAGAAGAGTTGAAGCACTTATGGACAATCCATGTGAACCTATGGGGTCATGTTGTTTCTTCCTAAAAAATCCTCTCTTGGTTTTGGACAACTCGATTCCATTTTCTTGTGGTGAGATTTTTTTTGTCGCATCAAAAACCATCAAAAACCATCAGTGAGAGGTGGCAAAATAGTGCATCTTTCATTTTTCTTGTCGTGGGAATGAACCATTAGCGTGAGCACATCCAGGTAGCTATTTTTATGCTAGGTGTGCCCTTATCTCGATCCCCAAGATGTCCAATCATTTTGAGCCACCTCGTAGTGACATTTTCCCTTGAGCACTCAAAGTGGAAAAAATAGTCAAACTTTGACGTCGCGTAACTCAGAGACCGTGGCACTTATGTACAATCTGTTAGAACCTAAGGGTTCATTTTTTTGCTTCCTAAAAAAGACTCATTTTAGGAGAACTCTATTTTGTTTTCTTGTGGTGATATTTTTTGTCGCATCAAAAACCGTCAAAAACCGTCAGTGAGAAGTGGCAAAATATTGCATCGTTTGTTCTGCTTGTCATGGGAATGAACCGTCAGCATGAGTGCATCTAGGTGGCTAGTTTTACACTAGGTGTTTCCTTGTCTCACTCCCCAAGACATTTGATCATTCTAAGCCACCTCGTAGCGACGTTTTCCCTTGAACGCTCAAAGTGGAAAAAATGGTCAAACTTTGACATTGCATAACTCAGAGACCGTGGAACTTATAGATGATCCATTTGAACCTATGGGGTCATGTTGTCACTGCCTAAAAAATCCTCTCTCAATTTAGGATAAATCGATTATGTTTTCTTGTGGTGATATTTTTTTGTCGCATCAAAAACTATCAAAAACCGTCAGTGAGAGGTGGCAAAATAGTGCATCTTTCATTCTGCTCATCATGGGAATGAACCGTCAGCATGAGTGCATCTAGTTGGTTGGTTTTATTCTATTTGTTCCCTTGTCTCACTCCCTAAGACATCTGATCATTTCGAGACACCTCGTAGCGACGTTTTCCCTTGAGTGCTCAAAGTGGAAATAATGGTCAAACTTTGACGTCGCGTAACTCGAAGACTGTGGCATTTATGGATAATCTGTTTGAACCTATGGGGTCTTGTTGTCACTGCATAAAAAACCCTCTCAGTTTCGAGCAACTCAATTCCATTTTCTTGTGGTGATATTTTTTCTATCGCATCAAAAACTGTCAGTGAGAAGTGGCAAAATAGTGCATCTTTCGTTCTGCTCATCATGGGAATGAACCGTCAACACGAGCACATCTAGGTGGCTGGTTTTACAATAGGTTCTCCCTTGTCTCACTCCCCAATACATCCGATCATTCTGAGCCACCTCGTAATGACATTTTCCCTTGAGTGTTCAAAGTGGAAAAATGGTCAAACTTTGACGTTGCTTAACTCGGAGACCCTGGCACTTATGGATGATATATTTGAACCTATGGGGTTGTGTTGTCACTACCTAAAAAATCCTCTCTTGGTTTTGGACAACTCGATTCCATTTTCTTGTGGTGATATTTTTTTGTCGCATCAAAAACTGTCAATGAGAGGTGGCAAAATAGTGCACCTTTCATTTTTCTCATCGCGGGAATGAACCGTCAATGAGAGCATGTCTAGGTGGCTGGTTTTATGCTAGGTGTTCCCTTGTCTCTCTCCCCAAGACGTCTGATCATTTCAAGCCACCTCATAGCGACATTTTCCCTTGAGTGCTCAAACTGGAAAAAATGGTCAAATTTTGATGTCGCCTAACTTGGAGACCATAGCACTTATGGGCAATCCATTTGATCCTATGGGTTCATGTTGTTTCTTCCTAAAAAAACCTCTCTTGGTTTCACACAACTCGATTCCATTTACTTGTGGTGATATTTTTTCTATCACATCAAAAACCGTCAGTGAGAGGTGGCAAAATAGTGCATCTTTCATTATGCTCATCGTGGGAACTAATCGTCAGTGTGAACACATCTAGGTGGCCAATTTTATGCTAGGTGTGCCTTTTTCTTACTCCCCAAGACATCTGATCATTCTGAGCCACCTCATAGCGACGTTTTCCCTTGAGTGCTCAAAGTGGAAAAAATGGTCAAACTTTGACATCACTTAACTCAGAGACCGTTCCACCTATGAATGATCTATTTGAACCTATGGTGTTGTTTTGTTTCTACCTAAAAAAGCCTCTCTCAATTTTGGACAACTCAATTCCATTTTCTTGTGGTGAGAGTTTTTCCATCGCATCAAAAATCGTTAGTGAGAGGTGGCAAAATAGTGCATCTTTTGTTTTGCTTGTCGTGGGATAAAACCATCAGTGTGAGTGCATCTAGGTGGTTAGGTTTATGCTAGATGTGCCCTTGTCTCACTCCCCAATACATCCAATCATTCTGAGCCACCTCGCAGTGATGTTTTCCCTTGAGCGCTCAAAGTGGAAAAAATGGTCAAAATTTGACATCGCGTAACTCGGAGACCGTGGCACTTATGGACAATACATTTGAACCTATGGGATTGTGTTCTCACTACCTAAAAAATACTCTCTCAATTTTGGACAACTCGATTCCATTTTCTTGTGGTGAGATTTTTTTTATCGCATCAAAACCATCAGTGAAAGGTGGCAAAATAGTGCCTCTTTTGTTCTTCTTGTCGTGGGAATGAACTGTCAGTGCGAGTGCATCTAGGTGTCTAGTTTTATAATAAGTGTTTCCTTGTCTCTCTCCCCAAGACATTTGATCATTCTGAGCCACCTCGTAGTGACGTTTTTCCATGAATGCTTAAAGTGGAAAAAAAAGTCAAACTTTGACATTGCTTAACTCAGAGACCGTGGCACTTATGGATGATCCATTTGAACCTATGGGATCATGTTGTCACTACTTAAAAAATCCTCTCTCATTTTTGGACAACTCAATTTGATTTTCTTGTGGTGAGATTTTTTTTGTCGCATCAAAAACCATCAGTGAGAGGTGGCAAAATAGTCAATCTTTCATTATGCTCATTGTGGGAATGAACCATCAACGCAAGCGCATCCAGGTGGTCAGGTTTATTCTAGGTGTTCCTTTTTCTCACTCCCCAAGATGTCTAATCATTCTCAGCCACCTCATAGTGACATTTTCCCTTGAGCGCTCAAAGTGGAAAAATGGTCAAATTTTTATGTCACGTAACTCGGAGACTATGGTACTTATGGATGATCTGCTTGAACCTATGGGGTCGTGTTGTCTCTGCCTAAAAAATCCTCTCTTAGTTTCAGACAACTTGATTCTATTTTCTTGTGGTGATATTTTTTCTATCACATCAAAGGCCTCTCTTGGTTTCGGACTATTCCTACTAGCCCTTCAAATTGGGTAATTCAACAATAACTCAAAACTTTCCTAAAACACTTGGAAAAAAAATTGCATATTCAAATACCCATTTGCAAGTTATTTAACATATGTCAGAATCAAACTCAGTTATTTATAATCAAAAGGTACAATTTTATTACAAATGTATTTATAATCAAATGGTACAAATTTGGGCTCTCAAAATTTGCAAATCGGCCCCATGGACACTTTCATATATAAAATTTGGCATCTAATATAAATTATCAAGCTCATTACTATTTATATTTATAAAATTTTGCATCTAAATATGCAAATTACAACTCGTTATTCTTTTATACAAAAATTAGCATCTAGATATGCACATTACAACTCATTGTTTTTTTTAATATAAAATTTAGCATCTAGATATGAACATTACAACTCATTGATGTTTTTATATACAAAATTTGGCATCTACATATGCACATTACAGCTCATATACATGTAGAGCACATCCAAAAAAGTGAAGTTACAATGTTTCGCAAAAGATATATACAAAATTGTCAAAATTATTCTACCATATTGTAGAATTATTCTTCTAGATGGCCCAAAATCAATCAAGTGAACCTTTTGGATCAGCTCTAACCCTTAGTGTCTCAAGTATTACCTTGTGGTCTGATTCACAAACTTTCCACAAATCCTTGTTAAGAGGTCTACCATGATATTTAATCAAATGAATATTTGTTGCAACAAGAAGGTTTGAGTAATGAAGAATATGTCTATGTGTCTCAAATTCCTCAAACAACCAAGCATTAGAATTTTGGATAGGGTACTTGCATTTTATAGAAGGACAAGTTAATGCCAAAATCAATACAATGACTACTAAATAAATAATTTTAAGAGGTCTCAATACAACCCGGCACAATAACGATACCTTCTAAGCCATGTCCCTGTCACAACAACGAATCTTATTGGGTACTCAATACACTCTCCATCAACCACTGTAGAAGTCAATTTCTTTTTGGCCTCAATACAAGGACACAAAAAGTAATATGTCCCTTCTTCATTGTTCTCATCCACAATAACTGCATATACATGACCTGCATTTAATAGAAGGATATAAGTTAACACCAAAATCAGCATAAGTTAATACTAATAAATTAAGCTTAAAATTGTAGCAAATTGCAACCCTTTACCTGGTTCAACTATGTCTGATACATGGTCAAAATCCACAAATGCTTCAATCTAGTTCATTTGCAGTGCTCTAGGAAGTTGATATGTATCTAGGGTTTGCAAAGGTCAACAAGACCATTGGTCAACCCACTCTTTTGATTCACACTCATCCCACACAAAATGCATACATGTAGAGCAAAGGCATACAATTTGTCTAGTATAAATAACTAGTGATGTTGCATTTGAACTTCTAAATGAATGCATGTCACTTGATCTAGTAAGTGTACAAAAATCTAGATAGTTTTCAATGTTAGATTCACGTATTAACCAAAAATATCTAGAAACCATAGACTTACTTGCATTACCTAGTCCCATTGTAGAGTTACACCATTGCATAATTGTTTCTACATCTATTAACATTGCACCACCTTCATACTTCAATTCCTCTCTGGTAAGAGCTCTTTTCACACATGCTCCCACACCATCATGGTCTCCCTTTCCATGCCCTGCCTCAATGAAATTCCAAAAATGTTGCACACCACTTGTCACATGCATCCTAGTCAACCAATAGAACATCCTTGCATTCTTGAATTGTGCGGTGCAATTGTTCGACCATATTAAGTGTTGGTTGTATCTTATATCTCTTTCCCTTAAACTATCATGGAAGACTGTAAAGCATCCTTACACAAACTTTGAGGAATGAGTACGTTCATCACTGATATAGAAGTGATATTCTCTTATAACCTTTCTATCCTCCTCAGTAGTATCATGTGCATGCATGAATGCTATGTGTACAAAAATTGTAACTTGTGTAGAGTAGTAATACATAGATTGTACTTCATTTTGCAGCTTTAGTGTATAATTCTCAGCAAAATCAACCACAGAGACAACAGTGTCAAGGGGGAAAGTGTCCTTACACAAATTGAATTGCTCATCTAACCACCTAGCTCTATGTGTGTGACCAATGTACTCAAACACTAGTTTCTCTTGAAACATCTTCATAAAATCAGCTACGCATATATCCCTTTTCACTAATTCACACCTCTTTAATTCTTTTCCATCTTTAACACCATATGTGACTGACTTATATTTTCCAATAGAAACTAGTTCCTTACCAATTTTATGTGTGCTATTCAGATGTAGGCATCTATGCAACTATTGCAAACTGCCACATGTAGGACAAAAACCTCTCAAACACATCATCTTATAGTAAATGCACCTGTCATCTCATTTACATAGTACACTTGAAATAAATTCTCTCGGTGACTTAGGAGGTTCTTGTAGACCACATTCCTGCAAAACATCGTCATTGTGCAAAGTACAACATATATAGCGATAAATATCATAATGCATGGAAAATTCAGCATGGACCCTGAAACAACATGTAGTACGTGCATGATTAATCTTAACATAAAATGGTTTTGTCATCTCAAAAAATCTTTGACTAATTTTAATCTGAGGAAAGCTTTGAAGAAACCTTTCATAAAATTGTGTTTGAGTGGTATCTAAATAGTGTTTTGGATGTGGCTCATGATTACTAATTCTAATTTGCCTTCTAACAACATCTCTTTGGTTGGGTGAAACCCTTGTGTTGTCATGCCAATATTTCTCAATTAACATTCTTAGTGCCTCAACAACAACCTTGTCATTGCATGGTAGTCTACCCAAGAATGCCCAAAGAGAATTATTGTTAGGATCCTCGATTTTCTCTCACCTCTCTAAGGCATAGTGTAATGTGGTTCTACTTATCCTTAATGACTTGCTTGTTTTGCTTATTAAATGAGATTTTTTCATTTCCTTTCCCATTATGGTTGATGTGAGGACACAATGAGTAACATTAGCATCTTTAGTGTGTGATTTCAAACCAATGGCTTGGTATACATCAAAACAATTTCTCACAATGCTTCTTTCACTATTATTTTTGGATGTTCTTAACCCCAAAATTTTCATTGTCTCTCTAAATTTCAGATTTTTAATCATTTCAACAACAAATTTGAATCTTCCACTTTGATTTAAGTTTTCAAAATAGTTATTCCAATTTTTTCTAACCATTCTTCTACAAGTTCTTTCAAAAATTTTATCATGCATTGGCTTCACAATATTTTCATCAATATCTAATAGGAACTTTGGTTTTCTACGAATTATTCTAAGAGGTTTTAAGATTGGTGCACGCTCTTCATTTTCATTAGGTGCATTATGTGCATTGATCACATCAAAATCAAATGGTATATCTTCTTCAATTTCATTAACATGTGCATTCACTGAATCATTTTCAAATGGTGTATGTTCATTGCATTCATTAAGTGCATTCATCATATGTATTTGAATTGGTGTATGTTGATCATTTTTATTTGGTGCATTCATCATATCAATTTCAATTGTTGAATGTTCATCACTTTCATTAGGTGCATTAGATGACGTACCTTCATGTAATCTCCTCATATGCTCCCTTTGTCTGTCCTTTGTTGCCTCTCTTTGTTCATTTGTTCCTCTCTTGTTCTTTCCCATTATCCTACACATAACATCATGATGACAATCCACAATCAAATAGCAAAAAAACAACAAATGATCATTATTTGGTTATAATCTAAATTAACAATAATAAAATAACTTCAAAAAAAACCAAAATATAAGACAAATCAATCATGATCAAAGCAAAAAAACAGCAAATAATCATCATTTTTTTATAATCTAAACTAACAATGATAAAATAACTTCAAAAATAATCCAATATACGAGACAAATCAATCATTCCAAACCAAAAGTGACAAAAGAATATGAAAACCTAACTATTACTATCCCAGAAAATCATGTGCAAAAGCAGTGGGACCTTCAAACAACTTGCAATGTTGGTTTTTTAGGCCATTGGGACTAAAATATATTAATATTTTCCCATAACCTGTATGGGTTATGGAAAACTCTTATGTGAATGTCAACAATTTCTCATAACCCATACGGGTTATGTAGAACTAGAAGTTTTGGCCTTAGTTCTACATAACCCGTATGGGTTATGTAGAAATAGGAAAAGGAGAGGCGGAGAGGGAGAGAGAGGGAGATTGATAAAAGGAGACGGGTAGAGGGAGGGAGAGAGGGAGAGAGGGAGGGAGAGGGAGATTGGGAAAAGGAGAGGGAAAGAGAGGAGAGAGAGAGAGAGAGAGAGAGAGAGAGAGAGAGAGAGAGAGAGATGGATGGATGGAGAGGGAGGGAGAGGGAGGGAGAGGGAGATTAGGAAAAGGAGAGGGGGAGAGGGAGAGGGAGAGAGAAGGAGATTGGGAAAAGGAAAGGGGGAGAGAGAGAGAGAGAGAGAGAGAGAGAGAGAGAGAGAGAGAGAGAGAGAGATTGGGAAAATAAGAGGGAGATTGGGAAAATGAGAGGGAGAGGGAGAGAGAGGGAGATTGGGAAAAGGAGAGGGGGAGAGGGAGATAGGGAAATTGGGAAAAGGAGAGGGAGAGAGGGAGAGAGAGGGAGATTGGGAAAATGAGAGGGAGAGAGAGAGAGAGGGGGTAAGAGAGAGAATAGGGGATATGAAGAGAGGGAGAGAGAGAGGGGGGTAAGAGAGAGAATAGGGGATAGGAAGAGAGGTAGATTGAGAGGGAGAGAGAGAGGGAGAGAGAGGGATGAATGGAGAGGGAGAGGGGGATGTATGGAGAGGGAGAGAGAGGAATATTAGGAAAAGGAGAGGGGGAGAGGGAGAGGGAGAGAGGAGATTAGGAAAAGGAGAGGGGGAGAGGGAGAGAGAGGGAAATTGGAAAAAGGAGAGGGAGGGAGGGAGAAAGGAGAGAGAGAGAGAGAGAGAGAGAGAGAGAGAATAGGGGATAGGAAGAGAGGGAGATTGGGAAAAGGAGAGGGAGAGAGGGGGAGAGAGAGAGAGAGAGTAGGGGGAGAGGGGGTAAGAGAGAGAATAGGGGATGGGAAGAGAGGGAGAGAATAGGAGAGAGAGAGAGGGAGAGAGAGAGAGAGTAGGAGAGGGGGACGGGGATGGATGGAGAGGGAGAGAGAGGGAGATTAGGAAAAGGAGAGGGGGGGAGGGAGAGAGGGAGACTGGTAAAAGGAGAGAGAGAGAGAGAGAGTATGGGGAGAGGGAGAGAGAGGGATATTGGGAAAAGGAGAGGAGAGAGGGAGAGAGAGGGATATTGGGAAAAGGAGAGAGAGAGAGAGAGAGAGAGAGAGAGAGAGAGAGAGAGAGTAGGGGGGAGAGGGGGTAAGAGAGAAAATAGGAGATAGGAAGAGATGAATAGAATAGGATAAGGAGAGGGGGGTGGAGAGAGATTTAGAGACAAAGAGAGAAGGGGTTAAGGAGAAGGGGAGGGAGGAATATTGGGAAAAGGAGAGGGTGAGAGGGAGATTAGAAAAAGGAGAGGGAGAGAGAGAGAGAGAGAGAGATGAATAGAGAGGGAGAGGGGGATGGATGGAGAGGGAGAGAGAGGAAGATTAGGAAAAGGAGAGGGAGAGAGGAGATTAGGAAAAGGAGAGGGGGAGAGGGAGAGAGAGGGAGACAAAGATAGAGACAGAGAGAGAATAGGGGATAGGAAGAGAGGGAGATTGGGAAAAGGATAGGGAGAGAGGGAGACTGGTAAAAGGAGAGAGAGAGAGAGAGAGAGAGAGAGAGAGAGAGAGAGAGAGAGAGAGAGAGGGATATTGGGAAAAGAAGAGGAGAGAGGGAGAGAGAGAGAGAGTGTGTCGGGGGGAGAGGGGGTAAGAGAGATAATAGGAGATAGGAAGAGATGAATAGAATATGATAAGGAGAGGGGGATGGAGATATATTTAGAGACAAAGAGAGAAGGGGTTAAGGAGGAGGGGAGGGAGGAATATTGGGAAAAGGAGAGGGTGAGAGGGAGATTGGAAAAAGGAGAGGGAGAGAGAGAGAGAGAGAGAGAGAATAGGAGATAGGAAGAGAGGGAGAGAATAGGATAAGGAGAGGGGGAGGGAGAGAGAAGGGGAGAGATAGAGGAGAAATTGGGAGGGAGAGGGAGAGGGAGGGTAGAGATGGGGAGAATAGGATAAAGAGAGGGAGAGGGAGAGAGAGAGAGTAGAGGAGAGAGAGAGAGGGAGAGAAAGAGAGATAAGATAAAGAGCGGGGGAAGGAGAGGGGGGAGATGGAGAGGAAGGGGGAGAGGGTGAGAATAGGATAGGATAATGAGAGAGAGAGAGAATGGGATAGAGAGAGAGAGTAGGAGGAGGAGAGGGTGAGAGACATGAGGTAGAGAGAGAACGAGAAGGAGAAAAGGGAGAGAGAATTAAAAAAGAGAGAAGTATGAGGGGGAGAGTGATGAGCTATAACTCAAGGAAGATAATTAGGTCTCATAATAGACAAAGACAATGATGGGGGAAGGAAGATGACAGAGAGGAAAATAAGAGATACATGCATGTATACAAACATATATACATATATCTATATAAATATATGTATATATAACTATAGATATGCATATATACATACATAAACACATATTATATAGGTATGTCTAAAATATGTGTAGTAAATGCTAAGTTTACAAGCATAGATTATTATGTCTTCATAACTCATACGAGTTTTGTGAAACAAAAAAAATATTTTTAGTTTTACATAACCCATATGGATTTTGTGAAACAAAAAAAAAATGTTTTTACTTTTACATAACCCATATGGGTTTTGTGAAACACAAAATAATGGTTTTAGTTCTACATAACTTGTACGGGTTATTTAGAATTGTGAATAGTAATTTTTGTTTTTCAAAACCCGTGCGGGTTTTGGCTTGGTAAGAGGGTTGGAAAATGACCCTAAGGCTTGCAAGCCCATTTTCCCCCCTTTACATGGTTTTTCATCCTCCAACATGATTTCTCGACTTCATCATCATCAGTTTTACAAATTATCAAGTGGGTATCTCTTAAATTACCACCATAATCTCACACATCTTCTTAGTTTTCTGACCATATACTTTTTTCTATTTTTGGACAACATTAGCATAGTAATATTTAATTTTCTTTATCAGTGCCTTGATAGTCCTCACAGACATATGTCTACCATTTTTTTAATAAATTTTGATATACTATATTATATACACTTTTAAAAAAAAAAGATTACATTTTTTATTATTTTGATGCAAGTTATGCCCAGCGCACGAACAGGTACCAAATTTTTAGGATGCAGTCACTTCAAAAAATCATTAAAAAAAAATACTCAACAGAAAATTAAAAAAAAATACACAACTACTAGATCTCACTCTTACCTATCATCCTACCAAAGGGTTTTTGCAAAATACTAAATCTAACTATATATTTTGTGCAACGCATGAAAACAACTATGTTATATTTTTCTGAAAAAATCAGGAACAATTTTTCATGCATGAAAGGTTTGACCCTCTTAATCTTATCCAAATTTTTTTAAAAATAGTATTTTAGAAACTAGATTGAAAGTAATACAATTCTTATTCTTTTCTCAACTCCTAGTTTTGAGTGCATGACCATCAAACATCTCTTTAAAGTTTAGGTTTACCCGTTTTCAGAAAAAGAAAAAAAAAGTGGCCACTGATACCCCCCTTTTTGTTCACCATCTTGGTGCACTTACCCCTATACCAAGTAAATCTCTAGGAACATTATTGAATCCACACACACAAAGAGGATCAAGTTGAATAGAAAAATAATCCCAATTTATCTTATCTAATAAGTCAACACAACAAATGTTAAGTGCCTACCCATTATCAATTAAAGTACCTCTTATATTTTTCTCACAAATTAAAGGAGTAATCATAAGGGGATTATCTCTATTTTTAACCTCTATAGAAGGAAACTCATCTTGTGAGAATGTAACATCATTTGATCTAGAAGAAGGATGAGGAACCACCCTTTGTAAGGCTGCTTGGATCAACATAGGGTATGAAGGTGAAGTTTGAACCAAGTCGCAAAGGGAGATCTTATCTAAGATATCATGGAGTTTCTCAACAAGATTAGGTTACTTATCAAAATGTGTCTTAGGATGAGGGGGAGAATGAAGGTAAGTGATAATAATATTGGGATCTTTCTTTGTGACATAAGCATTAAATGAGTGATGTATTTTAAAAACATATGTTTTCTCTACTAAACTTTCCATCTCACCTCTTTCACATATGTATTTTGCAAATTTAAGGATATTAGGAGGTTTTTTGGTCTTAGGATTCTCATAACTAGAAAATTGAATGGTATTGACTTGATTATGTTGTTTATTCTCCAAGAATACATCTTTAGAAGGGAGAGAATCAAGGAAATTAATAATGATTTCATATTCTTGCTCCAAAATATTTTTGTGGGTAAGAAAAACTTTAGCAGATGGACAAATATAACTCATTAATACTTCATCTCTAGTGGGAAATTCTTTTAAATGAAAAGAGGGTATGGTATCACTAGGAAAGGTAGTGACAATATCATCCACTTGCACCAAATGATCCACATGTGCGAGATGCATTTTATGAGGAAGATGAACAACATTCTTCAAAGATTCATCCTTAGAAGGTAGAGTTTTGAAAGAAGTGTTCATAACCTTTTCTTGCACCAATGTGCCATCATTGGTAGGACCAAATTTAGGAGAGGATAATTCAATGTCCATCAACAATTCTTTTCTCTAGGAGAGGAACCATGTATGGAAGGTAAGGTGACAATAAGGAAGGTGTTTATAATATCATCATCTTCTTATAAGATACTCTCATGGGAGAGGCACATTTTAAGAAGAATATCAGCATCGTTCTTCAAAACTTCATCCTTAGGATAGAGAGTTTTGAAAGAAGTGTTACTGGTCTATTTTTGCACTAAAATGTCCTCATGGATAGGAGGGTCTTTAGGAGAGGGATAAAGTCAAACAAGGGAGGATAATCCATTATCACATCTATGAAATAAATGCATCATGGAAATAACTAAATGAAAACAAAATTACAACAATTTATATTTTCAAATGATAACATATGCAAACTACATGTAAAAAGAAATAACAATGTTCATTTTATAAGATTTTTTCACTAATGCAAGTACATAAAAAATGATTGAATGAATCTAAATTTGAACATAATATGTCAGAAGAATCATATTTGAAAATTTAATTAAAAATTATGCAACCCACAAGTCAAATTTGATAAAATGAATTAGGGTTTTTATGAAATTAACCTCTAATTATATGTAAGTTTATTTCAAACAAGATATATGAGTGCAAATTTGAATTATAAAATATATGCAATTTTAAATCTCAAACAATAAATTAGAATTAAGAATGAAATAAGTTGGGTTCACCAAAATGTAATGGTGTAATTTGGAATTAGGGTTTCACCAAGTAGGATAGGACCACTAATTAATCAAATAAGCTAATACATTGAAAGAGGGGTGAATCCAATAGATCTAGCCTCAATCCAATTAAGGAAAGGCCTAATATTTCTAATTAGATTCACTAGTTAGGGTTTGATTCCCTCTTTCTAATTTGAATTGGAGAAATTATGAAATTAGGGTAAAATAGGTGATAATTGAAGTATTTTGATAGAAACAGTAAGTTACAAATGTCCCACAGTGCCACTAACCTAGACTTGGGAAAAATCAGATGTCTGGAATTCATCCTCAGAAGTTTGACCTAATTTTTTGTGACCAATTGGTATCACTTTTCCACTGTCCTCTGAATTTTTCTTCGTCGAAAGCCCACCTGTTCATCACTATTGACTTTTCTGAATTATTCGAGTACAACTCTACACTTGTTTTCTACACATAGAAAGAAAGGAAAATATGTTGGGAATAGGGGATTGCCTAAGTTAAACCCTAGTTTAGGAATTAACCTTGAATGAGATATTATAAATATTGAAATAATTGTTAAGGAAATATACCTTAGATCTACAATTATTGATGATGATGCAATGCTCTTTGAATGTAATCACAAATGTTAGATATGTAATCGCATGAAAAAAACATGAAAACCCCTAATCACACATAGATTCTTGTATGAATATTGATGTAAATTTTCTCCACAATGCTTGAATGATGAATATGTAGCCTTGAAGATCTCTAAAAATGCTTGATGAATTCTTCACAGATGCACAAATTCTCTAATTAATATTTTGGGTCTAAAATGAAGTGATAGGATGTCTTTATATAGGGTTCCCTAGGAAAATTATCTATTAGGCTTACCTCAAATGGTCACTTGTAGTAGCGGGGATCAATTTACAGTGGGGAGATATACCACCTACCCCAGTTCAAATTTGGGCCCCATTGAGAGGGACCATTACATTTTAGGGTATCACAGACTAGCGAATTCCACACCATGGTCCCTCTGCAAACAAGACCAAAATTAAGTGTTAGGGAGAGGGGTACCTCACCATGGGACCCATAAATGGGTGTTCATGGCCTCAAAGCTAGAGAATAGGGTCAAACGGGACCTAGAGAGGGGATGGGGATAGGACATGCTAAAGTGGGAGCCCAAACATGTGTGAATTAGACTAGTGACAATTTACGACACTACAAATATTAATCAGGGAACATTATTAAGTTAGGGTGAGGGTTTAATTAGGGTCAAATTTAAGGTTAGTTTTCTATTTGGGTTAGGGCTTGTTAAGGGTTTAAATCTTGAGTTTTAATTTTATTTAAGATTATAGTTTAGTTGGGGTTAGTGTTAGTTTTAAAATATGATTAGAGTGTAATTAGGGTTAGGGTTAGATTTTAACTAGAGTTTAATTATAATAAAGATTAAGTTGAGTTTTATGGTTTAATTAAGGTTATAATTATCATTAGAGTTTCTCTTAATGATAGGATTTTATGATAAATTATAGTTTAATTATAGGAAAGGTTTAATTAGGGTTAGGGTTTAATTAGGGTTGAGGTTGGTGTAAGTGTTAAATTAAGATTATGGTTAGCTTCAATTATTTTTTGGTCTTGTAGCATCATAAATTGTAACCAGTACAATTCACACTTCATATTTGTTCTCCTACTTTAGCATGCCCTATCTTCATTCCTCCTAGGCCTATGTTGGATCTTCTTACTCTAAACTTGATGTCACTTGTGTACATGGCTTAGTGGACCCCATTCTAGGGCTATGCTCCCTTTATTTGGTGGCTTCTTTTCCTACTTTTCAAGGAAAAGGATGTTGTGGCACCCCTATTTGGACCATGGCAACATGGTGCCATGGTCCTCCTTAAACATGATCCATTTTAAATGTGGGTGGGCATTCCCCCTCTAGGATGGATTTTGGTCCATGTGCCTCAATGTGACTATTGGAGGTTGGCCTAATTGATAATTTACCTAGAAACTCCTATATAAGGATATCCTATCAATTCATTTTGATATAACACACATACCCCATCATTTTTCAATCTATCAAGGATTTGTCATCCAACATTATCTATTATTCAAGGTAACAGTTCATCCCACCATATATTTAAATCATCATGGAGAAAATTCACATCAATCTTTATGCAAGCATGTGTGGTTGATTAGCTCTATCATGTCCAAGTGTTTGTTATGTTATTACATTCAACATCTGTGATCACATCTAAAGAGAATTTGTATCATCAATCTTCTATTTACCATCACAAAAATGAGGCATATCTTTTATCATTTACTTCAATAGTGTAGCATCATAAATTGTATCCACATGCAATTTTGACCTCACTTAGACCTCACCTTGGTGTTTCATCTTCCGATGCCTAATACCTATTTTGATTCTACTCACACCACTTGGAATCCTACTTTTTCTCCTTCTTCTCTGCTTTTCCTCCAAGATTGTGTCTTGATTGATAGGACTAGGGCACTGACAACCTTTCTCCTCTTAGTTAGGGCCCATTTTGGGTCCCCACATCAGTCATCTCAAATGAGAAAGCAATTGGCTCCCGTGTTGACCTACTCTAGTGTTGTGTGTTACACAACATGCCCTATTTATGTAATAAATGGGGACCCTTAAATTTATTTTTTTGCAAAATAAAAGCTTCATTTCCATTGATAAGTGAAGTGAAATAATCGGACATCAAGATAAAATGGATTTCAAGAATAAGTGAAAGCCATGATAAGATTGGGTTTTTTCCCACTGACAAAATAGTCAGCAAAATGGTTTAAATATATGGTGTTATATACTTTGCAGAAGGATATAAACATCAGGCGTTAAATAAACATGGTGTTTAAAAAAGAGTACAAATCAAAAGTTGAAATACACCCACAATTCGATATTTTCCCGAAATGAATTAAAACTTTCCTATACCTATCAAACAGTGGAGACTTTTAGAGAATAGAAAACAAGTGAATAGGAATAACAAATATTGAACTTATCTGACACCCGCTAGTGGACCAAAATCCAAATTATGTCATGGTGTATTTCAAAGCATTATAGAGTGATGGAATGTTTCATTTTGCAACCCAAAATAATAAGTGATGATGGTTCAGAAGATCAAGATTTAAGTATTAAAGGAGAACATGTGTTCGCATCTGCTAATAAGTTACACTCTGACATAAAGTACAACAAACCTTGTGAAAGTCATTAGATGAATGTTTTGAAATTCCCCATGTCTAGGTTTCATTATGTTTTATTCCAACTGGAGTTTTCGCAAAAATCACGGAATTGCAACTGATGTTTAGTGCTTCTGACAAAAACCTAGTAACAATGCATTTCATAATATTAGATTTGTAGAGGAGGGGAGTGAAAGAGCTTGCATGAACTCATCAGAGACCTTGAAACTGGTGTAGTATTCAAACTCTATAGGTGATTCTTGTAGTGATGTAGGTAAGTACCCTTAACTATTTTGGTTATTTCATGGCAAATTGAAGGTTGAATAAACTAGTGACAAGAATATGAGTTGGGTGTAGAATTATTTAGGAAATTTTAGAAATAGGATTGTTTTAATTTGTAGAAATAGCAGTAATTTTAGAAATTCTATTAGGAGGATCAAAATTTGATGATATGGCATCCTAGAAGATGGAAGTGAGAGAATTCAAGTGGAAATATCCACAGGTGGTGCCCAGTAAAAGATTCTACCTGGATACCCATTTTGGGAGATTTTAGTGTAGTTGATATTATCGATAGAATGAGAGAGCCTATTGCTATGGAAGAAATGAAAAACATGGAGAAAAGTAGATTGATTCAAGCTGCAAGATTTCCAGTAGTAGCAGAAGCTCATGATCTAGTTAAAGAGTGCATTCAGCATTATGACCCAAACCTGAGGCAAGTAGTATATAATCATAGGGTGTATGCAGATTTGACAATGGGTGGATTGAAAGATTTGCTAGGAATTTTGACTCTGGCAGCATGGATAGACATGACTAAGGAAGACATTGAGCGAGAATTTAATGAATCTAGATAGGCTTGTGAACAAAAAATAAGAGAAGAATATATATCAGAAAATAGGGTAAAGTGTTATCCAAGCTACCTACCTTAGTGTTGAGAAAGGAGTTATATCCAGAAGAAGTGGCAGCAATCACATTCTTGAGTAGGATTGTTGGTTTGGAGATTAGCAGTTAGTTTCATGGGTGGATGTTCACCCACATATAGAGCCTACGATAGAATGCAGGGATGTTTGATTGGACAAAATTTATCAATGATTCTATTTACCATTATATAGAAGAGACATCCAAAAATTTCTATATGTCATCTTACCTGGTGTACGCCTATGCAGTCAAGACAAATATTCAAGGATTGAATACTATAGGTATGTTGGGCATAGTTGTAGGAAAAAACCATGTATATGTTTATTATCCACAACTGAAGAGAGATGAAGTAATGTTATATTACAGAGAGGTCAATGATTATTTTATAATGAAGATTACCTGGGAGTTAGAAGGAAGACCTAAAGAGAGGGTCCCTAAAGAAGTAAGAGAAGTGCTTTAGTACTTTGGTGGATGGTACATCCAGTTTCCTACATGCTCCTATCTGAGAGCATAGGGTTTTTTAGGACAGCCTTTCAAGCTACCTCGATATCCTTCATTTTGGGCATGGTTGATAGAATATTGTAGGAAAATGGTATAATTCCATGACACTTACCTAATTTCACATAGGAAATTAGGATTCAGGTTCCCAGTAAAGATGGGAAATTATTTTTCACGTATAACTCTGCCCCTTTGACACCAATACCAAAGATATGACATAGATATCAAAATTTTGTGAATCTCAAAGCTGAGTACTCCCCCTGAGTAGTAGCACCACTACATCAATCCAGAGCAAAGGATAAAGTTGATGATGCATACCGGACTAATGCCAACCTACATCACTTAAGTCTTTGTCAGAGGGGTAGATACCCCTAGACTATCTCGAATATTCAAATGATTCCTTAGACAACAGCTTAGTGAATATATCTGCAATCTGTTCTTTAGTGTTCACATAAACTAATTTGACTTCCTTTTCTTCCACCTTGTCCTTCAGAAAGTTATATTTTATTGAAATGTGCTTAGTCTTAGAGTGAAATACCGTATTCTTAGACATGTCCATAGCTATAGAGTTATCACAATAGATAACTATCGGTTCACTATAATTTACCTCGATATCCTTCAACATTTGCTTCATCCATAAGACTTGAGTGCAATTAGTTGCTGCTACAACATATTCAACTTCTTTAGTAGATAAAGAAATGCATGACTATTTTTTGTTGATCCATGAAACCAATTTATTTCCAAGAAAGAAAGCTCCACCAGAAGTTCTCTGCATGTCATCTGTATCTCCTGGCCAATCTGAATTTGTATATGCACATAAAGTGAAGTTATCATCTCTAGAATACCATAAGCCATATTCAGTTTTTCCTTGCAAATACCAGAATATCCTCTTTACTACACATTCATGATTTCTTTAGGATTACTTTGATATCTTGAAACAATACTTACTGCATTCATAATATCTAGTCTAGTTTGAGTTAGATACAACAAGCCACCAATCATAGACTTATACCTTGTCAAATTTACGGGTGTAGATGTGTCTTTGATAGATAATATCTCACTTGTCACCATAGGAGTACTTGCCAGTTTGGAATTATCCATGCCAGATTTTTTCAACAATTCCCTTAGATACTTAGTTTGACAGATAAAAATTCCTTTTTTAATTTGAGTAATCTACAAACCTAAGAAGAATCTCATCTCACCAATCATGGATATTTTAAATTCATTCTTCATATTATTAGAGAATTCCATGCACAATTTATCTTTAGCTCCAAAAATGATCTCATCAACAAATACTTCAATAATAATAATATCATCATCAGTGATCTTGTAATATAATTTACTATCAGTACTGCCTTTAGTAAAACCAAGCTTCAAAAGATATTTATCCAACTTTGCATACCAAGCTCTAGGAGCTTGTTTCAATCCATATAATGCTTTCCTTAACCTTCAAACCCTATCTTTGTCATCTATCAATGAAAATCCATCAGGTTTCTCAATGTATATTTCTTCCTCAAATTCACCATTCAAAAATTCACATTTAACATCCATTTGATAGACCTTATAGTTCTTGTATGTTGCACAGGCAAGAAATAGTCTAACAGCTTCAATTCTAGCTACTGGTGCAAATGTCTCACCATAATCAATTCCTTCCATTTGAGAATATCCTTTGCAAACCAGTCTAGCCTTGTTCCTTACAACTTGACCATCCTTATTTAGTTTATTTCTAAAAACCCATTTAGTTCCAATAACATTCTTATTTTTAGGTTAGGAAACTAAAGTCCAAGTGTTATTCTTCTCTATCTGACCTAATTCATCTTCCATAGCCTTTAACCAATGTTTATCTTTACAAGATTCAATAACAGATGTTGGTTCAATTTGATAAATAAGACATACCTCTTCATTTGCTATTCTTCTTCTTTTCATAACTCCCTTATTCCTATCTCCAATGATTTGATCTTCGAAATGATTTAATTTTACATACCTTGGTGTCTTCTGAACTTCAAGTTCACTGTTCTGATCATCAGTCATAGTTGAATTTTTGGATTGTACTGGTGCAATTGTCTCAGTTTCTTGTACCAGTTGAGGCATTGCCTATTCAATTATGATCATTTCTACTATCGGTTCTCTATCATATGATATAGATTGATCTTTATATTGCTCATCCACTTTCACATTTGCGCTCTCCATAATTTTCTACAATCTTTTGTTATAACATATATATGCTTTTCTCTAAATTGAATATCCAAGAAATATCCTTTCATCACATCTAGGATCAAACTTCCCAATTGAATCATCCCTTTTGATATAACATTTACTTTCAAAAATTCTGAAATATTTAACAGTAGGTGTATGTCCAAACAATAATTCATAAGGGGTCTTACCGGTTTCACCTTTGATATGAACTCTGTTGAATGTGTATACTACTATACTCACTACTTCTCTCCACTAGATGTGAGGAAATTTGGCTTCCATCATCATGGTTCTTTCTGCATCCAAAATGGTTCTATTCTTCCTATCCACTACTACATTCTATTGACGAGTCTGGGGTGCAAATAATTATCTCCTAATCCCATTTATCTCACAAAAATTGTTAAATTTATGAGAAGTGAACTCACTACCTTGATTTGATCTTAGACATTTGATTTTCAATCCCATTTCTGTTTCCACCTTTGCTTTGAAGATCTTGAATTTCTCAAAAGCTTTAGACTTCTCCCTTAGAAAATTCACCCACATCATTCTAGAATAATCATCAATTATCAGCATGAAGTATCTATCACCTTGAAAGCTTCTGGTCCTTGATGGACCACATAAATCAGTATGAATCAAATCAAGCACATCATTAGATTTATCATGTATGCTCTTAAAAGAATTTCTAACTTTCTTTCCCAATTGACATTCCTTACATACCAAATTATGAGGCTTTATAATCTTAGGTATATCTCTAACTGCCTTTGTTGAACTAATCTTAACAATACAATCAAAATTAACATGACACAACCTCTTATGCCTCTCGTCAATATGAGAAATCAAACATGTCTTATTACCAGTGTTCAAGTGAAAGATATTACCTCCAGTCTGAGTACCGGTTGCAATCTCCAAACCAGTTTTGTTAATGATTTTGCATTTTCTATATTTGAACTAAAGCTGGAATCCCTTATCCACCAATTGACCAACACTTAAAAGATTATGCTTTAAACCTTCTACATAATAGACATTATTAGTATTATGCTTTCCATCCAGAAAAATAATACCTCTACCTTTGATCATACATGCTTTTTCATCTCCAAATCTGACTTGATAGCCATTGTATTCTTGAAGGGACAAAAAATTTCTTTTATCTCAAGTCATATGATGTGAGCATCCACTATCAATTACCCATTCATCCTTATCTTCAACTTTTGCTGCCAGGGCCTTTTCTTCATTCTTGATAGCCAGTTCTGGTTCATCTTCCTCTAAAGCATAGAACACCCATTCCTTTCCATTGTCAGATCCACTAGTAGGGTCTCATGTCGGTTCATCCTCTGAATCATCACTTACTCCTTCCTCATCCGCTATGTAGCATTGTTTGTTTTTCTTGAATCTATATTTGTTTTGATTAGGCTTAAATGATTTCTTAACTCTTTCTTTAAATCTTGCATTCCTTTCAGGACATCTAGATGCAAAATAACCAATCTTATTACATGCAAAACATTTAAAAGGTGCTTTTCCTTCATACTTACTTCATGTCGGTCCTTTGGGTACTCTTCTAGAAAATAAGGCTTCAAGTTGCTCAAATTATTCATCCTCTTTCCTCATATCTTCCAATTCTTTTGCATATAGGGCTTTTCGATCACTTTTGCTGGTAGATGATGATGCATGAAAAGTAGGTTTAGATTTTGCAGCTCTAGAGGGTCCAAATTCTTCAAGCTCAAAAGTAGATAATTTCCCAATCAGAATCTCTTTGTTAGCTGAAGTGTTTTCCATTGTTCTCAATTCATTAATTGCAGTAGCCTTCATTTTGTAAGCCGGTGGAAGGGCTCTCAAGACTTTGGAAACTATTTCATCTTCACTCAGAGATCCTCCACAACATTTAATTCCCATGACAATCTCATTTACTCTTTCCATAAATCTATCAATTCTTTCATTATCTTCCATCTTCAAGGTCTCATATCTTACCTGGTAACCATCAAGTTTAGCAATTTTGATGGTAGGGTCACCTTCATTCAGAGTTTACAATCTATCCCACATAACCTTTGCAGATGATTTATCAATCAATCCCATGATTTTCTTATCAGTGAGTGCACACAAGAGGGATTCTCTAGCTCTGTAATCATTTTCAATATTCTTGTCCAAGTCTGTAGGAGCAGGATTGCTAGATACCGGATCATAAGGTGTATATCCTTTCTTAGTGATCTCCCAAATATCCTTCCCAAGGAATCTAAGATGATTCTCCATTCGTATTTTCCATATCCCATAGTTTGTTCCATCAAGCTTGGGGATTTCTCTTCTGAAAATAGTTGTCAGTGGATTTGAAGTATTAGTTGCCATAGGATCTACCTCATGTTGTCTTCAAAATCTGATTCACTTCAACATCCTTATAATAATATGATAACTCTGTGTAGAAGAGATATTAAAGAGAAGAAAACTTCCAGGATAACATATGACAAGGTTTGATTTAACCTTCTACACTTCAGACCTACTCTAAGTCTAGGCGGGTATACCTTTGTGAACTAAATTCACACTTTTAAAAGATAAATCCACAGCAAACCAGTCCAGAAAACTAGTGGATCTAATCACCTTAAAACTTACTGAAATAAAGGAATGAAAATTGTACTCATATTCAATATTTGACCTACAAAATATGTAATAAACAACCTTGATCTATACCAATGCCTTATCCAAGGTCACAGAGTCATATAAATTCAAACAATTCTCCCCCAATCAAAATATCTCTACACATCCCATTGGCTCGGCTTCTACAGATCCCTATATATGCCTGACACACATAAGAATTTATTCATACCACATCAAACTATGCTCATCAAGATTCAAAGTATCCTATAGAGAATTTACTAGTAGAAATAATTCCTGCATATTTAATTCCCCTCCTGAAGAGAAAAGCTAAGAAAAATATCTACTGAAAGTTGCCTTACAACCTTATTCAAACAAAATAACCTTGGATTATTCAGAATGAAATAGTAAACACTTGCAAACACATTTGAAGATGACACAAAGTTTAAACTCAAAACCGATGGTCTGTATATTGATATTATCTTCAAGAAAGTATTACAAAAACTTTTGAATATTCTCCATTAAAACTTGGAAAAGCTCAGATAAATTTCTGCAACATTTTCTTACAATTCTTTGTGATCATTTTTCTATTAGTCCTGGTATCCATTTATAACAATATGGATGCACATAGCTTCATACTTTCCTAGGAGAATTTGTTACAATCATTTCTTCTCAAGAAGAAGTTACAAAAAATGGTTACAAGTCTTTTTCAACCTCCACGGCTTCTTCTACGTGTTGTCCCATTGCAACCTCTTCTAACTGTTCTGCATCCTGGATGGCATATTTTCTTGTCCACTCATTGTACACATCATCAGTTGGCCACGCGAAGTTAATCATTTTGGTTTTTGCCTTAGTTAACTTTTTCCATGAATTCCTCATCTTGTTGACCTCTGAGTTAAGAAAACCAAAATGAGATTTGATTCTCTCTATCTCATGAATTGTTACAACAAAAAAGGAAGCATCATCTAAGTCAACAATTCCTTTTATTCTAACTAAAAATTTTGCCTCTAATTTCTTAAGCCACACCTGTTTGTCCTTCAATTGATTTGGGCTGACAAAAACTCCTGGGAGCAATTCAAAAACCTGATCAGTGTACTCCTTCTTGTACAAATTGATTTTCCTATTAGCATTGTCCACCCCTTCTACCAATTTTACTAGGTCCTTGGTGGTGTCACAAGTGGATTTGATAATAGGATTTGCCCCTGCTTCATCATAGGATGCACAAATAAGCTCCAAATTTTGCTCTCTAGGCTTCTACTTGTCAAAAATAGGCATTAAAATGGCCTTATCTCCATTAAGCTCATTCCACATATCTAAAATCTTGCTTATGTTGTTATACAATAGTGAGGCCCCCATGGTGTCAGCAAAACTTGAAATTGTAACCCTCACTCTTTCTTCATACTTCTTTGCATACAAGGCCTGAGCCTATTTTAAATTCTCCAATTCTTGGGGAGTGATCTCAACCATTTGACAACTAGAAGGTGTTGGAGATGGTGGGAACTCAATAATGGGGCTGGTAGGTGGAGGTCTTGCAGGAGAAGAGGAGATCATCAATGTTGAAGACTCACCCTAATGGTACTGTCCTGTCAACTAGCTTTGCAGCTTAACAATGATGCTATCTTTACCCCTTACCTCTTCCTTAGCACTGTTGTAAGCTTTCAAAATTATCTCCAACTTAACTTGGAGGTTTTCCTTTTCCTTAGCCTCCCTTTCTACTACTACAACACTAAACTTTGCAATCTCTAGCACAGTGCTAGCAGCTTCCACCACCCCTATGTTCTGCACTCTTTTCACTATCATTCCACCGAGGTAACTTGACCCTGGGGTGTCCTTATTTCTCCTATTTTCATCTCTTTTGAGAGACCACATGACCAGTGTAGCATTATCTTTGCTAAAAGTGACTCCCTCCATGGGTTTGGTTTCTTTTCTCACTGCCTCCAATACCAAGGCATCTGCTATGTCCCACTCAGGGAGAATGAGTACTCCAGCTTGTGCCACCATATCTCTTCCTTGCTTAGGAGTGATGGTCTTAAACTCATCTATCATTTCTTGCTTTATTTCCTCCTCAACCACAACTGGATCTTTATGAGGCTACTCACCTTTTCTCTTTTCACACCTTGCATTGTATTTATCAATGTTCTGCTTCCACACAAATTGCATGAATGCTCTTGATGTAACAAAGTTGTTGTCAGCCAAGAAGCCCTCACTGGCCTGCTTGATTTCAAGATCCCACTCCTGGCCCTTGAACTCATTGGTAGTGATGTTCATCTCAGCAGCAAGGGGCTCTTCTGGCATTCCCTCATCTACCTCATCATATGTGTAAGCTATTTCTCCCAGACTGCCTAACTGTATCAGTTGCTCAGCTGTTGCTTGTTCATCTCCTATATGAATAGGGGATTGAGATGGAGAATACAAAGGTTCGTCAGATTGTATTTCCTTTCCCACTCTCTGCTTCTTTGGGCTATCTTAGATGTCAATGACATCTTGTATCTTCCTCTTTCCTTTAGAGGTAGAGGGCTCCCCTGCTATAGGCATTAACACACTGTAATTAGACTTCTTGTGCAACATGTAGTCACTAGGAGGGATTGCTCTATCATATGCAGACCTACTTAGAACCATTCTTGCTTTTTTAGGGTTGTTTTTAATTACAACCTCCCTCTTTTCTTTCAAAGTCTGCATTACATCCTCAAAGAAAAGAATTAGGAACTTTATTTTCTCCTCAAAAGGGTGAAAGCTAGACAATGGGTCATAGCTGGTATCAAACTGATGTACAAAGTCTAAGGCCTCTTTATAAGCCACCCACTTTTCCTTCCTCAGCTCCTACTCATCTAGATCAAACTCATTTCTAATGAGGTCTTCAGGAAACTGGAATTGATGGGGTCTACCTCTACATATTGCCCTCTTTCTAAACATGCCATTGAAGAAATATTTAGGATCTGCACACCTAGATACTGTAGTTGACAAATGATAAGGTTGAAGAAAATCTTCAAAATAGTTCCAACCCCCCTTGGTTATTACAAATTGGTGGGCTATAGTAACTATAGGGAAAATAGTCCCTTTACCCCTGCCTATTAGCTCTGCCTCTTGCACACTACCAATTTGTCTGAGGACTTCTGCAATTCCCACTTTGAGAGGGACCTGATAGGGTAATAAAAATGGAGTTCCTTTGAAACCAAATACTCTGAAAACTATGGAGATAGGGTATAAGTAAATATCACCCCAATTATGGACAATATTTATATTTTCTCCAAATTCTTTTGGTCTAATAAATTCCAAAAGAACCTTGGAGACTCTTGGATTTTCTGAACAAAGGAGAGTCCTAATCTTTGATGCAAAACATTTGTCAAACTTTAAGAAACTAGCATCATTTATGTCCCATGACAGCACTGTACTCCATAATTGCACTGGCATCTTTTCTCCATCTTTCTCTTTTACAAGATCCATTCCATTTGCAAAATAATAACCACCCTTGAATAAAAATAGATGCATGAGAAGGGAATACCATCCAAAAGGCCTATCCACTTTCCCATTCTTAATTCCTATCAATCCTTCATGGATAGCATCAGTGATAAAGGAAGCAGAATCAAAGGTTACTGCAAGAGAAGGATTAAAAATATGTGAAATCATTAGCATGTAATGAGTGGGCATATTTGCCTCAGCATCCTCTCCTAAAATTTGGCAAAGTGACCAATACAATCCCTTAGCCCTAATGGTGAACAGATTCAATGAGAATGGCTCTTTAGTGTTGGGTCCTACAACTATCAACACACCTATCTTTACAAAGAATTCTTTAAGAGGCCCATTTCTAAGGTGGTTCCTCTGCGCACTATATACTTGAGCTAGTGATTTGAAATTAATAGGCTCTAGAAAATTGGTGAATTCACTAAGCCCAAAAGCACTTCTGAATTCCTCATTATTTATTTCAAGAGGGCTTTCCCATTTATATCCCTAGTTCTCCTTGTGACTGGATCATAATTATGTGCAATCTGAGCTAGGAGATCCATATCCATGAATACTCCTGGAACTACCAATTTTCCCACATCTAACTCCCAGATGTTGTTCATTGGGGCTGGGGAATTTCTCATGCCAAATCCAACCTTGAACAACCCCAACCCAGACAACCCAACCTATGGGTCTCTCAACCAATTACCCTTATCATATAACCCCTCTCCTATTTTCAAGTGAGGATCTCTTGGCACTAATTCGTTCACCTTTGATGCCAGATTAGTTGACAATGTCAATTGTTCAAGAAAATCATCACAAATGGCCCTTTCCTGGTAATTAAATTTTCCTGAGAATTCTCTCTTAGGTGCCATCTTAAAATATGCAAGCAATTTAACTATTACCCCCAACTGGTTATGTGACAAATCAAGACCTCAATTAAAACACACTGCTAAGAAATTGCCAAACAAGAGTATAAGAAAACCTGTTTTTAGCTTGAAGGAATCCGCTCTGCAGCTGAATGAATTTGCTCTGTATTTGAAGAAAATAGCTCTGCAACCCTTCTCTGCAATAATTCTTTGGAATGATATTTTCATTCGATTGATATGAGATCATATATGGTACTCAGGCTCTTAACTGCGACATTGATACTGCATGCTTTGGCCATCCCTTTAGAATTGAATTCATGACAGAATTCAAAATTTTCACTCCAATGGGTCACAACATGCCTACACATTTTTCCTTTTTGCTCTTTCACTATTTCATAGAGCATAACCTTCGAGCAATTTCATCAAACGAAATCATGCCAACCGTCTGATCAAATGAAACTTGATCAGTCTTTACACTGACTTAACAGCTTTACCTTAGCACAGAGCCCTACCTACTTTTTGCCATTTTGTGGGCTTTATCCTTCGAGCACTTTTCTTTCGCGAAGCTGTGCCAGGTGTTAGATGGAACTTTAACCACTCAGTATTTAACTATTATCGAGACCATCAGCTTCTTCATTAACCGTGCTTCTATCTTGATGGCTAACAGTTTTTTTCTATTTCGCATAGCTTAAACTGCTTTCAACTTTGGGCCACAAAACAACATGAAGCGTTGGATCAAATTGGAGATGACCATCCTTTAAGCAAGACCTTTATGCTTTCTTCACTTGTGCCACTCTTTCATTGGTTACTGAATACCATGTGGCACTCAACCATTAGCTTTGGAAAACTCTTCAAGTTTAGTTCAAAGTCAACCACGTGTCTTTCCCTTATAACCGTCGGTTACACCTTGGCGGGCCCTCAATTTCTTCTGAAACCATGTGTCAATTGACACGTCACCATCCAACATTACACCTAGGTGAACCTTCTCTTCCTTTCACTATTTTGTGAAGCATATCCCTCGGTTGGTTCACAGCCACAAAACAACGTGAGCCCTTAGATTGAATCGAAGTTGATCCCTTTTTAACTTCATGCTTTATCTATCCTTGGGGCCCCAAAACCTTTTCGTTGTTTCACTAGGTTTAAAACATGAGCATTTTACCTTTGCAAACTCACACAAACCACTTGATTTTAACTGACTTACTCGATGCTTAACAACATAATTGAATTCGACAGACGTGGGCCCTCTGACTCAACTCCATCCTCCTGGCATCTAGTCATTTTCGAACTGACATGTCAACCTTTCATTTGTTGAGAGAAAACATCAAATTCCACCTCATCCTTTCCATCTGTATCTGCCAGGTCACTTCTTATCCCATGAAATGACTCACCTCTGGGACCCACCTTTTAATCCTTAGATCCAACTTGCTAACTATTTTGACCTTCTGCCACGTGCCATCATCTTACTCGCCATCTCGACCAACTAGACTAGTTGCTTGGAGCACCATATCATTTTGCTACTTCGCGAAAGCTAATTGTTGAGCAACTCCCTCCTACGAAGTTATGCTAACCGTCAGATCAAATGAGACTTGCGCATCTGTTATGCTCTTATTAAAACTCCCTTTTCGTGGGCTGAAAAACCTTTTCACTACTTTGCAGGGCATAACATGTGAGCATTTATCAGCCATGAAATAGCATGAACCGTCGATCTCTCTTGAACCTGATCACCTTTTAGCCATTTGAAAAGTCCCCACTGTCAGGTCCCACCAAGCATTTTCACCATTTCATGAAAGGTATTTCACTTGCTAGTTTCGGCTGTGAACTAACGCCAGTTGTTAGATCTTGAATGAGATGGGGCCCTTTTAAATCAGACCAAATGCACACCATTGAACATGCTTTTCCCTTTCACCATTTTGTGAGTCTTAAAACACACGCAACTTCACCTAACAAAATAGCGAAAACCATAGATCCATCTAAGAGTTGCGTGCAACTTACTGGGCTTGACAACATTAGGAAGAAAAGACATAAGGCATGAATTTTTACGATTAATTCAACAACCGCCTAGGCAAATGACAAGGGGGGACACCTCATACGACCCCAAGACCCATTACTTAAGTGGATAAAGTAACGTAGGAATAGAAACCAGAGGGTTTTTTTATCAAACATTGAGTGATTTAAAATTAAAACCCTAAACCCTTAAGACCTAACATAGACTTGAAGTAGCTGATAGTGTGTCTAGCTCAAAATTTCAAAAACTTAGCCAATTATGGGAAAAGAAAACCCATTTCTTAAACAGTGATAACACCTCAAGCGGTTAATCTTCTACAAAGGAGGACCAAAATCTCTAATACCAATTATTAGGATAACCGATGGACAATTGAGAGGGTGGGGGTGAATCAGTTGTCAACAGATTATACTAATCAACCCACTTTATAACCTTTAATCGGAGCACAAAAATATTAAATACCGGAATAGTAGAAATAGATACCCGTAAGTAATAAAACTTAAGAATGAAACAGAGAATTAACACAATGCAACCATAACACATAACACCATGATTTTTACATGGAAAACTCAATAAATGGAAAAACCATGGTGGGAAGCCTACCCATAGTCAAATAATACTTTTGTAGAAAGTATGCGATATAATAAGGGGCCTGCACATGCAGGAAGGCACACTTCCTAGAGCATAATGCTCATTACAAAGGAGTATCACTGACTACAGAGAGGTTATAACCACCTCAAGATAATTGGACAATAATACAGAAGAATGAACTACTAGTGATAGCATCTACCATGCCTGATTACAGTCCTGGTTAAGCTCAATACCAGAGGCCTTTGACCTCTTACATAAACCCAATTTGATCACCTATGATTGACCAAATCTCTTTCGCATATGATATTTCTTTTCACAACCATGACCATTACAACCACAATCTACAATGAGAGCTTACATCAATTTATACAAACCCTAAGGCCTAAACCAATTAGGTTAGCCACCTAAAAGATATTACAATAATATCATTACATACATCCATATTACAATGATATGCCATGTCGGCTTTAGACCAAAATAACATTAACCAATCCATAAATCATCCCGGTGACATGTAGAGAACATGTTAACATGATACTAGTCCATAACCTGGATAGATACCAGACCTAATTTGTGTCCACCATGCCAAAGTGATGTCTCCAATCAGTCAAGGAATGATCAAGGACCACCTTTTGCATCTTGAATTCCATCTAGAAGCCGCACCAACACCACTTATGCATCCTATCAAAGATTCTCAATAAAAGCTCTATCGGTAAAACCTTAAACCCTTACCAGTAACACTAGTTCTTCTACAGGTACCCAAAACTTGTTTGTCAGTAGCCAACCATAATAGCTAGTGTTGACATCAATGACAAAACATCAATGCAACACATAATCAATTTCTTCATATTGCCAACAGTGTTCTTGTGATGTAATTTCAAGAATAATATCAGTAGTTGAGACATTTTGATTATCGTGGTCTCTTCAACTAGTTGACTTCAGGTCTTGTTTTAATTTTTAGCTATTATGGTGTGTGTTATTTATCTTTGCTAGTCTTTGTTTGCATATTTTGTCTGTCTTATTTTGTGTGTCCTTGCATAAGATTATGTGAGTTAATATCCTAAGATTAAGGGCTTGGTTCCTCAAAATTAGTGATGTCTTATACTCCTTGGGATCTCACTCCTAATTGCTCCTCTCTTTCATCTTTCAGCTACTTTATTGTGAGTATTTGTGTAGGTTCATATTCCCATTAAAGTGGGAGCTAAATGTAGCATCATAAATTATCATCGATCCAGTTTACACCTCATTTTTGAGCTTCCACTTTAGTGTGTCCTATCCCCATCCTCTCTCTAGGTCCAGTTTGACTCTATTCTCCATATTTGAGGTCATGAACACCCATTGATGGTCTCATCATGATGTACCCCTCTCCCTTATATTTTTTATTTTATGGCACCCTAAAATGTCATGGTCCCTCTCAATGGGTCCCAAATTTGAATTTGGTCAGGTGTTATATCTCCTTGCCAAAAATTGTGTTGGCAACAACAATGAAGGAAAACTGAGAGGGGGGTGAATCAGTTTTCACCTAATCAAAAAACTTAACTTCAAATGCAAATTTGATAAACTGTAGCAACAACAAAGATAAGAAAATTGATAAAACAATACACAACACCAATAATATGACGTGGAAAACCTGGTTAAGGGAAAAACCACAGTAGGAATCTACCCACAATAAGATGATACTCTGTAGTAGTATGTGTAAAGATTACAATAGGGAATGCACCTTCATTTAGGCTCACTACCTAGATCTCATTGCTCAAAAAAATATAATAACTCGGAAGGCTACAACCCTTAGGGAAGTCTCACCGACTTACAAAAAGTTTCAGACAACAATCCAAAGGGAATGAACTGCAATAATAGCATCTGCTAATGCATGATGGTAGTTCAGGTCAATCACATATGTCTATTCTGCAACCCTCCAAAACTCTACTCAATCACACTATCAAAGGATGAATTCCTTTGTTCGCACCTACACCATTTTCTGATAATGCAGACACACCACCAACAACACAAATTACATGACTTTATCACCTATTTATCCAATTCATCAACCTTGAAAACAAGGCTAGCTAAACCCGCAACACCTAATTACAAAATTATATAACACGATACAAGGATCAACAACCAGACCAATATAATGATATACATGATATAACATGGACCTACACCAAGTCTTGAAACATGCCATACCACCAAAAATTATGCCAAGATCAACCGCAACATGCTACACCACCAAGAATACCGCATAACATGAAGAATAACACCGGATTATGAATATCACCAAAAACTCGCACAATGAACAATGTGTATCATAAAAAAAATAGGACATTATTAAGAAACACTAGAAAACATGTTAGAATCATCACTAATAGTTGCACCAACACCACTTATCAAATCTTCATCAATCAACATCTGAACCTCTAGAACATTCAAACAACAACAACTTTCATGAGGAAATATAACTTGAAGAGCACAAAATCATGAACCATCTGAAATGAAGATACACAAAAACACCCCAAGCAATATCTTAAAATCTCATCTCAAATATCTTATCACACTGGCATATACCAGAGAAAATACCAAACTCTGCAAAGTACTTATCAGAAAAACCAAACTGCAAACCAGATCATATGATGTGATCAATTAAGCTTCCTGGATCACTGAAACCAATACAAAAAGATGTAGTGACACTAGAAATACTCCATACACCAAACAATGATCCCAATAAACTATAGAACACAAGATATCACTCAAAGGGGGGTGAAACAATGATTATAAACAATTTCAATCAGTGTGTGTGCAATTGATAAAATAATGAAAACATTAAGAAGCAATCATACACAAGAGCACATCATGTAAAAATGGATATATGAGAAAAAACCAATGTGGGAAAAATCTCGATGAGAAATGTTGGTGGAGATTTACTGCTCCAATCCAGCCTCACAATGAAATAAGAATTTTACAGTATTTAGGACACCAACCCAAGGAGCACCAACCCCTAACAATTTATGGGCACCTACCCAAAGGAGCACCAATCCCTAATCTATTATGAGCACCAACTCAAGGAGCACCAACCCCTACACTGAGCACCCACTCAGTGAAATACAATGAGATATAAAAACAATACAATGATAAGCTCCTTCTTACAAATGAGTTTTGTAACCCCTGCAAACAATTCACTCTATCAGTTGAGCTCTTTTCTATCACACTGCTTCTTCTCTACCAGATCTCAGTTCTCTCTATCTAAATCCTCTTCAATTCAACTTCTTCTTTGTCGGATCTCCTCTCACACTCTCCCTTCTCTCCTTCACTCTTTGTTGCTACCTCACCGGTTCAATCTCTTTCGGTTTGATGGACTGTTATAATCTATAACGGCTTACCGATCACCTTAAACCCTACCGGTTAAACCCCTCTTATCGGTTCTTCTTCTAACACTCAAACACTTCAATATTTTACTATCAACACTAGACCAATCAACACTCATCTAGCATAATCTCACTTTCTCATCAATCAGCTTAAGTCTTTGATCTACACATTTATACACATGCTTTCCCACTTAAATAAAAATTCAAACTCTATGTGCCTAGGGTTTTCTTCACTGACCACGATCCATATCAAATCGGATCTCATCTTCTTGAATCGACAATCTGCAATAGATCAACAAAAAGCTCTATCCTTTTTATTCTTCCAATGCACGTTTACTCTATTTAGCAAACTAGACCCTGTTCATCGGCCTTGATTTTGTCGACCACAATAAATGATCTAGTTGTTTCCTTCTCCAGCTCAAGAAGATGATCAGATGTCCTGCTTTGATCATAACACCAAAAACTCTCTACCTTTCAATCTGCTTGGAGCCGCAATCCTCTGCAATTGATCCGTTATTTTTGTAGTCTTCATTTAATATCAACCTAATCAACAACTACCTCGTTGATGTGCTATTCACCTACCACTGCATGTTTGCCACCTGGAGTCCATGTGTCATCTATGTCAGCATCCAATCTCAATTGATTGTGTTGATTCAAACTTAGCCACTGACCAAACATACTACCGGTACACACCAACCGGTTAACCTTCATATCATGCACTTCTTTGTTATGTCAGTTAGAACATGTTATCCCGGTCTGCACTCACCAAACCATGAAACATACCTGGGGTAAGCCACTATTAGAAACCTTCATCATTTACCGGTGATAGTCCTCAACCATTTTTCCAAAGTGGTAAACACTTCACATCCTTTCATCTTCTTATCCGGGTCCTTCAATTTATCTCTTTGCTTGCTTACCGATTGCCATACTTATCGGTTAACATCAACATGTCAATAATATTCAATACTCCTACTTGCATATCAGTAACATCAGCTTGCATACCAGTTGACATCAATGACAACACAATGCCAATAATCTCCCTCTTTGGTATTGATGTCAACACACATTTTATTCACATCTATACTCTTTCTCCCCTTTTGACAACAATTACAAAGGGCTCAGACATCAACTTCACTTTGGTTCACTCTCCTTTCCAAACATTAATACACTCTTCCCCTTTTTTCAAGCAGGTTGCTACCTTTGATGATATACAAATTGAATAGACAACTATAAAAATCACAATGTTGTTTTGTAGGCAATGACTGATGATCGAGTTCTCCCCCTTTGAAGTTACTCTCCCTGTCAAATCGATTATGACTTTTGTAGATAGAAAAATTGAATATACAACTTCTCCAAAACTCAAACCTATTGGTGGAGCACACTCTCCATCTGTGTATAACATATGGTCCAAGAGTCAAAAGATGTATAGTTGTGAACTCCCCCTAAACCACAGATCTCCATACACATTTAAGTATAGAAAGTTGGTGGGACAACTCCTAACTTGTGTCTTAGATACTCAAATGTGTTTACTAGTAGAGGTTTTGGGAAGATATCAATCGCTTGTTCACTTGTAGGGAAATATTCTACCTTTACTTATTTCTCTACAACCTTCTCCCTAAGAAAATGATATTTGATGGCAATGTGCTTTGTCATTGAGTGCATAATCAGAATCTTTGAAATGTTGATTGCACTTGAGTTATCACACCGGATAGGAATAGGGTCAGAAATTTCTACCTAAATTTCCTTGACAGTTTGTTTCATCCATAACACCTGAGAACAACATGTAGTAGCAGCAATATACTATGCCTTAGCAGTAGATAAAGAGACTAAAACATACTTCTTATTGTGCAATGAAACCAACCGCTTACAATAAAACAATGCTCCACCACTTGTCCTCTTTCGGTCATTAATGCAGCCTGCCCAATCAGCATCAGTGTAGGCCTGTAAAGTGAAATCTCCTTGCTTTGGATACCATACGCCATAATTAAGTGTTCCTTGTAGGTACTCAAAGATCCTTCTAACTACATTCACATGTGACTGTTTAGGTGCAGCTTGAAATCTTGACACCATATATACTGTTTGCACTATATCCGGTCTTGAGGAAGTAAGATATAACAAACTACCAATCATAGATCTATACAGGGTGTGATCCACTTCTGGTGACTCATCAACCTTTCTCAACTTGCATCTATTCACCATGGGGGTACTAACCAGTTTATTGTCCTCCATCTGAAACTTCTTCAACATATCTTTGGCATACTTGATTTGAGAGATAAATATTCCTTTATTTTGTTGTAAAATCTACAAACCATGAAAATATGACAGCTCTCCAAGCATTGACATCTCAAACTCTGATTGCATCTGATCAGAAAACTCTTTACACAAGGTATCCTTGTTGCCTCCAAATATTATATCATACACAATTGTTGGCATTGTGTTGTCATTAATGTCAACCAGTATAGGATGTTACCAGTTTCACTGACATTGATGTCAACTAGTGAACAAAAGGTTGTTGGCATTAGAGTATAATGTTAACTGAAATAGAAGATGGACCGATAAGGGAGAAGAGTGTATGTGTTGTCATTGGTGACAACCATGACCATAGTCATGCAGAAGGAAGAACCGACATGTATTGATACGATTGATGAGAAGTAATGTGACCACTCTAGAAAAGGGATGTTGATATGGTGCTACATATAATTGGGTTGAAGAGATTATAGGATGAGCATTGGTCATGCTAAAGTGGCAGAATACTATTTGGTTCACATCAACACCGGAGGTGAAGTAGAAGTATGAACAGACCACCTGATTGCTAGTATAAGGATAACTAATAGGACTCCCACCAGATGAAGAAGCCATCATAGGCTAGGTGATAGGTTGATAGATTATGTTCCCTCTATTTGTAGGATGACATATGTCATGAGGATGTTGTATCCTCCACCTGGAAAAGTCTCACTTGGATCAGCAGAATGATTCCCTGAGATAGACAAGTGATTGAATGCAGAGACCGGTTATACCAATGAAGGAAGAATGAGGTGTTGAGATGGTGTGTTTTTCATCTTGACAAACCAGATGGGAATAGAACCAGTTTGATAAGGAAGGATGCTAGTGAGTCTATAGGAATAGACATGGGATATCGGGATACTAAAGGAAGGTTGATGCAGAACAGTTGGAGTGTGATGACTTGTTGTCATCAATGTGTCTCTTCGGCAAGAAGGAAAGTATGTTTTCTATTGGCAAACACACCTATCAGAATCTGTATTGATGTTAGTTGACATGTTATGTCAACAAGTGAATCATTAGAGAAGAAACAAAGAAGATAAGGTTATCACCTAATAAAGAGGAGTGAAACTGAGTGAGAATAATGTGAAAGAGTGGAAGACCTTCAACTGATGGAGTTACACATGATGTGTTTCTCCTGATAGTTGTTGTGGACCAGCATGGTTGTTGCCCGGTTGATGTACTACACCAGCAAGATTAAGCTGGTGTAGGCATGAAGGTTTTACTGGCAAGGTGTTATGTGTCGGTAGGGTTTGTTTACCAGTAGATGAAACTAGTTATCTATGTGTTTGGTGATTAGGCATGAACCGATAGAATAGTGTGATGAGGTAGATACCAACTATGATGCCACATAAAGATGAAGTGGCAAACTTGCATGAAGTGGTAGATGAAACATGCACAAGATAGTGAAGTGAGGTCAGTGAGGTAGTTGTGATTGGTCTGACATTAATGGTGACTACAAAGCTTGAGGTAGAGTTCCAGAGTTGTGCGGCTTGAGATCAAGGACAGATTGATTGTGTGAATCAAAGTAGGTGAAGGAAACAACTGAGCCATTTATGGTGATTGACTGAGCAAAGCCAACAGATTGATTGCAGATTGCTAAAGAAGGAACGCGTGTTTTGGAAGAGATGATATTGACAAAATTGTGCAGGTAGTTATCTTAGAGTTGTGATCCGATAAGATCTAATTGGATTCAATGTGCCTCATGATTAGTGAGGAAACCCTAAGGTGCCAAGTTTGAACTATTTTTTTTTGGCGAGAAGTTTGGGTTATAAATATGCAAGCCTAAGACATAGGAAAGTGTTGTTGTATGAGAGAAGATAGTGTTGCTTCAAAATGACTAAGTTTTACTTCTACATGTGAGATAAAAATAGCCAAGTTCTCAACAAGTATCTCAGAAGAGAGTGAGAGTGGGTGAAAATCAAGTTGAAGTGTTCAACCGGTAGTAGAGAAAAACCGGTAGTGTCCATACTGGCAGAGCAGAAGTGAAGGAAGTTACAGAGAAGGCAGACAGAAAGCCAGCAAAGTGTTGTACCAGAAAAGAGCAAAGAGTAAGGTGGAGATCTAGCAGAGTAGAAGAAGAGGAGAGGTGTACCGATAGATTTTACTAGCAGAGAAGCAGTAGATGAGAGTAGTAGGAGAAGTGAGTCGGTGTAGCAGAGAAGGTATCTCACCGACAGAGAAAGGTATATGAAATGGTTGCAAGATTCATTTGTAACAAGACAACTACTTTTGTAATCAAAGTTATCATTGTGATCACTGAGTTGTAGCTTAGTGCAGGGGTTGGTGCTCCTTCGGTTGGTGCCCTAAACATTGTAACTATTTTTCATTGTGAGGCTGGATTGGAGCAGTAGTCTCCAACAACATTGTTCACCGAGGTTTTTCCCATCTTGGGTTTTCCTCATACATCCTGGTGTTATGAGATGCCTCCTTGTCTGTGATTGTTTTCAGTTGGTCTCCTCACTAATCGGTATATCTCCATTGTGTTAGATCCCATAACTGGTATACACACATTAGTTAGTTAAAGAGAAAAAGATTAAGAACCTCTGATTCACCCCCCTCTCAGTGGTGCATTGTGTCTAACAATTGGTATTAGAGCCTAGGTTCCTAGGTATATGAGCTTTCTCCAGCTTGGGTAGTTTCTAGCTTAAGGACATGATGGTTTGTTTAGTGTCAATCCCTGCTCCAATGTTTGATGGTTCAAACTATACTATTTGGAGTTGCAGAATGGAAGTCTTCCTGTCCTCCCTAAGTTATGATGTCTGGATGATAGTTGTAAATGGTCTGCCTAGGAATGTATATCCCCCCACTGGCACTAAAGAAGAAAGGATATGTTTATGTAATGAAGAAGACATGAATGTTATATTTAGTGGGCTCACCGGTGATGTCTCCTCACAAGTGGACAGATGCAAAATAACAAAGAGTCTATGGGGTAGACTGAAGATGCTTTATGTAAATGATCCATTATCTGCAGAATCATATTGTGGAAGCATGAAGGACAACAATGTAGACACATGTGGAAGTGTTGATATCAGATCAGTCAGCTGCTGCAGTTTTGATGAAGAGGAAACTCATCTCTTCATGGCACAAGGGACAGAAAGTGGTGCACACACATCAGAGTGTGAGAAGGCAGATAGATCCCACTGGCAAGATGTGTTTGGGAGTGATGATGAAGATTAAGCCAAATTAGATCTTGAATGTGAATTGGTAAGTGCACTAGATGAGCTACAAAGTGTTAGAAAGGATTTTAAAGATTACAAAGATTCAGTTCATGATGAATGCAATCGATTGAGAATATGTCTTGAAGAATCAAATAATAATATTTGCATATTGACAACTCAACTTGAAGAGGCAAAAGGATTGACTGGTGAGTTGAAATCATTCTTCAATGGTAAGGAGAGAAGATGTGAGGTTCTCCAGCTAGAAGTGGAAACAAAGGACAAAGAGTGTCTGAAGATGAAAGAAGAAATGGAGAGCATTAGGAAAGACCTTTAGAAATGTCAAAATGAGCTCAAGATAAGGATCTGATATGATGGTAGTACAGTGGCCTTAGACAAAATGTTAAGTAAACAAAAACATTCCAAGGATACTAGAGGATTAGGATGTGCTGCCAATGAATGGTCTACAAGCAAGGAGACCTCCCACAAAGATATTCAATTTGTCTCCTCAAATGGAAACGGAAAAGATCAGACCTTCACTGCCAAAAACGCTCCAAAGAAAAGGATAGATCTAACTACAACCAGTGAGGTCATGAAGCTAAGAATGAAAATGATGTTGCTTGGAGGAACAATGATGAGCTAAAAGGAAAAGGGAAAATGGGAGAAGATAGCTTCACCGGAAGCAAGAACGTGAGAAGGCAAACTAGAAGGCCTTTCACCAGTAGAAGACAGGAAGATGTTGTTGCCCACACATCATGCCAAGTGTGGAAGAAGGAGGGATCTAATGGAAGACCGACAGTGAATGGACATCCCTAGATCCATTCTCGAAGAAGGAGAAATAGTCAGAGAAAACGAGTAAAATCACGTCATGTCTGGCAGAACAAATTTGTAAGTAATAAGCCACCTTTCTCTAGTTATTGATTTGAATGTAAAGGATTTGGTCATAGGACAAATGAATAGAAAATGAGGCCTAAGAATAGACAGGGTATTCCTCCTAGGAATAGCATGTTAGATTGAATGTAGAAACATGCATATGCCCACTCTCGGTTATGCTAACAAGAATCCATTTACTACTCCAAAAAATGCAAATGTTGTATGCTATGATTGCAATGAATTTGGCCATATAAATTATGATTGTAGGAAGAAGAACTCACCTTCCTATGGCAATCGGTGGAACTATCCTAATCAACTCAGTGGTAGTTATAGGACATATGAGAAGCAAAGACCTGCATGGAACAAAATGAAAAGTGTTCCTACACATGCAAGGAATTCAAGGAAATCGGTAACCAGTCAAAATGACCTGGTCAAAGGAGGAAGAGCTAACTGATATGTTAGAAGTTTCCCCAATCATGAGGTTGGGATGGATGTTGTGTGCTACTATAGCACTACTTCTAGCTATAATGGAGTATTCAGAAGTGCAAGGATCAATCAGCAGGAGAAGAAGAAACCTGCTCCCCAGACTGAAAAGGGGAAGAAAAGTGAGACCAAGAAGACATGGAGGAAGAAGCAGGAAAATAGGACCATGGACCAGCATTGTGCATTTTAATGCACAAGTGTTATCTCCTATGGCTTAAAGAAGATGTAGGACTCTGGGGGAGTTACATATTAACTAGATCTTTCACCCATTAATTGAATGTGGACAAGAAGATGAACAAGTTGCTACCAGTAAGAGGAAGAAAATTTGATGGAAATATGTGTAGTTACCCTCGATACTCATGGAAGATGGTTTATTGATGCAGATGAAATGAATAGTAGCCAAGGAAATAGGAACCAAGAATTAAAGGTAGAGAGGTAAGTGTCCCTGTGGAAAAGATGAACCAATACTGGACACCAGTATGTGCAGCATGCTACCAACACGAATAATGATCTGTGTTGGAGGTTATATAAGTCAATGAGTTGTGGGATCATTGCAGTAACTTTGGTAACCTGGATAGATGAGGTCATGTCTTAGGTGTTATTGGAAAGGACCTGAATTACATATGTTGACCTTATGTGCATACATATCTTTGGGTAAATTGGTTGGACAAGTGACCTGCTAGTTGGCATTGTGATCATGATGATAAATGTCATATGTATTGAGGTGAGTACCATTTTGGAATCTGGTAGATGAGAAATGAAGACCAAAGATCTGTGGTTTGGGGGGAGTTTAGAGCTATATCCTCAGATTGATATTAGATATACTGAACGCAGAAGTAGATTAAGTAGATGCTCAAAGAAGGAGAGAGACCCGTGTTAGCTATTAAGGGTTGTTTGGTACCTAAGCTTTCCATCTCAAGTGTAGATGATTAAGATGATGTTGTGCATAATATTCAAAGGGGGAGATGGACCCGGTAACATGGGGAGAAATATTCCTACTAGTGCTTGATAGATACAAGGAGGAATGTTATCTTAATAGTGCCCTTTTCCATTGTTGTCAAAGGAGGAGAAATTTATTCTAGTATAGCGGATACTACATGTGTTGACATCAATGCCAAAGGGGGAGATTGTTGGCATTGTGTTGTCATTGATGTCAACTAGTATAGGATGTTACCAGTTTCACTGACATTGATGTCAACTAGTGAATAAAAGGTTGTTGGCATTAGAGTATAATGTTAATTGAAATAGAAGATGGACCGGTAAGGGAGAAGAGTGGATGTGTTGTCATTGGTGATAACCATGACCATCATCATGCAGAAGGAAGAACCGGCATGTACTGGTATAATTGATGAGCAGTAATGTGACCACTCTAGAAAAGCATTGTTGATATGGTGTTACATATAACTGGGATGAAGAGATTACATGATGAGCATTGGTCATGCTGAAGTGGTAGAATACTATTTGGTTCACATCAACACTGGAGGCAAAGTAGAAGTATGAACAGGCCACCTGATTGCTATTATAAGGGTAATTAGTAGGACTTCCACCAAATGAAGAAGCCATCATAGGCTAGGTGATAGGTTGATAGAGTATGTTCCCTCTATTTGTAGGATGACATATGTCATGAAGATGTTGTATCCTCCCCCCAGCAAAGTCTCACTTGGATCAACAGAATGATTCCCTGATATGGACAAGTGATTGAATGCAGAGACTGGTTATACTAGTGAAAGAAGAATGAGGTGTTGAGATGGTGTGTTTGTCATCTTGACAAATCAAATGGGAATAGAACCGGTTTGATGAAGAAGGATGCTAGTGAGTTTGGGTGTGATGACTTGGTGTCATCAATGTGTCTCTTCAGCAAGAAGGAAAGTATGTTGTCCACTGGCAGACACATCTACCAAAATCTATATTGATGTTAGTTGACATGTTATGTCAACCGGTGAATCATCAAAGAAGAAATAAGGAAGATAAGGTTCTCACCTAATAAAGAGGAGTGCAACTGAGTGACCAGAATGTGAAAGAGTGGAAGACCTTCAACTGATGGAGTTACATATGATGTGTTGCTCCCGATAGCTATTGTGGACTGGCATGGTTGTTGCCCGGTTGATGTACTACTCTAGCAAGATTAAACTATTGTAGGCATGAAGGTTTACCGGCAAGGTGTTATATGCTAGTAGGGTTTTTTTATCAGAAGATGAAACTGATTATCTGTGTGTTTGGTGACTAGGCATGAACAGACAAAATAGTGTGATGAGGTGGATACCGACTGTGATGCCACCTCAAGATGAAGTGGCAAAATTGCATGAAGTGGCAGATGAAATATGCACAGGATAGTGAAGTAAGGGCGGTGAGGTAGTTGTGATTGGTTTGACATTAATGGTGACTGCAAAGCTTGAGGTATAGAAGGAGAGTTGTGCGGCTCGAGATTAAGGATAGAGTGATTGTGCGAATCAAAGTAGGTGAAGGAAACAACTGAGCTATTTATGGTGATTGAATGAGAAAAGCAAACAGATTGATTGTAGATTGCTAAAGAAGGAAGGCGTGTTTTGGAAGACATGATATTGAGAAAAATGTGCAAGTAGTCATCTTAGAGTTGTGATCCGATCAGATCTGATTGGATTCGATGTGCCTTGTGATCAGTGAGAAAACCCTAAGGTGCCAAGTTTGAATTTTATTTTTTTTGGCACAAAGTTTGGGTTATAAATATACCATTGTTGTCAAAGGGGGAGAAAGTTACTGTAGTATACTAGATACTACATGTGTTGACATCAATGCCAAAGGGGGAGATTGTTGGCATTGTGTTGTCATTGATGTCAACTGGTATAGGATATTACTAGTTTCACTAACATTGATGTCAACTAGTGAATAAAAGGTTGTTGGCATTAGAGTATAATGTTAACCAAAATAGAAGATGGATCAGTAAGGGAGAAGAGTGGATGTGTTGTCATTAGTGACAACCATGACCATAGTCATGCAAAAGGAAGAACTGGCATGTACTGGTATGATTGATGAGCAGTAATGTGACCACTCTAGAAAAGGACTGTCGATATGGTGTTGCATATAACTGTGATGGAGAGATTATATGATGAGCATTAGTCATGCTGAAGTGGCAGAATACTGTTTGGTTCACATCAACATTGGAGGTGAAGTAGAAGTATGAACAGGCCACCTGATTGCTAGTATAAGGATCACAAGAAGGACTTCCACCAGATGAAGAAGCCATCATAGGCTAGGTGATAGGTTGACAGAGTATGTTCCCTTTATTTGCAGGATGACATATGTCATGAGGATGTTGTATCCTCCCCCTGGCAAAGTCTCAATTGAATCAGTAGAATGATTCCCTGAGATAGACAAGTGATTGAATGCAGAGACCGGTTATACTAGTGAAGGAAGAATGGGGTGTTTAGATGATGTGTTTTTCATCTTGACAAACCAGATGGGAATAGAACCGGTTTGATGAAGAAGGATGCTAGTGAGTCTGCAGGAATAGACATGGGATACCGGGATACTGAAGTAAGGTTGATACAGAATGGTTGGAGTGTCATCAATGTGTCTCTCTGGCAAGAAGGAAAGTATGTTTTCCACTGGAAGATACATCTACCAAAATCTATATTGATGTTAGTTGACATGTTATGTCAACCGGTGAATCATCAGACAAGAAACAAGGAAGATAAGGTTCTCATCTTTTAAAGAGCAGTGCAGTTGAGTGAGCAGAATGTGAAAGAGTGGAAGACCTTCAACTAGTGGAGTTACACATGATGTGTTTCACTAGATAGCTATTGTGGACCAGCATGGTTGTTGCCTGGTTGATGTACTACACAAGCAAGATTAAACTAGTGTAGGCATGAAGGTTTACTGGCAAGGTGTTATATGCTAGTAGGGTTTGTTTATCAGTAGATGAAACTGATTATCTATGTGTTTGGTGACTAGGCATGAACTGACATAATAGTGTGATGAGGTGGATACCAACTGAGATGCCACATAAAGATGAAGTGGCAAACTTGCATGAAGTGGTGGATGAAACATGCACAGGACAATGAAGTGAGGTCGGTGAGGTAGTTGTGATTGGTTTGACATTAATGGTGACTGCAAAGCTTGAGGTAGAGTTGTAGAGTTGTGTGGCTTGAGATCTAGGATAGATTAATTGTGCAAATCGAAGTAGGCAAAGGAAACAATTGAGCCATTTATGGTGATTGACTGAGAAAAGATGATAGATTGATTGCAGATTGGTAAAGAAGGAAGGCGTGTTTTGGAAGAGATGATATTGATAAAAATGTGCAGGCAGTCATCTCAGATTTGTGATCCAATCATATCTAATTGGATTCAATGTGCCTCGTGATAAATGAGAAAACCCTAAGGCACCAAGTTTGAATTTATTTATTTTTTGCAGGAAGTCTAGGTTATAAATATGCAAGCCTAAGAGATAGGAAAGTGTTGTTGTATGAGAGAAGATAGTGTTGTTGTGAAGTGACTATGTTACTTCTGCATGTGAGAGTAAAATAGCTAGGTGCTCAACAATTATATCAGAAGAGAGTGAGAGTGGGTGAAAATCAGGTTGAAGTGTTCAACTAGTAGCAGAGCAAAACCGATAGTGTCCATATCGGAAGAGAAAAAGTGAAGGAAGTTGCAGAGAAGGCAGACAAAAAGAAAGCAAAGTGTTGTATTGGTAAAGAGAAGATAGTAAGGTGGAGATCTAGTAGAGCAGATGAAGAGGAGAGGTGTACCGGTAGAGTTTACCGGTAGAGAAATAGTAGATGAGAGCAGCAAGAGAAGTGAGTTAGTGTAGCAGAGAAGGTATCTCACCATCAAAGAAAGGTATATGAAATGGTTGCAAGATTCACTTGTAACAAGACAACTACTTTTGTAATGGAAGTTATCATTGTGATCACTGAGTTGTAGCTCGGTGCAGGGGTTGGTGCTTCTTGGGTTGGTGCCCTAAAGTAGGGGTTGGTACTCCTTGGGTTGGTCTTCTAAATCAGGAGTTGGTGCTCCTTGGGTTGGTGCCCTAAATCAGGGGTTGGTGCTCCTTGGGTTGGTGCCCTAAACATTATAGTTGTTTTTCATTGTGAGGCTGGATTGGAGAAGTAGTCTCCAACAGCATTGCTCACTGAGGTTTTTCCCATCTTTGTTTTTCCCTATACATCCTAGTGTTATGAGATGCCTCCTTGTGTGTGATTGTTCTGAGTTGGTCTCCTTACTAACCGGTATGTCTCCATTGTGTTAGATCCCATAACCGGTATACACACATTACTTAGTTAAAGAGAAAAAGATTAAGAACCACTGATTCACCCCCCTCTCAGTGGTGCATTGTGTCTAACAACAACAATAATATTCATGTAATGTCCATTTTCTTTGATGTATAGATTACTATCTGCATTTCCCTTTCTGAAACCTTTCTCTTGAAGATACTTATCTAACCTTGAATACCATTCTCTTGGAGCCTGCTTCAAACCATACAATACCTTCTTCAATCGACACAAAAAAGTTTCATCATCATGCAGAAAAAAACCTTTCGGTTGTTCTATGTAGACTTCTTCCAAATTACCATTCAAGAAGGCAGATTTAATATCCATTTGATATACCTTGTATCCTTTGTAGGCAGAGATTGCTATGAACATTCTAAAAGCCTCAAGTCTTGCAACCTGTGCAAATGTTTCTTCAAAATCAATTCCTTCTACTTGAGAATACCCTTTGCACACTAATATTTCTTTATGCCTGACAATCTCACCTTCTTCATTCATCTTGTTCCGGTAGATCCATTTAGTAACAATGATATTCTTATCTGCTAGTCTAGGAACTAACTCCCAAGTCTTGTTCTTTTCAATCTGCTACAGCTCTTCTTCCATTGCATCCATCTATTTATCACTTTTGTTGGCCTCATTAAATGTTTTGGGTTCCATTTCAGTCATGAGGCAAAAATTAACTTGTTCATTGTTTCGTGCAAGTCTTCTTCTAGTCTACACACCATCATTTTTATTTCCTATAATCTGCTCTTTCGGGTGATTTTTCTGCACATATCTATTAGGGGTCTTCCTAGGTGCCTCTTTGTGTTCACTTTTTGATTGCACTTCATCTTCATCATAGGAGTTATCATACCAATTTACTTGTGTTTGTCTGCCTTTATGCAAGTCTTCGTCAACTCTTACATGCACACTCTCAATGACTCTTCTCAGTCTTTTGTTGTAGCATTTCTAGGCCTTATTGTGAGTGGAATAACCCAAGAAAATAACTTCATCACTCCTAGAATAAAAATCACCTAAACCATCTTCATCTCTCTTGATGAAGCATTTACTTCCAAACACTTTGAAGTGTTTGACTGATGGCTTTCGGTCATACCACAATTCATAAGGTTTCATTATGTTATTTACTCTCAACTGAACCTGGTTCAATGTATATATAGCAGTATGAACTGCTTCCTTCCAGTATATATCTGGTATGTTTGCCTCATTAACATTGTTCTCACCATCTCCTTGACAGTCCAGTTTTTCCTTTCTACAACATTGTTTTGTTGTGGTGTCCTTGGGGCTGAATACTGCCTTTTGATTGCATGTCTCTCATAGTAGTCTTCAAACTCATTTGATGTGAACTCACCACCCCAGTCAAATCTCAAACACTTCAGCTCGCATCCACTTTCCTTCTCAACCATCTTCTGAAATATTTTGAACCTCTCATATGCTTGTGGTTTTTCATGTAGAAAGGTGACCCATGTCATTCTTGAAAAATCATCAATGAACAGCATGAAGTATCTTTCACCAGCTAAAGCTCTTGTTCTGGCTGGTCCACATGGATTAGTATGCACAAATTTTAAGGGCCTTGAGGTATTATGTTATTTGGTCTTGAAGGTCACCTTAGTCTTCTTACCTCTTAGACATTCATCAAAAAATGTTCTTATCAGTTTGATGATCTGTGGTATATGTCTCACATAGCCTTTCTTGCTCACCTTAACCAAATTATTAAATTTTATATGGCCTAATTTTTTGTGCCACAACCAACTATCATCTACTTGTCCCATCAAACATTAGGATTCAAATCATTCTTTGAGGTTGTATAAATTTCCATCTGTCCTTTTTCCTTCTGTGATAATTTGTCTAGTACTCTCCTTTCTTATCTGACAACCGGTAGAGTCAAAAGTGAACTTGTATCCTTTATCACACATCTAACTCACACTCAAAAAATTATGTTTTAGGCCTTCCACATAGTAAACATCATGTGCTTTTAATTTTTCATCTATGTTCAGGGTTCATTCCTCTTATCCTGATGGAAGAGTTGTCTCCAAACCTCACCGATCCTCCATTCCAATATTCAAACTTGATGAACTTATTTCTGTCTCCAGTCATGTGATTGGAACAACCACTGTCAACTACCCATAAACTTCTTCTTTCTACATGAAGGGCAGTCTGGACAATCAAACTTGACTTGGCCTTATTCTTATCCTTTTCTACCAAAAATTGTTTGGCTTCCTTCTCCTTTCTTGCAACACCTTTCTCCTCTGGTTTTTCTTCTGGTTTCTGAATCGGTACTACCTTCTTTTGCTTAGATATGTTGAGCTTGCAATTTTTTACAATGTGACCAAAACTTTTACAATGATAGTATTTTATATTTACACTAATGATGAATTTGAAAAATTATTGTGAGGTACTAACATATTTCTTCTACATTCATAACTCCTATGACCATACTTACTACACTGATAACAAAAAACATTCATATCCTAGAGTGTAGAAAATGGATTTCTACTTGCAAAACTAGTATAGGGCTTATGCATCAAACTACAATCAGCAATTCTATATCCAAACTTATTACACCGGTAACAGTAACCATGGAATTTGGGTACATACCACACTTGTCTATTTGGACTAGAAAACCTTTGTCTCGCCAGGTGTCTTCTTCTCACATTATTGACTTTAGTGAACCCTTCATTATCAACCTTGTTCTTGCCATTAGGATCTGCATTCTAGTACAATGAGTGAGCCTTCTAGTTCAAGGTTTGAGCATTCCGGTTCACAAGTTGATTTCTTGTAGCTTCGGCATAGGTCTTCTTCTTAGTAGTTTTGTTGGCTGTAAAGGTTTGTTTTTCTTTACTTTCACTTGAAGAAGTAAATTGTATCTCCTTGCAAGATGAGTCTTTATTGTTGGAACTCTATCCCTCTTCAAATCCTATACCTCTAGTATCTTTTGAGTGCTTCAGATTACTCAATATCTTTTCCAAGGCGTCAATGTTGCTCTCATATTTGCTCCACATATTCAATTCATTCTTGCTCTTTTCAAGCTCCTTTATGAGCCTTACGATTTATTCTTCCAAATTCTGATGCTCCTTCTCCTTCTTTATTAAATAAGAGCATGTAACTTCACATATCCTTTTACCTTCTTCCAACTAGAGTTTCAAATCAGAAATTGTTTTCTTGGACTCCTCCAGAGATTTCTCTAAATGATATTATTCTTCTACAATAGCATACTTAAACTTCTTGAGTTCCCTTTGTGTTTCTCTCAACTCCTCAAGAGCACTTATGAGCTCACCTTCTGAGTCCACTTCATCTTCAATCTCTTCATCTTCATTAGCTCCATCAACCGGTTCATCTTGTGCCATAAAGAGATTAATTTCTATTCAATCATCATAGTAGTCATCTTCTAAGGCACTTTCTTTATCTGTAGCATCATCTTCAAAAGTATACAAGTTGTTTTTCTTCTAGTAGCTTCTTCTTTCTTGTTAGTAGGCTTTCTTATTTTTATCCTTACCTGAAGGTCTTCTGGTGCTTTGTTTCTCCTCTCCACCATTCTCACAATAGGGACATTTTGAAGCAAAGTGTCCTATTTTACCATAGTTAAAACATTTGAAAGATAATTTTCCTTTGTACTTGTTGGATCCTCTTTTAAGCTTCCTTACAAATTTTCATACCACTATATCTGAGTCTTCACTATTTTCTACATGAGAAATTTCTTCCTTACCCTTTGTGATGGAGTTGAAAGCAGCCTCTTTTCTTGAAGTTTCTTCACCAGTTATTCTCATCTCATAAGCAATTAGGGACCCAAATAACTCATCCATTGAAAAGGTTTTCAAATCCTTGCCTTCTTCTATTGCAGAGACCTTTATATCATACTTAGATGTGAGTGATCTAAGTATATTTTTGACAATAACTTCATCAGATATATCCTCTCCAAGTCCTCTAATAGTATTCACTGTTTCATCAACTCTTTGAAGATAATCAGCAATATTTTCTTCATCTTCCATTTTCAAGCCTTCAAGTTGAGCTCTCAGTGTTTGCAGTTTCACCTCCTTGACCTTGACATCTCCTTCAAATAGTCTCTTCAACTTATCCCAAGTTTCCTTAGCAGATGAGTAGTGCATAACCTTAACAAACTCATTATCAGACAATCCATTGAGAATAGCATGCTTGGCCTTGGCATTGTTTTCATACTCCTTCTTAGCATCTGAATCTATAGGAGGAGCATTAGCAACAGTATACCCATTCTTCACAGACATCCAAACATAAAAACCTAGGGAAGATAGATAGGTTTCCATTCTTCTCCTCTAGAATGCATAGTTGGCACCATCAAACATGGGAGCTTTGGAGGAGGATTCATTCCTTGCCATTGTGTTCTTAAACCAAAATCTACCCAAGCTAGAGAAAGCTTTGACCAACATGGAACCTAAGGCTCTGATACCAATTGTAGAACACAAGATATCACTGAGAGGGGGGTGAATTAGTGATTATAAACAATTTCAATTAGTGTGTGTACAACTGGTAGAATAATGAAAACACTAACAAGCAATCACATGCAAGAGCACATCACATAACACTGGATATACGAGGAAAACCCAATGTGGTAAAAACCTCGGTGAGAAATGTTGTTGCAGATCTACTGCTCTAATCCAGCCTCATAATGAAATAACAATTTTACAGTGTTTAGGGCACCAACCCCTAACAATTTATGGGCACCTACCCAAAGGAGAACCAACCCCTAATCTATTATGAGCACCAACTCAAGGAGCACCAACCCCTACACTAAGCACCCACTATGTGAAATATAATGAGATATAAAAAATAATACAATGATAAGCACCTTGTTACAAATGAGTTTTGTAACCCCTGCAAACAATTCCCTATGTTGGTTGAACTCTTTTATGTCGCACTGCTTCTTCTCTACCAGATTCCAGTTCTCTATGTTTGAATCCTCTTCAACTCGGCTTCTACTTTGTCAAATCTCCTCTCACACTCTCTCTACTCTTCTTCACTCTCTGTTGCTACCTCATCGGTTCAATCTTTGTTGGTTTGATGGACTATGATACTCTGTAACTTCTTACCGGTTACCTTAAACCATGTCGGTTAAACCCCTCTTGCCGATTCTTCTTCTAACACTTAGTCACTTCAATATTTTGCTATCAACACTCAAATTGATCAACTCTCATCTAGCATAATCACACTTTCTCATCAATCATCTTAAGTCTTTGATCTGTACATTTATACACATGCTTTCCCGCCAAAATAAAAATTCAAACTTTACGCGCCTAGGGTTTTCTTCACCAACCACAATTCGTATCAAATCGGATCTCATCTTCTTGAATCAACAACCTGCAACATATCAATAAAAATCTCTATCCCTTTTATTCTTCCAATGCACATTTACTCTATTTAGCAAACTGAACCCTATTCATCGGCCTTAATTTTGTCGATCACAATAAATGATCTAGTTGTTTCCTTTTCCAGATCAACAAGACAATCAGATGTCCTTCTTCGATCATAACACCAAAAAATATTTGCCTTCAATCTGCTTTGAGATGAAATCATCTGCAATTGATCTATTATTTTTTATGTCTTCATTTAATATCGACCTAATCGGAAACTACCTCATCGATGCACTATTCACCTACCACTACATGTTCGCCACCTAGAGTCCACATGTCATCTCTTTCGGCATCCAATATCACTTGATTGTGTCAATTCAAACTTGGTCACCGACCAAACATACTATCGGTATACACCAACCGATTAACCTTCATATCATGCACTTATATGTTCTATTGGTTAGGACATATTATCCCAGACCACACTCGCCCAACCACGAAACATACCAGGGGTAAGCCATTGTTAGAAATCTTCATCATTTACCAGTGATAGTCCTCAACTATTTTTCCAAAGTGGCAAACACTTCACATCCTTTCATCTTCTTATTTGGGTCCTTCAATTTATCTCTTTGCTTGCTTACTGGTTGACATACTTACCGGTTGACATCAACATGCCAACAATCTTCAATACTCCTACTTGCATACTGGTAACATCAACTTGCATACTGGTTGACATCAATGACAACACAATGCCAACATAAACCAATTTGTAAAATGGTTACAATAAATCATAGGAATATGTTGACATCAATGACAACAACATATACTAGCAGCAGCAATGTCCAACAATCTCCCCCTTTGGTATTTATGGCAACATATGAATGTGAAAAACAATCAATGCAAAGAAAGAAAACATCTCCAATAAACTCCCCCTAAGATCAGGTAGATAAAATAGTTTTTCACATGCTTTCTCCTCCCCTTTGGCATCAATAACAAATATTCTTAAAACAAAAAACCAAACTCTCCCCTTTTGACAAACAAATCATGATTATCTCCCCCTTAAACATATAACCAATCCAGCCATAAACAGACTCCTCCACCGGAGGAGTAGCATAAACTCATCAATCTGAAAAAATAAGATAAGACTATGAGGTCCACTGAATTGATGCAACTCAATGCACCTAGTTCTCATCAAGAGGGGTAGATACCCCTAACTTGTCTCTCAAATAGACAAATGTATCTACAAGAAAAGGCTTTGTGAAAATTTCAAAAATTTGCTCCTTTGTAGACACATACTCCAGCTTCACTTCCTCTTCACTAACTTTTTCTCTCAAGAAATGATACTTGATTGATACATTTTTAGTCTTTGAATGTTGCACTGAATTATTTGACATTATATTAATAGAACTAGAATTATCACAATATATGACAGTAGGCTCATCATAGATAACTTTGATATACTTCAACATTTGCTTCATCCAAACTACCTGAGTGCGGTTACTAGCAGTAGCAATATACTCAGCTTTAGTAGTATATAAGGACACTGAATCTTGTTTCTTACTTTCCCATGAAACAATTTCTTACCCAAAAAGAATGGACCATTGGAGATACTCTTCCAGTCATCAACATCACCATCCCAATCAGCATCAGTGTCAGCATATAACATGAAATCATCACTCCTCAGATACCACAAACCATAATTCTCAGTTCCTTTCAAGAAGCCGAATATCCTCTTTACAGCAGTGACATGACTCTCTATCGGATTAGCTTGATATCTAGCAACCATGCATACAGCATGCATAATGTCAAGTCTAGTTTGAGTCCAGTATAGCAGTCCACCAACCATAGATATGTACAAGGTCTTATTAGCTTTCAGAGATTCATCATTTTTAGACAATTTGCAGCCCGACACCATAGGAGTTCCAGCTGCTTTAGAATATTCTAACCCAAACTTCTTCAACAATTCCTTCACATATTTAGTTTGAGATATAAAAATATTTTTTCTTGTCTGTGAAATCTGCAATCCTAAGAAAAATTTCATCTCTCCTATCATAGACATCTCAAATTATTTCTTCATATCACCGGAAAACTTCATGCTCAAGTCATCATCTCCTCCAAAAATAATATCATCAAAAAAAACTTCAATAATTAATATATTGTCATTCTCAATCTTGAAATATAGATTACTATTAGCAGTACCTTTATTAAATCCCAATTTCAGAAAATACTTATCCAGTCTAACATACAAGGTTCTAGGGGCATGTTTCAATCCATTAAGAGATTTCTTCAGTTTGCATACCTATCTCCATCATCTAATAATGAAAATCCATTAGATTGCTTAATGTACACTTCTTCCTCAAGATCACCATTCAAGAAGGTTGACTTGACATCCATTTGATATACCCTTAAATACTTATAAGCAGCACATGCAAGCAATCATCTAACAACTTCAAGTCTAGATACTGGAGCAAAAGTCTCCTCATAATCAATTCCTTCTTTCTAATAATATCCTTTACATACCATTGTTTCTTTGTTTCTGACAACCTCACCAGCTTCATTCAGATTTGTTCCTAAATACCCATTTAGTACAGATCACATTCTTGTCTCTAGGTCTAGGCACAAGTTCCCATGTGTTATTCTTTCCAATATGGTTTAATTCTTCTTCCATATCCTTTATCCAATTTTCATCTTTGCAAGCCTCAACAACATCTTTAGGTTCTATTTTATAAATCAAACATACCTTTTCAGCAGCTAACCTTCTTCTAGTCATCACACCTTTGTTTTTATCACCAATCATCTGATTTTCAAAGTGATTCAAACTTACATACCTTGGAGCCTTTTGATTTCTAGGTTCTTGCACCTCTTCACTGGCAGTAGCAACATCTGGATTAGCTGTCTCTACCGGATCAGTCTACTTCAATTCTTTAGTCTAATTTCATGTTAAGACAATGTCCTGATCATCATATCTAGATGCTCTGATTTATTTTCCACAACTCTCATCAACCTTAATGGCATTTTCCACTATCTTTCTCAATCTCTTATTGTAGCACTGATAATCTTTGCTCTTTGTTAAATATCCCAAGAAAATTCCTTCATGACTTCTTGCATCAAACTTTCCTATATCATCATCTCTCTTGATATAACACTTGCTTCCAAAAATTCTAAAATATCTCACATTAGGAACATGACAAAACCATAGCTCATAAGGAGTCTTACTAGTATCACCTTTACATAAACTCAGTTGAATGTGTAATTAGTAGTGCTAACAGCTTCTCTCCAGTAGATCTCTAGAACATTCCCTTCAATTAACATAGTCCTTGCATCATCCAAGATAGTCATGTTCTTCCTTTGAACAACTCCATTCTCTTGTGGGGTTCTAGGAGTAGGTAATTGTCTTCTAATTACATGCTTATCACAGAATGAATCAAACTCACCAAAATAGAATTCTCCTCCTTTATCAGAGCTCAGACATTTCACCTTCAATCCTATCTCAGTCTCAACCTTTGCTTTTGAATTTGTCTAATGCTTCTGATTTCTCCTTCAAAAAGACAACCCACATCATTCTGGGATAATCATCAATCAATAACATAAAATATTTGTCACCCTACACACTTCTAATATTTGTAGGTCCACATAGGTCATTATGTACAAGATCTAGCAATCCATCAGACGTATACTGCTTACTTTTCAAATAAATTCTTGTTTTCTTTCACATTTGACATTCCTTACATACCAGATTAGCAGGCTTAACAATTTTAGGCAAAACTCTAATAGCTTGTGTAGAATTAATCTTAATCATTGAGTCAAAATTAACATGATACGTTCTCCTATGCCACAACCAACTTTCGTCAATCTGAGAAATCAAACAACTTTTCTCACTAGCATTCAAATGAAAGATATTACCTTCAGTCTTAGTTCCAGATGCAATCTCTATACTGGAAGCATTTAGGATTCTGCATTTTCCATTCTTGAATTTCAAATAATAACCTTTGTCCACCATCTTTCCAACACTTAAAAGATTATGCTTCAAACCTTCAACATACAAGACATCATCAGTGTTATGCTTCCCATCAAAGGAAATATAGCCTCTACAATGGATCACACAAGCTTTATCATCTTCAAACCTTACTATTCCACCATCATACCTTTCCATATTCACAAATTTTCTTTTATCACCGGTCATATGATGTTAACAGTCATTTTCAATCACCCATTCATCTTTCTCTTCAACTTTAGTAGCTAAAGTTTTCTCCTCAATAGTGCAACTTGTGGAATCAACAAGTACTAGTCCATCTTCTTTAATAGCAATAAACACAACTTCATCTCCTTTTGATTCTTCATCTATAACACCTTCATTAGCAACATAGTAACAATTCTTCTAATTCTTATACTTCTAGTTAGGCTTGTAAGGCTTGTCATATTTCTCATACTTCTCATATCTATCATTCCTATCATGCTTATCAAATTTATCATGCCTACCATATTTAGACATTCTCTTTGGGCATCTAGAAGCAAAATGTCCTATCTTATTGCAAGAGAAACATTTTAGAGGCAATTTTCATTCACATTTACTAGCTTCCTTGGGCATTCTTCGGACAATCAATGCTTCAAGCTCATCCAATTCTCTTTCTTTCTCTTCCATCTCTCTTCTCTCGCTTTCATATCTAGATATTCTACATTCTTCAGGGTCATACTTCTACTTTCCAGATACAGATGCTCTAAATGCTATCTCAGACTTTCCATGTGACTCACCAAATTTTCTCAGTTCAAATGCAGCAATCTTTCCAACCAACAATCTCTTGACACATTAGTCACACTCTAGATCTCATCAATATCAGCTACCTTATATTTGTAAGTAGCAGGCAATGATCTCAGCACCTTAGCAACAATTTTATCTTCTTCAAGGGTTCCACCGACACATCCGATACCTAGGACAAGTTCATTCACTTTAGCCATAAAGGAATATATGTTCTCATCTTCTCCCATTCTTAGCATCTCATACTTCCCTTTCAAACTCTGCAACTTAACAACTTTTACTTGTTTATCTCCTCCATACAAGGTCTCAATCTTCTCACAGATCTCATGTGTGGTATGAAGTCCCATTACATTAGTCATTTCAGAATTAGTTAGGGCTCTCAGCAATGCTTCCTTCACTCTAATGTTATGTTCAATGTCCTTAATCTCATCAGTAGTAACTAGTCCATTCTGAGGAACAGAATAGGCATTCTATGTAATTTTTCAGTAATCCTCTCCAAGACATCTCAAGTGCACCTCCATCTGGTTCTTCCATATAGCATAGTTACTTCCATCAAATCTTGGACTCTCCTTCTTAAAGATAACACCTCCAATTTCCATCCTCAATCTCCCCAAGTGGTCAAGCTTCTTCTGGAAGATCATACCAATTGTTGCAACAATAATGAAGGAAAACTAAGAGGGGGGGTGTATCAGTTTTCACCTGATCAACAAACTTAACTTCAAATGCAAATCTAATAAACTGTAGCAACAGAAAAGATAAGAAAATTGATAACACAACACACAAAACCAATATTTTGACATGGAAAGCCTGGTTAAGGGAAAAACCACGATGGGAACCTACCCATAATAAGATGATACTCTGTAGTAGTATGAGTAAATATTACAATGGGGAATGCACCAACATTCAAGCTCACTGCCTAGATCTCACTACTCAAAAAAATATAATAACCTGGAAAGCTACAACCCTCAGGGAAGTCTCACTAACTTACAAAAATTTTCAGACTACAATCCAAAAGGAATGAACTACAATAATAGCATCTACTAATGCCTAATGTCAGTTTCGGTTAAGCACATATATGTGCTTTGCAACCCTCCAAAACTCTACTCAATCACACTATCGAAGGATGAATTCCTTTGTTTGCACATACACCATTCTCTGGTAATGTAGACACACCACCAACAACATAAATTACATGACTTTATCACCTATTTATACAATTCATCAACCTTGACACCAAGGTTGGCTAAACCCTCAACACCTAATTACAAAATTACATTACATGATACAAGGATCAACCACCAGACCAATATAATGATATACATGATATAACATGGACCTAAAGCAAGTCTCCAAACACAAAAAACCACCAGAAATTATGCCAAGATCAACCACAACACGCTAAGAATACAGCATAACACGAAGAATATCACTGGATTATGAATATCACCGCATTATTTTCACAAAGCCTTTTCTTGCAGATACATTTGTCTATTTGAGAGACAAGTTAGGGGTATCTAATCCTCCTGATGAGAACTAGGTGCATTGAGTATTTGGGTTATCACCTATTTTGTCCTAATTGATCCAATTCAACTTAGAAAGAGGGAATCAAACCCTAACCAGTGAACCTAATCTGAAATATCAACACTTTCCTTAGTTGTATTAAGGCTAGATCTATTGGATTCGCCCCTCTTTTAATGTATTGGCTAATTTGGTTAATTAGTGGTCTTATCCTACTTGGTGAAACCCTAATTCCAAGTTATACCATTACTGTTAGATACTTGGTTAATCCCAAAGATACTGAGAGGGGGGGGTGAATAAGTGTCTGACTGGTAGATGAAAGATTTAAACTTATTTGCAATTTTGTAACTGAAATTAATATACTGGTAAGCAAACAATAATGCATTAAAGAGAAACAAAAGAATCAACATCAATGCACACCATAACATAGATATTTTGGCGAGGAAACCTAGTAAGGGAAAAACCTCGGTGGGATTTGTGACCCACAATATTTACTCACTGGACAATATGAATAAATATTACTCAGTACAATAGGGGCCTACACATGAAGGAAGGCCAACTCCCTAGAGCTCACTGCTCAACAAAAAAAATGGAGTCCCATTCACTACACAATTGGATGGTTAAATCCAATAACAATGTATTGCTTCAAAATAGCATCTACAATGTTGGATTCAGTACTGGTTTAAGCTCTGTCTGATAAATCTGCCAAAAACCTTGCTGGTAAATGATTCTGCTAACACAAAATAGTCTTCACTCTACCCTGCTTCTTATTCTCTCTCAAGATAAACACATCAAAGTGCATATACAATTATCCAGTATCATATCCCTATCTTATCACATGTACCGCTTACATACACACATTTCATTACCTTCTTCTTTTCAAATGACCTACAAGATCTCAGACATATATGAGTCTTTATAATACATCATGTTGTCCATACAATTACAATTTACATTACATAAACAATATTATTTCTAGGTCGGCTTTGGATGTCGGTATGATCTGTTTCCTGTGTAAACTGGATGTCGGTGTGAATAAACCTTGTTGTATCTGTTGGTGCTGGTAGGTGAAGTATGTTGCCTGTTGAACCTATGAAACCACTTTATTTCCATCAATGAGAACATCTACCATTCTCATCTGAGTGTATAATGCCAACAATCTCCCCCTTTAGCATTAATGGCAACACTCATGAAAAAAATAAAAAAAATGAAATCCAAAACTGAAAGTGCTCTCCCTGAGCAAATGATCTCCTTCTGTTCACTTGTCACCATGCCTTACTCTATACATTTTTCTCACTATACCACTCCCCCTTTAACATCAATGACAAAGGATGTTAGAAGTATCCAAAATTCAAAAATTTACCTAGATACCTGTAGTCTATTATGTACAATCTGAAAAATATCCGCCAAATCTAAGTTAAGACCTTGTAGGAATTTTGTAATGTCAGTAATTATTGCTTTAGTCTGCTTGATCGTACTAGTAAGATAGTGCATTTGTTGTTCTGGTGATTTGTCTCCTTGAATTGTTGCCTTGGATAGTTCATTCTGGTGTGTTAATACATTATCTAATCTTGGACCAAGTTTATTCATTAACTCTTGGGTTTTCATCTTCAACCTTTCTTTCTCTCTTTCCAAATTTTCAATTTTCTCTTCATGAATAGCCATTTCCTGATCTAAGACTGATGTTAGTTCTGAAGAACCAATCATGTTATTTGCAATGTCATCAATCTCTTTCTGAGTTTTCCTGATTTGATCATCAATATATTTTTTTAAATGATGAGGTTTGCAAGCTTCCCTGTACAATTCCTTATATTCCAAAATAATGGAATTCAATGCCAGTAGAAATGAATCAATCTACCGATTACAATCCTTTATTATTTTATCAAGGAATTCTTCTTTTTCTTTATTTACTCTTTCTTGAATAGTTTCCTCATTTATTTTATCTAAAGACTGAATGTTAGAAGAGATGAATTTGGACAATGTGTCCAATTTACCTATTGAGCCAACAATGTGATCTACCTTGCACGTCAGTGCAATCATTTGTAAAATTGGTAGAGAGACATCAATAGCCTTAAATTCTAAGGCATTGCACTCAGTTATCTTCTTTATAGAATCCAAAAGTACTTCAGTGACAGTTGTCAGTTTGAAGTCCATAGTAGAAGTATTGGGAGGTTCTGCATTAAGTTTCTTCTCTTCTCCAAATACCTGTTCAGCCACCTTAGCCACCTCCTTATTCTCATCCTTACTCTCATTCTTATTCTCTCTCAGTTCAGATTCTGTTTGTTCTTGTTATTTTTCTATTGGTATCTCAACATTCTGGTGAGTGTCAACTGTGATAGATTCTGATTTCTTTTCCTTAGCAATTTCCTTATCCATTATAATATTGATGTCCTGAGTGTCAACATTCATTGTGAATAGAATGTTTGACTTGGGGTCAATATCATCTGCTTTCACTTCCTCTGACTTCTCTTCAGGCTGATTTTGCATTTCTGTTGGTGCCTCTACTACTATCGGTGGGGTGTCCTAAGCTAGTGGGGGTAAGTTATCTTTTATTGTGAAGTCAGGTACACTACCAACCTTATTCTTTCCTTTCTCTCCTTTTTGGTATACCTTAGTAAAAGATTTGGCAACCTTTTGTCTTTCTTTTTCTTCTCTTTTCTCTTTCTGCACAAAGAAAATATCCCATTTATCTATTGTCTCATCTACTATTTCCTTTATTCTGTTGGCCATGAGGCTTACTTGCCAGTGACCACTTGCAAAAATAGTTTTGTTAGCTTCAGCTATCAATTCATCAATTTCTTGTCTATATTTAACTGGATGAACAACCAACAAATTTCAACCTTTAATTTCTTATCCAATTCCATAGTAGACATTCTTTTAGCTTCAAGTCTCAGATATAAGTCATTAGGGAGAACATCCATGACTTCAATAAGAACTTTCTTATATATACCTAAGTACAAAATTATGCTCTCCTCAATGGTATCCTTATCAGAATCTTTGAAAGAGTGATAGAACTTACTAACATTTCCAAGATTGCCATCCTAAGTTATCTTATTTACAAGCTCTTCCGGTGAAAGAGTATCAGATACCTTTTGTTCTGGTTTCTTCTGTGTGACCTTCTTCTTGGGACCACTGGGCTCTCTGTCATCCTATTGTTTCTTTCTTAGAATCCTTGTTTTCTTTGGTGATGGAGCAGGTGCCAGTGAGGATTTTCTCTTCTTCCTATCCACCCTTTTGAATTTTGCAGCCTTGTTATTATCAAAGTCAGATGAGGTAGCCATAGGAGAAATATATGCTATCGGTTGTTGTTCTTATTTTCTTTCTTGTGTAGCAACACCACTCATCAGATCAAGTTTCAACAATCCCTTTGTAACAACTTCAACAAACTTTGAAGCATCTTTCAATATTTTGTCTCTTTTCTTCCTTTTCTTCTGAATTTCAACATCTTTTTCAATAGTTTTAGCATTGCCAAAGATCTTCTCTGTCAGTTTCAATGGAGCATCTAGGAGTATCTTGGCATAAGATTCTAGAATGTTTGAATCCACTTCATTACCCATCTCAGTTACCTAGACAGGTCTAGGTCTAACTACCTCCATCCATACTTCATCTCTCTTAATAAAAAAGCATATCTATTTGTCATATTTATCAACAATATTTTGAGGGATTCTTTCCCTTTGCTTCATTTTAGCTTGAAAGTTTTTGAAATATTCCTTTACTTGCTTGTCTCCTTCTGAACCTATACTGGTAATTGCCTCCTTAATCTGTTTTCCAACATGAATATCATAGGCAAAGTCTTTGTGGCCTATACCGGGAATCTCCTTTGAGAAGTATAGCATTAAACATATAATCAAATTTCCAAATTTGAAGGTTCCCTTCTTATCACCTTTGATCTTATCCAAATTTTCTATCAGTTCATCTTTCAACCACTCACAAATGTCAATTTGAGCATTGTTCTTTACCATCCCATAAGCACTATGAATGCATAGACTGGAAACAAAATTCAGCCTATTTGTATGAGCAACTTTGTATTCAATAACCATACTAGCATATTTGACATTGTTATCAGTTATATCACTAACCCTAAGTGATCTATTATCTGATGTAGCATCGTTTAAGTTCATAACCTCTTTGTTTGGAATTTTCTTCTTCTTCTCAAGCCTAGTGTCGGTAGAAGGTAAACCTATAACCGCCCTAATTGCTTCCTTAGTAATTTTGAAAAATGACTCTAGCCATACAAATTCACCGTGAATCCTGATAAGAACATAACAGACAATCTCATCTAAAAATTCAGGCATGTGAAGGATGTCAACGAACCCTAAATCTTCAACAATCTTATGTTAAGGTTTGATTACACCTTGTTTGTTTATGATGATATTCATGAACATGTTCTTTATATCCTCAGACCCTAAATCTTCAATGTTACAGTGAATGTATGCCCTAGGGTCTTCTACAAATGCAAATCCCTTCAGGATTTTTGAAAATGCACCAATGGAATCATCCAACTAAGCTATCTTAGGGATTATCTTAAAGACTAGTCTAGGACGCTTGATATTTTCTAGAATAGTATTGTTTGCAATGAATTCAGGAATGGAAGATGAAGAAGCCATGTCATAAAATAAATACCTTTTAAGTGAAAACCTTGGATACCCTGAAAAATATTTGCTACTTCACTTCTTGAATGTCAGTGCTCAACTTCTGTCCTCTTTGAATACTTGAATGCTTGGTAAGTCAAAATGAGAGATTTCAGTACTTTATAACCAAAAAGTTAACTAACAACCACATTAAATGCTTCACCAGTTAGTGAATTTCCAATGTAACTCAACATATGTGTCAGTAAAGAAGAATTGTGACTTCTTACCACCATCTGAGGGTAAAATGCATGATCTTTGATTAGTTGCCTTGCCCCTAAGGATTATTCCTTAGTTAGATGAAGAATTTCCTGTCGATGCAGGATTGCTTTGTTCTGTCGATGCAGAGCCGGATTCATCATTTCTCTAATCTCTCTTCTTGACCTATTATTTAGAGAATTCTTGCTTGATTTCATTCACTTTTTCCTTGCCTTTGTCATTAGATCCTCTGTTGTTTGTCAGTACATTCTTGCTTCTGTAAAATCTTGCAATATGCCCAATCTTGTTACATGCATAATAGATTACATTGTTTCTTTGAATAGCTTTTCCATAACCTTGCCCGGTTTGAGTTTTGCATTGATTAGATAGATGTCCAAATCTACCACAAGCATAGAATTTTACATTCATTCTACAATTGTTTGAATTATGACCATGTTTATTGCATTCGGAACATTGACCGATGGATAAGTTTGTATTCTGATTATTCCTAAATCTACATTGATTTTCTCTATGACAGAATTTGTTGCAATTAAAACATTTGCCATTGAATTTATAAGCATTGAGTTGCCTTACCGGTTTGCTGTGATCATGATTGTTTGTAGTTCCAAAACTTTCGCCATGTTAAAATCCAAGTCCAACTGTTTCTCCATCAGTTTTTTGACTTTTCAACATATCATCAAGCTTGTCTGAGCTCTTTTTTAATTTGTCCTTGTATTCCTTTGTAGTGACCAACTCACCTTCCAAAGTTCTAAATTGTCTCATAAGTTCCTCTTTGTCATGTTGCATATGAATCAACTCTATTTTAAGCATATAATTTTCATAACTAAGCCTTAGAGATTCATCTGATCTTTCATTAAGTCATCTGACCAAATCTTCCTCATTCTTCTTTCTATCTTCAATATCCTTACATAGCCTCATGGTTAAATCTTGCATCTCATTCTTCATGTTATTGTTCTCTTGTCTTAGTTTCTCTGCAATATCTCTAAGAGTTTCTTTTTCTTCATCATCTTGTTTTTATAGTTGCACATGTAATTTTTTTCTCTTATTTTGTGCCATGACCAGGTTTTTCTTGAAGTGCTATGATGAATTCTTGAGCAGCTCTGAGTTCTTCTTCCAGTTTGATATTCTTCAATTTTTCTGCATCAAAATCTTCAAGAGCCGCTTCCAATTGTTGTCTCAAACTTTCCATCAGTACCGGTTTCAGAATCATCCTCAAGTTGTTAGGCTTATGCAAATAGAGGACCAGGCTCTAATACCAATTGTTAGATACTTGCTTAATCCCAAAGACACTGAGAGGGGGGGTGAATCAGTGTCTGACCGGTAGATAAAAGATTTAAACTTATTTGCAATTTTGTAACTGAAATTAATATACTGGTAAGCAAACAATAATGCAGTAAGGAGAAACAAAAGAATTAGCATCAATGCACACCATAACACAGATATTTTGGTGAGGAAACCCCATGAGGGAAAAACTTTGGTGGGATTTGTGACCCACAATATTTACTCACTAGCCAATATGAATAAATAGTAGTCAGTACAATAGGGGCCTGCACATGCAGGAAGGCCAACTTCCTAGAGCTCACTGCTCAACAACAAAAATGGAGTCCCACTGACTACACAATTGGATGGTTAAATCCAATAACAATGTATTGCTTCAAAATAGCATCTACAATGTTGGATTCAATACCGGTTTAAGCTTTGTCTGATACCTTTTCCAAAAACCTTGCTAGTAAATTATTATGCTTACACAGAATAGTCTTCGCTCTACTATGCTTCTTATTCGCTCTCAATATAAACACATCAAAGTGCATATACAATTATTCGGTATCATATCCCTATCTTATCACATATACCGCTTACATACACACATTTCATTACCTACTTCTTTTAAATGACCTACAAGATCTCATACATATATAAGTCTTTACAATACATCATGTTGGCCATACAATTATAATTTACATTACATAAATAATATTATTTCCAAGTCGGCTTTGGATGTTGGTATGATCTGTTGCCGGTGTAAACTAGATGTTAGTGTGAATAAACATTGTTGTATCTATTGATATCGGTAGGTGAATTTTGTTGCCGGTTGAACCTGTGAAACCACTTTGTTGCCATCAATGACAACATCTACCATTCTCATCTGAGTGTATAATGCCAACAATTACAATCCCTAACCTAACCATAGCCATAATCCTAATTAAACTTTAAACCTAATCCTAATTGAACACTAACCCTAACCCTAACTATAATTAAATTTTAATCATACTTCAACCCTAACTAAAAGATGTCTTCTATAACTCTAATTTTACCCTGACCTAAATCAAACACTAACCTTAAATTTAACCCTTGTTAAACCCTAACCCAAACATTAACCATAATTTAATGCTAATCCTAATCATATCTCTAATTCTAAGTCCAACCCCAACCCTAATTCAATTTCTAGCTTTAACGATCATTATAACTTGATTCATAATGTTATTTTTACACTAACCCTAACCCTAATTGAATATTAACCTTAAGCCTAACCCTAATTAAACCCTAATCCTAATCATAATTGAATGTCAATCCTACTTAACCCCAACCCTAACCATAACCTTAACCCTAATTTAACACTAACCTAATCCTTAACCTAGCCTTATTTTTATTCTAACCATAATATAACCCTAACCAAGTAAATTGAATATTTATTTTATAACCCTAATCCTAACTCTAGCCTATTCTCGAACCTAAGCTTATTTGAATTCTAACCATAATTTAACCCTAACCAAGTAAACTGAATATTTATTTTATAGCCCTAATCCTATCCCCAATTGAACCCTAATCTTAAATTTAATTAAACCTCAAGATTTAAACCCTTACTAAAACCTAACCCAAATTTCAAATAACCTTAAACCCAACCATAACCCTAGCTCAATAATTTTCCCCTAATTGAACCATAACTCAACTTTAACCATAACCCTAACTAAACTTGAAATCTAATCATAATTGAACCCTAACCTTAACCATAACCATATTTGAACTGTAATTGCAATTTAACCTAAACTCAAAGATTTCTCCTTCGCTCTACTTGAACCCTAACCCTAATTAAGCCCTAACCATAGTTTCACCCTAAACTAACTCTAACCAAATTAAAAACTAACCTTAACTTTAACCCTCATTGACCCATAACCCTTACCCTAACCCTAATTTAATCTTAACATTAAGTCTAAGCCTAATTAGACCCTAATCCTAATCCTAATTCAAAGTTAATCCTATTTTAACTCCAATCCTAACTAATTGTAACCTTAACCTTAATTTAACCCCAACAATAACTGAATCTTAACCCTATTCTTATTTGAACTCTAACCATAATTTAACCCTAACCCTAAGCCTAACCTTAATTCAATATATTTTTTCTAATTGAACCCTAACCTATCCTCAACCATAACCCTAACCCTAACCATATTTGAATTGTAAACATAATTTAACCCTAACTCAAAGATTTATCCCATAACCCAAATTGAACCTTAACCCTAACCCTAACACTAATTGAATTGTACCATAATCCTAATAGAGTATATAATTAAAATGAATCTATAATGTGTAAATATTTTTGGATTCTTCTATCTTATTTGAATATTAGAAAATACATTTTTTATCATTGATGAATGAAATGTTCACAAAGTTGGCAGTGATTTGTCCCCTTGTTAGTGAGATGTAACATGCTAACCTCAGGATTTGTGACATGGTAGTGAGCCTCTCGTGGATATGGGTTAAGACTAGCATTTGTAGCGTTTGTTGATAGCTTGAGCTTTTGGTGCAACAACAAACAATTCCAACAAGTGGTATTAGAGCATAGGTTCCCCTCTCCAGAAGTTTTAACAACTTGGGTGATCCTAGTATTGAGTACAATGACTACACAGGACAGTACCTTTCCATCTAAAGCACCCTTATTTGATGGAAATAATTATGCTTTTTGGTGTCTCAAAATTGAGACATATTTGTCTTCTTTGGGTTACAAATTTTGGGAGGTAGTTGAAAATGGGTATACAATACCTTCTGGAGGACCTACTACTCATGTGAAGAAAAGGCCTATGAAAGTAATGCAAAGGCCAGAATTATTATTCTTTTTGGTCTAACAAATGGCATTCTTGTTAAAGTAATGCATTATAAAAGTGTTAAGCAAGTGTGGGATAAATTTAATAGTATTTAAAAAGGTGATGAAAAAATCAAGGAAGCCAAACTTCAAACCCTTAGGGCAAAATTTGAAGGTTCAAAATGAATAATGAAGAAATATTGAAGAATATTTGCCCAGGGTAGATGAAACTATTAATGCCATGAGAGGCCTTGGTGAGACTATTGATGAGCCTGTTGTTGTCAAAAAGGTTCTTAGATCCTTACCTTCTCACTATGATTCAAAAGTCTCAGTTGTAGAAGAGGCAATGGATCTAAATAAATTTACATTAGATGAACTGCATGGTACATTTACAACATATGAAATGAGAACTCAAAATGAGGTTTCCACTAGTAAAGAATCATATTTTAAAACTATTAAACAAGAAAAATCAGTTAACATTGATTCTAAAATTTCAGATGAGGAAGAATTAAACTTTGTTAGAAGACTCAAGAAGGGTTCAGGAAAATACAAAGGGAAACTCCCTTTTAAATGCTTTAGCTACGGTAAAGTTAGACATTTTGTAGCAAAGTGTCCATACTCAAAAGCTAATGATATAGATGAAGATTAAAAGGGCAAAACAAAATAGTTTAACTTTAAGAAAAGAAATAATTATAAAAAGAAAATTCTTCTCATCAAAGATCTAGATAGTTCAGCAAGTAGTCTTGAATGCTTTGATGATGAGGAAATTCTCTTCATGGTAGAAATATCTCCTAGTCAACTTGATAAGAATAAGAATACTACAGATGATGATCAGGATGGTGAAATTCATTTAGAAGGAGAACTCTTATGTGCCCTAAACGAAATAAAAAGGCTTAAAAGGGAACTTGAGAAGAGTGGTAAACTTATTACTGATTATAATCAACAAATTACCAATTTACAAACACAACTTGTAGATAGCAAAAGGGAATTAGAAAATAAAAACAAAACTTTTCAAGATCTTGCAATTGAGGTCACTGATCTCAAACAGAAACTAGAAACATATGACAATAGAAAATTTCAAGAGTTGATGTACTAGAAATAAATATAAGTCAACCTTTGATAAAACAAATCTTGGCTATAGAAGTGAATGCTCTAAATATGTTGAAATGCATAACCATAACAGCAAGGCCTTCTCTAATTTCAACAGATCTAAACATTTCTTAGAGACACGGTTTGCTAGAGGTAATATGTTTCAAAGGTTTGGTTCATACTTCCCAAGCTACTATTTTTAATGTAATCAATATGGGCATAAGGCAATAATGTGTAGAGTATTTAATAGGAGATCTTACTTAGTTTTTGAGGATTCCTTTAAGATTTCCAATAATATGAGGTTCTATAATTGCAACAAATTTGGCCATGTAGCTAAATTTTGCAGGTTTAATACTCAAACTCATCCCTTAAAACAAAGCTTAAAGACTAAGTTAGTCTGGATACCTAAGGCCATTGAGAAATCTCTATACATGTAGGTTGCATTTCATACCAAGAAGAAGGATTCATGGATCCTTGATAGTGGTTTTTCTAACCATATGATAGGCGACAAGAAGAAGTTTGTAATGTTAGAAGACTATGATGGTGGTGTGGTGAAACTTGGTGATAAGACCATAGTTCAAATCAAGGGATAGGGTACTTTATTACTTGATGGCAAAACTCAAATCCATGATGCCTATTTTGTTTAAGTACTTAAGTACAACTTATTAAGTGTTAGTCAAATCTATGATAGTGGATTAATTGTCACATTTGATAACAATACTTGTGAGATTAAAAAAGAAGTCGAGTAAAACAATTGCCAAATGTGTAAGAACAAAAAGCAATTTGTATAGCATTTTAGGAACTAAGCCTAATATAGATTCTAGTGTATGTCTAATGGGACAAGTAGAGGAAAGTTGGATTTGGTAAAAAAGATTGGCTCATTTGAGTTTTGATAATCTTGTTAAAGTAAGCAAATATCAGAATGTTAGAAATCTTCCTATCATTAGTAAACCTGAAAATGGGATATGTTCTAATTGTCAGCAAGGTAAACTTGCAAAAAGTAGCTATAAATCTAAGGAGAATACTTCTACTAGACCCTTGAAAATTGTCCATATTGACCTTTGTGGTCCTAGTAGGACTATGGCTTTGAATTGTGAAAGATATTTTATGTTGTTTGTTGATGACTACTCAGGGATGACTTGGGTAGCTTTTCTAAAGCACAAACATGAAGCCTTTGACAGGTTTAAGGTGTTTAGGAAAATGGTAGAGAAATAAGTTGAACTTAAATTGAAATGCTTAAAAATTGATAAAGGAGGTGAGTTTCTTTCTAAAGAATTTGTTGATTATTGTGAACAACATGGTATAAAACGTCAATTTGCCACAACTAGAACACAACAACAAAATGGTGTGGTTGAATGAAAGAATATAATTGTTAAAGAACTTGCAAGAACTATGTTACAAGGTGCAAATTTGCCTAATATTTATTGGAAAGAAGTTGTTCATACAACTATCTATACCTTGAATGGAGTTCAACTCAATAAATTATAGATAGATACCATATGAACTCTTGTATGGTCATCCTACCAATGTTTCATATTTTAGAATATTTGGTAGCAAATGCTTTACAAAAATGGATGAAGAAAATCAAGGCATATTTGAGTCTAGATGTGATGAGGGTATATTTTTAGGGTATTCAACACATTCAAAGGCATACATATGCTTTAATAAAGAATTACATATAATTGTTGAAAGCTCTAATGTTAAAGTTGATGGAAATCTGCAACCTCTTGTACCACAAGGGACTATTATAATGAAAATAGATTCTGGGCAATTTAATTCTGAACAAGAATCAGTAAAAGAAGAAGAAAGTGAATCTCCAAAGAATCCTCCTAATAATATGTCAAAACCTTTGCCAAATCTTACAGAAAAATCATCCACAAAGTCATATACTAGGTGATAAAAATGCTAGTGTTTAGACAAGAAGAAAGCTTACTGAAATAGGTATACATTCTGCTAATATATGTTTGATTTCTGAATTGGAACCTAAAAATTATGTTGAAGCAAGTAAAGATGATTGTTGGATCAAGGCAATGGAAGAAGAACTTGCTCAAATTGAGAAAAAATAAAACTTGGGAATTGGTCCCTAGGCCTAAGGACAAAAATGCCATTAGGGATAAATGGGTCTTTAAGAACAAACTAGATGAAAATGGTAAAGTGGCAAGAAACAAAGCCAGGCTAGTCTATAAAGTATACTCTCAAGTAGAGGGTATTGATTATGAATGAAAAAATTTCTCCTATAGAAAGATTAGAAGCAATCAAACTATTCCTTGCTTTTCCAATCTATAAGAATTTTAAAGTTTATCAAATGGACATCAAATTTGCATTTCTTAATGGTTTTCTTGATGAGGAAGTTTTCATGGAACAACCTGAAGGCTTTTCTTGTGAGGGTGATTTTGTCTATAGATTGAAAAATGCCCTCTATGTGTTTAAACAAACTCCTGGAACTTGGTACTCAAGGATGGACAGATATTTGTAGGATCAAGGTTTCACAAAAGGTGATGTTGATAGCAACCTATATTTCAAAACTAAAGGTGATAGAATACTTATTGTTATTTATGTAGATGATATCATATTTGGTAGAAATGATAATGATATGTGCACCTCCTTTCATGAGATTATGAAATCTGAGTTTGGATTGTCAATGCTTGGGGAATTATCTTTTTTCCTTGGCTTGCAAGTCTCACAATTAGAAAAAGGCATTTTCATTTCACAAATTAAATATGCAAAAGAAATGTTAAAAAGGTTTCAAATGGAAGATTGTAAACATGTTGGTACTCCAATGGAAACTAGATGTAAATTAAGAAAACTTGATGATTCACCTGTTGTGAATCCAACACTTTACAAATCCATGATTGGCAATTTGTTATATTTAGCAGTCTCAAGGCCTAATATTATGCAATTTGTCAGCCTAGTATGTATATTTAAGGCATTACCTAAACAATTTCATTTGAATAAATTCAAAATAATACTTAAGTATATAAAAGGAACCATTGATTGTGGGTTGTGGTATCCCAGAAACCATGATTTTACTTTAATAGCCTATACTAACTCAAATTGGGATAGTTGTTTGGATGATAGAAAAAGCACTAGTGGGGGAGCTTTTTTCTTGGTAAATAGATTGGTTTCCTATTATAGAAAGATACAAGACTCGGTTTCTCTTTTAAAACAGCTGAAGTGGAGTATATAGCAGCAGCCTCATGTTGTGCTCAAGTACTTTAGATGGTACAAACTCTACAAGACATTAAAATTGACATTACTCATCCTGTGCCAATTCTATGTGCTAACACAAGCACCATAAATATCTCCAAGAACCCCATTATGCATTCTAGAACCAAACATATCTCCATTAAATATCATTTTCTATGAGAAAAAAGTGTTGTCTAATGAGGTTATTTTGAAGTATATACCTGCAGTAGGTCAACTTACAGATATATTCACTAAGCCCCTACCTAAAGATGTATTTGAATGTCTCAGAGACATACTTGGGGTTTACTCCCTCTCTTCTCTTCATTTATTCTTTGGTAACTTTCTCAGGGGGAGTTCTTATGGTTGTCCCCTTCCTGAGTAATTATTAGTTTTTTTTTTGGACAACGTCTTTCACATTGACGCTACAAATTTCATGTTATGCTCTTGATACTATGTTTATGGAGGCTAGCAGTGTTGGCATGATTATTTTTCAAGTGAATTTATGATGCATGATTTTATTTTGTACTCCTATGCATTATGGATTCATTTCTTTCTTAGTTATCTCTCCTTTGGCATTGTTGTCAAAAGGGGGAGAATTGATACATTGGTTATTTCGGTGGTTATTGTTTATGGTTGATATAGTTTTTTGGTTGATACATGCTTTATAATAGGTCATAGTGGACATTTGTTTCTGATCACAAATTGTATAGTGGTCTATTCGTATTGCAGTATGGTATTCTTGACACTGGTATAATGCAATGATCTTGACAGTGGTATAATACAGTGATGTATTCTTGATAGTGGTATAATGGTGTCATGATTCTTGTTTTGGTATCTAAGATGTACAGGGTGATCTAACAATGGTATGACTTGTAACAAGACAACTCATGTGTTCAATCCAATACAGATCATGCGTTTGATCCAATAATCTTTCTCATAATTGTGTATACAAGTATATCTTTTTCAGTTTGGCATTTGATCTTATTGTATACATCTTTTTGGTTTGACATCAATGTCAAAGGGGGAGTTTGTTGACCCCTCAAGCATATGTTGGCATTAATGTCAAAATAATAAGATGATAAGGTGCTCTTGGTTGTCTCTCTCTTGGTTTACATGGTGGGTTCACATCATAGTATCTTGTGGATTTGTATTTCCATTTGTGGCATATGTAGTTCATCTTAATGTCATTGGTTTGACATAATTGTTCAAGCATACTCATGTTTATCATGACGATCACTTTCCATGCAACAATTACTACAGATTTTTTTTATTATTAAGTGTTCCTATGCAAGTGCAATCTTAGTCTAGAAAAGGCTTCATAGACTCGCCAATGTTATATTCTAAAAATGAATGCTTGCAAGAGATATATGATTCATTCTAAAGGCATCTATAAATCAAGTTACATAAAACTTGCAATGACACCAGATAAATGATGTGAGTCTAAAGGCATATTACTCTCCCAAGGGTATTGGAAATATTATCATTATGAATATTATACACACAAGGTCCCCTTCCAGGAGCATCATTATTGATGTCAGTATTATTACTTGGATTCTTGGTATATACTTGCATGCAGGTTTGCTAGGCATTATTATATTTTAACATTTTGTATGTCAATATGCTATTTTGTGCCCTAAGGCATCGAACAAAAAAGATTGTTTGTGAACACTCTTGATAAATATGAAACCATACTTTCATAGGGCTAGGGCACGACTAGTCTTGGCAGTTACAGACAACGGTATAATAGTGTTATGTTGGAAAATAAATCAGTCAACATGAAGAATGATGGTTTCTCCTGAATCGGGTAATATTGTGTTTTTTTTAAGTTGTCAAAGAGTTTCATTAGCGGTAGTTACCTCTTTATCATTAGTAGTCAATGAGACACAAAATTAGTTTATTGTTTTATGTTGCAACCTTAATTTTGGTTTTTCAACATTTTATTATAGGTTTTGGAGAAAAGCAAAAGAGATGTGTATAAACCCTAGTTCAAAGTTGTTGTATTATGTTATGGGTTAAATTATACTTTGTGAAGGGTTTTACCATGGTTGTGTTTACATATTTCTTTTTCTATACTAATATGAACATGGCACAACTTAATGGTTTTTGTCACATGTATAAATTCATCTAATGTAAAGCAAACTAGGAATGCCAGGGAAAATCACGAATCCCTATCCTAATTAGAATTCAAACAAACAGACAATGAAATAACACAGAAGTGAGAAACGGGAATATAATTAAAATCAATCAATCCCCCCTATTCCAAGACTGTGTATAGCTTCTATTGCTCTTCTCCTCTTTGTGGTATGGTGGCTCTCAGATATTGCACTGCCAACCTACAATTGACACAAAGATTCGAAGTTCGTGATTGTTGAAAATGGAGATTGAATGCTCAATTTATAGATTATTGGAGAGAATTGATTGAAAGGTGGAACTCAGGTGAGATCACATGTTGATTGATAGTTGAATTGTTGAATTGGAGGTGAAATAGAATAGATTGAATAGATTAATTGAGTTAACTAATTGAGAAAAAGCTGATTGAAGGATGAAAAATGGTGATTGGAGGAAATAAAGAGGAGGAGATAGTTAACTGATTGAAAGTTGATCGAGAGCTTTATTTAGAAAAAGATAACTAAAGGATAGAAATAGGAATTGAAGAGAAAATTGAATTAATTAATTTAGCATGTGCTTGAACTTTGACTTGGATTTTCAATTTAATCTTTGCATGAGATTTTAATTCAATTTGTATTTGAATATATTTAGAACTCGACTTTGAATTTCAATTTAAATTTTGAAATCATGCACATGTATTTGGAATTAGAAGAAATTAGAAATTAAATTAAATTAGAAGAAATATTAGTTAATTAGAAGAATAAGATTAATTAGTTAATTAAATAATTTAAGGAACCTATTTAATTATTTTAGAAATGGACTTTAATTAAATATTAAAGATTATTTGAACTAAAGGAATTAAATCACAATTAATTAAATAATAAATATTTAATCAATATTTAGAAAAGGGTTAATGATTAGATGAAGAGAGATAGAAGTTGAAAATTAATTTATTTAAATAATGAAGATTATTTAAATTGAAGAATTAATCAGAATTAATTAAATAATAAATATTTAATTAACGTTAGAAAATGGTTTAAATGATTAAATGGTGACAGAATTGGAAATGAATTAATTAGTAAGATGATGAGGAAATTAAAAATTAGAAGAATAAGATTAATTAACTTAATTAATGAATTAAAGAATTATTTAATCAATTAGAGGAATAATTAGTACATGATCAATGAGATATTTTTAGGTGTCTACATTTGCCCCTCTTTGAGACAAAGTCGGAATGACTTTGTTTCAAAGAAAACGGAAAATTTTGCCCCAATATGCCTTGGTACCACTATATAGTGTAAATATGCCCCCATCGGAAAAGGTGGTCAAAAAATTTGGAAATTGAGACCATATTTTTGATATCGGTATAATGAGAAATCATGTGAAGTTTCATGTGTTTTCGAGATCCTTTGAGTAGCCTACAATTTTTTGGAAGTTGACGGGGACCACAGGCATCGGAGTGGGAAAAAACCCTAATTTTGAGCTATAAATGGAGATTTTAGCTTTTCATTTGCTCATTTGCATTGTGGTGAGTTCTTGGAAATCCTTGCAAGTTTTGTGCTTTCCTGTGAGTATTTGATCATCATGGTTGGCTATAGAGCATGAGTGCACTTGTCTAACCAAGTACATTCTTACCACAGACCTTCGGGGACTGGCGGCATGGTATTTTTCTAAATTTTTGCCTGTTTTTTGCAATTTTTTCAAAAAAAATCTAGAGACCTAATTTTTAATCATCAAGCATTCGCCTGTCAGTTTTAACGCATTGGCATTGTTACACATTCACTATAAATGTACCACAAAAGCTTAAGTGTTACGCATAGGAGCTTAGTGTTACGCATTTGTTTTTCTGTTTACGCATTAGTTGTAAATGCTACGCATATGTTGTATTTGTTATGCATATGCATTAAGTGAATCGCAATGGTGTTAAATGTCACACATAAGTGTTTAACTTCACGCATTCATTGTTAATTAAAGTTTTGTCATGCATTTGATAATTTTTTTGTAATCTCGTTATCTGATATCTGACATTTTTAATATTTTCTCTGTGCAGGAGAATATTGGAGTGTTATACTGCCAACAGATTAGACCCAGTGGACTTGATCTTCGAGCTGATTTACTTGATGAGGAGATTGCACATATCCGACATCTGAGATTGTATCATGTTTTACATTTGCCAGAGGTTACGACCAACAAGGCCTTGATTACAACTTTAGTAGAGTGGTGGCATTCTGAGACGTGTTCCTTCCATCTTCCTACTGGTGAGGCATCGATTACCTTGGAGGATGTATGGCATATATGCATATTCCCATTCATGGTGAGAGAGTTGTATATGATCATGACAATGGTGTTGTTGGACTGTGTGCCCTTTTTGAGTGTGAGGAGCAGGATTTACATATTAGTGGTCATTATGATATCCCTTGGGCTCAATTGGACTAAGATGATCTTACTATCATATTGTGTAGTATAATAGGTGGTTTGTTGATTCCTGATAGACGAGGTCATGGGTTTCTAGTTGGATGGGGTAGAGTGCTCCATGATATGATTGTTCATCATTGAGTATATCCTTGGGGTCCTTGTCTTTTAGCCATGGTTTATTATCAGATGCAGGACATTCTATACCTGGGATACCGATCTATCAGTTGCAGTGTGACATTGCTCCAGACTTGGGCATGGGAGCACATTTCTATCTCTAGACCTATTATTCATGTTCACTTGCATTTTGGTGAGCCTTATGCATTTAGATACACTCCTGGTATTAGACATAGGAGTTCGGGTAACACCTTGTACTGGCGACATCAGCTTGATAGTTTGCAGCATTTCATTTGGAGACCATATTTAGATTTCCCCAACAGATGATGCACAACACTTGCCTTTCTACAGACAGCAGAGAAATCTTATTGGGAGGACCGTTGAGATAGAGAATTATTGAGATGTCTCTTCCAGGATAGTTACTCGGACAGTTTGGAGAGATGCAGGTGACACCTATTGTTACAACATACTTTGCTCGTGTTTCTTGTGAGGTTTCTAATTGGGGTGTATGCATATAGCCACATGTTGTTGCTATCAGGTTTGAATCTCTTTAGGCATTACAGTGGGGTTGGAGTGCAAGTGCAGTAGATCCAGGGACTACTACGGAGTATGATGCATGGTGGGCCAGACATAGGCCTATTCCACTGACTAATTTGACTGTTTTGATCACAACATAGCAGATACAACATCCTAGACAGCGACTGAGGATAGACATGGGGAGAGGAGGGGAGATGACAGGGGAGAGGAGGGAGGAGGAGAGGAAGGTGGAGGAGATGAGGACGTAGAGATTGGTGGAGACACTAAGTCTATGAGCAGCGGAGATGATGATGATTATTTAGAGTCATCAAGCAGTGAGGATGGTGATGATGATGATATGTCAGAGCTAGAGGATGTGCCTGCTATAGAGGGGGAGGAGGAGGATAGGGTGGCAATGGAGATGATGATGATCCACATATTCTCAAAGCGTGAATTTGGAGTCTAGAGGATGAGGTCACCAGATGAGATGTTGAGCGAGAGGCATACCACAGAGTATGGTTCCCTAGAGACCAAGAGGGATCATCTCCAGAGGGAGAGAGATGAGGCAGTCAGGAGAGCTTAGATCACCATGGATGCATATGATCAGTTATTTGGACTGATGACAGAGGCACGTAGCCAGGCAGATAGATATTTTGTTGCTGCATAGGAGGCTATTTATTATCGGTAGACTTATGAGAGAGCTATACCTGAGGGTCAGAGGGAGCCTAGTTTTAGTGCTTTTATGGGATGAAGATCGAGTCGATCTACCTCTTAACGGACTATTAGTGGAGGAGTCATGGGTCCACCTCAACATCCTAGGGCAGGATCTAGCGGGCAGGATCTACCTGTTGATAGAGGCAGTGTTGGTTGAGACATTTGAGATCATGTTATCTGAGCCTTTGGGCTTGTTTATGATTATTGTATTCGGACACATTACCATTTTTGAGTTATATATATGATATGCAGTTTTTTTGGCGGCGATCTATTATGCCTTGTTTTCCATGTATGTTGCATGATGTTGTGAGTTATACGATGCATGTCTATATGATTTATGAATGATGTTATGAATGCAATGGTTATTAAATGCTTTCTATATTATTTATGAATAATTTTATGAATGTAATGGTTATTACATGCAAGTTAAACTAGATGAATGCAACTTTAACTTTATGGATGCAATTTAAACTATATGGATGCAATTTAACTATATGGATGAAACTTTTGTTTTTGTATGATAATGCCAGAAAATATTTTAACTCAAATGTATCTTGAAGAAGTGTTAGTAAGATGAAAGAAAGGAGAGATTGATGAAACAATAATGTTAGAAAAGAAAATGATTTAGAAAGGAGAAAAGAAAGCAGCAAACTATCAATAAAAAGATGAGATGAGAATGAGAATGATTGAATCATGAACCTGTGTCATTATTTATTGTGCAATATATATTCATCACTGAGCCTTATTATTGAACAATGGAGCTTAGCACATCAGGCTATAAGGAACCAAGATGTAAAGATATCTCACTGAAGAAACAAAACACGTAGCAGACAAGGAATGAACCCCTCCATTCTAGGAAATATACTAGAGTTTGAGGTATGTGTGGCATTCAATAGCTGAATGCTCCTATCACAGACACCCACTAGAGAAATTTCCCTAGAACTTCATCGGTTCACACCACAAACAGCAAAAAAAGAAAAAGATAATGCCCATCATGGCTCCTCTAGTCACTTGTGGACATCCTTGAGTAGTATAGGAATATAATTTGTCACCAAATGATAAAAGATAAAGACTGACCCAGACAAAATTCAGTAGCTATACTAACCTTGTGCCTTTGTTCTCAATTGCTTGATGTGATCATTGATAATGTCTAATCTCATAAAGTTGTGGACCCCGTTTAAGACTGGCCTATCTGATTTCGAATGTATCCTCTTTTGTTTAAGACAAGATAATGATCACTTGATATGGATATGATATGATTGATAAGACAGTTTGATTAGTTGATTGCATATGTTTGGTTGGATAGTCATATCCTTTGTTAACTTCATGTGAAGAGTTTGCTGGATATCTGCTAGGGTGTTTGTTTCTTGCGAGACATTTTATTGCAAGTTTTTTTATTGATTGATTTTTTATATTTTAATTCTTTTCCAAGAGATTTTTTGATGTTTTTGGATTATGTAGATTGATATTTGAATGTTTTTGATTGATTTTTTTAGGACATTATATGGATGTTTTTGGTTGATTTTTTTAGGAGTGTATATAGATTTATTTATTTTTTGGTTGATTTTTTTCAGGACATTTTTCGTTGTTTTTGGTATATTTTGGTTTTCAATGTTTTTGAATTTTGAAAGATTTTCCAATGTTTTTGGATTTTATGTTTTTCAATTTTTGAAAGATTTTTGAAAGATTTTCCAATGTTTTTGGATTTTGTGTTTTTCAATTTTTGAAAGATTTTTGAAAGATTTTCCAATGTTTTTGGATTTTTAAAAGATTTTCCAATGTTTTTGGATTTTGTGTTTTTCAATGTTTTTGAATTTTTTCAAGGCTTTTTAGGATTTTTAAGGATTTTTTCAGGACTTTATATGATTTTTTAGGATTTTTTCAGATATGGTGCAAATTTGTATGACATGATGATCTGCAGAATGCATGTAGGGACAATGAATTTTTGACATGACCTATGTTAATGCAATATGCATGATGAATATGCATTTCCTATTCGAACAAGGATGATCATGTTTGTTTAGCATTTCGTAATACACCAATTGAATTGGAGGTACAAAACATTTCATAGATAAGTAGTCAATCGATCCTTAAGGTCCCTTGGAACATCCAAATTAACACACTTAGTGACTAGGACTTACAAATGGAGATGCGGAAAAATTCCCCATTGGTTCTTGAAATTTTGATCTTCTTTTGCCCATGTGTGTGCAAATGAGTTAATTCTCACTCTTGTGTTCACTAAAGATCCTTAGCATCCTATATGAATAGCTACATGGATTATCCTAACTTCAAAAGCCCCTGAATAGAGTCGCTACCAGCAAGCTTTTAGGGCTCTGACGAGGTTATAGACTGTAATTTCTCAAATATTGCTCCATTGCAAGCAGGCGTTCATATCCTTCATGGAGTTACTTGTATGTTCCCATAGTCAATTTTTTTTGTTGCACTTTGTATGCGTGATATTTCAGTTATATATCATTTCTCTTCTGCCTTCAGATGAATATTTGGCATAGCACTTTTTCTTTTTTATTTTCTTGATTTGACTTGTAAGTAATGAAACCTACTTGGGTGTGACAATTACAATGGCGCTAAAGTAAAATTTTAGATTTTTCACTAGTCATATGATTAACTAGGTGTCTAGAGTGAATTAGAGATTTTGTTAATGTGTTTGAGATATAGCAATTGATAGATTGTGGGTTAACAAGTCTCAAATAGTGAAATCACTACCCAACCATAAGTAAATCATCATCACAGGGTAATGTTGAAAATGAATGACCTTAGGACCTCAAAGACTTCATGTCCAAATATCTAAGAAAGGAGATTACCCTTGTTTCTCTTGAATGCAAACGGATGATAAACTTGGATAGTTGCCTTGTTTTATTGATGCTGCTATATGCTAATGTGGAAATTTTGTGAATGTGATGCATTTTGAAAAAGAAACTATATGTGATGCAGTGCTATGAAGAAAAATGATATGCAATGCGGAAAGTAAAATCTAAACTAACTCAACCCTTAGATATAATATCATTTAAGGTGCATTTTGTTCATAGGGTCAAGGAGTGGATCTCCCTCCATGGTAGTCAAATTATATGCTCCATTTCCTATCACCCTTGTTATGATAAAAGCACCTAGCTAGTTAGGTCCAAACTTCCTTAGCTTTTCTCATTCCGCTAGGTTCCTTTGGTTCTCCTTGAGAACTAGGTCTCCCACTTCGAAATTCCTTGGGCGTACTCATTTATTGTAACTCCTTCTCAATCTATTTTGGTAACCTTGCAAATGATTTAAAGTAGTTTGTCTCTTTTCATCGAGCATTTCCAACTCTTGTAATCTTGCTTTTTAAGGAGACTCTTAAAGATGGTAGTTCTATTTCAATAGGTAGTATCCCTTCTGTACCATAGACCAAGGAATATGGTGTTTCTCCTATAGGGGTGTGTACTCCTATTTTGTAAGCCCAAAGAGCGGGATTTAACTGGAGATGTTAGTCTTGTCCTACGTCAGTGACAACTCTCTTTAGGATCTTCAATATTGTCTTGTTTGTTGCCTCTGCTTGTCCATTGCTTTGCAGATAATATGGTGTTGCAAATCTCTGTTGCATTTAAAAATTTTCACACAATTCTTTCATTTCTTGATTTTTTAATGGATGTCCATTGTCTATCACTATGCACATTGGAAGCTCGTACCAGCAGATAATGTAATTAAGCATGAACTTTGTTATTTTCTTACCAGTGGTGTATGTAAGGGGAATTGCCTCAACCCATTTAGTAAAATACTTAGTAGCTATTAAGATGAATTTGTGCCCATTGGAAGAAGTAGGATTGACTTTGATAGTTCTGATACTTAATATAAGTACAGATCCAATAGCCAACAAGATGAGAGGAGGGGGGTGAATCATACAAACTTAACCATCCATAAAACCATCAGATTCAACCTCGGTAACATATATTTCAGTAATATAACCAAAACTATCAAACATGCAAACTCAAAAGCATATGAACATCATAAACCTCATAACACTAAATTTAACATGGAAACCCAAATAGGGAAAAACCACTGTGGGATTTCTGACCCACTAAGAAAAATACTCTTCTAGAGTATGCTTGGTTAAAAGCAAATCCTGTTACAGATTACAAACACATTGCTAGATGTGACCTGGTTAAGGGATTTCCCTCAAATCTATTAGGATCTTCACTTTGTTAGAAGTGACCTTGTTAAAGGATTTCAAACACTCAATCAAAATGTCACCTTGCTAGAGGGTTTTACAAATAAGATTGTTAAGTCCCCTCAGTTAAGAGATTTTCTGTCACTTTCACAAAATAACAATAGTAAAATCTATTTGCAACTTCACATCTAAAATGCTAAAGCAGATTCCTATTTGTTCAATACAATCTAGACATAGAACTAATCTTGTCTATCTGCTGGGCTTCTATACTCTGTTATTCTAACAAGTCTTCAAGCTTTTGTGCTCGGTAATCACTAGGTAGCATCCCTATGCATACACTTGCCCACATATATTGTTTATCAACAGTTTCCTATTTATAAACAATTAGGTAACCGCTTAATCTCCTTGATCACATTTCCCATGATCAATCATAGCCATCAGATATTCTATCTTGTCCAGGTTCAATGCATCTTTCGATCTGAAAATGTTTTACTCCACCTTGGAACTTGCATATTAGTCTTGGAACTTGTGCCAAGGTTTTGCGATTCAATCTGAGTTGTAGATCTTCATGCCAACTTTTCATTGTCTTAGATTCATTAACAAACTTCATTCACAGCTCACCAATCATTGATCAGTTCCAGCTCATCAGCTTCCTTCATTAAATTCCGCATGTAAACATTTAATGCATTCTGTTATACCCCAATTACAACTCGGTAACAACTCAGTGAATACTAAACTTCACTCAGTAGACATTTTGCCTTCATTAACCGATAGCAATAACCTTAGGGTTTACCAACTAGGTTCTTTTCTTGATAACATACTATAGTATTAACCTTTACATTTTACAACATATATATGATGTTAAAACAATCTAAAACATCATGATCTCATCATTGTCTAACTTGGTACTAGTTTCCCATTGAATACCTTATTCTTCCCCTTATTCATCATATTCTTTCCTATGTCTTTTACCGACATCTTTATAATCTTCATATCATACTTCTCAAGATATGGCAACATCATACTGAATTAGAAAATCAATTTCTTCACATCAATGAAAAAATAATAATATCAAGACGGTAAACATCTTTAATCAGTCATATCCATAATCATCAACAACTTCTCAATATCCTTATTGAAATGCCAACAATCTTTCATTGTCTGTTATAAAGTTATGTTGCCAACAATCTCCCCCTTTGGCATTAATGGCAAAACTAATTGATTTGACCTTAAAAAGATTCGGATTGCTATGATTTTGAAATACTAAAATGCTCTCCCCCATACATTAGACTTCTCCTGGTTTCAGTCTTCTTTCCAATCTGTAGTCTGCTTAGTTTTCTTTTAGTCTTCTCCCCTGATAGGTCTTCTTCCTCTATATTAGTCTTCTCCCCTTTATAGTAGTCTTCTCCCCCTTTGACAACAATGCCAAAATGTAAAGAACGAAAACATAATTACTTTCTGTAAGAATTTATTTCCTGCTATTGTGTATCAACTGAGTCTTGGTCAAAGCATTTGTCTTCAATTCATGTTCCCTGTAATATTTCCTGTATTATTTCCTGTACACCTTTAGAAAAAATCCTAAAGTGTATAAATCAGCATCAACTCCCAAAAGATATTCGATAGAGTCATCAGATTGATGCTTTCACTGAACTCAGTTATTGAGTAGAAGATAGGGGTAGGACCCCTAACCTACTTCTGAGATATTCAAAAGTGTCCTTTGGTAGTGGTTTGGTGAAGATATCTTCTATTTGTTCCTTTGTGCTAACATACTCCAACACCACTTTCTTCTCTTGAGCTTCTTCTCTAAGATAATGGTATTTGATAGAGATGTGCTTTGTCTTAGAATGCATAATAGGATTCTTTGAAATATTAATGGCACTAGTATTGTCACAGAATATAGTTACTGGCTCAGTAACTTTCTCATTTATACCTTCCAACAATTATTTGATCCATGCAATGTTGGTACAATTCAATGATGTAGCAATGTATTCAGCGTCTGTTGTTGACTGTGAAACACATCCTTGTTTCTTGCTAAGCCAACTCATTAGTCTTTCTCCTAAAAAGAAAGCTCCTCCACTTGTGCTTTTTCTGTCATCAATGTTGCCTGCCCAATCAGCATCAGTATAAAATTTTAAATCAAAATCATTTCATTTCTGATATACTAAGCCATAATCCTCTATGCCTTTCAAGTATCTAAAAATTCTTTTGATTGCTATCATGTGTGGTTCCTTAAGATCTACAGAGAATCTTGCAACAATACCTATTGTATGTGTTATGTCTAGTCTGCTATGAACAACATATTGTAACTTTTCAATCATGGATCAGTAAAGTGTCTCATCAATAGATGTAGATTCATCATTCTTTGACAATTTACAGTTGGTAGCCATAGGAGTACTTACTGGTTTTGAATCCTCCATTCCAAATTTCTTCAAGATTTCCTTTATGTACTTGGATTGAGTAATGAAAATCTCATTTTTCATTTGCAGTATCTGTAAACCTATAAAATACTTTATCTCACCGATTAATGACATCTCAAATTCTTTGCTCATTTCATTTCCAAAGTTCTTGCATAGAGAGTCATTTCCACAAAATATAATATCATCAACAAATATGGTTGAGATCAGTATTCCATTTTCATCATTCTTCATGTACATGTTGTTGTTCTCACTTGTCCTTATAAAACCAATCTTAATCAAATAAGAGTGTAATCTTTCATACCATGCTCTTGGTGCTTGTTTCAAACCATATAAAGCTTTGTTCAATTTACATACCTGATCTTTATTATTGTCTTCAACAAATCCTTCAAGTTGTTCAATGAAAACTTCTTCTTCTAATATTCCATTCAGAAATGCAGATTTGACATCCATTTGATATACCTTGAAATTTTTGAAAGCAGCATAGGCCAACAGTGTTCTTACTCCTTCAAGTCTAGCAACAGGTGCAAAAGTTTCACCATAATCAATTCCTTCTTCTTGAGCATAACCTTTGCAAACTAGTCTTGCTTTGTTTCGAATGACCTCTCCTTTTTCATGTAGCTTATTTTTGAAAATCCACTTTGTATCGATTACATTTTTGTCCTTCGGTCTTGGGATTAGTGTCCATGTGTCATTCTTCTTGATTTGATCAATCTCTTCTATCATAGCATTTATACAATCTTCACTGTTAAATGCCTCTTTCACTATTCTCAGTTCAAATTCAGATATCAAACATGTGTTCTATCTCAGTTTGTTCCTTGTCATCACTGGATCATCCTTATCTCCTATAATCTAACTTGGCGCATGATGTCTTTTGACATACTTGGCTAATACAGGCTCGGTAGGCTTTGTATGATCTTCTTCATCACTTGGTAACTGGATATTCTCTTCATTTTCTTCAACAGTCTTCTCGGTAGGACTTCTTGGTTGAACATAGACAAATTCATCATAGTCTTCTGGTTCCTTGGAATTTCCTTCATCATTTCTTTCTGCAAATTCATCAATTTTCACATTTGCACTTTCTACTATTTTGTTAGATGATTTGATCAAACATTTAAATGCTTTGCTTCTAGAAGAATAACCTAGAAACATTCCTTCTTCACTTTTCTGATCAAATTTGCCATTTCTATCATCTTTATGAACATAGCATCTACTTCCAAAGATTTTAAAATAACTTACATTAGGTTTCTTATCATACCAGATTTCATATGGTGTCTTCAAAGTACCTTTCTTCAATTGAACTCGGTTCAAGGTGTAAACTGTTATGCTTATTGCTTCTCTCCAAAATGTTTGTGGCACCTTCTTTTCAATCATCAGTGTTCTAGCACAATCCACAATAGATCTATTTCTTCTCTTAGCTATTCCATTCTGTTGTGGAGTTCTTGGTGCAAAGACTTGTCTTTTAATACCATGATCATTGCAGAATAAGTTGAACTCATCAGATGTCAACTCTCCTCCTCTATCTGATCTAAGACATTTTAGTTGTCTTCCTGTTTCATTTTCAACTCTTGCCTTGTACCATTTAAACATTTGAAAAGCTTCTGATTTTTCTTTTAAAAACATTACTGACATCCTCCTTGAATAGTCATCCACAAATAATATGAAACATTTATCACCATAATAACTTTGAACTTTCATAGGACCACAAAGATCAATGTGCACTAGATCCAAAATTCCCTTAGAAGTGTAAGACTTACTTGTAAAGCTTCATCTTGTCATCTTACCCATCTAGCATCCTTGATACATAGCATTCTTAGGTTTTTCAAGACTCGGTAGACCTCTTACTCGGTGCTTCTTACTTATTTTGATCAGATTATCAAAATTGACATGACAAAACCTTTTATGCCATAACAAGGTATCATCAATTTTTGCATGCAAACACTTATTCTGAGTTGAGTCAAGGTGAAATGTGTTACCTTTTGTTTGTGTCCCGGTAGCAGCTAACTTTCCATTTTTGTAATGAACTTTGACAATTCCTTTCTAAAATTCTATTCGGTAACCTGTGTTGTTTAGCTGTGCTACAATCAACAAATTGTATTTCAAACCTTCAACCCAATAAACATCATTGCATCTTGCATTATCAAGAAGTGTTATAGATCCTTTACCTCTTATTGGACATGGTGCATCATTACCAAATCTAACATAGCCTCCATCATAATCTTCTAATGTAAAAAACTTGTGTTTATCTCCTGTCATATGATGTGAGCATCCACTATCTATAATCCAAGAATCATTAGTGTTTATGTGAGATATTAGGGCTTTTTCTTCATACCTTTCTTCATCTGATCCATCCTTGATAGCCACATAAACTACTTCCTCTATATCAGTATCATCTGATTTATCATCGTTGGATTCCTCATCAGCTATTAGGCATGTCTTTCTATCTCTTCTTCTGAAGTCTCGGTGTCCTTTGTGATAGTTATCTTTCGGTCTGTCATCTCGGTAATCTCTCTTTTCAGTAGAATATTTGTCAGGACAGTTAGAAGCCATATGTCCTATCTTATCACAATTGAAACATTTCAAAGGTAGTTTTCCTTTATACTTACCTTTGCCTCTCGGTAACCTTTTGGCTAATAGTGCTTCAAACTCTTCTTGCTTTCTGATTTCCTCATACAGTTTGTGTACTGCCTCCATGTTCTTACAAAATATTTCACTTGCTCCTCTATGATCTCCTTCAGATTACTTATACTTTCTTTCATTGAAATCATTAGATTCATCAAGATGAAAAGAACTAAATGCAGATTCAACTTTATTTACCGAAGATCCACTATTATCAAAATTACTTAACTCAAATGCATGTAGCTTACCAATAGTAGCATCTAAAGAAACTGGCATATTAGGTACAAACCTCAATTCATTGATTGCAGAGACTTGGATTGCATAAGCTGGTAGAAGGGTTCTAAACAACTTACTTGTTATATCCTCTTCTTCAATAGTTCCACCTGCTCCTTTGATTTGATTGACAATCTCCTTTAGTCTTGTACTATACTGAGTTATGTTCTCACCTTCATTCATCCTCATAGATTCAAGTTGTCCACTTAGACTATCTACTTTTTCTCTTTGAACATGTTCATCTCCTCCATATACTGATATGAGCTTATCCCACATTGCCTTTGCATCATTGCAGCCTTCTAGATCATTAAACTCTGAATTGGTCAATGTAGATGTTATTTCAATCATTGCTTGAATATGTTCTTGCTTTGCCTTTATCTCTTCCATAGTCAATGGATAGGTGCTCAATGTGACAAAATCATTCTTTAGATAGTATACAACATATTCTCCAACTCCTGATAGATGTAGCTTCATCCTTTTCTACCATGTAGAGAAACTTGACTTGTTCAGCTTCGGTGCATCCCTCTTATACATCTTGGATCTTTAACTCAAGTTCCTTTAAACTTTCCTTCCAGAGTCCAAAGCTCTGATACCAATTGATAGTTCTGATACTTAATATAAGTACAGATCCAATAGCCAACAAGATGAGAGGGGGGGGTGAATCATACAAACTTAATCATCCCTAAAAACATTAGATTCAACCTCGGTAACATATATTTTAGTAATATAACCAAAACTGTCAAACATGCAAACTCAAAAGCATATGAACATCATAAACCTCATAACACCAGTTTAACGTGGAAACCCAAATAGGGAAAAATCACTGTGGGATTTTGGACCCACTAAGAAATATACTCTTCTAGAGTATGCTCGATTAAAAGCAAATCCTGTTAAAGATTACAAACACATTTCTAGATGTGACCCGGTTAAGGGATTTCCCTCAGATCTGTTAGGATCTTCACTTTGTTAGAAGTGACCTTGTTAAAGGATTTCAAACACTCAATCAGAATGTCACCTTGCTAGAGGGTTTTACAAATAAGACTGTTAAGTCCACTCAGTTAAGAGATTTTCTATCACTTTCACAAAATAATAGTAATAAAATCTATCTGCAACTTCACATCTAAAATGCTAAAGTAGATTCCTATTTGTTCAATACAATCTAGACATAGAACTAATCTTGTCTATCTGCTGGGCTTCTATACTCTGTTATTCTAACAGGTCTTCAAGCTTCTGTGCTCGGTAATCACTAGGTAGCATCCCTGTGCATACACTTTCCCGCATATATTGTTTATCAACAATTTCCTATTTATAAACAATTAGGTAACCGCTTAATCTCCTTGATCACATTTCCCATGATCAATCATAGCCATCAGATCTTCTATCTTGTCCAAGTTCAATGCATCTTTTGATCTGAAAATGTTTTACCCCACCTTGGAACTTACATATTAGTCTTGGAACTTGTGCCAAGGTATTGCGGTTCAATCTGAGTTGTAGATCTTCATGTCGACTTTTCATTGCCTTAGATTCGTTAACAAACTTCATTCATGACTCACCAATCATTTATCAATTCCAGCTCATCAGCTTCCTTCATCAAATATTGCATGTAAACATTTAATGCATTCAATTATAGCTTGGTTACAACTCAATAACAATTCAGTGAATACTAAACTTCACTCGATAGACATTCCACCTTCATTAACCGATAGCGATAACCTTAGGGTTTATCGACTAGGTTCTTTGCTTGATAACATAGTATAGTATTAACGTTTACATTTTACAACATATGTATGATGTTAAAACAATCTAAAACATCATAATCTCATCATTTTCTGACTCGGTACTAGTTGCCCATTGAATACCTTATTCTTCTCCTTATTCATCATATTATTTCCGGTGTCTTTTACCGACATCTTTATAATCTTCATATCATACTTCTCAAGATATGGCAACATCATAGTGAATTAGAAAACCAATTTCTTGACATCAATGACAAAACAATAATATCAAGACAGTAAACATCTTTAATCAGTTATATCCATAATCATCAACAACCTTCTCAATATCCTTATTGAAATGCCAACAATCTTTCATTGTCTGTTATAAAGCTATGTTGCAAATAGACTTTACCAACTAGATCTAACCCCCATTGTGAAAATGGCCATGGTAATGTAATAGGTTGAAGATCCTGCACTGGTGCATGAATGAGGTCTCCATGCATTTGATATTGTTTACATTTTTGTACATATTTATTGGCATCATTTTCCATAGTTGTCCAATAGCATCATGATCTTAACAATTTATTTGATAGTGGTGGGCCACTTTGATGCACCCCACAAATTCCATCATGTACCTCCTTTAGGGTAAGTTGTGCTTCTCTTTCATCAAGACATTGGAGAAGGGTTCCATCAAAGCCCTTTCTATACAATGTGTCAGCAATAATAGTATGTCTAGATGCTTGTCAAATAAGAGTTTTCTTCTGATTTCTAGACAAATTAGGAGACATATATTGAGTATGTAAGTATATGTATATCCCATTATACCATGGGGATTCGAGACCCACAATTTCACATGCATATTATGATGAGGGAATCTCATATGCTGGTATCATCAATTGTTCTATAATAAACTCAAACTAAGTTTCATTATTAGGAATTTTTAGTAGAGACCCTACTGTAGCCATGACGTCAACTCCCTTGTTCTGCATCCTTGGAATCTATTCAAAAGTGATGTTACTGAAATGTTCTTTGTAATCTTCTACCATTTTTTTATAAGGCAATATTTTATCATCTTTTGTGTTATAGTCATCATTGACTTGATTTACAATTAGTTGTGAGTCACCGTAGACCTATAATTCTTTTATCCTCCACTGGACAATAGTACAAAGTCCTATGATGAGAGCTTCATATTCAGCTATATTATTCATTCAGGGAAAATTTATTCTGAATGACTTAGGGATAGAATCACCTTGAGGGGTGATGAAAAGAATCCCAAATCCAGCTCCATGATTTGTATATGACCCATCAAAGTATAATTTCCACATGGTAGATGTTGTCAATGTAAACACAAATTCATCAAGAAAGTCTATTAGGAGTGAGTGATTGTCTTGCAAAGGAGCTCTGCTAACTGATCCACTATTATCTTCCCTTTGATTTCCTTTATGTCCACATATTCTATATTAAACTCACTTAAAACCATGACCCACTTAGCCAATCTTCCAGTCAATGTTGCTTTGCTTAACAAATATTTGAGTGGGTCAAAGCGTGCTATGAGTTGTACTTTGTGACTCAGCATATAATGTCTAAGTTTCTGAGATGCAAAAATCACTGCTAGAAATGCTCATTCTATAGGAGTGTAATTAAGCTCATATCCAATTAAGGTTCTACTTATAGAGTAGATTGCTCTTTCCTTTCCTTGATCATCATGTTGTGCCAACAAGGCTCCTAAAGAGGAGTTTGTTGCTGATATATATAGTAATAGGGGTTTTCCTGGAGTAGGTGGAACTAACATTGGATTATTCAGAAGATAATCTTTTAAAGCTTGGAAAGCTTCTTGGCACTGTTCAGTCCATTTGAAGGTAACTCCTTTTCTGAGTAAATACTAGAATGGATGACATTTATCTGCCAGTTGGGCTATGAATCTCCTTATGGACTATAGTCTTCCTTGTAACCCTCTTAACATCTTAAGTGTTGATGGAGGTTGCATATCTATGATTGCTTTGACTTTTGTAGGATCTACTTCAATTCCTCTGTTAGACAATAAACCCTAAAATTTTGCCTATTGTTACACCAAACACATACTTTTGGGGTTTAGCCTGACATTGTACTGCTCTAATCAATCAAATATATTTGCAAGAACTTCAAGATGACCTTCTCTTGTATGTGATTTAGCTAGTAGATTGTCCACATAATCTTCCATGATATTGTGGATCATGTCATGAAATAGTGTCGTCATAGCCCTTTGATATGTTGCTCCTGCATTCTTAAGACCAAATGGCATGACATTCCAGTAGTATGTCCCCCACAGAGAGGTAAATGTAATCTTGTGTTGATCTTCTAGTGCAATCTTTATCTAGTTGTATCCCGAGAAACCATCCATTAATGAAAGCATTTCATTCCCAGTAGTTAAGTCAACTATCATGTCTATGTTGGGTAATGGGAAATCATCCTTAGGACATGCTTTGTTTATATCTTGAAAGTTGGTACATATTCTTATGCCCCCAGTGGGCTTAGTCATAGGTACTAGATTGGATATCCATTCTTCATAATCAATAGGTTGAATGAAGCCCACATCCAGGAGCTTTTGGAGTTCTATTTTGACCAATAATGCAATCTGTGGATGCATCTTTCTTAGCTTTTGTTTGTACAGTTAATTCCCGGTAGCAATGGTAAATGATGTAACACCAATTCTAGATCCAAGCCTGGCATATCCACATAGGACCAAGCAAAATTGATAGGAATTTGTTTGAAAAATTGTATGAATTTGTCCTTTTCTTCTTGGTTTAATGATCTTGCTAAGTGGATATTATGTACAACTTCTCCTTCTTCTATATTTACTTCTTCAGTTTCTTCCATGAGTAATGTTGAATTCTCTTTTTCAATAGGGAGGTTGTCTAGATCACTCTTTCCATTATGATCACTTTGATTGATATCTTCTGTTATAGAGGGGCTTGCCTCTCCAAAGAATGTTGTTCTATCCAAGTCTACAACAAATCCTGCCTTGTGATCACCTTGTGGAAATCCTTCTTTAACACCAAGGAATTCTGCAATAGCTTCATCATTCTCAAACCAATCTAGAGTTGGTTTTCCTTCTCACCCCCAATAAATCAAATGTGAGTGTGGGTAGTTCATTACTCCCTTCTATTGTAACAGATTTTGATAACATGTATAACTAGTTATTTGAGGGACCTGGTATATTTTCATCATCTATAGGTGATTTGTGATACCTTATCATGTCAATTGTTTGTGGGTTGGAATCATGATTAGATAGAAATTCATAGTCGTGAGAATTTGTCTCACTTTCTATGTACATTCAGCTTCTGAGGTTATATCACTTATCTCTTCTTGTTCTGGTATCTAATTTTGTTGTAGATCGACGGGCCTCCTTTGTATGGGGGTTACCCTTCTTAAACCTAGTATAAGTCTTTGTAGTCTTTCTTCATCTGATTCATTGGGTAGAGCTTGAGTTGTTTCCCTTGGTAGAAGTATTGATAATAACCAAGGATTAGGCTCATTTACTAGTGCTAAGTCTATGTCTATTACCATATTTGCTTGTGCAGATGTGTCAAATATTATATTGCTAGGTAATTTTGTGTTGTGTTCTTGTACAAGTTATCTCATATCTTCACCATCTAATTTTGCACTAGGCGATGTTGGTACTTTCTTTCTTGTTTGAGATGAAGAGGGAAACACTCGTTTTGATGACTGACTTTGAGATATGTACTCTGAGGATATCCTTGGTCTATTCAGTATATCTAATGTACATTGTCTTGCTTCCATTATATTTGGTACATGTTTATATCCTAACCCTTGATTCTTTGGATTATCATTTGGTACAATGGGTTCTAATCTTCCTTGCTTTTGTAGCCTGTGGTACCATCGTACCCATGTTTTTGTAGCATCTTGAATCCATTGCCATGTTGATCTAAAGGTGATCTGGATATTGTCATGTCATCTTCTTCTCAGTATATCTAGTGATTGACATCTTCATTTAGAGATTCTTCTTTTAAATCTCCCCATGTAATGAAAGAGCATGAATCTGAGTATCTGACTATTTCCTTTCCTTTGTCTTGTTTCATTACTACATTTTGAGGTTTCCCAAAAGACCTAGGAGATAGAGATAATTGTTTTCCATTTGAGGTACTTGAAATAGAGTATTCTCCACAACCAATATCTTTTATCTACAAAGAAGATGTTGTAGGCACATTCTTCTATGTTTCTATGATTGTTAATGACTCCATCTGTGTAGTGAGTGGTGTTTCTTGATTAATTGGTACATGGTTATCTACACTTGCCTTTAAGTGATTATAGTGTTAGAATGGATTTGGATCACTTTTTATTGTGATTTCAATGCCATTGTATGGGAATTTGACACATTGATGAAATGTTGATGGTACAGCTTGCATGGTGTGAATCCATAGGCGGCCCAATAACATGTTGTATCCTAGTTCTCTCTCCAACACTTGGAAAGTAACCTCTATTGTTATAGGTCCTATTTGCACTGGTAGTGTAACTATATGTTTTGAGGGACACTCTTCATCATCATATGCTTTGATTTTTATTCTCTTTAAAGAATCAATATGAAGCTCGGAATATCCCAATGCCTTAACCACCTTTAATGTACAAATGTTGAGACAGGCTCCTCCATCTATAAGTACTCTTCTCTTCTTCTCTTATGTATGTAAGATTCTATATGTAGTGGGTCATTATGGAGAAGTCTATCACTAGGAATATCATGTTATGTGAATGCAATGCGGGTACCCTGTGTCAAATTCCCCACCATGGATTAGAAGGCATTTTCATCTATATTTTTGTCCACTACTGAATCTTGAAGTGCTTTGTCCAGTATAGCTTTATGAGCTGGGGATATACATAATAGTTCAAAGAGTGATATCTATGCCGAGGTTTTCTTGAGTTTCTCAACAACATTATAATTCCCTGCTGCTAGTGGTGGGTTTGATGGTACTCCTTGTAAAGTTACTTTAGATCTGTGAGTAACTACTGCATAGTCTCTATCTCAGGGTGTTATGATTGTAGCCACTGTATCATCTCTTGTGAAGGAACTGTATGTAACATATGTTGTGTTATCAAGGTTTATGTCGTATCCTTCCCTATAGTCATCTTGTGCAAGTCTGACATCCATGATATGTTCTATAAGTTCATCTTCAAACCATCCTAAATGAAATGGTTCTTCATGCCCCCAGTCCATAAGACAGAGATTCTTGTCTTCGTCATATTTTGGTGCTTCTCACAGCATGAAAATCTAGTTATCATCATTGTGAGTCTCTTGATACTGCTCATCATTATCAAGTGTTTCTTGTGAATCATATTTTACTACATCTCTTAAGCTTATGGCATGAATAGTGTAGTCATATGAGACTTTTGTGTAGTTAGTTGTATTATCTTGTGTTACTAATGTAGATGCCTTCCCCTTGTCATGTTTAACAAATGGGTCTTTAAAGATGTTATGATTCGTGTTTGCTGACGTTTTATTGGTGTGAATTGTGATGTCACCTTGATCGATCATGTCTTGGACTAAGTTTTTCAATTTAGAGTAACTTGCAGTTTTGTGACCTTTAGTATGATGATAGTCACAGAAATCACTATCATTCCACCATGTAGGTTTGAAAGGACTTGGTTCATATACTCTTACTTCTGGAAAAGTTATCATGTTTGTTTGTATCAACTTTTTTAACGTTGATTCAATAGGTTCCCCTAGAGGTGTGTAATTCCTTCTTGGAGCATTTACCCTTGGAAATTTTGTGTTCATAGTTTGTGCAACATTTACATTTGTTGAGACAGTGTTATTCTCTATGTGTGCACTAAATGATTGACTTGGACCTTGTAAAGACAAAATCAATTGAGTTTTGTTCACTGTACAGGTGTCTACAACACCATCATTGGTCACATTTTTGTTTTTTGACCAAAATTTGATTTTATCATTGTTGTTGTTATTGACATATTTTATGAGACCTTGTTCTACTAGTCCTTTCTCACATTTTAGGTATTTTTCAGTGATTTGTTTAAACGTGGTCAAACATTGCATTTGTATCAGGTACTTGATCTTAGGGATTAAGTTTTCTATGAACATGTCAACTTGCTTTGTTTCTAGAATAATAGTCTTGCACCTCCTATAGAGAGCTCTCCATCGTTGTATGAAGGACGTGAATGTTTCATCCTCATATTGTTTTGTGGCACATAAGTCCTTCAAAGTTTTTGGGGTATCAATGTTATACGATAAGTTAGCAATGAAGTGTTCAGCTAATTCACCCCATGATGTGATAGTTGGTGATAAATGTGAAAACCACTCCAAGGCCGAGCCTCCCAGACTTTTAGGAAATAGTCTCATTAGATAAGTGTCTTCAATTGCAACCTCTATACATGTCGTAAAAAACTCTCTGATGTGATCTCTGGGATCACCTTTCCCTCAATATCTATCAAATTTTGGTGTTTCAAAATGTGGTGGGAAAGCTGGCATGTATAATGTATTATCAAAAGGATAAGGATGTAAGTCCTGCATTGTGTATCTTTTTTTATCATTACCGGTTTGCATAGTTAACATCTATTGTTGTAGATTTTCAACTTGTTGGGATAGAATATCCATTTGAGTCAGAGGTACACTTTGCATGTGTATATTTCCCATAAAAGGATTCGTGGTAGTATAACTAGGAGGTTGTTGAAAGGTACCATAATTATAATTCCTCGTGTTATGGGTTCTGCTAGGTACTGTGAAATAAGTGAAATGTGAACCCATGTTTGATTGAGTTGTACTCGTTGTATTAGCGGAATCTAGGTTTGTGCTCTGATAATTATATGTAGATCCTATAGAATTGGAAACCGAAGGTTGAGTTGCACTTGTTATATGAGGAAATTGTGTTTGAATAGGTACTGAGACACTTGACATCATCGGTATAGCCTGTGTTGGTGCGCTGACATTTATTGTTGAGGATGATGCACTTGATTGAGAATTCACATTTGAAATGTCATTTGTTTGTATATGTGATGCTGATGTATTCTGAGGAAAACTTGAGGTTGTGGCTTGTGTTTGTGTCATATGTGGTATTTGATTGTTGTTTTGACCTAGAATATTTCCCAGTGGTAAGATTGTTGTGATATCAAAATCTTCAGGTAATTTGGCCCCATTTTGTAATAACGAAAGATACTTGTCCCTATCATTATGTATAAGAGCATCTAAGATCATAAGGACATGTGGGTCCTGTTGAGTTGATTCAATCTCTTCGCATGTTAAACTTTGTTGTAGTTTGTGTATTATGGGCATTGCCTAAGAATTTGACTGTTGACTAGTTGATATGTCCATGTTCCAAGTTGGCTTTACTGACAAGTTGTTGTTTGGGTCCATTTTACTTTTTGCCTTTTGTGACCTTGTGACGGGCATTTAGGACTTCTATATGAGGATGGTTTATAACCTAATGAAAGATGACACTAATACAAGAATCTAGACCTAAATATGGAATATGCAACACTAGACCAAACTCTCTATTGAGGATTTTGATGTGAAACTTGTTGAGTATTTCGAGATTTTTGTAACGCAAATTTTTCAAGTTCTTCTCTTAGATGTTCTGCCTTAATTTCTTAATCAATTCTATGGGCAATTTTATACTCTAAATTTAGCTCATACTTGACTCCTATATAATGGGGTGTGTTTCTCTTTAATTGTCAGACCAAGTTACCTAAATCGTCAAGGATTTCTTGTTGACCACCATTTGGCACTAGATTAGGTTGCTCGAAGGGGAGCAAACCATCACCTAGGAGACCCATTAGGACGCATGTTATGACTTTCTAGGATGATTATGCAAATGGTGATGGACTAAGACAGACGTATATGAGGTCTTTGTTAGCCACATTATTGTATATGGAAATAAGACTAGTTAATTAAGTCGTAATTGGGTTTGTTAATTGGCAACTGAGGGGTGGTAGTTGCGGTGCGACGGTTGGCACTCGCACCCCCTCGGTATCTTTATATACTTCAGAATGTAACTTGCAACACATGAATTATGAATGGAATAACATATCTAATACTTGTCTGATATCCATGGCATTATTCTGCATTACGTACTTTATTCTTTAAGTATTCACCCGAGAGGGAAAACATTTGGCATCGTTGCCTAGATGTACTCGAGAATGGAAGACGTGGATGGCATACGGACACGATGGGCCTACCCGTTGGTGAAATAAACCCAGAGGCCAACGACGCGCGAATAGAACTTTACACAGGAGAAGACACAGCAATGAGAGAATTTTCAATACTGCTCCAGGTAGCCATCCAGACCTATGTCCGACAAGAGGCAGCAGAGGCAGAAATCCCACCAAGTGCCGTGTGGATAGCGCTGGAGGTTAGCCTGGCCGTAAACCGGTTGATGAACCACCTCCCCCAGTTGCTTGCACAGGCATCGCTGGCACAACAGGCTCACCTGGAGGAGATTGCCCAAGAAGAGCGACGCCAACAAATCCTTCAACACTACGAAGAAAACAGCTGATAGGAAACGGAAGGTGATGGCGCCAGGCTAGGAGGGAATTGAACCTTGAACTTTTTATTTTCAAATAAAAGTGTCATTGACACGAGTTGTATTGGAGGAAATGAATTAGTAAAAGACGTGTTTTGATTTATGTATTGTGAGTTATGGAAATGTGCAACAATTAATGCCCAACCTATTGAATAAAGATAGAAATAAAAAAGTAGAAATGGACGAGTGGGAGGCTGCGTAGAGGGTCTTGATTCTGGAACAGCAAGTAGAATGTAGACGGAGGCTAAGGCAACTTGCCGAATGATGACCTATCGAAGGATGGCCTAAGGGGAACCAAGGAGGTGTCACGAAGGTTGCAGAAGCTGACGAAAATTTCTATGCGTCGCTAGAGCATCATAGGACATAGAGCCATGAAGAGTTTCTAGAAAAAACAAGGTTATGGCGAAATCTAGTCAAGGAGACTGGGATCAGTTTAGAAACTTATCCCTTACACCACAGAGTGAAGATCACCAATGGGAACCAGGAGTGGGCATCGGTGAGAGCGAAGGGGAGGGCAACTGTACAGGTGTAGGTGCCACACACGACAGGCAAAACATTGTACCTCCAATCACCCATGCAGGACACACCACCCGCACCACCGGAGGAAGCAACGCAGGGCCACAGACACAGGCGCAGCCACCCCCAGGAAGATGACCCGGGATGGTGAGTAAACAAAAATTGCCAAAGTTCATAGGGGATGGCAAGGAAGACCCCTTATGGCACTGTCGTACATGTGAAACCATTTGGTCCACCAACAGAGTGACAAACCAGGATGACTGGGTACAGCAGTTCCTAGCCATGTTACGTGGAGTTGCCATAGATTGGTACTCCAATGTGGACAAGCAAAAAGTGGCCATGTGTGCCAATCTATAGAAGGAAATCACGGAAGAGTTTCGGTTGCTCCATGATGACAATGAAATTGTAACGGAGATATACAGTACCAAACAAGGTACCAAGGAGACAGTACGGGCATACAACAGGAGGCTGAAGGAATTGCTAGGTAAAATGGAAAGCCAACTAGTAGAGGGATTGAAGAAATGATGGTTTGTTGAAGGATTGAAATCCTCCCTACGAAAAAAGACGAAAATTGTACCCCCGACGTCATATGATGATGCCTATAATAGGGCAATGGACCTAGAGAGCGAATACAAAACATCAAAGAAGAAGAAAAGTAATAAATATTCATTTGACGATGATGAAGATTCTGATGAGGAAAGCAGTAGTAGTGGAAAATCGAGTAAAAAGGTGCAAACTCTCCAAAAGGACATGGAACGAATGCTGAAAGAATTCAAAGCCATGAAGAGGAGTACAAGTAAGACTAAAGAAAATGATGTGAGATGTACCGACTGTAGGAGTGACGGACACACCAAGGGGTCTTGCCCTAAGAAGGCTTTCTACGACATTTGTCAAATTGTGGGACATTTGACAAAGGAATGTCCCTACAATATGAAAACTAGGAGCCAACAAGTTCTCTTCGCGCAAGAGCGGTCGGCCATCAAAACTTCGCAAACCACCAACAATAGTGCATCATCTGGCGGATACCGGAACAACTGACGAGGGGGGAAAACCAATAATAATAATAGGAGCCAGATCCAATATGATGCAAAGGGATGGCCAATGATCCAGTACCGAGCCTGCAATCAATGGGGCCACTTTGCCAGGGAATGCACCTCAGAAGAAACTCCACAAAAACTATGCATAAGGTGTGGGCCTGGAGACCACGATGATGGAACTTGCCCAAAGTCAGGAGTGAACCTGCTCATCATTGATAGGATGGAGGAATAGGTATTGGAAATCACATGGTCACAGGCAAATAAGGCCACATACCCAGACCCTCATACAGAGAAGCAATGGGCGTTGGAGGCCAAGGATGAAGTGGCAAAGGAAATGTTGGCACAAGGGAGCACCCAAGAAGCGGTAAGTACTTCTCGCTCTAAGGCGGAGGAAAATATCCTGAAGCAAATGTTGCAGATTGAAGTACCTGTGAAGATGAAGGACCTCCTAGAAATGATGCCTCAATTACGTATGGCACTCCTACGTACGGTGCAAGTAACTCTACATGGTCAGGTGACCCGGAATACAAATGTTTCCTGTAGAACACCTACAGACCCATTGGTCCTGACACTATACAGTGGCCAGCACCCGACGGTGGTAGAAATGGGAATACTTGGCACCATTTTGACTGACACTATTGTCGATGGTGGGTCGGGAGTGAATGTGCTTCTGGAAGAAACTTGGAAGCAGCTTGGCAAGCTAACACTATGGTCGTCAACCTTCAACTTACTAGGAGCGGATCAACATGGTATCAAACCCCTTGGAACGCTCATGGTGCAACAAGTGACCATCGGGACACAACCATTTGTCCTCAACTTCGTGGTGATTCCGCTCGCCAAGCAAGGATACGATGCCATTCTAGGCAGAGGGTGGTTGGTGGAAGCTAGAGTGAATCACAACTGGAAGAATAACATGTTGTCAATGGAGAAAGCTAGGAGAAAATTTATTATCGACTTGAAAACACGACTTGTGAGTGAAGAACTCGCATCAGAGTCAGAATCAGATGACGAGGGCGGAGTTGACGGAGTAAAGTGCAGAAGGGAACCGAACGAGGAAGGTGTCTTGGGAATCCAAGGATGTTCTGAGGATGAGACCGATTCCCTTAATGGGCTCTTCCACTAGAAAATGGAGGACTACAAGCTGCTGTATGGGTGCAACATGTTGTAGGTTGATGAGGAACTGGATGAAAACAAATTTCCACCAGGGTATGGGGAATACACCGAAGGGGATGCCATAGTCAATGAAGTACCAGTGCATAGGTTTGACATGATGAAAACAATCCGGTACGAAGAGTCTGCAAAACCTACAAACCTCGGCACGGAAGCAGATCCAAGGAACATCCTGGTTGGCGACGATTGGAATCCAGTTCTGAAAGCCACTGTGTTTAAAATATTCATGGAATACAAGGATGTATTCGCTTGGACATATAAGGACCTCAAAGGGGTACTGCCAGAATTGTGCGTACACCAAATTTCACTCGTACCTGAGGTTGTACCTGTATGGAAGAGGCTATACAAAATGAATAAAAACTATGCAACGAGAGTGAATGATGAAATTGAACGTATGCTCGAAGCTGGGATTATTTTTAAAGTGCAAACCAGTGAGTGGGTGTCGCCCATAGTGATATCCCTTAAAAAGGAGGCAAACCAGATCCAAATCTATGTGGATTTCAGATGCCTTAACGCGGTCACCATTAAAGACCCGTTTCCAATACCATTTACAGATAGCATCTTGGAAGAAGTGGTTGGTCATGAAATTTATTCATTTATGGATGGATTTTCTGGGTATAACCAGATATCCATCACCGAAGAGGACAAATTAAAAACCACCTTCATAGTGGAGGATGGCGTGTAAGCGTATAATCGAATGTCGTTTGGATTATGCAATGCGCCAGGAACATTTCAATGGATAATCCTTCACATATTTGAAAAGATGTCAGTAGGGAACTTCAGGGCGTTCCTTGACAACTGGTCCATCTACAATAACCAAGATACACATATGGCCGCACTTGGCGAATGCATGGAGAGATGCAGGCAAGCTTGCCTAGCACTCAATCCCAAAAAATGCAGATTCATGGTGCCTCAAGGGAAGCTGTTAGGACACATAGTGTGTAAGGTTGGACTCAAGATAGACCCAGACAAGATTCGAGTGATAGTGGAAATGGAGGCACCAACAAATGTCATAGGAGTTAAATCCTTCCTAGGACACATAGGGTATTATAGGCGATTTATCAAAAAAATTTCTCGAGTATCCTGCCCTTTAGACAAGCTGACAAGGAAAGGTGAACGGTATACATGGGGGACAGCTCAAGAAGAGGTCTTCCAAGAACTAAAGTCACAGTTGGTGGGTGTGCCAATCTTAACATATCCTAACTAGGACAAAGAGTTCCACGTACACGTTGACGCATCCAATTTTGCCATAGGGGCCACACTACACAGGTTGGCGACCATAGGCTAGATCACCCGGTCTACTTTACAAGCAGACTCCTGTCGAAGGCAGAGAAAAATTATAGCACCACAGAAAGGGAAGCCCTCGGGATGGTGTACTCCATCTAGAAATTTTGACATTACTTGCTGGCCACCCCATTCACATTTTATGTGGACCACCAGGCGTTAATGTACCTGGTAAACAAGCCAATTATCCAAGGATGAATCAGCCGATGGCTGCTATTGCTACAGGAATTTACATTCAACATTATCGTAAGACTCAGGAAGAGCCATGTGATAGCTGACTAGCTATCGAGAATCCAGTCAGGAGAACCAGTCGAAGGAGTGAATGAAGGTTTTCCAGACGCTCACTTATTTTGCATCGCAGTCCTCCCTGCCTAGTACGCAGGCGTGGGGGAATACTTGTCGACATCATGGTTCCCGAGGGAGATGCCACCAGGAGAAAGAAGGAAACTAATACTGAGGAGGAGGACATTCCAACTCATTAATGGCCTCTTGTATGAAATGGGACCCAACCAGATCCTACGGTGATGCATCCTAGAAGAAGAAATTCAAGGCGTCCTAAGGGAAGCACATGAAGGGCCCGCAGGTGGACACATGAGGCCCGACACCACAACCAGGAAAGTTTTGTTGGTAGGACTGTGGTGACCGACACTACATAATGACGCCAGAGAGTGGTGACGAGCTGTGATACATGCCAACGGGCCAGACGGCCATTAAAGAGGGATTTTATGCCCCTCAACCCATTGAATGCCCAGGAACTATTTGAGAGATGGGGATTGGATTTCATCGGACCATTAAAACCAAGTAGAGCCTGACGATGCAGATACATTATAGTGGCAACAAAATACTTGACCAAGTGGGTGGAGGCTGGGGCCTTACCGGACAATTCGGCGGTCAATACAGCAAAATTCATTTATGAACACATCATTACGCGGTATGGGATTCCAATCCAACTAAATAGAGGAGCACATTTTGTAAATCAAATAATCTGATTGCTAACAACGGAGTTCAAAATCTTCCACTCCTTATCAAGCCCGTACTATTCACAGGCGAACGGGGAGGCCGAGGCGACCAATAAAATAATCATGTCGGTGATTTATAAGTCTTGCGGAGTGGAGAAGGATGACTGGGAGGAGCACCTACCATTAGTACTTTGGGCATACCGAACAACTTACGAGGTAACTACTAGATAGACTCCCTTCTAGCTAATGTATAGACAAGAAGCTGTGGTACCAGTTGAATTCATGGTGCCGAGTCTCCAGATCGCCATCGATAATCGACTTGGCGACATGGAAAGTGTGAAAGAGAGACTGTATGCTCTGAAAAAATTAGACTAATGAAGGATGATGGCTCAGTGGGTGACAGAGATAGCCTAGCAAAGATGGAAGGTTTTGCATGACAAGTATCTTCGGCAAATGAAGTTTACTCCTTGGCAGTTGGTGTTGAAATTCAAAGGAAGGAACGAAATCAAACCTGGGAAATTCAAAGTGCGTTGGCTAGGGCCCTTCAAGGTACACGAGGTCAATACCAACGGGGCAATTAAGTTGTGGACGCTAGACGGGGAAGAGATACCAGATGCCGTCAATGGGTCGAAATTAAAAGTTTACCACGAACGAAGGGAGCCTGGACCATCCAATCAAGATGCTTGATAGACTAAATCTGAAAAAAAAAAAAAAAAAGGTCGTATGATGACCGTACTGTACGGATATATAAAAATTAAAAAAAATCATACGCTGACTGTACCGTATGGATTTAGAAAAAAAAGATGGGGGGTGGGGCCACCATACAGTGGAACCACCGATGATGGGACCACCGATGGTGGAACCACCGTGTGGTCGTCACACTAACGGTGGGGCCACCGATGGTGGATGCCACCGTGCGGTGGTCACCACACACCACACACCACACAAATAAAACCCTTGTCGCATAGCAAAAAATAAAACAGCCCGCACACACCCGCAGCCCGCACAAATACGCACAGCCCGCACAAGGCCGCACAAGTCCGCAATAGCCACACAAGAGGAAAAAAAATAGACCCATGCACAACCCAGCACCGCACAAGGGAGCATCGTACGGTAACACCATACGCGTAATCTAGGGAAGGTTATTTGAAAAGTGGTAGATGGGTTTTTGTTTTTTTTTTTAAAAAGGTTATAAAAGCATAATTGAAGAAGTAATCTCGGACTAATGGACATAAACAATAACAAGGTAGATTGGCGAAAATGGTTGCAGCCATTAGAAGACAAGCTGTAGGGAGGGCAAAAAGAAATGAGGGCAAACACAGGCAAACGGATTTTGCCATCTGGGGTGCATATTGCGAGTAGCCTTAGTATGGGCACCAGTCAAAAAAGCAAGAAGCATCGTCTCAAACCCTTGGCGACAAAGGACAAAAATGAAATAAAGGTAGATAATATTATGTTCAAAGGTCTAAATGGAATAGACTATCAGAACTGGTGGGCAAAGACACCTCAAGATGATCTGATAAAGAAAAGCCTTCACCAGGCACAGGTACACTGGGTTGTCCAGATGCCCGTTTTTTCTATAAAGGACTTTGAGGTGGTTTTGCATGCCATGATTGGCAGCTATGAAAGACATCACCACCAGTCAGTATTTGATTATCAACACCAGAGGATAACAGTGTCATTCATGGCAGGCAAGTTCACTAGGGTATTTGGCATACTGGGGGTGAAAGGGAAAAAAATATACACTTCACAAAAAATATCCCTAGAAAATCATGCCACACTCCTGCAGTTGATGTTGCGTGATAACCTTACCCAGGGAGAAAAAGATAGCCTCAAGAGTGCAGGTAAGAGTTGGGGGGTGAAGAAACATTTTTTTGCCAAGGGAGTATGGCGATGCCTGTTGTTGGTGGTGAAGAGTCGCCTCACAGGTGTCAGCCACGTGTTAGACATAGCCATTATAGAGATAGTGTTGATGAACAGGCTGCACAATGGAGTGGTATACGATTGGGCGTCACTATTGGCGAATAGGATGGACGAGTTCATGATGCCGCAATACAAAAAGTTCTACATGCCGCATCACTTCATCGAATTATTCCTCGACGCAGTCCGCACATAGATCACCCCAGGCTCACAGCCATTAGAGCCGCAGGGGTGTGTTGCACCAGACCAGCCACCCATATTCTATTGGTCATACTTGGGCATCTTGGCACATGGCACGGAGGCACGTTTAGGCACAAAAAGAAAGAAGGCTGCCATGTCTGATACGGAGTCCCACATAGAAGAGTCTGAGGCTGAGGATGCAGAAAGTGCCAGGGAGGAATCCATAGACACCTCCCAAGTAAGCGGAGGAAGCTTCTGACTGACAGGGAGAAGAGGTGACCAGTTTCCTGAAGAGGGGGTAGTGGAGTCGGTAGGTACAATAAGGTCTACTTTAGTATCATAGGTGCAGGTCCACTTTACACCAGCCCGCTTACCGAAGACTTGTCAGTTGGCAGTGTCGCGGTCCTTCGGGACAGTGAGTGTAGTCACCACGGTACCAGTTCCTAGCTTCGGGCAGCCTCGGGTGACGATAGCCATGACACCACCACAGGTGGAGACCTTAGCGAGTGCAAAGGCTTCCATGGTGCATGATGTGCTAGATGTGACCAGACAGGATGTGCCAGGGTTGCCTAGATATATGCAGGAGGCAATAACGGAAGCAGGCACTCTTCATGATGACCTCGCGGCCTGGTTGAGCCATTACCATATGGCAACTATGGCACCCGTGGGAGAGGCCACTCTATCCCCAGGGTGGACCATGTATTCCTTGGATATCATTGATCTTGAGGAAGGGAGTTCTCCGAGCAGCAGAGCAATTCTAAGAGTTGCCTCACCCCCTGCGGTGGTAGTCACCAGTCAGTACAAAGTAGAGGGGGTGTCTGTGGGGGTGCCTGTGGGAAGTCAGCAAGGTGCAGAGTTGGAGCAGTTCATTACTGAGATGACTTTGGGAGCACAACGGCTTATGTCATCTGCCATGCTCCAAGCCGATGTGACCATGGTTGAGCAGATGGAAGGGTTGTTGATCTTTGCCCACACCGGATGTCGAGCTGAGTTTGAGAGGTGTTTTGAGTGTGCCGAGTGGCCTGACACAGAGAGCCTAGCGATGCTGGAGGCTTGGCACCTCACTGAGGGGGTTGGCGAGACCCGGATGCAGTCATTGGTGAGAGAGGTAGAGCAGGCCTTCTGTGAAGGTTATCTGGAGCTTTGGAGGACACAACAGATGGCAACCATAGTTGAGGCTTTACGGGTGGCAGTAGTAACCACTCAGGAGGAGCTGACTACCAAGTTTCGAGAGCTCGAGGCTATGATGGCACAGACCCAGATAGCTATGGACACTTTAGTAGCAGAGAAGTCTGCCTTGTTGATATAGTTGGAAGAGGAGAGGGCATCCAGAGAGCTGTTGGAGGCTCGATTGGTCAGTGCCCTGGAGAGTGTCGACAAGAAGGATAAGGAGGTGCTGGAGGCAGCCTATATGGTAAAGACCGCTATGGAGCGGCAGCTGGTCATGGAACAAGATTTGAAGAGGAGGATAGAGCAGGTATATGAGCTTCGTGGGCACTTGGTGTCCACCACTACACCACCACCAATGCCTTCTTCATCAGGGACGCCTTCTGCACCCCCTTAGTTTTTTCTATTCTGGGTTTTGTAAGCTCCATGTATTCTCCATTTTGTTTTAAGTCACCTAGAGATGACTTTTCTTTTTGGGGGGGATGATGTTAGCCGCATTATTGTATGTGAAAATAAGACTAGTTAAGTTGTAATTGGGTTTGTTAGTTGGCAGCCAAGGGGTGGTAGTGGCGGTGCGACGGTTGGCACTCGTACCCCCTCGATATCTTTATATACTTCAGAATGTAACTTGCAACACACGAATTATGAATGGAATAACATATCTAATACTTGTCTGATATCTATGGCATTATTCTGCATTACGTACTTTATGCTTTAAGTATTCACTCGAGAGGGCAAACAGTCTTAACAAGGACTTAAATCTAAGGACGTATATGAGGATGATAATGGGGATTTAAATAAGGAATATGCAACTTCTAAGGATGATAATAAGGACGTAAATGAAGACTATGCAAGGAATATGGAAGGACAAAGGATGATAATAAGGATGTAAATAAAGACTATGCAAGGACAATGGATGATAATAAGGACGTAAATGAAGACTATGCAACGACTAAGGACAATAATAAGGACATAAATGAAGACTATGCAAGGACAAAGGATGATAATAAGGACGTAAATGAGGACTATGCAAGGACTACCTATGGTCACAAGTATGTAGAATTTTTTATTTTGTAGGACTGTCTGATCTTTCAAAATTGAATTTGTTTCCAATAATTCTGTGTGTAGGACAAGTTTGTTGTTTTCCAAATCTGAGAATAGTTGTTTGAAGACAAGTATAGCTGACTGAATTGTGTTCTGACCAATTCTGAAAATTTAGAGATACGTAAGATAGGGCCTGAAATAGCCCAAAAAACTGACTCAATACTAGTCTAGTACAATGATACATAAAAAATCATAGAATACAATCTTAAGCTAGAAAGTGCACACCATTCAATGAGGCCCCCGCAGCAAAATACCGAAACAAGACAAACAGATACAGAGTCTGGCAACACTGGCTCCACTCCATGGCACATACTTCTTGGGAATGCCAGTCTCTCTTACCCCGAAGATCCAAAGATCTAATCACCGAGGGATTTCTATCTCATAATGCAAGGTACAAGAGGGTTATCTATGGGGTACGATCCACACTCCCAGAATCACTGAATGTAGGAATTGGGCTACTAAGTTGGTTCTTATTATAAAATTTGGAGGGGTCTCGATCCAACAATGGATTCTCATAGCAAGCCACTTAAGACTTTAGTTGAACTTATCGGTGCAGGGAAGGCCCCCACATACATCGAATTCACTCAACATTCTAGCTATCTGACCAGTATATTTATATAGCGGCTTGAAAAACCTACTCGAGAGTACACTAGGAGAGATGATATCCCCAACGCATCCCAATTTGAAGTACCTTTATGGGGTGATGAAATCCCTAGTCAAAGATACCCCTCACTACTAAAATGAAAAATTTGGACGTTGTTATCACCTTTTGCCTTTCTCCCAAGCCCCGAAGGCGAGTGGAAAGGTAGTTGATGCAATAGTAGGTCCACCCCAAACACAATAAAAGTTCTTTCCCTTATGAAAATGAGATGTGAGTTAATCTATTGAGTAGCCTGATTCACGTTTGTTTTAAAAACCAAATTTAGTTGTGAGATACGCATGTGCATGTCAATTTTAAAACACCAAACTGAAATGTGAATGCATGCATGTTAATTTTAACCATTATTAATTTTAAGCCCAAAACTGAAGTGTTATAACATGCATGTCCATTTTAACCATTGTTAATTTTAAGCCTAAAACTGAAGTGTGAGAGAATGAGTTTTTATGATTCAGTAAAGATCTGATCCTCTCTATAAATTCGCCACATGCTACAAACAGATAATCAGTAACACAATAAAACCTACAGAGAAATAAACTATGACTAAAATGAATGTGTGATTATACCTGAGCGATTGTGTGATCCTATAACATCGATTGCGTAATTCTGTCAGATCAATTGTGTGATCCTGATAGAGTGATTGCATGATCCTAATAGAGAGATTGTGTGATCTGAAGACAGAAAAAACAAAAAATAAAAAGGAAAGCTAATTTTGATCAGGAACTTGCAAAACAGATTGTGATGCCCTAGCAAGATCTCTCATCATCCACTCTATATTAAGCAAATCATATTTCACTCTATAAGAGAGAACTAAGCTATTGTATATGTTGATGGCTGGTTGATCCTCTAGATCTTATATCTTCTTTTCTACTTTGAGGATTTGCTGATAGCATCTGGCTTGTCCTCTTTGCTCTTTCACCCTCCTGGCACCTGAAATTCTGAATTGTACCTTATGTGCCATAAAATATCATAATTAAGCATGCAATAAAAATAAACCATATTCAGATTTACCTAATTTCATACAAAATTTAATAGAATAGAGAGCAAAAAATAAAAAACACGAAATAAACAGAACAACAATATTCTTGACGAATGTGTGATCCTAACAGAGCAATTGTGTGATCTTATAAGGGTGTTTGCGTGATGGGTTTCGCACGAATGCATAACCCAGTTTGCTCGATTGTGTGAGCCTATCTATGCGATTGTGTGATGATGTAAGCATGATTGCATGATTTGGAATTTGTTCTGTAAATCCCTACAAACCTGCAAAAAAATTAAAAATTTTGTACGATCTGCAAGATTACACAGAAGAAAAAATGAGGTTAAATTGTTGTTAGTTCACGTCGGTTTCACCAAAATGTCACATGTATAAATTCATCTAATGTAAAGCAAACTAGGAATACCAAGGAAAATCACGAATCCCTATCCTAATTAGAATTCAAACAAACAGAGAATGAAATAACACAGAAGCAAGAAACGGGAATATAATTAAAATCAGTCAATCCCCCCGTTTCTAAGACTGTGTATAGCTTCCATTTCTCTTCTCCTCTTTGTGGTATGGTGGCTCTCAGATATTGCGCTAGCAACCTACAATTGACACAAAGATTCAAAGTTCATGATTGTTGAAAATGGAGATTGAATGCTCAATTTATAGATTATTGGAGAGAATTGATTGAAAGGTGGAACTCAAGTGAGCTCACATGCTGATTGATAGTTGAACTATTGAATTGGAGGTGAAACAGAATAGATTGAATAGATTAATTGAGTTAACTGGTTGAGAAAAAGTTGATTGGAGGATGAAAAAGGGTGATTGGAGGAAATAAAGAGGAGGAGATAGTTAACTAATTGAAAGTTGATTGAGAGCTTTATTTAGAAAAAGCTAACTAAAAGATAGAAATAGGAATTGAAGAGAAAATTGAATTAATTAATTAATTTAGCATGTGCATGAACTTTGACTTGGATTTTCAATTTAATCTTTACATGAGATTTTAATTCAAATAATGAATTTATTTTAATTCAATTTCTATTTGAATACATTTAGAACTCGACTTTGATTTTCAATTTGATTTTTGAAATCATGCAAATGTAATTGAAATTAGAAGAAATTAGAAATTAAATTAAATTAGAAGAAATATTAGTTAATTAGTAGAATAAGATTAATTAGTTAATTAAATAATTTAAGGAAACTATTTAATTATTTTAGAAATGGACTTTAATTAAATAATAAAGATTATTTGAATTAAAGGAATTAAATCACAATTAATTAAATAATAAATATTTAATTAATATTTAGAAAAGGGTTAATGATTAGATGAAGAGAGATAGAAATTGAAAATTAATTTATTTAAATAATGAAGATTATTTAAATTGATGAATTAATCAGAATTAATTAAATAGTAGATATTTAATTAATGTTAGAAAATGGTTTAAATGATTAAATTATGAGAGAATTGGAAATGAATTAATTAGTAAGATGATGAGGAAATATCAAATTAGAAGAATAAGAATTATTAACTTAATTAAAAAATTAAAGAATTAAAGAATTATTTAATCAATTAGAGGAATAATTAGTGCATGATCAATGAGAAATTTTTAGGTGTCTATAGTCTTGATCCTTGTACGGGTATGAAGTTTTTTAATGTGGTTAACACACATTTAGTTATCATGTATTCATTATTGTACTCTGGTTGGACAAACTGTAATTTGATTATTTCTTTGTTAAAAGAAATTAAAATGATAAGACAGACTTTTACTTGTAAAAGTGGCATTTTTTTAGTTTTCAAAGATATATACTTTTTGTAACTAAATACCCTGACAGTTGGGAAACAAATTTGGTTGTATTGAAAGCACTGTGCTTAATCCTATTTCATATGGTCATTAAAATCATATGAAGTAATGTTATGTTGTGGTGAGAGAGAAAAGAAAGAGAATGAAATGAGACAAGATTTTGAGCAAATTTTTTAATATTAGTATTTTCATAATTGTTTAACATATATCTTCTTGATTGAACAAGAAGTGTTTTACACTGAAACAGAGACCTAAACTCTATAAATCTACTATATTTGGTGTAATGATATTTTGTCAGTGAGGCATTCATTTTGGTACTATGCCAGTGAGGTAGAGAACTTTTGCCAATGAGGCACTGTAATTAGTTACTTTATTATTAAGCCAGTGAGGCAAATTGTTGAGTGGTTTTTCTACCCCGGGAGGGTTTATTACTCGTACATATTGTGTTGTCAATTTCATGAATTTCTGCATTATAATTATTCTGATACATGTTCATTCAATGTTATATTTTTCATTCATAGCTATTCCTATAACTGTTGACCAAGTGTATCAAACATTATACATTTGCTTAGTTGTGTATAAATCCGCAAAGCATATTATCTCTAGTTTATCATAAGTCAAAACACATGTTTTGTTTACATGAGAAAATAAACTTTTGAATTGTGTACTTGAGGAGGTTCTTGCAAAATTATTTATCGGAGTGTATTTGAAATACTAATTCACCCCCCCTCTTAGTGTTTATGTACTCCAACAATTGGTATCAGAGCCATGCGTCATAGGTTCGAATCCCTCAGGTTGTGTTGAGGTGGGGATTGTTGATAGTGAGTTGCCCCCCTTTCAATGAGACCTCAAGATTTGTGGCATGGGAGCAAGCCTCCCATGGATCTAGGTTAAGTCTGGCATTTGTAGTGTTTGTTTATAGCTCGAGCATTTGGCACAATGGCAAACTATTCCAACACACAATGCTAGTTCAAATTGCCATGGTATCAACATGTAACGTGGAGACCATATATTTCTTTCTTCACCTTCGCTATCTACTTTTTCTAAATTTCACATTTGATTATATTCTTTGTCAACCAACACTATATAACAATCACATCCAACTAATTCCCAAGATGTAATTATACTCTTTGAGGGAATCATAAGATCATAATGTTTTTCATGAACTTTTGTTTGTACTTCTTTAGAGGGGGAACCAATAGCTGAAGGATAGTTTGGAGTAAGATATATTAGTGATTCAAAATTATCATCCACCTGTTTTCACCAAAATGAAAAAGCAATGTCAAAGAATATTTATTGTCTAATCTTCTTCTACAATAGATAAGAAACATTGTTTTATTTGTCACAAGCCACCAAGATATGTGTTGGTCTATCTAGTATTTCCTTCTTTCATAGGCATGTGTTAATTTAAGGATGTCACAACATATTTATTAGTAATTTAGATTTTTTAAGTGGTAATAATCTCTGAAATTTCTTCATTATAAATAATAATAAATAATTTAGGCTATGCAGAATGGGGTGTCTGGGAGTTCTATAAATATGTTTTGATGGGCCATGATTTGGCATTGCTAGCTTTTGGTTGTTCCTTAGGTTTTCTTTGTCCTACTTTGCCTATAGAGGTTGTTCATTGCCTTTCTTTCACATTTTACATTATGTTCAATTAGAAGGTTTATTGCTAATAAGAATTCTAAATAGGTTTAATTAAAATAATAAAATAATCAAGATGAGGATTAATTTTAGAATATACTAGTTTATTCATCTTTTTCATTGTGTTAATTTTAGAAATTGTGTTATCGATTAGAATTCTATATAGATTTATTTAAAATAGAGAAAAATAGATTGAAGGTTAATTTTGGAATTTACTAATTTCTTCACTTTTTACATTGTGTTCATTTTAGTAGGTTTGGTATCAAAAGTAATTCTATATAAGTTTAATTAAAACATTGAGAAAGTTATAATGGAGATTATAATTTTGAAATGTTACTAATTTTTTTCATGTTTTACATTGGTTTATACATTTAGTAAGTTTATTGTTAATAACAATTCTATACAAGTTTAATCGAAACAATAAAAAATCAAAATAAGAACTAATTTTGGAATGTATTAATTTCTTCACATTTTTCATTGTGCTTATTTTAGCAAGTTTGCTGTCAAAAGGAATAAGAATTCTATATAGGTTTAATCAAAACAATGAACAAATAAAAAGTAGGATTAATTTTGTAATGTACTAATTTATTCATATTTTTCATTGTGTTTAATTTAGCAAGTTTGTTGTGGATAAGAATTCTATATAGCTTTAATTGGAACACACAGAATAACAAACTGATATTAAAAACAAAAACATGGTTAATTTTGGAATGTACTAATTTCTTCACCTTTTACATTGTGTTCATTTTAGTAGGTTTGTTGTAAAAAAGAATTCTATATAAGCTTAATTAAATCACAAAATGAGAATGATAATTCATTTTGGAATGTATTAACTTCCTGACATTTTACATTGCGTTCATTTTAGCAAGTTTGTTGTCAATAAGAATTCTATATATATTTAATCTAGAAACAACAAAAAATCAGAATTGGGATTAATTTGGAATGTACTAATTTATTTCCCTTTTCTCCTTTTTCATTTTCTTTATTCAAGCATGTTTGTTGCCAATAAGAATTATGTATAATTTGGAATTAGGTTGGGATCTGTATGGTCCTTTTTTCACTTTTAAACCATATATGACATATTAAAAAATTATTGGACCATATGCATTGGCATGTTATTTTTTTCTAAAAGCATATATATGACAGTTAAAAATTTATTTTTTTTCAATAAAAGTGGATTATTCCACTAAACTTTTTTATTAATATTTTTTATTTTTTACACAAGATTCAAAGAGCATACTAGAGGAAAGAACCCTGGGAAGAAAACCTCTGGTCACAGCTCATAAAATAAACCTATAGTATCTAACGGATTAGTTTATACACCCCACCCAAAACCACATACAAAATGCAGTCACAACACATATAATATTAGTTTTGCATAGAGCCCATATGACAATTTGCCAAAAAAAACCCATCGGATAATTTTCAAATGTAGACTCCACAGTTGTTATCAATGGAAGAAGACAAAATTTTCCAAAGCCCTGTGCCAAATCCCATGAGCCAAAAACCTTCCTACCAAAAAAAAAAGTATCAAAAAACCTTTGGAAAAACACTGTTGTATCAAATACCATGAGCTTGAACTCTCCTCCAGACAACGAACATGAATACTTGAAATGAAAGGGGAAAGCATGGATAATTATCATCATAAAATTTTACATCAACATTACTCAAGAAAATCATATGACTATTGCTACAAACCTTCCCATACCCTAGAAGGAATTTCCTCAAAACCCACCTCTCGTTGATTAGCATTGCTATCAATGGCTAAATTTGCCAAATAATTTGCAATCTTATTAACTTCTTTGTAACAATGGGATACCAAGAAAGATTAAAACAATTCTAATTTTTGTAAAATGGGATCAAGTATATACTGCAAATTCTAACAATTCAATTTCTTTTTCATAACACATTGAATAATCACCATAGAATCACCTTCAATTATTAAGTCCTTAATTCCCAAAGAGATTGCCATATTCAATCCAAAAGACAAAGCATGAAATTCTACATAATTGTTAGTTTTAAAACCAATAGCATGACACTTAGCTCGAATAAAATTTGCATTGTCATCATAAATTATCATGCCTACCCCAACCGGCCCAGGGTTACCACAAGAGGCCCCATCAAAATTTAGTTTAAAGTGCCCCTGAGGAGGAGGTTTCCATCTAGTAGAGCATCTCTTACCTATTGCATCATTCTTTTTTAAAATTGAACCATGAGAGGGTAAAACTGACAGCTGCTTCCAAACTTAGTAACTCTACTATCCTAGTGTGAAAAAGAAGTAAGATTTTCCAAATTCTTATAAATAAACGACAAAGCAACCTCAAAGATTGAAGACTCAATTTTTAATAGAACCTCAGACACATGAGACCTTGTTTTTTTAAATATCTTGTTGTTTCTCTCTAGCCAAACATTCCAAATCACAATAGATGGAGATATGATCCAAAGGCATGCATAAAAAGATGAGGCAAACATAAAGGGCCAAGATCTAAAATGGGAAATGAGATCCTTACCAATAACAAAGGATATATTTCACTTTTCAAACAACCACTACCAACATTCATAAGAATAATCACAATGTAGGAATAGGTGTGAAGAAGATTCCAATTTTTTGTTACAAAGGACACAAGGGAAAACAACAGTAATACCAACCCTATCTAGTCTCATACTTGTAAGGACTCTATCCTGAACTGCCAACCAAGCAAAGGCTCCAGCTTCAGGAAGATAAGTTGAATGCCAAAACAACTTATAAGGCCAAGAAGATAAATCTTTAGCAACCATAAGAGAGTTGTAACCATCTTTAACAGTGTACTTACCAGAAATATTCTTTGTCCAAATAAGTTCATCCTCAAAATCAGAAAGAAATACAATTCTATCCCCCAAAATCTTCTCAAAATCTAATTTCATGCTTTGATCAACATCTAAGAAATCAATCGACTTCCATCTAGCTAGCTTAAGGGGTCCACTAGTCACAATTTCAAAATAATCTACTACAAAAACACCCCAAAGGGAGGAAAGGATAGTGATCAGAGGAGACCAATCCCTAATATTCACCAAAGGTGTGTTTCCATTCCATACTTCATCCTAGAATCTGACCTTTCTACCATTATGAACAATCCATGAGAGATGAGGCAAAATAGTTGATCTACATTTACAAAGGAAATTCCAAATAGTAGAACCCGAAGGCAAATTTGAGACTTTAAAAATGTACTCTCGGTCCATTATTTAAATATTTGGCAAACATAATTTGTGCCCATAAGGAGCTAGGCTTGTCATATAATTTCCAAACCAACTTAGCACCTAAGGCTAAATTCTGATTCTCCAGACTCCAAATTCCTGTTCCCCCAAGTTCCTTAGGAAAACATACCTTATCCCATGCAACTAAAGGGATTTTCTTCTTGCCATCTCTATTATTGTTCCAAAGAAAATCTCTAAGAGTATCCTGTAAACTAACAATAGCTGCTTTTGGAGACTTCAAAATAGACATGAGATATATGGGAAGAGCATTCAAAACAAACTTGATGAGAACAATTTTACTTGCCAAAGTTAACCATCTATGATTCCATGAGAGAATTCTTTTAGAAATGATCGAAATAATCTTATCCCAAAAACCAATCTTATCCTGTTTAACAAAGAAAGGAATCCTAAGGTAAGTACATGGAAGATTTCCAATCTCAAATCCCCAAAAGGATTGCAACCTATGTTGAACCAGTTGTGATGTATTAAGGAAAAAAATCTTTGATTTATCACCATTCACTTTCTGACCAGAAAATGATGCATAATTTTATATTATTCCTTTAATCACTTTTGCCTCAACTAAAAAAGCATTTCCAAATAATAGATTATCATCTGCAAAGAGACAATGAGAAATACTTTGGGGAATATTATGAATCCCTATACCTTTCCAAAGCCCCCCACTTTAGCAGCCCTAATAGCCCAACTAAAGGTTTCAGCTAGGAGAATAAACAAAAAGGGAGAAAGGGGATCTCCTTGTCTCAAACCCCTAGATGAAGTGAAAAAACCACAAGGAGAACCATTAATTAAAACCGAGAATCTTGCAGAAGAAATACATGCATGAATCCATTTGATCCAGGCCTTGGAAAAACCTAACTTCTCAAGAACAACACATAAAGCCCCCCACTCTACTCTATCATAAGCCTTCATCATGTCTAGTTTAAGTATAATGGTTGGGGTTCTTTGGGTGGAAATAGAATGTAGCACCTCATGTGCTACAATTGCACCCTCTGTCATCTCCCTTCCAAGAACAAAACCACCTTGCTCCAATGAAATGATCCTAGGTAGAATTTTTGCCAACCTAAGGTAAATTGCCTTCGTAAATATCTTATACAAAGTGTTACATAAAGAAATGGGGCGGAAGTCAGCAAAAGTCTTAGTATCCTCTTTTTTAGGAATAATTGCAATCATTGTAGTATTAAGTTCTTTTAAAATAGACATATTTCTCCTAGCTTCCTCGAGAGCCAATAAAACATCATTTCCCACAAAATCCCATTTCTAAAAAAATAAAGGAGTAAAACCATCTGGTCCCAGAGCTTTATTTGGATTCATGGCAAAGACAACACTCTTAACTTCTTCCAAGGAAAAGGGAGACATCAACATCTTATTGTCTTCCAAAGATACTAAAGGAGGAATATTATATATAATATCATTGCTGAGATTTCCATTTTTCGAAGATAATAATGACTTAAAAAACCTAACTGCCTCTGAAGCAATGTCCTTTGGCTCTGTCAATAAATTCCCATTCTGACACTGAATACAAGATATCCTATTCTTACATCGTTTAATCTTAGTTGAAGAATGAAAAAAAATTGTGTTCCTGTCACCATTTGAAAGCCATAACTCTCTAGATTTCTATCTCCAATAGATTTCCTCTCTAGCTAACACTTCCTCAAGCTGTAATTTTAGTGACTTCAATTCATCAAAAACTTGTGGCACCATACCATGTTGAAGCACATGAGTATTAAAACACTCAATCATATCTTGAATCTTGTGTTTCTCCTAAAAAATGTTCTTAAAATGTGAGATATTTCATTCCCTAATATTCAATTTCAAAAGACTTAACTTCTTAGCAATATGAAACATATCAATTTAGAAAAAAAAAATTATCAGTGAATGCTTTTGACTTGAGCTATGAACCAGTGAGGCCATGATTTTGAGGGACCTCATCCTTAGTTGTTAGGATTAGTCTTAGGCCAGTTGTATCTATTTATTGATCACCACTCCTCTCCTTGTCACTCCTCTTGCCTTCTCCTTATCACTCCTCTCCTTATCTCTCTTCTCGCCTTCTCCTTCTTAGCTTTTCATCCTTACATGTCTCCTTATCATGCCCTATGACCTCCTTATTACCTCATAATCTTCTTATCTCTCCATCATGCATATCTCCTTATCACTCTGTGTATCCTTCCTTATCTCTTCATTGCATCAGAATCTTCCTTAAGTCCTTAACCCTCTCCTTCATTGACTTTCCTTTACCCCATACTCCTTCCTTGAGCTGAGAGGTCCTAACACCTTGGTGCAGGAGCACCTAGTTGATTTCACATCTCCATGAGGTAATTTTGTCATTTTGGTTTTAGTTTTGTGTCTTTGGTGTAATAAGGTCATTTAAGACCATTTCATGTGTGTTTGAGTCAATATTAGGTCATTAGGTGGATTGGAGAGTCAAGTTGCATAAAGTTGTCAAGTTTGCACAATTGTTGTAAAAGTGCAAAAACAAGGAATGTGAAGAGTCACCAAGTGTAAATGAAGGAATTATAATGGTTTTAGTTGGAAAATCAGTTTTAAATGGTTGGTACATGTTTAAATATCTTTGGTGAGGTCGAACCCAAAGGTGGGTGGTACATTTTTTAAGTGAAATTAATAAAAGGCATCCTTGTTTTTGCATTTTTTAATGTTAAATTGTTGATTCCATTGCATGTTATGGATATGTATGGTATTTTCATGACCTAAATGTGGTATGTTTGGAAATGTATTTGAGTCTACTTTCTACTAATTTTTATTGCATCAAATTTCATTGTGTTTCAAGAAAGATATGCTCATTTTACTACAAACGAGTTTGAACCCCTAGTAGGCCTAATTTGAGGGAGAACGGTCCAAATTTGGGTCTTGTGTTCCAAAACAATCCTACTCGAATTCTTATTATATGGTAAAAATCCAAAATTGGTATCTAGAACTATATTTATAATTTTGGTGTCAAATTTGATTTGAATTTTATAGTCGAAAAACCCAATTTGTTGCTATCATGCCTTAGGGTCAAGAAATAGGACAGTCAATATTAGGGAATGTCTGTACAAAAAAAAAACCTACTCTAATTTTATGATATGTTAAATAAGGCCAAAAAGGGTATCTAAAACAGGTTTTATATTTTGGATATGAGGTCTGGTTTGCAAGTTATCGACATTTTATCAATTTTGGAAACCTACTAGAATTGGGTGATCTTAGTAAAGAAACCATAGAAGTTGGTCAGATCTCTACTCTTGGAAGACCCCAATGGTTTGTACAAGTCATGTGGACATATTCAAGGTTGTCTCAAATGTTTGGTAAGATTCTTCAGTGTTGGTTACCAAAATTGAAGGTTTTCGCCTTGTGTAGGCTTAAGGGTATTAAAGCAAATATGAGGTTTGAAGGAATAAGAACCCATAATATTAAAACATGATTTCAAATTATTGATGCCTACCTCAGCTCTGCATCACACCTCTTTCATGTTTCTATCTATATGCTACAGGTGTGGCAACTCAACTTCGTTGATCGTTTAGAACTCATTCACCATTCAAATCTCCTCAAACCCTCGAGTCTTCTCCCTTCGATCCACTTGTATCTAACTTGCCTCTGGCCTCTATACTTCTACCACCTACCAACCAATTCATCTTTTTTGATGTTGTGACCATACTTAGTCCATGGAAAACATCCTTCTTTCATTTACCAAGTGATGGGCTAGGCGAGATTCGAACATGAGCAACAATATTCACACTACCTCACAATAACCGTTGCACTATGAGGTCAACCCCATCAATTTAGAAACATGACATAATTAAAATGAAAGGATATTAATTGTTTCTAATTTTTAAAATATTTTAATATGAATTTTTAGAACAGTTTCTATTTTAATTATAAACAATATTTTTGGGTATGAATTAGAAACTTGGTAGAATTAAATTTTTTGCATATATTACTAATTTATCATTATTTTTAAAATTTTCACATTCTTTTTATAGATATCCATATGTGATACAGATAATGAAAGGATAAGTGGTAGCTTCAATCTTGTGTTTTCTCATAGGTGAATCTTAAGGTATACGCTTTGTAGTTCATACAATTATGTTCTAATTTTATTTATTTACCAATAAAATTTATGTTTTTAATTATACTATTCGCAATTGCACTCTCGGCAACTCACTTTAATTATCATCTTTGTCACGACCCTCCTTTATCACCTTTTGATTTAATACAAACTCTATTATATTTCTTTTGGATAAACTATTGAATGAATATTGTAAAGGAATAAAATAATAATAAATCACACACACACATGGAAAATATATATATATTTTTTTAATTGGTTATTTAAATTCCCTCACCCAAATTAAGGCACATGTTGTAGGAGGAATAAGAAGCTTCTAGAGGCTTCTCCACCACCTTGCATGTAACTCCTCCCACTAAGTCTAATCATTTTCCATGAAGGCCAAATTGGGAGAGAATCTCTTTTTTTTTCAATTAAAAATTAGGTAGTGGAAATTTGAAATTTTTTTTATATAAAAGATGTACAAGTTTCAAAAAGAGGTGTTGGCTATTCCATAAGAAATTCTGCAAGTAAAATTTTCCTTTGTAGTCAATTTTTCATTTCAGCTAAGATTTTGTTTGGGAGGACTTCTCTTCAAATTTGGAGGATCAAGGAAGATTCATAGAGGACTCTACACCATTTTCAAGCACCCAGGTTCTTTCAAATTTAGTTTCGTGCATCTTATTCTTGTTGCAGATTAGATTTGATTAAATTGTTTGATGAGAATGAGATTCATTTGTTTCAGATTTTGATAAGAATTAGTTTCAGTTTTTTATAAGAAGTAGATTAAATTATTTAGGAAATTAGAATCATTTGATGAGAATGAGATTCATTTGTTTCAGATTTTGATAAGAATTAGTTTCAGTTTTTGATAAGAAGTAGATTAAATTGTTGATGAGAATGAGATTCATTTGTTTCAAATTCTTGATAAAAATTAGTTTCAGTTTTGATAAGAAGTAGATTAAATGGTTTAGGAGATTAGAGTCATTTGATGAGAATTAGATTCATTGTTTTCAGATTTTTTTGATAAAAATTAGATCCATTCATTTCAAATTTTGATAAGAACTAGATTCATCTAGATTAAATCGTTAAAATATCTTATTAAGTTTTAGATTTGAAGAACTAATTCAGAACTACCTTCATCTCCTTTCTCCAGAATCTTTTCTCTGGTTATTGATTTAAAGTCTGAAATATATTCTTTTCTCTGGTTATTGAGTTAAAGTCTGAAATGTATTCTTTTCTCTAGTTTATTGATTTAAAGTCTGAAATGTATTCTTTTCTCTAGTTTATTGATTTAAAGTTTGAAATGTATTCTTTTCTCTAGTTTATTGATTTAAAGTCTGAAATGTATTCTTTTCTCTAGTTTATTGATTTAAAGTTTGAAATGTATTCTTTTCTCTGGTTATTGATTTAAAGTCTGAACTGTATATTTGAAAGGATCTTGCTGTAATCAATCTCTCTAAGATTTCTCATTTTCTGGTTATCTAAATCCTCTGTAGAAATACGTTTAAGATTTTCCCTGTGTGTATAAATAAATTATCTCTTTTCTCTGTGAATAGATCTCCCTATGTAAAGAACAAAAGAAATGAAAAAAAGAAGAAGAACCTCTCTGGTTACTGCTTCATTGTATTTGTCCCTAAAATTTAATCTGTAATTATTATTATTATTTCTAACATACCTGTTATCTACCCTTCTCTGAGTGATTTTCAATAATTTGAAAATGCAATACTCCTGCATCAAAAATAATAATAATAATAATATATATATAAAAACATATATATTTATATACATATATATATAACAAAAAAAAAGGAAATCATTCAAACTTTAAGAAAAATCCCCCTAAACCTCCGTAACGCACGGCGTTCAATGTAAAAAGGATGGCAACATGCATGGATGGTTACATTAAAACCGTCGCAGGGGTACGGAGGGGCCCGCGGTGTCCCCTCATCCCTGCGGACCTGCACATGCAGGGCCGCAGGGGTGATGGGACCCGTGGTCCCCACCCCGCACCCTATTTACTACCCAATAAAATAAGTTACCTTCTCTGCCTTGGGATTATGATTAGTTTTTTTTCTTCTTCCCTTTCTAATTTGTAAATTGAAGTTTTAAATTTGGATTTTTTTTTATATATATATGCCAACTACTATTAGTTATTTAGTTAAAAAAAAATTTAAGTTGATAGTAATAGCATTTAGGAAATAATGATTTCTTTTCAGTGTAAACTTTAAGATATCGTATTTCAACTTAGAAAAAAAATTAGGTTAATATGTAGCAAGTTCATAATTAAATTATCCTTAGTAAGCTTTAAAATTGTAGACTATATTCTCTTAAAATTGAGTTACTCAACCCATTAAGAATCATTGGGACACTTGATTGGCCTTTAGAGATTAACTTACATTAATACAAATGCTTAAATTTAATCGTTATTTTGGAATCGTTAAATCTTCTTACGTCATGCAAATTTCTGATAGATTAATTGCTTTCATTAATGGTTCATAGCATGCGAATTATTTATGGAATAATTACATCTTTCATGCAAGTATACATGTAATTACTATTATGCAAGTTTCGTGATGGTCATTATTATGCAAATTACACTTCAAGTAGTTATTTCAATTATTACGCTTTCATTTTTGTTTTCGTAGTTAGAAAACTAAACAAAGGAAGTTGGAAAACCAAAACTAGCAGCGTTCGGTATATATGGTGCCTCTGGGTCACGCTTACAGGTAATGCTGTCGTGTTGAACTACTGCACTTAATGCCTAATAAAGCTGCATTAATGACGTCTGTGGCATCGTCCCTATAAATCATCGGGGAGTAATAAGGGACATTTGGAAGTTAAAATACAAGGGGCGGGTAATCCCTCTTGGATCGATAATTTAATAACATAACTTTTAAATGATTTTCACATCCGTTGAGATACACCATAGTAAACCCCTTTTTAAGGATGGTCAAGTTAAATACCCTCATGAAATTTACTTTCTTTATTTATTTATTTCATCTCGAAGGGATATTGGTGATTTGCAATTGGGTGACGCTCATGATAAGTATTAGGGTCTAGTTATTTTTGTTTAGGCCACAAGCAATAGGCCATTTTGAGCCTTCGCTTAAGCACTACCATCGTGGGTAGCAACCGTAGAGAAACTGTCTGGGACACTGACCCTAGAAAGGGTTGCGTACCCACAAATCAGTTTACATCAAACCATAGATTAGAAAATAGAACTACATATTTTACGCCTTGATACCGTGCCAAAGCGGGTATGTAGGCAGTCTTGGGATGGAGTTGTCCCTCGTACTCAGGCGTTCGTGGGTGGGGTCTAGGCTTGGTTGAGTAAGAATCCTAATTGAAAGATAAGATAATCAATTTAATTCAATGCATACTCGGAAGGAATCCCGTATGGATTCGCTTGACTTCCCGAGGCTTTAAGCCAAATTCCGAGGTGGAATTCAAGCTTGTATTATTTTTAATTACTCCTAAGGACGGCGACCTCGGTGCATTCTTGTTAGAAGAGTGCAGTACTTAGTGAGTGGCTCAGGACCCGAATGGTCCCGATGAGTCTAAGTCTCTGGCCAGAGCATCTCCTATCCCGTTTGGATAGATGCCTACCCTGTATGGGTAGATGCCTATCCCGTATTGGATAGATGGAATATTACGTCCCGTATGGACAATTGCCTAACCCGTATGGTTAGAAGCTCATCCCGAATGGATGAATGCCTAATCCTAAGTGGATGGATGCCCAGAGTATGCAATTGAATAAAACATAATGAAAAAAAAAAATAATACTCAATTTTTGTGGAAATCGATTTTGGTGGGTTATTACAATCTTTTTGCAAACTAAATTGTTTTCAACCACAATTAAAAACTTTTAAATTACCATTGTTAGTTAAGTTTTTGTCAGAAAAAACAATAAATTTAATACTTTCTAAAACATCAGAATTTAATTCCTTTCATATGCCAATTATTGTGATTTCATTTGTTTACACAACTTACACGTTTTTAATATAATTGTCCTCTTAATCTCTTTGACAATTAATATTTTTCTAAAAACATCAAATGAAAGGCATTGCAATGACCAAACCATCATAAAAACTCATATTACAGGTAGAAGTGGCCATCAAATTCTAGGCTTGTTTGAAATGTACTAATTTCTTCCCCTTTTCTCCTTTTTCGTTGTCTTTATTTTAGCGGTTTTGTTGGCATTAATAATTATGCATATAATTAATTAAAACACTAAGAGAATCAGAATAAGAATTAATTTAGAATATATTAATTACTTCACCTTCTACATTATGTTCATTTTGGCAAATTTGTTGTCAAGAAGAATTCTATATAAGTTTAATTAAATTGAGGTTTTTGGGGCACTAAATTTTGGCTGTTTCCAGAGATTCAAAGTTTTCTCAAAGAATATTTGACATATATAGAGTGTTTTCAATGGGGAGCCTGCAAGTGAGGTATGGCATGGGAGAAGGCATGCCTAAAGGAGGTTGAGGAGGTTATAGAAAACAAATCTACCCTTTCTTTTGACAGATGCATTGTTGAAACTAAAAAAGAAGTTGTTGTAGAAATAATCCCTTGTTTCCTTGATAAAAAGATAGGATTGCATACATGTCGATTAAAACCTCTTGCAAATAGGGTAAAGCATATTATAGCTATAATGCAATAATTCTAATTAAGAATATTAAAATATTATATTTTTAATATTTAAAATTTAAAATTATTTGAGTGACAATTGCATCCTATATGAGTTTTTAGTATTTCTCACTAGTTTCATAGCAAAGGAAACAATGTGATAATCTACCTTATGTTGAGCCCCTCACTGATAATGAGCTTAACCTTGCATCTAAGAATATATTGTACAAGTACCATATCTACATCATACATTCTCTTAGAGAATTTTGGTCATTTTGCTTCTACAAAGAACAGACCGATTAAAATGAAACAAATCCTACAAATGAAGGTACAATTTCTAGACCAATTTGACTCAAAAAATATTATACCTAATTGTCATCATGTGTGTGCACATGTCTTTCCACATGCATAGAACAATACAAAATATAGAAACATAAAATATAGTTGAAGCCTCCTCAGGTCCCATAAACATGAATATTATTACATAATTCTTTTGAAAGGATGCCTATGCATGAAAAAGGAAAGGAAAGGAAAGGGTCTTTTATCTAGTCCATGATGCCAGCAATCTGTATATGGGTCTACAAATGGGTTAGAGAAATATGGGACTACCTCGTACTCCTTTCAATATATACATAAGATAAATAATTAAGTAATATCCTATACTAAGCATACAAACAACATATACATAAGATACTCCTTATTTTCTATAGATCATAGAATCGCTAGAACATGTCAATCAATTATAGGTCAAGTATTTCAGGCTATATATTCTTAGAACTTGTATTGTTTTTCCAACTTTATTTATCATCTTCTACAAAATCAAAATCCTTGGTTACATTCTCATCTCGATCATTTTCATCCATCACTGAAGACATACTGTACAATAGCTTGAAGGGGAAGCCTCAACACCAACAACATCATGTACAGGCAAGACTCAATAGGAGAAAAATCACAATATAAAAGATTATGATACAGCATTTCAATAGCCTTAAGATCCATTAAAATTTAATCTTGGAATTTAACTAACAAAAATTTGAAGTAATTACCTAAGTTGTAGCAACCAGAAGGTTATTGAGAACCATCTTCTTTACCATGTAGTGAAAGTCCCCATAATTTCTCGTGGTAACCATACACTTTTCCATGGTAAAAAAAACCCTACAATATGCAAGTTTGAATGAGAAAAAAAAAAAAGATGAACAAAACTCCATTCAACTAAAGAATTTTGTTCCTTGTGATTACACTGCTACTCTACATTATGCAAACTTCCACATCCTCAATACTAAAATCAAATCCTTTTTTTAGGATGTGTGTGTGAAGATTTTAACAAAATAATTCTTAAAAAATCTTAACAAAGGGTTCCAAATACCTTAACTTTGAAAGAGTCCACCTGAAATGCAAATCGAGATATGTCAACAAAATCTAAATCAAAATCTTCCATTAAAAGCATGAATTGTAGCCAAAAATGGTACTGATAATTTAAAGACACTTCTAACAAATTTCAATTGGAGGCAATGAAATTTTCTAACATTAGGCGGCAAATTTCTATTCTAGGAGGTTGGGCCATAATATATTCTTGAAATTGGGAGCTAATGCAACCCTTTTGTCTTTGCAAGTGTTTCAATTCAAATCCACTACCCTACCGCTCTCCCGCTAGGGAAATAGATATCAAATTCATCTTCAAATGGTTTTTTGTTTATGGACAACATTGATCCCATTCTAGATCGCCTATGGGAAAAATTAACTTGCTTCAAACCTAGCAATAAATTCCTAGCATGGAGAATCTTCATCCCCTTCTCACTCATGTTCCCAAGCCTATTGTCTCATGATGTTGTTTCTATTTATGTGCATAATGGTGTAATTTGGAATTAGGGTCAATTAAGATAATAAAAGTATTAATAATCCAAATTAACCAAAACAAGGTGGAAATAGGGGTGAACCTAATAGATCTAGCCTCAATCTAAATAAGGAAAGGATTGAAATTATGATTAGATTCACATGGATTAGGGTTTTCCTCTTTCCTAAGTTGAAATTGATTGATAATTGTAAATTAGGTCAAAATAATGAATAATTGAAGTAAATTGTCGCAAATAGATTGCTATAGATATCCCACAATCCATAAACAGAAATATGTGCAAAAGAAGATGTTCAAAACTTGTTCCCAGAATTTTGGCTTGATTTTTTGGAACTAGGTAGTACAGATATTCCCTAGTCCTTTGAATTTTCCATTGTTGAAATTTGAATCTATTTGTCACTATCGACACTGTCAAAATTCCCAAGTATAGCTCCTACACCTATTCTTTGCGCACAAATATATAGGAAATAGGTTGGGAATAGGGGTTTACCTTAAGTCAAACCCTGGTTTTGGAATTAATCGTGAAATTGAAATGATACATGGAAATAAAATATTGTAATAAAATACTTTCCTTTTGAGGGGAAGGTTGGATCTAAAATGATATGCTTGAAACAACAATGTATACCTTGATGAAGTTTTGTTTGACCTTCACATAAAGGTTTTAGGGTTTTATGTAGAATGTCTTCATAAAACATTGATCATGGATTCCATCTTCAATACTTGAACTTGGCTTCACTTCTACTCCAGTGCTTGATGAATTCTTGATTGCTTGCTCACTTGAATTGAATTTCGCCAAAGTGTAATTGAGAGGGGTAGACCTCCTTTTATGCTTGACTACCCGAAAACAAATTAAATTTTATAGAGAAGTGTTGGTGTAATTATTTATTCATCTTGGATATAATTATAGTTTACTTAAGTTTACTTAGGTACATGCACAACATTGTAGTTTGCATATGAGACACCTAATGAGATGTGCTACATTGGGAGTGTGTATGTAGGAGAATTTCCACCGTTTGTGGTGTGATCTTGTTATTACACTATCATATCCACTTATTATGGAGTGATAATTCCACCTTTGGTGGGTGATCCACCTCATGTGGAATATTTTACTATTTCTCCTACCTACCCTTGCATCTTATTGAGCCAAGTGATCATTGTGTGCTCTCTTGTCTCTTAGCCTTGCCTTTATAAGAAGGCTCATCTACATTGTATGGAATAATCTTGATCATCTAGTTGATCTCTTTTGCATCTTGATAGGAATACAGTTTATTCTTGTCACATTTTATCTCTCTTGTCATTGTGTTATCTTGCGGTCTCTTTGATCTTGGTTGCTTCAAGCATAATCTCACATGGTATCAAAGCCATTGGAGCGCCTTTGTATAGCCTTTGGAGAGATTTTGAAGGAGGTCACGAGGTAGATCTAAGGAGAAGCATATTTTAGAGGCATCCTAGACAAGATCCAACCTCACCATTGTGTCCGGGTGGTCGTTTCCATGAATTTTGACTATAAATTTGGACTATTTTGGTGAAAGTGCAATTTTGGGGCTTGAAGGAAAAATTTAGCCAATTTGGCTATATGGTACGATTTTTATTTTTTTTAATATTTCAATATTATATAACTCCCAGTTTTATTTTTTGGGGGTATTTGAAAAAATTTGATTTAAAAATCAAAAAATATATATATATATATATATATATATATTCGGGGGAGTTGCCCCCCTCCCCCACCACCGTATTGTTGCTTTTCGTCTGCAGTCCCCATACTATACATCCACCGACCATTGTTTTTTGTCATTTCTGATCGATCATTTTACCATCGCAAATAGTCCCGTGTGTTCTCCCCAGCACCTCCGGCCCCCCTGGCACTACTTTTGTCGATGATCAGTCCTCCCGGCCTCCCACGAGAACACTCTTCCCGTTGGTTTTCTTCCATCGGCCCGCTAGTCCTCTCCAGTCGTCCCAACCAACTCCCTGCCTGACACTGACAGTCGCTCCGTGCTCCATGTTCTCCTAGCCACCGATGCTGATAGCCATGAAGTGCTTCATGCTCTGTGCATCCTTTGGAAAGGTTTCCTGCCACCGTGCTCTGTGCTTCGTGTTCTTCCCGCCACCACCTACTACCGGGACCCGTGTCCGCCACATGGCAGGCGGTCACTAGCTTGCGGGAGCACTTTCCAGCCAAGCACGGTCACATCATCCCCATGTAGAGTAAGATCTACTAACTCACCAAGCATAGTTGGCCGCCAAATCATCTGCCCCATCAGCAGTCCATGTGGCTGCCACATCAGTTGTTCGTACAAACACATCATTTTTTTGGCCAATTGAATTGTGACACGTCAGCACGTTCGTCTCGTACGGATGCCACGCAAGCACGGAGGTGAAGTTTTTATGACAGCCATACAACCATCAAATTTAACATGGTGTTTTGATGATGTCAGTACTGCATCAGTAGTTTTCAAAATTTTTGGACCCCCTCACCATTGAGCCTTTTGTTTTTGTAGTTCAACTTCAAATGACCATATCTTGCTCATTTTTGCTCCTTTTTGGGTGCAATTTTTTTTCAAATGGGCTAATTTTTTGTGTACTTTCACGTGGTGGAATTATTTTCTAATTTTGGTGGACATAATATTGATAAAAATCATTTTTTGGTGATTGTACCTGTCTAATCCCCATTTTGCAACTTTGGGACTCCATTTGGGCGCATACGAACTCCTTTTCAAGTTCCTTTTCTTTTTAAAAGTGCATAATTTTTGGTCTATTTCATAATCTGCTATCATTTTGCAGTGATTTTGAGTGGAATTTGTACTTTTAGCATATGGTCTTTTTTGGCCAATTTGGCACTTGTATTGCATAGATCTATCTTTATGGTTTTTTGCATTATAGTTCTCAGCCTATTGGGGTAGTTGTAAAACAAAATCAAAAGTCCACCTTGCCATTGTTTGCAAGTGGCCTATTGTACACGCACTACATATAAAGTGCCAAAATCAACATTTTTTGTGGGGGGTACTTTGATTGAGTGAATTTTGGGGGGGTGTCTCTTGTGCTTTTGTTCTCTTGTGTTCTTTCCTTTTGCTACTATGGGTTCTCCTAAGTTTCCTCTCTTAACTCCTCATAATTATGCTACTTGGAAAATTGATGCATGCGGAGTAAACTTATGGAAAAAGTACCAACTCATTACATTGATGGAACTAGTGTTTCTCCCATTGATCCTAAGGCTGATCCTAATGTTCACTTAGATTGGTTCACTAATAACATCATGGAAATTGGTACCTTAAGAAAGTATGTATCAAAGGATCTCATCTTTCATATTGAAAAATGTACCTTAATTAAGGATGCTTGGCAAAAGTTTCAAGACTTGTATGGTCAATTTGATGAGATTAGGGGACATCAAATTGATAGTGATCTCACCATGTTAGCTCCCAAGAACTTTGATACTATACAAGATTATGTCACTATGGAAAAAGAGTTGAGGGCACAACTCAAGGATTGTGGCATTGATAAGAAGGATACTCAATTGATCTTCAATTTGATGGGAAAGCTTCCACAAGAATATGCAGCATTTGTTTCTAGTTTCCAAACCCATAGGATGACAATGGGTTCAAGCTACAAAATGCCTACATTTGATACTTTCACTGACATGTTGATGATGGAACAAACTAAGTTGATAAGTATAGGCATTCTTAAGGCTTCTAAGTCTCAAGCATTAGTGGCAACTCAAGGGAACAAAGGAAATCAAGGAAAGGATAACTCAAACAAGAAGAAAGGCAAATCAAAGCCTAAGGACAAAGCACCACCTTCTCCACAAAAAGGAGATTCATCCTCTTCCAAGAAGGACAATTCACCAAAGAAGGAGAGACCTACTTGTGCCTATTGTAAAAAGGTTGGTCATGAGGAGAATCGTTGCCACTCTAAGAATATTGATGAGCTCATTCATATCCTCAAAAAGCACAACATTGATTTGCCTAATGCCTACAAGAAGGAGGATTCATCACCTTCCACTTCCTCACAATTAAAAAGGAAAGGGAAAGCATTCATGGCCTCTACAAGTGGCAAGACTCACTCTTTTGGGACAAGAAAAGGAAAATCTCTATGTGCTACTACAAGACATGATTCGGGGAGATGGCTTCTAGATTCAGGGGCTTCTCATCATATGGCATCTTCTTAGTATATGTTTTCTACATTTGAGCCTTGCACCATGCCACAGATTTTGATGGGAAATCATACATATATAGATGTGATTGAGAAAGGAACTATTGTTGTTGGGGATAACTCCTTCAATGATGTGTTGTGTGTACCCCATTTGACAAACAATCTTCTTTCCATCTATCAAATCACACATGGGGCAACAAAGAAAATTGTGGAGTTCACACCTGAGTCAGTTTTCATTAGAGACTTGGAGAGTAGAGCTATCATTGTAACTGGGGTGGTGGATCATGCATCTCGATTATACTCCTTTTTAGATTTTGTTGATGATGATGATTTTACACATGATGATTCTACATATGATGATCACACTTCTTGTGATGATTCAGATTTTGAGGAGAACTTTGGGTACTTGAACTTGGGGATTCTCACATGTAACCCCATTCTTGAGCCTTACATTTCATCTCCTCCTATTAATATCACATCAACTATTGCACCTGATGATGCAGATAGTGTGACAGTTTTGCCTTCTTGTGATTTAGTGCAATAGGATATATCTTGTCTTCCAGCTTCAATTTCATGGGATGAGTACTTGACATACATTGCTGGTTTTTTTGTGGAATCCTACATTGCAGATTTGGGAGACATCATTGATGATATTCATCTTCGATTGTTGTGAGGGACCACTCTGACCCTCTTGTTCATTATCTACATGATCATTCCTTTGAGGTTGACATGATTGTGGATTCTTATGTACAACAATTGGAGGAGGTCTCTTTATCCCTGGAGGAGACATGTGAGTCTTTGGGACTTGTTCTACATTCATCTCCACTAGATCTTGCAGTGCCTTTTTCAGCAGTGTGGAGTAGTTCACCAACGTTGGAGGGGGTAACTTTCAGCATCGACATGGGGATACTTGAGCAGTTTTCAGAGACTTCATTCATCATGAGTTTTTCTCCTACATCTTCCCTTCATTATTGGGGAGACTTCAGGGATACACCTTTGGTTTTGTTTCTTCCCAAGGGGAGAAATGTTGTTTGACATTCATGGAGCAGTTTCTTCATTCATCTTCGAGCTTCTACCATTGGTGTAGATTCTACATTGAGGAGGGTCTACCTAGCTTCTCTTCTTCTCTCATATGGGGGGGACATTTTCCTCACAGGGGGTTTGGTCCTTCACATACTTCTATGGGAGTCTCTTGTATATATATTTCATCTCTCTTTTGAAGGAGGGTTTTTTTCCAATTGGGTTTTTCTCTCTTTCCCCGCTTTATGGGAGATTGCATTTGCATTTGTACATGGGTACCTAACATGGCCTAGTAGCTGAGACCCATCTTGCATTTCTTAGTTGCATTGTAGACTTAAGTGCATTCCCATAAGTTGCACTTAAGGGGGGGTGATGGTGTAATTATTTATTCATCTTGGATATAATTACACTTTACTTAAGTTTACTTAGGTACATGCACAACATTGTAGTTTGCATATGAGACACCTAGTGAGATGTGCTACATTGAGAGTGTGTATTTAGGAGAATTTACACCGTTTGTGGTGTGATCTTGTTATTACACTATCATATCCACTTATTATGGAGTGATAATTCCACCTTTGGTGGGTGATCCACCTCATGTGGAATACTTTACTATTTCTCCTACCTACCCTTTCATCTCATTGAGTCACATGTCATCATTGTGTGCTCTCTTGTCTCTTAGCTTTGCCTTTATAAGCAGGCTCATCTACATTGTATGTAATAATCTTGATGATCCAGTTGATCTCTTTTGCATCTTGATAGGAATATAGTTTATTCTTGTCACATTTTATCTCTCTTGTCATTGTGATCTCTTGTGGTCTCTTTGATCTTGGTTGCTTCAAGCATAATATCACAAGAAGGCCAAGACAAGATCAAATTTCTCACTCATTTGAGATGATTGTTGTAGGGGCCAATTTTGGGCCCTAATTAGGAGGACCAAGGCGCTAGGTGCCATGGTCCTAAAAAATGAAGACTCGGATTGAGGAGGAGATAGTGAAAATGATGAAAATGTAAGTCTAATAAGGAGTGTGAGTAGAATCAACACAGTTATCAAGCATCAAAATCCAAAATGCCAAAGTGAGGTCTAGGCAAGGATGAAATTGTAAGAAAGTATAATTTATAATGCTACATTTAGCCCCCACTTTAGCAAGAGTATGAGACTAAGAATAATCATGGTAAAGTACAATATTGGATTGAAAGAATTTCACCAAGATATCAAAGAGACAAGATACGCTAAGCCCCAAAAAACTTTAGGATCTTACTACTCTAATATCAAGATAAAAGTGACAAAATATGAAAGAGAAAGAGAGAGCATGACTACACTATCCTAGTAATATTAACTTACTATGAGTCATAAAAATGAAAAATACCAAATTACAAAGTAAAAGGCTCAGTTTGCAAAGAAACTTGAGTATCAAAAACATGTCATGGTGTGTGCATAAAGTGTAACATTGAGCAGAGTGTATGCCCCCAAGTTAAAGTAATTGGATATGCTTTATCAGGAGAAATTGCTTTAAGGTAGTATGCATCCAAAGGAGAAGCAAATTACTACAATGAGATGCCCCCAAAAAAAGAAAAAATTAAATAATAATGATCACAAGACATATAAGAAAAAGCACATAAGGGATCCACTAATTGTGGGGTCAATATGTTCTTATGATAAATAATGTATGTCAAAAATATTTGTATTGAATTTACCTTATCCACCAAAGGTAGTGGAACTACAAACATAATGGAAGAAGAGAACAAGTGTCTTATTTAGTCAACATGGAAGAGACCAAAAAGAGATCTCAATGCTTTGCATTGTCCCCAAGTAGACAACACAAGGCACAACATATGCAAGAAAGGAAACAAAAATAGAAGAATGTCAAAATGGATTCAACCTCTTTATTACCTAGCACCAATAGAGTAACAAGGGTCATCCAAAGAGAAACTAATATAACACAAATACATATCAAGCAACATATCATGGGAAGCACATTATGAACAATAAAACACACAAAAGAGAATCTACATCATGAATGAAGCTAGTCACTAAAATCATCTACCTCCCAATATTTTTTAACATCATTTAGTGATGGTAGACAAGATGAAATATGAGCCACTTTGAGGACAATAGATGGAGATACTAAAAGTTCCAAACAAGGACCATGCTCTAATGGTGAGTCACTTTCTTTGTCACGAGGAGCTATGGTTAATGCTTTTGAAAAATGTGAATATAAATCATGATTAATGTCAACAAGCTCATACATATTATCAAAATCATTAGACTCAACATTGTTCACATGAAAAACATCATCATCCATATCATCATCTAGATTAATAAAAATAGGATCTCTAACACGAAAAGGAATTGAACCATCATTTTTCTTAAGCATTTTTAATTTTGGTGATTTGAGTTGAACTTCCTCCCTAGGGTTAGGCAAAGTCTATAAAAATGGGACCAAGTCAACATTTGGTGTCTTTCAGGAGGAAATATTTTGGGAAGCAAGCTCATGAGCCTTGGCATGACACCTTCATTAGCATTCTCTTGCACAATATTTCCTTCCAATTTTAGCCAAGGTTTGAAAAGGTTGAGGATCAATGGACATAGGGTTCTTTTCTTCCATTAAAGGTGGAGGAATGGAAGAAACTCCACTAGGTTGAGATAAATAATATGCCAAGCACTTTCCTTCATATGATGTAGGAGGTGGAATTGAGGCATATATAGGTGGAATAGGAGTAGGAAGAATACCAAGTCCATTATGAGGAGGATGAATATCCATAGGTATAAGATATCTAGGCCTACTCAAGGACCTGATCATCAATTTTTTCCTTTTGGTAATATAAGAAAAGGATGTGATTGCAAGGCTTAAGAGGTTTAGGTTGTTTAGGCCAAAATTAATCTAGAGTGAAATTGCTACACTTTGTTGTGGGTTGGTAAAGGCTATGATTAATTATTATAATAGTGTCATTATCAGAGAGTTTTAAACGTTTATGAATTGTATAAGGGATATATTTCATGGAAGAGAGCCAAGGATGTCCCAACTTCACACAAAATTGATGTGATGTAGGAAGAATAGTGAAAGTAAAATCTAAGCACTTAGTACCAACCTCACAAGGAGAGTAATAGAACCAATAGTAGGGCAAGAGAAACCACCATACACCTTAACCATAACATTAGATTTATCATATGTTAGTTGATGCAATTGTAAGATATAAAGGAATTTTTCAATAATCACATTCACCTTACACACTGGATCAATAAGCATCCCTCGTGAGAGTTTGTCTTTGATATTTGTAGCAATAAATAATGGGCCATTAGGTGCAACAATAATCTCACTAGGAGCAAAAGTAATGCATAAATATTTAGGAGGTGTAGGTTTGTCAAAGAGATACACAACATTGTTAGCTTCTACATCAAGGTCATTGGGATAAAAGGCAAGAGACTCAAACTCAACAACATTGGTAGAGTGAGAAGACAAAGGATTGGTAAAGATTTGGAGATTTTGATTAGGAGGAGCTATAGACTTATTTCAAAATTCATTCAAACCAACTACAGATATAGTAATATTATCAATGAAGCCTTGAATATTATTCCTCAATGTATAACTTTTCTCAATATTATGGTCAGGTTGACAATGATATTCACAAAAGGTTTGGGATCATGGTAGGGTGAAAATGGCTTAAAAGTGTCAATTGGCTTTATGGGAGGAAGTTTAAATACATTATCATTTATCAACCTCGACATTATACTATGAAAACACTTGGAAAGAGGAGTTAATTCTTTTCTAAAGTATTGGATAAAGGAGCCACATCTGATGTTGTGGTTGCCACTTGAGTGTTGATGTTGTCATTTATCTTGGTGTAACCTTTGTTATGTTGAAACTTCACAAATTATTTTTGAGCGCTCTCATTATTATTACTCAGAGCAATTGAAGAGGATGGTTCAAATTGACTCACTTGAAGCTAATAATTGTGAAGCATTGCACACAACTGTTTCAAGGAATTAAACTCAAAAAAAAGGAGCTTATCTCTAATGTTATTTTGTAAATTAGCAATAAAAATTATTTGAACATCGTGATCAGGCACTTGATTAGAAATTTGAGAATGCAAATGTTTATATCTACCAAAAAAATAGTCACTTATCCTTTTAAATCTTTTCTTATAATGAATCAAATTAGTTAAAGTAATTGTAGGACCAATGTTATTTTGGAATTGTTGAATGAAATCATTAGCCAATTGTTGAAATGGAGCAATAGAATAAGGAGACAAAGAACAATACAATTGAAAAGCTTTATCTCTAAAGCTTCTAGCAAACAATTTAGTCATAAGCCTTTGGTCATTAGCAAAATCACTACACAAAGTTTGAAGTTGTCTTCACATGAGCTAAGGGGTCACCTTTTCCATTATACAACACCAATTGAGGGAATTCTATATGTTGAGGGGGAACCGCATTGACAATTTCATTGGATAGTGGGATCACTACATCAAATGTGGGAACATTGAACTTGGTTTGATTAATGGAAGCCAATTGATGTTGTAGTGATGTAACAATTTGGACTAGGTTATTGATGGTTGCTTTGGTTGATAAATTGAAATTGAATATGTTAGATTATGATGGAGTAACATTGTAATATGTAGTAGAGGCTGAGAATAAGGAGGTGGAACATTGTGGTATGTTGGCATAAGAGATGATTGTGAGACAAATAGAAGACTCACTGAAGGAGGTATGTAAGAATATTGATTAATAGGATTTCCCCCAAGACTAACATGTGTAGGATTAACATTTTGTGTGGAAGTAGTCATGATAGAAGATATAAATGTAGGTACACTAAACTAATAGTTCTGATACTTAATGTTAAGTACAGATGCCAAGCTGATAAGATGAGAGGAGGGGGTAAATCATACAAACTTAATCTTCCATAAAAACATCAGATTCAACCTCGGTAACATATACTTTAGTGATATAACCAAAACTGTTAAACATGCAAACTCAAAATCATATAAACAACATAAACCTCATAACACCAGATTTAATGTGGAAACCCAAATAGGGAAAAACCACTGTGGGATTTCAGACCCACTAAGAAATATACTCTTCTAGAGTATGCTTGGTTAAAAGCAAATCTTGTTAAATATTACAAACACATTGCTAGATGTGACCCGATTAAGGGATTTCCCTCATATTTGTTAGGATCTTCACCTTGTTAGAAGTGACCTTGTTAAAGGATTTCAAACACTCAATCAGAATGTCACCTTGCTAGAGTGTTTTACAAATAAGACTGTTAAGTCCACTTGGTTAAGAGATTTTATGTCACTTCACAAAATAACAGTAAAAAAAATCTATCTGCAACTTCACATCTAAAATGCTAAAGCGGATTCTTATTTGCTCAATACAATCTAGACATAGAACTAATCTTGTCCATCTCCTAGGCTCTATACTCTGTTATACAAATAGTTCTTCAAGCTTTTGTGCTCAGTAATTACTATGTAGCATCCCTGTGCATACACTTGCCTGCATACATTGTTTATCAACAGTTCCCTATTTATAAACAATTGCCAACCGCTTAATCTCCTTGATCACATTTCCCATGATCAATCATAGCCATAAAATCTTCAAACTTTGACCAGGTTCAATGTATTCTTTGATTTGAAAAACATTTTACCTCGCCTTGGAACTTGCATACATTTCTTGGAACTTGTGCTAGGGTATGCGGTTCAATCTGCGTTGTAGATCTTCATGCCGATTTTCCTTTGCCATAGATTCTTTAACAAACTTTATGCACTGCATACCAATCATTTAATCAGTTCCAGCTCATCAGCTCCCTTCATTAAATAATGTATGTAACCATTTGATGCATTCTATTACAGCTCGGTTACAACTTGGTAAATACTAAACTTTACTCGGTAGACACTCTGTCTTCATTAACTAATAGCAATAACCTTAGGGTTTACCGACTAGGTTCTTTAGGGTTTACCGACTAGGTTCTTTGCTCGGTAACATAGTATAGTATTAACATTACAATAAATAACATATGTATGATATCAAAACAATCTAAACATCATGATCTCATCATTGTCTAACTTGGTAATAGTTGCCCATTGAATAACTTATTCATCCCCTTATTCATCATATTCTTTCTGTGTCTTTTATCGACACCTTTATACTCATCAAATCATACTTCTCAAGATATGGCAACATCATACTGATTTAGAAAATCAATATCTTGACATCAATGACAAAATAATAATATTAAGACAGTAAATCATCCTTAATCAATTATATCCATAATTATCAAAAACCTTCTCAATATCCTTATTGAAATGCCAACAATCTCCCATTGTCTGTTATAATGCCAATAATCTCCCCCTTTGGCATTGATGGCAAAACCAATTGATTTGACCTAATTGATTCGAATTGTTGTAATATTCTGAAATGCTGAAATGCTCTCCCCCTGTCATCAGTCTTCTCCCCCATACATTATACTTCTCCTCTTTTCTCAGTCTTTCTTTTCTTCAGTCTTCTCTAGTCTTCTCCAGTCTTCTTCCCCTTTGACAACAATTCCAAAAAGTAAAGAACTAAAACATAATTTCTTCCTATATGAAGTGATTTCCTGTTGTGATGTATCAACTTAGTCTCGGTCAGAGCATTTTGTCTTCAATTCCTGTTTCTTGTATTGTTTCTTGCACACCTTTAGAAAACCTCCTAAAGTGTGTAAATCAGCATCAACTCCTAAAAGATATTCTGTAGAGTCATCGAATTGATGCTTTCACCGAACTCAATCAGTGAATGGAAGATAGGGGCAGGACCCCTAACTTACTTCTGAGATACTCAAAAGTGTCCCTCGGCAGTGGCTTGCTGAAGATATCTGATATTTGTTCCTTTGTGCTAACATACTCCAACACCACTTTCTTCTCTTGAGCTTCTTCTCTAAGATAATGATATTTGATAGAGATGTGTTTCATCTTAGAGTGCATAATAGGATTCTTTGAAATGTTAATGGCACTAGTATTGTCACATAATATAGTTACTGGCTCGATAACTTTCTCATTTATACCATCCAATAGTTGTTTGATCCATGCTATGTTGGTAAAATTTAATGCTGCAGCAACATATTCAGCTTCTGCTATTGACTGTGAAACACATCCTTGTTTCTTGCTAAGCCAACTTACTAGTCTTTCTCCTAAAAAGAAAGCTCCTCCACTTGTGCTTTTTTTGTCATCAATGTTTCCTACCCAGTCAGCATCAATATAAACTTTTAAATCAAAGTCATTTCCTTTCTGATATACTAAGCCATAGTCCTCAGTGCCTTTCAAGTATCTAAAAATTCTTTTGATTGTTGTCATGTGTGTTTCCTTGGGATCTGCAGAGAATCTTGCAACTATGCCTACTACATGTGCTATATCTAGCCTGCTGTGAACAACATATTGTAGCTTTCCAATCATGGATCGGTAAAGGGTCTCATCAATAGATGCAGATTCATTATTCTTTGATAATTTACAGTTGGTAGTCATAGGAGTACTTACTGGTTTTGAATCTTCCATTCCAAATTTCTTCAAGATTTCCTTTATGTACTTGGATTGAGTAATAAAAATCTCATTTTTCATTTGCAGTATCTATAAACCTATAAAATACTTTATGTCACTAATTAATGACATCTCAAATTCTTTGCTCATTTCATTTCCAAACTTCTTGCATAAAGAGTCATTTCCACAAAATATAATATCATCAACAAATATGGCTGAGATCGGTATTCCATTTTCATCATTCTTCATGTACATATTGCTCTTCTCACTTGTCCTTATAAAACCAATCTTAATCAAATAAGAGTGCAATCTTTCATACCATGCTCTAGGTGCTTGTTTCAAACCATATAATGCTTTGTTCAATTTACATACCTGATTTTTACTCTTGTCTTCAACAAATCCTTTAGGTTGTTCAATAAAAACTTCTTCTTCTAATATACCTTTCAGAAATGCAAATTTGACATCCATTTGATATACCTTGAAATTTTTGTAAGCAGTGTATGCCAACAATGTTCTTACTCCTTCTAGTCTAGCCATAGGTGCAAAAGTTTCACCATAATCAATTCCTTCTTCTTGGGCATAACCTTTGCAAACTAGTCTTGCTTTATTTCGAATGACCTCTCCTTTTTCATTCAGCTTGTTTCTAAAAATCCATGTTGTACCAATTACATTTTTGTCCTTCAGTCTTGGGACCAGTGTCCATGTGTCATTCTTCTTGATTTGATCAATCTCTTCTATCATAGCATTTATCTAATATTCACTGTTAAATGCCTCTTTCACTATTTTCGGCTCAAATTCAGATATTAGACATGTGTTCTGTCTCAATTTTTTCCTTGTCATAACTAGATCATCCTCATCTCCTATAATCTGACTTGATGCATGATGTCTTCTGATATATTTGGCTAATACAGGCTCGGTAGGCTTTGTATGATCTTCTTCAGCACTCGGTAACTGGATATTCTCTTCATTTTATTCAACAGTTTTCTCGGTAAGACTTGTTGGTTGAACATAGACAAATTCATCGTAGTCTTCTAGTTCCTTGGAATTTCCTTCATCATTTCTTTCTGCAAATTCATCAATTTTCACATTTGCACTTTCTACTATTTTGTTAGATGATTTGATCAGACATTTAAATACTTTCCTTCTAGAAGAATAACCAAGAAATGTTCCTTCTTCACTTTTTTGATCAAACTTGCCATTTCTATCATCTTTGTGTACATAGCATCTACTTCCAAAGATTTTGAAATAACTTACATTAGGTTTCTTGTCATACCAAATTTCATATGTTGTCTTCATAGTTCCTTTCTTCAGTTGTACTCGGTTCAGGGTGTAAACTGTTGTGCTTATTGCTTCTCTCCAAAATGTTTGTGGCACTTTCTTTTCAATCATCAAGGTTCTAGCACAATCCACAATAGATTTTTTTTCTTCTCTCAGCTATTCCATTTTGCTGTGGAGTTCTCGGTGCAGAGACTTGTCTTTTAATACCATGATCATTGCAGAATAAGTTGAACTCATCAGATGTGAACTCTCCTCCTCTACCTGATCTAAGACATTTCAGTTGTCTTCCTGTTTCATTTTCAACTCTTTCCTTGTACCATTTAAACATTTGAAAAGCTTTTGATTTTTCTTTTAAAAACATAACTGACATCATCCTTGAGTAATCATCCACAAATAATATGAAATATTTATCACCATAATAACTTTGAACTTTCATAGGACCACAAAGATCGGTGTGCACAAGATCTAAAATTCCCTTAGAAGTGTAAGACTTACTTGTAAAGCTTGATCTTGTCATCTTACCCATCTGGCATCCTCGACACATAGCATTCTCAAGTTTTTCCAAACTCGATAGACCTCTTACTCGGTGCTTCCTACTTATTTTGATCAGATTATCAAAATTTACATGACAAAACCTTTTATGCCATAACTAGGTATCATCTATCTTTGCATACAGACACTTATTCTGAGTTGAGTCAAGATGAAATGTGTTACCTTTTGTTTGTGTCCTGGTAGTAGCTAACTTTCCATTCTTGTCATGAACTTTGACAATTCCTTTCTAAAATTCTATTTGGTGTCTTGTATTGTTTAGTTGTGTTGCACTCAACAAATTATATTTCAAACCTTCAACCCAATAAACATCATTGTATCTTGCATTGTCAAGAAGTGTTATAGATCCTTTACCTTTTACTGGACATGGTGCATCATTACCAAATCTTACATAGCCTCCATCATAATCTTCTAACATAACAAACTTTTGTTTATCACCAGTCATGTGATGTGAGCATCCACTATCTATGATCCAAGAATCATTAGTATTTATGTGAGATATTAGGGCTTTTTCTTCATACCTTTCTTCATCTGATCCATCTTTGATAGCCACATAAACTACTTCCTCTATATCAGTTTCATCTGATTTATCATCATTGGATTCCTCATCGGCTATTAAGCATGTCTTTCTATCTCTTCTTCTGAAGTCTCGGTGTCCTCTGTAATGATTGTCTTTCTGTCTATTATCTCGGTAATCTCTCTTTTCAGTAGAATCTTTGTTAGGATAGTTAGAAGCCATGTGTCCTATCTTATCACAATTGAAACATTTCAAAGGTAGTTTTCCTTTATACTTACCTTTGCCTCTCGGTAACCTTTTGGCTAATAGTGCTTCAAACTTTCTTGCTTTCTGATTTCCTCATACAGTTTGTCAACTTCCTCCATGTTCTTATGAAATCTTTCACTTGCTCCACTGTGATCTCCTTCAGAGTACTTATACTTTCTTTCATTGTAATTATTAGATTCATCAAGATGAAAAGAACTAAATGCATATTCAACTTTATTTACCGAAGACCCATTGTTATCAAAATTACTTAACTCAAATGCATGTAGCTTACCAATAGTAGCATCTAAAGAAACTGGCATATTCGGTACAGACATTAATTCATTGATTGCAAAGACTCTGATTGCATAAGCTAGTAGAAGGGTTCTTAACAACTTACTTGTTATATCCTTTTCTTCAATGGTTCCACCTACTCCTTTGATTTGATTGACAATCTCCTTTAGTCTTGTATTGTACTGAGTTATGTTCTCACCTTCATTCATCCTCATAGATTCAATTTGCCCTCTTATATTGTCCACTTTTTCTCTTTGAACATGTTCATCACCGCCATATACAGATATGAGCTTGTCCCACATTGCCTTCATATCATTGCAGCCTTCTAGATTATTAAACTTTGAGTCGGTCAATGCAGATGTTATTTCAATCATTGCTTGGATATGTTCTTGCTTTGCCTTTATCTCTTCCATTGTCAATGGATAGGTGCTCAGTGTAATGAAATCATTCTCCAGATAATATACAACATATTCTCCAAGTCCTGATAGGTGCAGCTTCATCCTTTTCTGCCATGTAGAGAAACTTGACTTATTCAGCTTCGGTGCATCCCTCTTATACATCTTTGGATCTTTGCCTCAAGTACCTTTAAACTTTTCTTCCGGAGTCCAAAGCTCTGATACCAATTGATAGTTCTGATACTTAATGTTAAGTACAGATTCCAAGTTGGTAAGATGAGGGGGGAGGTGAATCATACAAACTTAATCTTCCATAAAAATATTAGATTCAACCTCGGTAACATATACTTCATTGATATAACCAAAATTGTTAAACATGCAAACTCAAAAGCATATAAACATCATAAACCTCATAACACCAGATTTAACGTGGAAACCCAAATAGGGAAAAACCACTATGGGATTTCAGACCCACTAAGAAATATACTCTTCTAGAGTATGCTCGGTTAAAAGAAAATCATGTTAAAGATTACAAACACATTGCTAGATGTGACCCGGTTAAGGGATTTCCCTCAAATCTATTAAGATCTTCACCTTGTTAGAAGTGACCTTGTTAAAGGATTTCAAACACTCAATCAGAATGTCACCTTTCTAGAGGGTTTTACAAATAAGACTGTTAAGTCCAATCGGTTAAGAGATTTTATGTCACTTCACAAAATAACAGTAAAAAAAATCTATCTGCAACTTCACATCTAAAATGCTAAAGCAGATTCTTATTTGCTCAATACAATCTTGACATAGAACTAATCTTGTCCATCTACTGGGCTCTATACTCTATTATACAAGTAGTTCTTCAAGCTTCTGTGCTCGGTAATTACTATGTAGCATCCCTGTGCATACACTTGCCCACATACATTGTTTATCAACAGTTCCCTATTTATAAACAATTGCCAACCACTTAATCTCCTTGATCACATTTCCCATGATCAATCATAGCCATCGGATCTTCAAACTTTGACCAGGTTCAATGTATTCTTCGATCTAAAAAATGTTTTACCCCACCTTGGAACTTGTGCTAGGGTATGCGGTTCAATTTGTGTTGTAGATCTTCGTGCCGATTTTCCTTTGCCATAGATTGTTTAACAAACTTTATGCACTGCATACCAATCATTTAATCAGTTCCAACTCATCACCTCCCTTCATTAAATAACGCATGTAACCATTTGATGCATTCTGTTATAGCTCGGTTACAACTTGGTAAATACTAAACTTTACTCAGTAGACACTCTGTCTTCATTAACCGGTAGCGATAACCTTAGGGTTTACCGACTAGGTTCTTTGATCGATAACATAGTATAGTATTAACCTTACAATAAATAGCATATGTATGATATCAAAACAATCTAAACATCATGATCTCATCATTGTCTAACTCGGTAATAGTTGCCCATTGAATAAATTATTCATCCCCTTATTCATCATATGCTTTCTGTGTCTTTTATCGAAACCTTTATACTCATCAAATCATACTTCTCAAGATAAAGCAACATCATACTGATTTAGAAAATCAATATCTTGACATCAATGACAAAATAATAATATTAAGACAGTAAATCATCCTTAATCAGTTATATCCATAATCATCAACAACCTTCTCAATATCTTTATTGAAATGCCAACAATCTCCCATTGTCTGTTATAATGCCAACATAAACATGGATGTAGGCATAGGAAAGGAATGACTGACTTGACTAGTGGGTTGAGAATAATCGAGGACTTCGGCACAACTTTTGATTGATATAATATTAGTGTCAACTATATGATCAAGGCCATGCAACAAACCCACGCCTATTTTATTACTTTGCACCATTCTTTTTAACCTTGAAATCAAAGGGATTACCTCACTTTCTAGTTATTGTTGACTCATCCATTGTTGAATATTTTCAAATTTGTTGTCGATATTCTCCAATTGGTCAATAGTAACCCTAGCTAGTGATTCATCAACATCATGACAAGTGTGAGGAGAATGGGGATAAATGATGTTACTTGTTGGATTAAAGGAAACAATGATATTCTCATGGAACAAATTATCCAATTGAGGCTTCATCCTTAGTGTTTAAACCTTGGGAAGACCTAAGTCTACAACTTTTTTTCACTACAATATTTTGTGTAGGACTAATGGTAACGAAACTCATGCACAAAGGAGGGAAATTTGAATGCCAGGATTGAAAACTATGATTAAGGAATGTAATTTGTTATACAAATGATTGGTTAACCAAGAAATTAAACAATATGAATTATGAATTTGAACAATAAATATTTTAAAATTATAATATACCATGTCATAATAATAAGATTTGAAAATATACTTGAAAATTTTTGCAACCCACAAGTTAATTTTAGAGTAACAAATTGGGGTTTTTGTGATTTTAACCTCTAAATTTATATAGTTCAATTAGACATAAAAACTATGAGTGTAAATTTGAATTTTAAAATATATACAAAAATCATTTTTGAGAGACTAAATCATAATTAAGCATGAAAGATGTTGGGTTCACCAAAATGTAATGGTGCAATTTGAAACTAGGGTCAATTAAGATAATTAAATCACTAATAATCCAAAATAACCAAAACAAGGTGGAAAGATGGGTGAACCTAATAGATAGACTCAATCTGAATAAGGAAAGGGTTGAAAATCTGATTAGATTCACTTAGATTAGGGTTTTACTCTTTTCTAAGTTAAATTGATTGATAATTGTAAATTAGGGCAAAATAATGAATAATTGAAGTAAATCGTCACAAATAGACTGCTACAGATATCCCATGGAGCCATAAATTGATATCTAGGAAAAAGGAGATATTGAGAACCTATTCCTAGGAGTTCAACCTAATTTTTTGAGACTAAGTAGTACAAATCCACCCTGGTCCTCTGAATTTTCCACCATCAAAAGCTGAACCTATTCATCACTATCGACACAGCTAGAATTATCGAGTACATATCACACACTTGTTTCCTTAATTCAAACCTTGGTTTTGGAATTAACCATAAAATTAAAATGATAAATGCAATGAAAAACTGTAATAAAATACTTTCCTTTTGAGGGAAAGGTTGTCGATCTAAAACGAAACACTTGAAAAATTAATGTATACCTTGATGAAGTTTTGTTTGACATTCACACAAAGGTTTTAGGGTTTTATGTAGAATGACTTCATAAAACATTGATCATGGATGCCATCTTCAATCCTTGATCTTGACTGCACTTCTTCTCCAATGCTTGACAAATGCTTGATTTCTTTTTGACTTGAATTGAATTTTTCCAAAGTGTAATTGAGATGATATAAGAAGTTAGGTTTCAAATGACAGGGGTAGACCTCCTTTTATACTTGACTACCCAAAAACAAATGAAATTTTGGGAGTAGGCCAATACAGGATCAAATTTCTCGCTCATTTGAGATGACCATAGTAGGGCCCAAATTTGGGTCCTCATTAAGAGGACTAGGGCACTAAGCACCCTAGTCCTAATTTAGGACCATGGCACCTAACACCCTAGTCCTAAAAAATCAAGACTTTGCATAAGGGGGAGATAGTGGAAATGATGAAAATGTAAGTCTGATAGGGGGTATGAGCATAATCAACATAGTTATTAGTCATCGAAATCTAGAAATCCAAACTGAGGTCTAGGTGAGGATAAAATTGTAAGCAAGTACAATTTATGACGCTACAATGTGGAAGCTAAGGAAATAGAAATAAAAATTACCAAATACATCAATACATCATACCTAGCTTTTCCCCTTTTTTCTATTATAAATGAGACTTTAGTGACCTTCCACAAATTGTCTGTAAATGCAACTATGCAACCTTCACTTCCTAGTTGTCCTACTGATATTGAATTTATTCTCAAATTAGGAATATGTATTACCTATTTTCATAACCAGTGATTTCCATTTGGTAATTTTATCTGTATACATTTCTCTTTCTTACAATTTTTCATGGTTCATCATCACACAAATAAACTTGTCTAAAATCACCTTGAACATAATCTATAAAATATTTCTTTTGGGGTGTGACATGAAATGAAGCCCTTGAATCTAAAACCCAATAATTAGTAATATTATCTAAAGAAAGCATTAAAGCATCTTATGACACATCCCCTGCTACATTTTCTTCCTTGTTATTTTCTTGTTGTCCATCTCATTATTTTCCCTTTCAAGACCAACAATCTTTCTTTAGGGGTGCTTTCTTCCCAGAACGTCACTACTCCAACCTTACCCTACATTTGGATCTACCCTTCTTAGATTTCCCACAATGTGCTAGGCACTTTCCTCTTTCCCTCTATCTTCCCCTATTCTCAATAGTCAAAGCATTACCTAATGTCTCACCTATGCTTTTACATCTCATTTCCTTGCTAAGGATAACACAACAACATCATCAAACTTTAAAATGTTTAAACCAGAGAGAGAATTACTTATAGCCACATAGCAAGCTATTCTAACTTTCTAGAAATGATTACAAAATCAAGAGAGCTCTAACCTCATTATCAAAATTTACTTTTATAGAAGTTAATTGAATAGTGACCATGTCGAAATCATTCAAATGATTAGCAATATACCCACATGTTGGTATCTTTATATTAATTAAAATTTTCTAAGACAAACCTTATTGGAAGCTAAGGGTAATTCATAAATGATGTTAGACATAGTTGTATTGTTCCTAATTCCTTTCCATCAAGAACCTCCCATTGTTGATCTATCATAGGCATCAGCTTCTTTTCTTTTCCTACCAACAGTAAATAAAGTTCCTTCTAATATAGATAATCTTCCATTTGCATCTTCCATAGTTGATAGTTATGGTTTTTGAACTTTTCAACCTTAAGTGTGCCTTCTACTACCATTGTTCGCACTCGAATATAAAGTCTCTTGTTGGATATGACTAAAAATCCATGATTCTGATAATTGTTGTAAGGGTTTAGGCAAACCAAAGAAATAAGCAATATTAAATATAATATAAAATAAAAGAGGCAAAAAAAATTCACAATAACATAGATTTAATGTGGTTCACCCAATGCGGCCTATATCCATAGAGAAATAGTCAACATCAACTTTCTTTTATTATTCAGCAAAGAGAAAATTACAATCTAATGGTATTTCACACTACACAACCACTTATTTATCAAACTCTTTTTAGTAGTTTACACAATAGTTGACTCCTTTATTATATAATGGATATTTTTTTCTTTAGGGATGTTGCCCCCAACAACCTCTATTGGGGGTGTTGCTCCCAAACCACTATTGTGGGCTCCACAAAAGGGGTTGTATCACTCCCCCCACACTCCCCTGTTAATTGATTGGGGGGGAAAACAATTGAAAAAATACAAAAATTAAGCCCAACAACATGATCAATTGCCACATACCAATTAGTTAATATGTAAGTGACATTGGATGATGCCTTTGAATAAATAATTCTAGACATGAAATTTGAAAATTTAGCAATCACATTGATGATTAATATTTACAAATTAAAAATATTTTATTTTGAATGTAAATAAGTGAATTTTGAGATTTGTAGACCGATAAGATCATGCCAAAAACCATGTCTAGAGACAAGATCACCATCGTGATAATATTTAGGATGATTAAAATATTTGAAATTAGATTTAAAAAATTCTTGACAAAGTAATGTGACATATCTAAGTAATGAATTAAAGCAAGTATCATTAAATAAACCCAAACAATTAAATTCTATAATAAATCCATTCATCTAAAATATTAACTCAAAATAATATACAAATAAAAGAGAGAGGGCAACTCCGTTGCTGACATGTTAGCAAATATGGGTTGTGATGGCATCTCCATGGAGTCGGTCGCAATTCCTACTAAATTGTCTTCTTTTCCCAAATTGCTCGAATTAGTACAAAAGGAAAGTACAACACTCTTATCACAAGCTTCCTACTAAATACTCACATATAAGCATATAATCAATGTTGGTGATCAAAAAGGCTAATGGGACACTTGCATTTGTGCTCTTAAATGCATTTTGTAAATGGTATGTATGGAACTTTGGTGCGAAGTACCCGGGGATTCTCAATATGTCACTTCACACGAGGTAAAACAGACTTAGGCCTCTCACACATCCCCTTGACTATAATACGGGAACAAAATTATTGCAAGAATTGCAAACATGATCCTAAAATATGATCATTTATTGCACTTTGAGATGGTATTTTTTGTTTATAAATGAAACCAACTTGCTCTTACACACACAGTTCCCAGCCGAAATTTTTGAAAATTTAAATTTTTTAAGTATTACAGTGCTTTGCAATATGGAAAATGGTTCTTGCGGAGGATGCAGGCAAATTCATTGGGAGTATATGCCATGGAATGACCGGGTCTCAATGCAATCTCCAGAATCCTTAGCGGCTTTTCACGGACACATCACTGACAAGGACCTCGACCATCTTTTTCTGTTACACAATCCACAATTGAGAAGGGTTGTCAAAGACTTTATCGGTGAGGAGATGCTATCCTTGCAAGCTAAAAGGATTCTGTATCCCCACCAACTTCTGAGTTCCTTTCTATCAAATGCTCTGGATCTCCTGCAATCTATTCCTCTGTTGGAATTAGTATTCTTCAAGTTGGTAAGACAAGATGTGCTCCCCTCAACCTCGTTCCATGAAGCTCTGGAAAAATATAATCTATGGCAGGGGTCGGCTCTCCTTGGGGGCCTTTTTCTACGTCACTTCATTCAATCTAGCCATGCTTACATGGTACTCTATGACCGAATTAAGCATGGCCTTGAACGGCAAAATTTTTGCCATGTGAAGAACTGCTTGCATCAATTCGGCAGACAATTGGATGACCACATTGTACACAGGGCCAAAATTAAAGTTGGGGCTCTAATGGAAATCCTGGAAATAGAAAATGTTGACCCCTTTTTGCAAATATCGCAACTTGTGGAAAGAGGTCGGACCACAGATAGGGTTCCTGACCTCAATGTACCGGCGCAAGATGAAGCCACAGGATGGACTTCCTCCTTCATGCTCATCTTCGATGCCCCTTCAAGTCAGACCCAGGAAGACACTGCCATGGAAGAGTAAAGTCATTTTGGCTTTGCTTTTGCTATCCAGAAATTGCTTCTTTTTTATGGATGGAAAATCTAACAATAACCAATATGACACTATGTTCTATCTGCCCCTAGCTTTCTGGTGATTGGCTCTTGCTTTTATTGTCACTGGTATTTTAGAACCGATAAAGGAACCATTTTTTCTTGACGACTAATACCGATATTGGAGGCTTTTCTTTTTATGAACTGGTCATCAGGACTTCATACCGGCATCAAAGCACTCGTACAGCAAAATCGACAACCGGTTATCGCAGCTCTTTAGTGCTGCGACATTCAGAGCCACGCTTCCTAGTTGCCACGATAACCGGTTAAGGGGGTCAGTTATTTATGATTTCCTTTGGTCTTGCCCCGACCGGTTACTATAATTTTGGCCCCTAAGTGACTCATTCTATGAGCAGTCCCTATCTATCTCTCCGGATCGGGTGGCTTCTTCTCTTTGCCTCCTTTCCTCTTTTTCATTGTATCTGAGCAAGGATGTAGGGTTTTCTTCTTGGTTCTTTCCCTATTGAGCTCTTGAATCGGTTTTCTTTTTATTAATATATATATATCAGTGGCTTGCCACTTTTGCCTAAAAGAAAAAAATATATATACAAATAAAATAAACATGATTAAAGTCTTTCTTATAAATAACAAACATTTAAATTGTTGTTTGAACCACTAAAAAATAAGCATACAACTATTTATTTTTACATGATAGAAGTAAAATCCTTAAAAAATCTACACAAAGCTTGGAAATTTTCACTAATTAAACTATAATGAATTAATAATATTTATTGGTACTTTCTTTTGGCAATTATACGATTATATTTTGAATTTATTAACTCATTATCAATATTGCACTCTACAATAAATTATATGCTAAATTTTTTATATGAAATAAATATTTGTCTTTTGCAAAAGTTGAAATGAAAACTTTTAATTAAAAATATTTTATAAACAATTTATTGACCAATATCTTATACCTCTTACTCTACCTTCACCATGTATACTATAAAAAATTCTATGGTTACCATATTTTAAGGGAGTTATGAAATCTATTAACCTATTATGGCCACACATTTCTTCCTAATAAATATAAGAATGACTGGTATAAAATTATTATATGATAAATGATATGAAACTTCACAATATGTTATCCATATAAAAATATATTATATCTATTATTAAGCATTATATAATATATGGGTATGTGCGCCAAAATGGTGAACAAAAGAGTGGCCACTTATCTAAAAAATCTAAAAACACAGGTAACGCATTCAGGTTATGTGAAAATTCAAATAACCTGAATGCATCGGCTAGAAAGACCCAAGTCTTAACATGTACAGGGTTTTAGAATCAAAACCAGTACACATTAAACTTATTATAAAACCATGATCAAGGTTTTAAAATAAAAGTAACCCGGTTGCATTTTTTATTGTATTTTTTTTTTTTAAATGTTGACTTGGTCATTTTTAACCTATTATTGACAAGAAGAGATAAAATATTGAGAAAAAAAAGAAAATGAAACTCGATCATGTTTTGTTTATTATCAGCCAAATCATCATGCCATAGCGTTGCAAAGGTAAATGTTGATTTGTTTGTGCATTTAAATTGGTTTTTATTTAAAATTTGACTATATTTTTATTGTTTTTGATTGATTTTGTTTGATTTTTTAAAATTGATATCAAATACTCAACAAAACTTGCCTCCTGATAACCCTAAAGAAAACCTCGAGGGTAACCCTCAAATGGGAAACCCTTTGGCTCCTCCAATAAACCCTTCATAAAACACAAGAGGATTTATTAGGTTATCTAGCACAAAATAGAGCCACTATTTCTTAGTTAGTATCTAGACTAAAGACCTAGGAAAATCAACGTTATGCATCCCTTGCCACCTCTTGGAAACAATGGTGACAAGTGTTGACAAAGCTGCCAAACAAGTAACTAATTAGAGATCATATAGGGATTCATGACATGACTATTATACAAATGGCTTGTCATATAATGAAGTTAAAAATAAAGAAATAATAAAAGAGCAAATATGTGCTCTTTTAATTGATCCTAGAACCAATGTGACTCTACCTTTTAATTCAAAGAGGTTTCCAATACATTAGTGTAATCATGTAGTCATGAAAACTAATTTTTGGGATAGGTGGTGGATGGTGTTTGACAAACCTCCTTATAATAATTATGAAGTTCCTCTATAATTTTTGAGAAGCCATATTATGAGTTTATCCTTAATCGAATTCCCAATTATATTGATATGAGGGAGTTTTAGGGTAGAAGTGTCTAGGCTTTTCCCAAGATAGACTTGGAGCTTGGTGAGAACATAACTGCCTAAATCAGATTCCACTAGTTATGAAACCTATTGTTCATGTCACAATCCCAATAGCCCTAAAGGATTATATAGAGATGTGGACTCTTTAGGTAGTTTCCATACTGACTAATAGCATCATCCAGCATGGCACACAGTTATCCCAACCTCATGACCCAAATGATGGTGCAACAATTAGAACATATACCTCTAGTGTGCCTAGCTCTCACCTGTGCTCCAACTATTACCATATGTGCTTTATGATAAATATTGATGCACATGTAGATGGTTTAATCTCCCATGTGTATTCATGTTGTGGGGCTAGATGTCAAGTTGGTGCACCGAATGTTGTGTTACTCACAGATGACTTGATGGAGTGGGTGTTTGTCACTCAGACACACACAGGTATGCTGAATTGAATTTGTAATGTTTTATTTATTAAATACTTAAAATTTATAAATGTAAATAAACTTTTGATTATAAATCAAATTAAAATAATGCAAACATTATGTATTTCAGGATGTAGTAGCAGATCTTGGTTCAACATCAACCATTCATACTACAACTTATGAACTTTTATCTTCATCAGAGGTAAACGATTTATAACATGTCAAATAGAATAAGACCTTGAACTCAAAATAATATTTTATAATATACATTAACTTACTAGCGTATATTTATGTGGATTTTGATAAGCATTGACATTGGACCAGATTTCACAAGTTGATAATGTCACCTTTATGGTCATTTCATTTGGCCTAGAAATCTATATGATATTCTTTTTTTTACACCTCTTGTTTACAACTGTTATTGAATATGCATATCATTTAAATTTTGATTAGTTAAATTACATGTTAATATTATAAGTTGATATCTGTTATGTTACTCTTTTAGGGTATGCCATGTGTGGATGAGATACCTCCTTTTCCAAGGTCATTCTCGAGGACATCTAATTGAGAAAAGGTAATTGCACAAAATTTTAATTGATATAATAGTTTTAAGAGCTTATATGAGTTATTCTAACACAATTTTAATTTTAATTTTTTAAATTGTATTATATATATACATGTACATCTAGATTGATCTAGTCTTACATTTTTTGTCTTCTATATGCAGTGATAATTGGGACTATTTACAACATTGATGAATGCAACTGATAATACATTGGAAGAAGTGAGGCAAAAGGTATATATTTTTCTATTTTATAATTTTTATGATTATATGCACATGTACATTCATCGTATTATAACCTTATCACTTGTCATACATGAAATAGCCATACTTGATTCAATAGCAATGGCCCCTCCTAAGACAACATGAGAATCATCAGAGCCTCGGGTACACATTTATTTTATATTGTATATATACATTTATATAGAATTTAGTTTATGTTTGTTTGTCAACTATATATATTAATTGTATCAATTATATTTTACCTAATATAACTCCCTTTATGATTTGTCCATAACATGGATTTGCTACCTCACCGATTTGGTAGGACTCTTGATCATCAAATGGGGCCATCATTTTGTAAACACCTTTCAGCCAAAAAACAAAGACATAAGGTAATAAAAAAATCGATTGTAGAGAAATTATAGTTCAATATAGTTATTTTGATAATTATAAACTATTATTGACATAAGTAATCTAATTTGTTGGATGAATTGTCATTGTGTAGCCACCTACAGAGTCAAGTAGTACTTCAAAGAGGCTTTATTTTGATGATACAACACAACTATAGAATTTGATATTCATATAGTGTTATTTGTGATCATTGAAGGGATGATACATGTAACCATTCAAAAAAAAATTATATATCAATATTGAGATGACATATGCCACATTTTTGCAAGACTTTTATTGATTTGGCACATATGCAATTCATGTACATTTTATTGAGTTGGCACATATGGCACATTTTTATAAGACTTTTACTATACATTTTGATATATAAAAGTTGATATTCGATCTAATTTGTTCATTGTGTGCATATTTTCCTACTTTGAAACTTAATTTGAATATATTTAGTTAAGAATGGTTAAGTTATCAATAATTTAGCATGTTATCGATTAATGATATTGCGATTCAATAGAACTTATGGATTATAATTGGTTATTTATATAAATCCTAAGTGTTAAATTTGGTTGCCATAAACAACTTCACCAAATATTATGATTGTTTTGGTATTATTATTAATAATAACGTTCAAGCTTAAAAATTTCAAATGACAAGTAATCGAAATTGGATTCAATCTCACATTCTACCTCCTTTGTGCCTTGACATATCTGAACATATAAACATATCATCAATAGGATTTCCTAAGATTTAGTTTATGTAGACATAATAAGTATGGTTAAATATGACTAAACATATTACTTACTAAGTCTATGATCAGGCTCAAGTTTGCAAAAGCAATAGGACACCCAAGAGAGATGGAGCACAACTATGATTACATCAAGGATTAATATATAATTGTTAGTATTTGACTTTTCATTCATCCTCATTTTCATTTAGATTCATTTACTATTTAGAGTCACATCTATTACATGATATAGACTTGTTAATCCATGTTATACATTCATTGCAACTAATTTAGGTTCATTATGAATGACCTCAGTTCACTAGAGTTGTCCTATATTCATTAAGAATCTATTAGGTTTAGTAGATTTGGCAAAAAGTCTCAAAAATTTGTAAAAGGTTGTAAATAAATTGTACAAGTTTCAAAAATAGTCAAAAAATTACAAAAAGATGCCAAAAGTTGTAAAAGTTGCAAAAATTATCTAAAAGTTGCAAGGTGGCCTAAATTTTGTTTTGTTCATCATGGGCATGAACTGTCGGTGCGAATATGTCTGAGTAGGTAGGTTATGCTAGGCATGCTCTTGTTTTTCTTCCAAACATGTCTGAACATTTAGGGCCATACCATAGTGGCGTTATCTCTTACGTGCCCTAAGTTCAAAAAATTGTTGAGCTTTTACAAGCCATTTCTCAAAATTCATGGCATATACAAATGATTTTTTTGAACCTACAAGGTCATGTGAGGCCCCTCTACAATAACCTATCTCATGTTTTGAATACTTGAAGCCATTTTTTTAAGACAACAATTTTTTTGTTGATGCAAATATAGTCAGATGCATGCAATGAAAAGTTGCAAGGTAGCATAATTTTTGTTTTCTTCATCATGGGCACAAACTATTAGTGAAAATACATCCAAGTAGATAGGTTTATGTTAGGCATCCTCCTATTTTTCTTTCCAACTTTCCTAAATGTTTAGGGTCATACTGAAGCGGTGTTATCTCGTAAGTGTCCTAAGTTCAAAAAATTATCAAACTTTGATTGGTTGTTTCTCAAACTTTAGGGCACATACAAACAATATATTTGAACCTACATGGTCATGTGAGGCCCCTTAATAATAATTTTCCATCTTCTGAATACTCAAAGCCATTTTCTTAGGGTAGCATTTTTTTTTTTATGCAAACATTGTTAGATGCATGCAATGAAAAGTTACAAACTAGCATGATTTTTTTTCTATTTGTCACGGAAATGACCCACCAGTGTGAAAACATGTGGTTAAGCAATTTTATGCTAGTTATACTCCTATTTTTCTTCCCAACTCGCCCAAACTTTTAGGGCCGTACCATAGCAATGCAATCTCTTAAGTGTCTTGAGTTCAAAAAATTGTCAAACTTTGACAAGCCATTTTCCAAAATTTGGGACACATACAAATTATTTGTTTGAATCTATAGGTTCACATGAGTCCCTTATAAAATATCCTATATTTATTTTGAATAATTGAAGCCCTTTTCTTAGCGCAACATTTTTTCTATTGAAGTAAATATTGTTAGATGCATGCTATGAAAAGTTACAAGGTAGCGTAATTTTTTGTTTTGTTCATTGTGGGCATGAACTATCAACGTGAACACGTCTAGGTAGGTGTTTTTATGCTTGGCATGCTCCTATTTTACTTCTCAACTCATCCAAATGTTCAAGGCCATACCATAGCGACACAATCTCTTAAGTTCCCTAAGTTCAAAAAATTGTCAAAATTTGATGGGTCATTTCTTGGAATCTAAGTTACATATGAATGATCCATTTGAATATATAGGGTCGGATTAGGCCCCTCTACAATAACCCATCTTAGATTTTGAATAATTGAATTTATTTTCTTAAGACAATAATTTTTTTGTTGATGCAAATATCGCTAGATCCATGCAATAAAAACTTGCAAGGTAGCCTAATTTTTGTTTTGTTCGTCATGGGAACAAACCATCAATGCAAAACCATCTAGGTAGGAAAGTTTATACTAGGCATACTCCTTTTTTTCATCCCAACTTGCCATATGTAGTGTACCTCCCTAATTCATCTTTCTTTTGTGCATCAATAGAATTGTTTAGACTCTATTATGATGTTTAGTTGATACTTATGGATTGACTTGTATTTCAGATGCTTATAGATGATGCTAGACATTTTATATTGGCATATGTTACATAATGTGGATGATGGTATATCCTGGATTATTATGATGGATGGACTTACATATGATCATCTATATGCACTCATTATTCATGGATGGATTATATCACTTATGATGATATGATGACATCTTGTTAGTACTAACCCCACTTCATGATCAAGTTGGATGAGTTGATGATATGACTATCATGATTGCGTTACTACTATATTCATGATAGAGACGATGCCATACCACTCATTACGAGCATGATATGATGTTGTGATTCTCTTCACTTGTCTGATTATTTATGATAGATGCAATTGTATATGTTGTCTTAAGGATATTGGTGGTTGCAAGATTGCAAGTACTAGACATCAACTGCACCTGGTGTGCAGGTATGAGCATTTCTTTATCCCAATGGTAAGTTGATAGGAGGTGACATGACTTCCTTCTACACACTCTAGGATTAAGTTGGTACCCTGTCAGTCTAGTGTCTTGGTGTGAGTAATCTTGTTAGCATCTTGTGATGTGTTGTTGACCCTATGAAGGGTTGCCTTATGGTGTTATGATTAATTAATTAATTAATTAATTAATAATTGATTCATAATTTATTAATATTAAAATTAGTTTAATATATGGTTTTGATATTTAATTATTATTATGTGTTTAAGTGTTGAGGATTAATATTTATTAATGTTATTTTTTATTAATATTTATTGAGCTTTTGATTTATTAGATTTATAATTTATTTATTATTTATTGTTTAATTATTGTTGATTTTATATTATTATGTTTTGTGGTTTTATATTTAGTTGGGTGTTTATATTATTGTGTTCCTGATTTATTTTATAATTGGGTCATTCTTATTAATTGATTCCTTTTTCACCCCTTTGGGTTAGTTATTTACTATTTACTTTACCTACCCTATTTTATGATTGACTGTGGGATTTGGGAGATTTAAATAATAATATTATATATTACTCTATCTCAAGTTTGGGTATGGTTGGTAGGAAATATTATATTTCTGGACTATTTTGACTGGCCAAGAGATTGTAGTTTTTTAATGAATTTTAATAAATGGAGTTTTTTAAGCATTGGTGGGGGTTGGTTGGCTGGAGAATATTTTCATTATTGTGAGATTTTGGATTTTGGCTTTGGATTTGGATTGCGCTTCTTGAAATTTCATAGTCCATTTTATTCTATTACCAGGTTGGAGGTTTTATCCTTCTTCGCATTTTATTTCTAAAAAGATTGTTTGTAGGAGAAATTTGGGGGTTACTGTAAGATTAATTATGTAGATTTATAAACACAAAATTTGGGAATATTGTATTCTATGGTTGTATTTCTTGGTGTGTTTGTCGTGAATGCTTTTTGTTCCTAGGTCTCTCTGTGTGTTGTCATGTAATGGTTGTGAATGTTCTTGGGAGTCTCTAGTATCTTGATTTTTTTGTGCCTTTGAGGATACTGTAATTGAAATTATTCTTTTGGTTGGGAGATATTGGAATCTTATCTCTTTTGGATTAAGTTTCTTCCTCCTACATTCGGGAGATGTTTTATGTGTGTCATTGGGAGGTGTTTGTGTGATGATTTGAGGATCATTTTCTATGCTTTGGTTTAATTATTTTATGTGTATATTTCCCTAGACTATATTTTTATATTGCACTCTATTTGGTTGTTTGTGGTGTTGTCTTTATGGACAGTGTATTTTTGTTTAAATTGTGGATTTGGTTCCCTTCATTGAGTCTTTTTCTTCTCTGTCGCAAAAGCACTATGTAATTGGTCATATGTGCTAAAGGATTTTGTATATGCGCTACACTATTTTTCATATGCTCTAGTCTATTATGTATAAGTGCTAGTCTGGGATATGAATCCACTACTTTACTATGTGTATGCACTACAAAATTCCCAGTATGTGTTGTTTTTCTGAGCATATGCATTGTAGAATCATGCAAAAGTGCTACTCTAGTTTACATATGTGCTAAAATGCAATGCAAAGGCGTCATTCTGGTTAACAGTAGTGTTATACTGGTTGATGAAAGTGTTGGAACTATTTGTATATGCATTGTTTAATTTTGTATATGCACCAGTTTACTGTCTTTTTATTTTTATGTCAATTTTGGCTTCCAGACTCAATTTTTTATGTGTGTGCTTTACTCCAGAGGTTGTTTTCAAGATTTCCTATGTTGTTATAGATTCCTATTTATGATCAGAAGTAGATTATTGGCATTTTATGTTTGAGCAAGATGGTTTTTGCCTTGCTATGGATTTTTATGCATTTCATGCTTCCAACAAGATGGTTTTGCCTTGTTGTGTATGATGTATTGCTTATGGATGAGCAAGAAGGATCATGCCTTGCTCGTGATTATTTATGAGGCTCTTGGTTATATTACGTGATTTGGCATTATGACATTTTGGTTATTGATTCATATTTGGATATTTTTATGTGGATGGTGTTATGTTGATTTGAATGAGTCTCATTGTTGTTGATATTATATTATTGTTTACCCTAAGGTCATGGAACATGGTTAGGGGGGTGGGCTTTCATGAGTTGGTTGGGGTCATGTGAGAATAGGCAACCAAGAGGTTCCTTGTAAGGATGCTTGTGGGTCTAGACTGTCAGGATCTCATTGAAAGTTTTCTTGTTTAATCAAGTGATAACCTTAATAATTAAATAGAAGGGTTGGGTATTTAGGATTCATCTAAATAAGATAATAATCTAGTTTTGATGCCCCATCTCATATCCCTAGAGTAGAGACTCAAGATGAGCTTGGGAAGGCCATAGAGATGGTAAACCGAACTCCCTTGATTTTCACATAGGTAGAGATGGTTTTGCATGTCTATCAGGGGTGTGAATCTCCCTTCTTTGTGAGGTTATCTTGCGATGACACTATTCCCTACATGTGTCCTTGATCCTTATACCTTGGTTGTTGATTAGCCTCTGGGTGTTTATTGCTTTTGATTTAGTCTCGTGATGTGATTTGGATTATTGTTTATGTCGTTGCTTTCAGTTATGGATCTTGTTGTGTTCATGTCCTTTGGTTGTTATGTGTTAGCCTAGGTCTAGAGTGTGTGTGAGACTCTGTGTCATTCTTCATAGCATGAGGGGTGGTTACTTATTGGTTCCACATGGTTGGGTGGTTTTATGCCTTCTTCCATTGGGATTTTATTCATTGGATGCTCATGTGCATGGATGTGGATCATTTATCTCTTTATCTTATGAATATATTATTGGAGTAGATTATTGTATACATTTTTAGAATGTGAGCCAATGTTGTAATATGGTTCATGTGGCATTTATATTAGTAGGAATCATGAGATAGCTATATTTGTAGTTGGGATACTATGTATCTTGATGTAAATGATATTGTAATCTTGTAAAAACATGATTAGATACTCTTGTAGGAAATGTCATGTAATGAGATAATTACCCTTAGTAATAGCGATTATGGTATTTGTTAAATAATGAGAGACATTCTCTTAATGTCCTCATCTTTTGGTTATGGTTTATGCATTTGGTATTATGTTGGGATGTATGGATATTCTTATTGATGGAAATGGACTAGATATGTTGTAGGAGATGTTAGCAATAAATTAATGATGGTATAATAGTTGATTATGAGAAAGGGATTAGAAACATTTGGAATTGGAGTTTTAAAATGAATCTAAGGGAAATAAATGGTAGATGGATTATTATGAGATGTGTTCAAGATATTTCTTAATTAAATAGATAATTTCTTGTGTTATAAGAAGGAATAAATGTTAGGTATGGATGTTAGAGGTCATGAAGATAGTAGGATTCTATAAAGTTGTTGTATTCATGTTAAGCAACGTCATTGAGATACCCTACGGAATGTTAGTTGATGAGATGTTACTTATTTACACTTGTGTATTATATTCTTATGATCATTATTTAAGTAGATTATGTGCATGGTTAGTGGATGTCTAAGTAGATGACAATGATTATTGAGTTTTATGTGTTGCATTGGTTAATGTTTGAAAAAAATTTCTCTTTTTTCTAGTTATTTGGTTAATTTATCTAGGGTATTTTGGCGGGCATTACATCTAGTTTTAAAGCCCATGTTCATACACTGGGTACTCTTTTTTTGTGTTGACCCCATTGTGCATAGCAACACTATAGCCTAGGTTTGCCATGTGGTTCACCTTGCTAGTTCTTTTCTTTTCTTAGTTGCCCTAGATTTTATCTTATAGTTTCTTTGCATCTTGGTTAGACAAGATTCTTCCTAGAGGAAGAGGTTGTGGGCATGGTGGTCACATGGGTACTCGACAAAATCCTCATCCTAAGGTTTATGAAGAGGCTCACCACGAGGAGAAACAACATGACCAACAGGTGGAAAGTTCGGAGGACTAAGGTAACCACCACCATGGTATTGACAATTCAAGCCAAATTTCTAGGAATAGATTTGAACCTTCATCTACTGATCTGATCCAAATTTGTGGGTTCGTGTGATGACTGTAGCTCACTGTTTATGTATAATTACTTCAATAACTCACCATTGTACTCTAGTCTTTAACTAAATCAAATTCAATTCAATTTCAAGTCATAGAAGAGCCCCACTTAGGAGGCATGGAATTAGATCAGAATCTAGGTCTATTAGGCTTAGATCTATCAAATTCCTATCCTTCTCTAATGTGATGGTAATTAAGCAAAAAATAGCAGTTTTACTACATGTTATGGTGAAACCCTAATATTTCACCCACTACATTTTGCTGAACTTAATATCCTGCACCTCCATTTTTTATTTATGTTCTCATATCTGATTGTTCATGCATTTTCAAATTCAAATTTACAATTACAAGTTTAATTTCTAATTGAATCACATAAATTTAGAGGTTAAATTTACACAAACCCTAATTTATAATTCTAAAATTGAACTTGTGGGTTGCCTAATTTGGATTCATTGTCCCAAATCTGATTGTTTGTGCATTTTAAAAATCAAATTTTCACTTATAGATCTCATTTTCAATTGAATTACATAAATTCAAAGGTTGATTTCATAAAACCCTAATTTATAATTCTAAAATTTACTTGTGGGTTGCATAATTTTGCATAGATATGATCTTTATGACATGTTATGCTATGATTTAGAGGTATTTATCTTTAAAATTCACAAATTAAATTGCTTAATTATTGGTTCATCAATCACTTTTACAAAATTTTACATTGTTTAATCACAATCTTCAATTTGTGCATCCAAATTTCTCTCCTTTATGCATGAGTTTTGTTACCATTAGTCCTACCTACAATATTCCCATGAGAAGAAGATATATAATTAAGTCTTCCCAAGGTTTAATTACTAAGGATATGGAGCCTAATTTGGATAACTTATTTCATGAGAACATTGGTGGTTCCTCCAACCCAACAAATGATGTCATTATTCCCATTCTATTCATAATTTTCATGATGTGGATGAATCACTAACTAGATTTACTATTGTCTAATTGGAGAATATTGACAATGAATTTAAAAATCTTCAGCAATGGATGAGTCAATAATCTCACTAATTAAAGGATTAAAAAGAAAGGTACAAAGTGATAAAATTGGTGTTGACTTGTTGTATGGCCTTGCTCATATTGTTGGCACTAATATCATACCTATCAAAATTTGTGCCAAAGTCCTTGGTTACACTCAAACCACTAGTCAAGTTAATCATACTATTCCTATGACTACATCCTTGCCTAGTGTGCCTGATAACTCAATGATGAACCACTAGTATCAAACCGGTATTGAGAAGGGGAGTGTGAATCAGTACAAGCACAAATACAGTCCAAAACCGGTTTGACAACAAACACTCTCAATGACTGATAAACAAAGATACCGGTAAAACAGAGTGCAACTGATAGCATCCAGTATAGCTCAATCAGTCATGAACTGGTCACTCACTAAGCTTTTCTCTTAGCTCAATACCACATTGTCATAATATTCTCATGCATGAACTAGTAGACTTAACCATCAAATCTTTACAACAGTGAATTCAATATGTTTTATAGACAGGCATAAAACATAGAAACTTCATGTGCATAACAGATAAAACAAAGCATCACAAGACAAAAGCATTTCACATGACACACATATTTTTCACGTGGAAACCCAACTGGGAAAAACCACGATGGGGATGAATACCCACAAGCTACTTTTTGAACTCTTTAGAAGTTCGCTCTATTAGGAGCCTTGTCTGGTTAAGAACATTACAATAGGTTCTGGTAGGAATCGATCCTGTTAGGGATAACCCGGTTAAGGGTTAAACCCGGTAGGGTCACCTTGTTAGAGGATTTTAAGAATTCAATAGCTGAAAGGATCTCCTAAGCTTCTCTAGCTTCTCAGAACTCATTAGCTTCGAGTTACCCAGTTAAGGGAATAGCAAGCTGGTTAAGACCACTTGATTTAAGGGATTTTGAATCAAGCCAGTTAAGGCTACCCTGTTAGGGGATTTTGCAACTGTTGAAGTGGTTAGAGATCAACAGGTATTACAATGATCTGTTAACAGTACTTAATACTAATACAGATTCGTTTAGGCTCCTCTTTTCCTTCTGCACATACACTTTGCAGGTATCTCTTCTCTCCTATGGTCTGGCAAGAATCTTGTATCACTTTCATTGGATACACACTCACAAATTTTTCCAACAACTTCAGACAGAAACCTAACACCGATCTTATAGGGAACATACAAGTCAGTAGCAAAAACCTTAAACCCTAAACCTGTTAGGTTGAGCAATTCAAACGGTTTGATCCTGACTGTTGAAACATACTGCATTAAATGCACCAGTCATGAGTCAATCTCAAGACATTCTCCATCGTCCATTATCCACCGTTTTCATGGCAGTTGATAACCCATCACGCGTTATCACCATTTGACAAACTTTGCACATTCCTGAGGTAGATAGGAATAGTCTTCTTCATGCAAGATCCTTCACGCACATAGAGCTTACGTGGCAACATGATCTGTCCTCCATCATACTACTAACTCATGACACAAAGATCACCGATTGAGTCACACAGACTTGAGATGCTCCAACTAGAAACCCTGAAGTGGAAGCTGCCTTACCAACTGGTAGTCATACAGTGCTTCCATGTGCCGGTTCCCATAACTGCATGTCGGTTCACTTTTGAACAAATGTGTCGATTCACTTTGGCATATACCGGTTCACACATATGTCGGTATCTCTTTCTTCACTTATCTCATGTGTCGGTTCACACTATGTCTCATATTGACATCAATGACAACATACAATATCATTATGTCTTCATGCCAGTTTACATAAGGCTCATGCCTGTTCACATAATGCTCATGCCGGTTCACATAATGCCAACAGTGCCTACATTTACATCTTCTATCATGACTACCTCCACACAAAATGTTAATCCTACACATGTTAGTCAAGGGGGAAACCTTGTTAATCAAAATTATTATACACCTAATTGAATTACATAAATTCAAAGGTTGATTTCATAAAACCCTAATTTATAATTCTAAAATTTACTTGTGGGTTGCATAATTTTTCAAATCTATTTTCAGATCTAATCTTTATGACATGTTATGCTATGATTTAGAGGCATTTGTCTTTAAAATTCACAAATCAAATTGCTTAATTATTTGTTAATTAACCACTTTTACAAAAATTTACATTGTTTAATAGCAATCTTTAATTTGTGCATACAAATTTATCTCCTTTGTGGATGAGTTTTGTTACCATTAGTCCTACCTACAATATTCCCATGAGAAGAAGATATAGAATTAAGTCTTACCAAGGTTTAATTACTAAGGATATGAAGCCTAATTTGGATAACTTATTTCATGAGAACATTAGTGGTTCCTCCAACCACTAATGATGTCATTATTCCCATTATTTTCATAATTTCCATGGTGTGGATGAATCACTAACTAGAGTTACTATTGACTAATTAGAGAATATTGACAATGAATTTTAAGATCTTCAACAATAGATGAGTCAACAATCTCATTGATTGAAGGATTGAAAAGAATGCTACAAAGTGATAAAATTGGTGTTAACTTGTTGTGTGGCCTTGCTCATATTGTTGACACTAATATCATACCTATCAAAAGTTGTGCCAAAGTCCTTGGTTACACTCAAACCACTAGTCAAGTTAATCATACTATTCCTATGTCTACATCCTTTCCTAGTGTGCCTACATTTACATCTTCTATCATGACTACCTCCACACAAAATGTTAATCCTACACATTTTAGTCAAGGGGGAAACCTTGTTAATCAAAATTATTATATACCTAATTGAATTACATAAATTCAAAGGTTGATTTCATAAAACCCTAATTTATAATTCTAAAATTTACTTGTGGGTTGCATAATTTTTCAAATCTATTTTCAGATCTAATCTTTATGACATGTTATGCTATGATTTAGAGGCATTTGTCTTTAAAATTCACAAATCAAATTGCTTAATTATTTGTTAATTAACCACTTTTACAAAATTTTACATTGTTTAATAGCAATCTTTAATTTGTGCATCCAAATTTCTCTCCTTTGTGGATGAGTTTTGTTACCATTAGTCCTACCTACAATATTCCCATGAGAAGAAGATATAGAATTAAGTCTTACCAAGGTTTAATTACTAAGGATATGGAGCCTAATTTGGATAACTTATTTCATGAGAACATTAGTGGTTCCTCCAACCACTAATGATGTCATTATTCCCATTCCTTTCATAATTTCCATGGTGTGGATGAATCACTAACTAGAGTTACTATTGACTAATTAGAGAATATTGACAATAAATTTTAAAATCTTCAACAATAGATGAGTCAACAATCTCATTGATTGAAGGATAAAAAAGAATGGTGCAAAGTGATAAAATTGGTGTTAACTTGTTGTGTGGCCTTGCTCATATTGTTGACACTAATATCATGCCTATCAAAAGTTGTGCCAAAGTCCTTGATTACACTCAAACCACTAGTCAATTTAATCATACTATTCCTATGCCTACATCCTTGCCTAGTGTGCCTACATTTACATCTTCTATCATGACTGCCTCCACACAAAATGTTAATCCTACACATTTTAGTCAAGGGGGAAACCTTTTTAATCAAAACTCTTATATACCTTCTTTCGTGAGTCTTCCATTTGTATCCCAATCATCTCCCAATCATCTCCCATACCCACATATCATAGTGTTACACCTCCTTATTCTCAACCTCCACCTACATACAACAATGTTACTCCTCCATCACAATCCATTATGTCCAATTTCAATCCAACCTCCCAAGCAACCATCAATAACCTAGCCCAACTTGTTTCATCCCTTCAACAACAATTGGCTTTCATTACCCAATCCAGGTTTAATGTGCCCACACTTGATCTAGCAATCCCATAATCCAATGACATTGTCCATGTTGTCCCTCCTAAATATATGGAAGTCCCTCAATTGGAGATTTACAATGGAAAAAGTGATCCATTGACTCATGTGAAAACATTTCAAACTTTGTGTTTTGATTTTTCTCATGATCAAAGACTTATGGCTAAATTGTTTAGTTGAACCTTTAGGGGTAAAGCTTTGCAATGGTATTGTTCTTTGTCTCATTATTCTATTAAATCATTTCAATAACTAGTTGATGCTTTCATTCAACAATTTCACAATAATATAATTGGTCCTAAGATCACTTTGGCTGATTTGATTCATTATAAACAAGGTGTTAAAGAAAAAGTGACTAATTTTATTGGTAAATAAACATTTGTATTCTAAAATTTCTTATCATATGCCTGATCATGACATTCAAAGAATTTTTATTGCTCATTTAGAAAAAGAGATTAGGGATAAACTTCTCTTATCTAAGTTTAATTCCTTTATGCAATTGTGCACAATGCTTCATAATTATTAGCTTCAAGTGAGTCAATATGTATCATCTCCTTCAATGGCTTCAGTTGATAAGAATGAGAGTGCTCAATAATATTTTGTGAAGTTTAAACCAAACAAGGGATACATCACAATGCACAACAACATCAATACTCAAGTGGTAGCCACGACATCAAGTGTGGCCCCTTTATTTAAATAATTTAGAAAATAATTTACTCCTCTTTTTGAGTTTTGCATAGCATAATGTCAAAATTGATAGATAAAAATGTTTTGAAACTTCCTCCTATCAAGCCAATTGATACCTCCAAAGCTTTATCATCTTATCATCATCCCTGTAACAAAGAAAATTTTCTACCTCAAGGATGATGAATCCTAGAGAACAAATCCACTCTAAAATACCTCACTCAAACTGGCGCTAAGATGAGACATGGGATAAAAGTGACAAACTAGAGAAACTTCTCACAATCTGGGGCTATCAGATGGCTTTGCCAAGCCTCTGTCCTAAGGATGAGTGCGCAGGTCTGGGACACCAACACGGAGCGCTATCATCTTGTACAGACAAGGTACAAAATTCGTACAGAAAACTCCAAATGCATGGATAATACGATGAAACACAAAAAACAAGTAAACTAAGCTCATAGTTGCGAAATACGAAAATGACTCTAACAAAATAGAAAGGAAAAGATGAAAAAAATCATAGCCGGTCCACAATTGAAGCCTCTTGTTAAGTGATTTATTTCCCACGATTGAGAACCTACACAAAAGAAAAAAGAAAATGTTGGGGGTTGTGTTTTGGAGTTTGCCTAAGTAAGAACCCCATTTTGGTGTCTCCACCTCCATGAACAACCTAGATAAAAGCCACGAGGAAAAATAAATCATAAAGAGAATTGGAAAATAATGCAAGACAAGGAATGATAATATGTAAAATAGAAGGAGAAAAGCATGTGTAAACTCCCCTTTTCAAGATGCTTGTAAAAATGGTATTGTGAGCTATTCATAGAGATGCAAAAATGATAGTCTTCGTAAGAGAAACCATTGATGCTATCAAAAGAGTTTTCCAAGAGCTTCAAACTATAAGGAAAATCAATTTGCCAAAAGAAAATCCCTCAAAATGCATTCAAACGTGATAGATAAAGTCTCTGGAAGGAAACCTGATGTTGGTTGTTGCATGAAGAGGCATTACAATTCCTTCTAGGCGTAGGCATAATGCTCAAATGATCACTTGCTGACTATCAGATTTGCGGGACGCTAGTGCACCAAGTGGACGTCTCTGTGTCGCACCATATTCCCAAAGGTGATAGGTCAACATAGTTGGTAGAAACTAGTTTGGAGCTGACAAGGCGATCTCGAGTGGACAAAAGGACAAAGATGGTGGTACACAACCTCTGATGATGTGGAGGAAGGTGTCATTTGTTGTGATGAATTTCACAAGATGTGATTTTTGATATTACAATCCCAAAGCCTTTCGCCAATATCATTGCCAACCTGATCATGATACCAAGAAGTATTATGTTAAGGAGTAGGATTCAATAATTTATTGATAACAATACCATATTTGTAGCTAGTACCTATATTGTTGCCTCTATCCATTCTACCAGAGCCTCAACTTGTCTTGGTGCCCATACCTACACTGGCATCGCTACTGCTATCGTCCTCTATCCCCTTCCTCCTCTCTCGGATAATCACTGCCTACCCCTAGCTCCTCCACCTCCTCCTCCCTCCCTTGGACCATCTCCCTCCCCTTTGACAATCTCATCAACCAATGGTGCAACCTCATTAGCCTCCAACATCCTAAGCATGGTCAACCAAATAGGTCTGTGTGCATCCCACCATACCATGTAAGCACCTATACACCTAGGATCTTCTATCTCTAGGCCCTCCTCCTACACAACTGGTTATACTCTGGTCCAACTCAGTCAGACCTCATAAGGCCTACCACATCCCCCCATGTAGCGCTCTCCCTGGTAATCTGTGGATGCTTGCGCTTGTATCCTACTATGTCCTACCAGATCATGAATTGCCTCATAACTCGATGAGGAAGGTACAGATCAATCATGTGTACAATCCAACTGAATAACCAACATTGTGTTTGGACCCAGGCAAGCAAAATATTCAGATGCAACCTCTCACAATCACAGAATGGTCACCATTTAAACTCCATAAGCTCATAAAAAATCGACCTCCAAAACCATATGGCACCGACTCGAGTATAATGCAAAAGTCCTCTTTATTTTTCAATGTAGGGCTACCTCCTTTGTCGATCATGTATGCCAATTGGCTGTGTGACTGCAATGTGCTCCCATGTCCATATATGTAGGAGTGTCACGCTGGTAGAGGTTCTTATAACCTCAGTATGGACACATATGCGTATCATGATAAATTTTCCCCAATATGGTAGCACGCCACGCATATTGCACCCCATACTCCATCATATAATACAAACACCTCAACCATCTTATAGAAAAACCATGTTTTCTTAAGTCTAGCATCATGCATCCATTAATCAAGATGCATATAAACAAAATGAGACACAAAATCCCCTGATGTGGCTCCATCACTGGCTCCAACACCATCCACATGCGATCCATGGGTAGATCATTAATATCACAAATACTATGCCTGTACCACTCAGCTCCATCTAACTGATACTTTGGAATCATGCCTCTAATGGGTACCTTTAGGATCCACCACACATCTAGAAGAGTGATGTTGGCTTAACCTGTTGGTAGGTGAAAAGTACACATCTCATTGTGCTAGCACTCCACTAGTGCAGTCATCATAGATGCATGGCAGTGGATCTGAGGCCACTACGTGACGAATCCTAGAGCATGCCATGACAATGTATCCTGATCATCCCCTATTAGCTGAAAACATAATGCAATCATCGGAGGCCAATTCTCCCATGACCCTATGATTGTAGGATCCTCTCGCGATCATGCAAACCACCTCATTAGCCCTTTGATTCTAGCCTATCCTAGCCTTGTTGATTGAAAATTTTGTCGACTCGAGAAGAGTTTACAAATTTGTGGTTTCAACCACAGTAACAAAAGATTATATCTCTCCTAATTATTAAGGGAAAGCTACCCTATGATTCACTACTTTGTTCTAATAAAATAAGGTACAAATTCCTAACTCTTATTCTAACATAGGTGGTATGTCATCTTATCCTCTTTTTTCAAGAAAGATGGTATTCTTTTCCTCTCTTTTTAGGAAAGAATTTACAATATAGAGCAGCAAAAATTCTTAAAATTCCTTTGTTACAAATTATCTTGGAAATCAATAACAATATAATATAGATAAGTAAAGAAGTAAGGTATTCATAAAGGCACAAAGTCCTATGTTGCTTCTTCGGGACTGGAAAGAGTGCTTAAGCTCAAAGTCTTAAATTCACTATTGTCTTATCAACTTTTTTATAATTTCTTCTATAACCCAAAGAGTTAACTAAGAACATCAAAATAAATCTCAAAGTATTTAATATGATTCCTAGCTTCACCTTTGATAATGCTTTTGTGAAGTAGTAAGATGAAGCTCAAAGTCTTCAAGTTACCGTTTCCTTTTCCAAAATAATACAATCAAGCGAAAAGTATTCAAAGTGAAACCTTAATATATATGTATCAATTATTTTTACTTGAAATATCAAAATGAAGCACAAAGTCTTCAAAATGATAATATGATCACCAATTCCCAATTTTAACAACAATAGTCAAGATATGACACAAAGTTCACAAGTTAGCAATTGCCTCTACACTTTAATAATATTTTCTCAACACACCTTCACTTGAGTAAATAAGACTTTATAATGAAAATGACATAAGAAAACTCTCACCATAAACACAAATTAATCCAACACAAAGTTTGGATGCCAAAATCTTTCTTCTTATTTCATCAAATTTGCAAAATCATAAGAGGTATACAAAGTTTCACTTTTTCTCTTCACTTCAGCAGAGTTTCTCCATATAGATTAGGGTTAATAGATACCTATTGCAAAGAGAAACCTCATATTTATAGAGGAGAGGTGTAGCATGAAACTAGGAAATAACTATGACTAATTCAAAGAAGAGTCCTAATAGACTTTGGACTCGTGCATTGCATGAGTGCAAAAACTACATACAAAATTGTCACTGAAGGTGTGAATGTCCATTCTGATAATTCTTCATGAATTGTTGGTGTAAATAATTATTCATCATGGATATTATTACAGCTTACTTAAGTTTACTTAGGAAATGCATTTCATAGTAGTTTGGGTATGAGACACTTGGGTGTTTGTGCCACATTGGGATAGTGTGTGTAGGAGAATTTCCACCTTTTATAGTGTTGATCTTGTTGTTACACTCCACATTCAGTGGGTGATCCACCTCACATGGACTATTATATTGTTTCTCCTACCTACCTACACCTATTTCCTACCTACCCACACCTATTTCCTACCTACCCTTGTTTCTTATTGAGCCACATGTCATTTTTGTGTGCTCACATATCCATATAGCCTTACCTATATAAGTAGGCTCATATTCATTGTATGAAATGCTAAATGATCCAGTTGATCATATTTTTCATCTTGATAGAATACAGTTTATTTCTATCATCTATTTTGTTCTCTCTTATTTGTGCTTTCCATTTCCTCTTAATCTTGGCAAAATCTCACATGGTATCAGAGCTGGTCCATGTCTCACATGGTATCAGAGCCATTAGAGTGTCATTGGTTTGCCAATTGAGAGAAATTTGATGCTATTTGGGGTTTGCATTTTGGAATTTTCTATTACAGGTTATTATTGAAGCTTGATGGATCAAATCTAAGGTTACCATTGGATTGAGGAGGTCCAAGAAAGTCAGTTTTGCCTTTTGTTTCATCCAAATCGGACTTTAGAGGCCAAATCTAGAGGCATTTGAAGTTTGAAGCCGCGATGGAAATTTTCCAGAAATTATAATTTTGCACGCGATTTTCAAATAACGATATCTCACTCATCCGAACTCCTTTTTTAGAACAATTTTTTTTGTTTTGGGGTAGAATTTCATGATTTGTAAAGTGGTGTAGGATTTTTCTGATTTTCAGATACATGTTTTTTAGAAATCATGAAATCCCAATTTTTACAACTTTGGAGGCTTCATTTGGGCTCATATGGACTCCTTTTCAGGTGCCCATTTTTTTGAAAGTGCATATTTTTTCATCTACTTTCATAATCTATCATTTGTTTGCAGTGATTTTAAGTAGAAATTGTACTTTCAATATTTGGCCTTTTTTGGCATATTTGGTACTTGCATTTTTCTTGGATCTCAGTTTAGATCACTAGCAGTATTTGTTGAAGTCTCTTAGATCTCATTTTGAGAAGTTGTAAATTGAAATCAGAAGTCCACTTTACCTTGTTTTGCAAGTGGCCCATTGTATATGCACTAAGTATAAAGTGCCAAAATCACCATTTTGGGGGGTTTCTTGATTGAGTGAATTTGGGGGGGTGTCTCTTGTACTTTTGTGCTCTTGTGTTCCTTCCTTTTTGCTGCTATGGGTTCTTCTAAGTTTCCTCTCTTAACTTCTCATAATTATGCTACTTGGAAAATTGATGCATGGAGTAAACTTATGGAAAAAGGACTAACTCATTACATTGATGGAACTATTGTTGATCCCGTTGATCCTAAGGTTGATCCAGTTGGTCACTTGGATTGGCTCACTAAAAATATCATGGCAATTGGTAACTTAAGAAAGTATGTATCAAAGGATCTCATTTTTCATATTGAGAAGTGTACTCTAATCAAGGATGCTTGGAAAATGTTTCAAGACTTGTATGGTCAAGTTGATGAGATTGGGGGATATCAAATTGATAGTGATCTCACCATGTTGGATCCCAAGAAATTTGATACTATACAAGATTATGTCACTAAGGCAAATGAGTTGAGGGCACAACTTAAAGATTGTGGCATTGATAAGAATGATACTCAATTGATATTCAACTTGATAGGCAAGCTTCCACAAGAATATGCAACATTTGTTTCTAGTTTCCAAACCCATAGGATGACAATGGGTTCAAGCTACACAATGCCTACATTTGATGCTTTCAATGAAATGTTGATGATGGAACAAACTAAGTTGATAAGCATGGGCATTCTTAAGGCTTCTAAGTCTCAAGCATTAGAGGAAAATCAAGGGAACAAAGGAAATCAAGGAAAGGACAACTCAAACAAGAAGAAATGGCAATCAAAGCTAAGGACAAAGCACCATCTTCTCCACAACAAGGAGATTCATCCTCTTCCAAGAGGGATAATTCACCAAAGAGGGAGAGACCTACTTGTGCCTATTGTAAAAAGTTTGGTCATCAGGAGCGTCATTGCCATTCTAAGAAGATTGATGAGCTCACACATATCATCAAAAAGCATAACATTGATTTGCCTAATGTCTACAAGAAAGATGGTTCATCAACTTCCACTTCCTCACATTCAAAAGGAAAAGGGAAAGCATTCATGGCTTCTACAAGTGGGAAGACTCACTCTTTTGGGACAAGAAAAGGAAAAGCTCTATGTGCTACTATCAGTCATGATTCAGAGAGATGGCTTCTAGATTCAGGGGCTTCTCATCATATAGCATCTTCGTAGTCTATGTTCTCTACATTTGAGCCTTGCACCATGCTGCAGATTTTGATGGGCAATCATACATACATGTATGTCATTGGGAAAGGATCTATTGACATTGGGGACAACTCCTTCAATGATGTGTTGTGTGTACCCCACTTGAGAAACAATCTTCTTTCCATCTATCAAATCACACATGGGGCAACTAGGAAAATTGTGGAGTTCACACCCGATTCAGTTATCATTAGAGACTTGGAGAGTAGAGCTATCATTGCGACTGGGGTGGTTGATCATGCATCTTGGTTGTACTCTTTTTCAGATTTTGGTCCTATTGATAAGGTTGGTTCTTCCTATGTTGATGATTCAGATTTTGAGGAGAACTTTGGGCATTTGAACTTGGGGATTCTCATGTGTGACCCTGTTCTTGAGCCTTGCATTTCATCTCCTTCTATTGATATCACACTACCTATTGCACCTGATGATGTAGCTAGTGCGACGGTTAAATGCCTTCTTATCATTTAGTGCAACAAGATATTTCATGTCTTCCAGCTTCAAATTCATGGGATGGTTACTTGACAGACATTGCAAGTTTGTTTATGGAATCCTACATTGTACATTTGGGAGACATCATTGATGACATTCATCTTCTCTTTGATGAAGATGATCCTTCTTTGATTGTTGTGAGGGAACACTCTGACCCTCTTGTTCATTCTCTATAGGATCATTCTTTCCAAGTTGACATGATTATGGATACTTATGTACAACAGTTGGAGGAGGTCTCTTTATCTTTTGAGGAGACATGTGAGTCTTTGGGACATGTTCTACATCCATCTCCACTAGATCTTGGAGTGCCTTTTTCAGCAGTGTGGCACAGTTTACCACCTTTGGAGGGGGTACCTTTTAGCATCGACATGGGGACACTTGAGCAATTTTCAGAGATTCCTTTCATCATGAGTTTTCTTCATACATCTTCCCTTCATGATTGGGGAGACTTCATGGATACACCTTTGGTTTTGTTTCTTCCTAAGGGGAGGAATATTGTTAGACGTTCGTGGAGCAGTTTCTTCATACATTGAGCTTCTATCATTGGTGCAGATTCCACATTGAGGGGGGGCTTCCTAGCTTCTCTTCTTCTCTCATATGGGGGGGGACTTTTTCCTCACATGGGGTTTTGTCCTTCACATACTTCTATGAGAGTTCTTTGTATCTAGTTTTCATCTCTCTTTTGGGGGAGGGTTTTTTCCCATTGGGTTTTTCTCTCTTTCCCCACTTTGTGAGAGATTTCATTGCATTGGTTTCCATGCATTTGCATTTGTACATGGGTACCTAACATGGCCTAGTAGCCGGGACCCATCTTGCATTGCTTAGTTGCATTGTAGACTTAAGTGCATTCCCCTAAGTTTCACTTAAGAGGGGCTGTTGGTGTAAATAATTATTCATCATGGATATTATTACAGCTTACTTAAGTTTACTTAGGAAATGCATTTCATAGTAGTTTGGGTATGAGACACTTGGGTGTTTGTGCCACATTGGGATAGTGTGTGTAGGAGAATTTCCACCTTTTATTGTGTTGATCTTGTTGTTACACTCCACATTCAGTGGGTGATCCACCTCATGTGGACTATTATATTGTTTCTCCTACCTACCCACACCTATTTCCTACCTACCCTTGTTTCTTATTGAGCCACATGTCATGTTTGTGTGCTCACATATCCATATAGCCTTGCATATATAAGCAGGCTCATATTCATTGTATGAAACGCTAAATGATCCAGTTGATCATATTTTTCATCTTGATAGAATACAGTTTATTTCGATCATCTATTTTGTTCTCTCTTATTTGTGCTTTCCATTGCCTCTTGATCTTGGCAAAATCTCACATGAATTCCTCTAACTTTTGAAAAGATAATTTCATTGGTTCCTAATCAGGTCCTTTTGTGTGACTTTTAATGGCATTGACTCGGGTGATTGAATCTCTAAGGTTCACACAGATTTTTTGCGCTTCTTCAAAAGTGAGGCTAGATCATCCAGATTAACTTGGATATCCACTAGCTTGTCAATTGAGAACATTGAGAAAGTTTGTTTATCAACCTCTTCACTAATCATCAAATTGGATTATTTAACAATAGCGTCTTCATGGAGGGTCTTTTGATTATCATCAAGGAAAGTGCAAGGAAGAGATGAAATCTTTTGGATGATGTCTAAATCCCTTTCTAGTTACATTTTTTCTGTGCTTTCCTCAAATCTTTTATAACCACCTCAAGAACATTCATCTAATTTTCCAGTATCCCCTGTTGCTCAATGTACATTTCCCTTGAAGGATTCACTTCATTATCAACTAGAATATCAAGCTAGAAATCTTCTAACTTCAACCAAGAGTCGAAGTCCTTCTCATGTGCTTCTAATTCATTAAAAATTAAATTCAAAGTTATATCAATTTCAATTTTTACCTCCTCCAGATTGTTGACAAGAGTAACTGTTAAACATAAGAGATGTGTTCCCTGACTCAACAATCTATCCATCCATTCACCAACCATTCTACCATGAGAATTCACCTTTTCAGCTTGTCTGACAATTTGTTCATCCACTAAAGAAGTGACTGGCTCAACTACCTCTAAAGATTTGGTAATCTTGATCAGGACCTCTATGAGATGATCAACTTTTTTCTTCATCGTATCTTTCTTCACTTTTTCTTCATTGAACATTGTCACAAGGTGCTAAAAATAATTTTGAGCATCTTCTATCGTACCTTCATGCATTTGTTTTCCCAAATCAATCCTCCTGATGATGTAATCAGTAGGCTACACTGTTTCAAGATCTATATTTGGAGGAGGAATAACCATCTCCACATATTTATTCTTTGATTCATCTACCTTCACCCTAAATAGAGTTTTAGCCTTCTTCTTACCCTTTGGTTTAACATGCACCAATTGATTAAAATCAAAATCATCTGGAGATATGGTTTGCTTCTTCCTCTTGGGAGTGTTAGATACTAGCCATGGTGGAAAGGAAGCATCCTCATCCACTCCAGAAGTAAGAACTTGTGTAACCAATTCATGTATCTGAACAATAGTAGTAACAATGGGTAAAGACAAAGTAACAATGGCAGGTGTGTTTGAAACATAAGAAACCTATGGGGGAGCCTGGGTTTCTGACATGAAATTCTCAAAATCTTCCAACATGGAAGAAGTAACCTCAAACATATTAGGAAGGAACACAGTATCAAGATTGTCATGAGGTGTATCTAGGGTTGATTCACTTGTGGAGGTGGAAGGAATGATAAGTACTTCTAGGGCTTGGGATGAAAAGGGCACAGTAGAATCCAAAAGAACAACATTAGTAAAAGAGACTAAGGTATTACCTATGATATCACATGATATAGGAAGAACTCCTTCATGCATTTCTTGAGAATGAGAAGTACTTGGGATTTCACACAATCCCTCCTAATCAAATTCTCTTTCTTCTTGTTCTTGTTCATTCTCTAGTTCATCTTCTTCTTGAAGTTGTTAATCTTCATTTACTTCTTCTTCTTCCTCAAATTCATCATGAACTTGAGTCTCTTGTGTTGAAGACTCACCTTGGGCTTTAGATTTTCCAATAGTGAACTTGAATTTAGGACCCTTAGGAGTAATGGGTTCCTATCTATTTTTGCTTCTTAACTCAGAAGTTTTCCCTTTGGGGCATGCAACATCCTCCTCAAATGATTTGGTTTGGTAAGGCTTCAACGGAACACCATGTAGGTCCAACCAAACAATGGTATTATTAAGAATCTTTTGAAACCAAGCCCTTATAGAATTATTTCCTTTTGGGACCATTGTATGAGAGACAAAGGTAATCCAACAACTTTGTTTCTTTCATATGCGGGGTCAAGAATGTCACCATCTTCTTCAAGATCTTCAGGAACATCAAAAAGATCAAATTTTTCAATCTATTCTACTATCCAATGATAGTAGTCCATTTTCCGCATGTCTTCTTCAGTCTTGAAATCTACCCACACATCCTCAATTCGATGGATATGAGTATAGTTCTTTTTAATCTTATTCTTCATACCCCTATAATCAAAGAACTTTCTGGGTTTGAAGAATCTCATAGTCACTCTTCTCATCTCTTCCTCCATGGTGTGGGCCTTGTAGATGGAATTGATGGAGTATCTGCCTATGGGAATGGAGAACTTAAGAACTGTCTTATGAGCTCCAGATTGATGCTCATATAGAAACAATTTGGCAAGCCATCTCAATAAAGATAATCTTATCAAATGGCTATCTTCGGGAGAATGAATGGTTCTCTATCAAAACATCCAATTCTGATATATGTGAAGGTGGGAAATTGAAGGAAAACACAACCATACTCGCTCACCACCTTCCATGCTTCATCTGACACTCTTTTATTTTGGAGCTCCTTGTCCAGTAAACACATATAGTGAGCAAAGAAAGCATCATTTACCCTCCTAAAATGATGTAAACTCTTTGATAGAGTTAACTAAGAGTACTTGTAAACAAGAATTTGAGTCTTGTCACCTATAGTTGATAGACTTGGAAAATGCCTCATTGAGGAAGCTACATATACAAGATAAGAAGTCATATAGAATTTCAAGGTGGTAGGCACCTTGGTCAGTTGTTCACATAGGGAATCTACAATTTGTTTTCCCTAGAAGATCTTCTTATTCTACTTGGTGACATGAATGTACTGATACATCCATTTATGATATGTATTGGAAGTTGGAAGGACTTTTACTGTACTGAGAAGAGTAATTAGGTCATTGACTTCCTCAATGGAGTCACTACGGGGAAGATTTTTTGGTCATCTAGAAATTGTAGACCTAGGTGGATTTAGGTCATTGACTTCCTCAATGAAATCCTAGATCTAATACCACCATATGCTTCATTCCTAGCTAAACCTACTCTAGAGATACCTACTCAAAATCCATTCTTATCATGCCAAAGTGTTAAATCCTTCCAAGAACCTCCCATATATACCCAAACTCCTACGCTATTTCAAGAGGATAATTTAAAGTTATAAGAAACAAGTCTTAACTTAAATCAAGATCAAGATACCAAGCTTTTCAATTCCACCCAATTTTTGACCAAGAACCCATCTCCAAGAGTCTTATTATGATCCCCTAATCACATTTTATTCCATCCAATATGATCCCCTTCCATCCCAAGAAAAATGTATATTTCTAAGTCCCATTCATAATCCATCGCCTACGAAATATCGTGATATCCTTTCCATCACATCTAGTCACCCCATTCACAACCTAGAACAAAGCACAAATTCCAACAATTCTCTTCCATGCCAAGATCAAAGTATCCCTTCATCCTTAATTAATAATCCACCATATTCGTGCCTCAAGATCCTATAAACCTTACCCAAGCTATTCATGAACCAATTACTTATCAAATGGCTTCCTCCACTTTCATCTGATCCAATCTACTTCATGATCTTGTCATTCCTTCCATACCATATCCCCCTCAAAATGGACTCACATCTTATTTCAAAAAAAAAAAGTATCCCATTGCTAAAAATATTTTTTAAAACATGCCTTATCAAGGAAAAGGGTTAGGCATCCATGAACAACATATATTAATAAATTCCAATTATTATGGCCTTGGTTATAGAAATTGCTCTCAAAACATAGGTATCCCTGCTAAATCTAACATCCCTCTATCAAAATACAAACATTCACATTCTCCATCCTCAAATCCATTTTCGGTCCTCATATCCCAAAACTAAATCATGCATTTTTTCCATCCAATTATGTCCTTATATCTCTCCATGGACTATCCATATCACCGCTAGCTCACAATCTAGTTACCTTGTTGTAAATCAAGATTAGCAAAGGAACACATCCTTAAGAACCTTCCAACCATTCATCTACATGAACCCATCCAAAAGACATTCATTTTATTCCTATCCAACCATGAATCCCATTACTCTTAGAAGCAATTTGGATGCCAAACATAAAATCCATAAGTACAAAAATCCATATACATCAAAAGATCAACATGTACCATCCCAAAACTTATATACATCAAAAGATCCAAAAGCAAAAAAAAGAATAAAAAACTAGGTTAATTCCTAATTCACTTATAATATCAATGCATTCCAAAGAAACACAAAGGAAAGAAAAATAAAAACCATGTGGATTCCCAAGTTTCTCATATAAACACTTTGTCCTAAAGAAAAGTCAAATTGGCATCCAAAATTATTATTCCAAAGGCTTCCTTCATTCCTCCATCTAAACATCTCCCACCTTTAAAACCTACTTTGGATCTCTATGTTCCAAAATCCACTATGTTAAATCCTTCACCAATTACTTCATCCATTTTGGGTCCTTATGTCCCGAAATCCACATCCACTCCATCAAAATCCCAAATTCCAAAATCCAATTATCCTCCATCACTCCACCACCCCTCAAGGTGTGTGCCAACATTGATCTTGAAGACATTTTCATCCACCCAAACATAAATCTTCCAATAACCTATACATTATCCAAAACTTATTTTCCATGCTTCCATCCCTCCCATGTAATCCTTTGTATAAATCCTTTCTCCATTCCATCTTATCATCCATTTTATTTCCATTTATCATCACCCTACCAACTTATTTTAGCATACCTTCAATAGCCATGGTCCATTGTAGCACATCTTTCAAGGGTACCATCCAAAGAACAAGATGCGTGAACCATCTCCTATAAAGATAAATAATTTTTCCACTGAGGAAACCCACTTTTTGTGGCATCTGGGCAAGTACCATGATGAAAACCTAGTAAACAGACATCATGCGTAATCCATCATCCTGTTGCACTCTATAGTTGGGACCAAGTTTCATCCATGCTATCCTACCTACTAAATCTCCCATTATGCCCTATCCACTATCCACCACCCTATCTACATCCATATCCCATTTTTCACCTTTAATCTTGATAAGGATAAGGATCTCCATAAGCATCACACATCATATGAGCTTCACATTATCCATACCTTGATTTTATGTATCCCTTATCTTATCCATTTCTTACTTCCATCATCCATTACCACCTTTTATATTTCTTATCCTATGCATATCATATCTCCACTCTATCCAAATCCATCCCTTGATATTGATCAAAACTAAGGACATAAAATGAAAAACATGTTTTTAGAAACCTCTTGAAATGTCCATTCTTGTGCACCACATTCCATTCAATGCACCAAGCCATTAGCTTACATTGGCACACCTATTCTTTTCCTTGGATACACACATCACATTGTGAGATAGTGCTAGAAACCAAATCAACTTTAATTCCATAATAAGCTACCTCCATCTTTCACCAATTCCTTCATATATTCATAAGGTTTTATGTATTTCTAGATATTGGGGCAAATAAATACATCTTTCTTGAGAATAAATCCTAACAATATGTCTTTTACCTTAATTAGTGATCTAGACATCTTTCAACCCCTCCCCCCCCACCAAAAAAAAAAAAAAGAGATAAAAAAAATATTAAAAATAAAATATTCAATAAAATTAATCAATCCATCAAAATCCAAAAAAAAATCAAATCTCAAAAGAAAAAAATCGAATAATCTTAGAAAAATTTAAAAAACCAAAAACATTGTAAGAACCCTTAAAAAGTACAAAATCAAAAAAACATAGAAAACCCTAAAAATTAGAAAATAATAAAAAATCACAAAAACAATCCATCAACCATGATTCACAATAAATTATCCTTTGCGAAGACAAATTTTTAAGTAGACACGAATGCAAAACAGATCAAAGAGTCAAACTTAACAAATCATGCACCAACATACAAATTACTGATCTAGCCTACAACCTAACCAATCAACTGCCTATCAGATTTTAGTACCCTTTTCGAGCAACATGCCCTTATGGATAAATCATTCCTAAAATGGGCACCCTATCAAATATCATGTCCTCATGGATATATTTTTCCTATAGTGGGCATCCCATCAAACAATCATCAAATAAAGAAACACTTATCTTTAACAAGAAGATCTAAATGGTTGTTGACTCATTTGGTCCAGTGAGTCTTATCTTTTATTTGATTTATCTTTACATCATGTTTCTATGCTACTCAATTATATCCACAAGCGATTAGAGGAGTGAGGATGGATCATGATTTTTATCTTTGATTTCTTCTTGTGGTTTGTCTTGATAAAATTGTCAAGACAACTAAGTTCCTTATGTGTGATTGGTATCCCATTTTTCATAATCAGAACATCCTATGCAATTCAAAGGTCATTTAACACTTTATTACATCAGGATTGACATTCTTTTTGGTTACTTCCTCACATATTTTGACAAGGATCTATTGTCACTAGTATGAGTCGGGGCATTCCTTGTTTGCAATGTGTCTATTAACACAAAGGGATAGTCCTCACCTTGGTCTTTCCATACCTTGGTGTAACATATCCACTTGCCACATAATAAGGCTCAATGATTATATTGTCATAAACCAATAAAATCTCAATAAGAGTTCAAAATTGTGGTATAATCTATCAGGGTTAAACAAAATTCTATCTCAATAAACCTTGTCTACCATCAACTAACATTCTTCACTTCTTACTAATCATTCTTCACTTTCATCATATTTCATCTTTCATCCAACATTCATATATCATTTGTCTTATATAGGATGCGTCCTTAAACCAAACATTTTAATTTTGGTCATTAAACATGAAGTGCCTTCCCTAAAACTAGACGATCATCTATCCTTTTGTCATATAAAAGATGTGTCCAACCTGAAACCATACTTGATCTTTACCAATCAATCCAATTAACCCAATCAATCTGATCAATGAATCAATCTGCAAATCACTTTAACAATTTCTTCTATCCAATAAAACCCATACATGTCACCAAACTACCATTATTCTATCTCTCATATAACTTTCTTCTTCTTTTGAGAGATCATCCATTCCTTTGAGACACAAACAATGTTTTGAGAGGGCATCTTACCTCCATCCCTCAACATGTTGGGGCATCCTTTTCACTTTTTCTTTGAAATAATTCTACTTTGAACATTGTCTCAAAGAGGAGAAAAATGTAGAGACCTAAAATTGTTTCGCACATATGAATGCTAATTTTACTAATTATTCCTCTTTATTAATCAAACAATTTAAATTATTTAATTAATTTGATTTTAAATTTCTAAATTAATATTATTCCTCCATTTCAAATTGTAGTGTCGTAAATTGTACACCCTTAATTAGGTTGTCCAATTCCATTCTTAGGTTAGCACCCGCCTTAGTGTATCCCATTACATTTTACATTATAGGACTTCTTTAGGTGTTTAATTATTAATTTAATTAAACCTAAGTCCTCTTTCATCAAATTACATATCATAAAATTGGGTGGTTGATCTTAGGTGTGCCCCTTTTTATTTAATCCTAATCTTACCCTAATTTCAATCTTCAAGGTGTATTTCACACATCTACACATCTTGGTTTGAGCCATCGAGATGGATTTAGCATTAGAATCATGCTATCTTGCATCGCTAGAAAATTGAAAAAAAGTTGATAAGACCAGGTAGTATACTACCTGATCCCAAACTTTTTTCCCTGAATTTTAAGAGGATATTAAGGCAGTCTTATCCTATTCAAATCCTGCTTGGTGTCAAATTTCATCAATTCTAAGTCAGCCTTTTATCAAATTTAAATTTAGGGTTTCATATATATGGTGATTCTTTCTCTCATTTGAGGACCCCTAATCTAGCAATTTGGAAGGAGATTCTTGTGAAGTGAAAGTATTGTTTTGTGTGAAGTCTCGGATCTACAAATTCATTCAGTAATCATGTCTTCATCAACATCTTCATCAATTATGAAAGCTTTAGGAGATATTGGACAATAATAAGAGAATCACTAATTGTTGATTGTCTTGTACCTCTTCCTTAGGATTTGGTATGATTTTATGTTGTTTTTGTATCTTTGTATTGAGCTTCATATCTACAACATATTAGTTTTTAGATTTGCATTACAATTGTGATTTAAAGAATTCTCATTACAAGCATTTAGGGTTTGCTAAAAAATACAGGGTAGAAGTCTAGCTTGCATTTAGCTCATAATGATCTTACAAACACATAAGATTCAAGAGCACACACATTTTTAGTTACAATATCAGCTATTTTTGGAGGTGGTAATCAACAAAACAAGGGGTTTGACTAAGGCAAACCCCTATATAGCCACAACACCACCATTTTTTAGATTGCAAGTATAGCTATAGGTTTCTATTAGAGCAGGCAATTTTTGGAAGATCTCAACAAATAGGTATAGACCTCTCATCAAAATTTGGAGTTGGTTTCCAAAGACTAGGGCACCCCACACACTTATCCTCTAGGACTAGGGTGTCCCATGCCCTAGTCCTCCTTGTTTTGCTCCAAATTTCCAAGATGGTGCTCACACAGTCTTAGAAATTGGACCTACAGTTTGCAACTCATCACAGTTTCTTAGAACAGGGTGTACAACGTCCTAGTCTTGTCAATTTAAGCTCAATTTTTTTATCATAGGTGCACAACATAATCCCATTATCAGATTTGTATTCATTGTCTCAATTCTGTTATTAGTCAATTGACTCTTGTTGTTTTATTTGCCTTTGCTCTCATTCTCATTATAGCTTTACATTACCCCTACATCTTACATATTCCCTTTCATAGCAGTGAAGGAATAGTAATCCTAGAAGTATCCCTTGCCTCTCTTTCACAAGAGTTATTCAAAGAGGGTCACTCCTCTAGTTGCATTTGTATTCCAATGTTTGATGAAAGTGAAGTTAGGTCCTAATACTACCCAATTCCACTTTCACCCTAAACCCAAATTCATAATTTAAAATTTCCTCTAATTCATAATTAATTATTTAAAATCATTTCTCTTCTAATATTAATTAAATAATCTTATTATTCAATTTATTGATTATTTACTTTAATTAAACAATCTTTATTTTTAAATTAAATCAATTTCTACTATGTTCTCATGATTAATAATTTCTTCAAATTATTTAGTTAGCTAATAAGGTCCTTTCAAATTTAATAAATATCTAATTTTTTTATTTCATTTATCCCTCCAAATTCAAACTAACTCAACTTCCCTCTCATTTCACTTTTGATTTCATGTTTTGAAAACCAAATTTCCTCTAAATGCAATTTCATCTCAATTTTCTACATCAATATTGAAAATCCTTAACTGCCACTGACTCCCAATTCCCAAGTTAATGATTTAGCAATCACCTTTTTCCAACTAACCAGTCAACCCACTCCTTTTGAAATCATCTTTCTCTAACTAATCAATCAATTTGGTCATTAAATCAATCTAATTCAATCAGGTCAAGTGATTATCTCCCACCAACTTGTCTCATGAATCCTCAACTATTGATAAACTCTACTATCAAATCGATCTCTGTTGTCAATCCAAATCCAAAAAATCTATAAAATTGGCATCAAATCTCAATCATCATAACCGCACTCTTTGGATTCTTGAACTTAAACTTTGCAGGTATCATGCAACTCTGAGAGCCATTACTACCATATGCAACAAGAAGGAGAGGAAAATAGAAGTCTCATCATGTGGATTCAACATAGCATTTGATTTTTTCTTTCAATTTATTTATTTCATTTGTTGAATTCATTAACATACTTTTATTGTCTTACAATTGGATTTGTGATAGATTTAGGCTTGTGGATGCTATTAATTTATTACATAATATTTTTCCCTGATTTTTAGTCATATACAAGCATTTTCCGGTTTGATTTAAGCTCTCAAAATAGTTTTTTCATATTCTATTAGTCATTCTTCTACAAGTACATTCAATAATTTTATCAATCATTGGCTTCAAAATATTTTCATCAATGTCAATTAGATACTTTAGTTTTCTATGAATAATTCTAGGAGGTGTTAATACTGGTGTGTGTTCTTGGTTTTCATTAAGTGCATTTGATTGATCATTGATTGGCACTTGTTCTTGTTTTGCATTAGGCTCATTTAGTACATGTAAATGAGTTCATGTGGATGACATACCTTCTCCTCCCATTTTTCTCACTTAACATAGTCTTCTCATACACTCTCTCTATCTTTTCTTTGCCACCTCTTGTGATTTGGTTGTTCCTTGCTTGTTCCTTCCCATTGTTAACGTCAATTGTCCTAAATAACATCATATATGTTAATAAATATTATATAAATTAAACAAACAAATCATGTCATTAAAAATTGGAAAATTGTTGAATTTGACAATCAAAAGTATTAAACAAACCAAAAAACATTGAACAATCAAATTAGTTATACATTTCAATCATTTTAAGTCATATAAAACAAAAGAAACTCTTACACTATTTGATAATGTCGCAAGGAAAGAAGAAGCAGTTGTAGTGGGACCTTCACCGAGATATTTTGTACTTTTTTAGCAATTGTTAATGCACTTTAACTCAACATTACATGTATGGGTTACTTTTCCTTAACCCATTCGTGTTTTTGGCCCCTAAAATGCTTAGGTGTCCAAATGGGTTTGCAAAGTCTATAATGTCAAAAACCCATATGGTTTATTTGATAAAAATCACATGTAGGGTTTTGACACTATAGGCCCAAACAATATGTAGGCACCTCTTTAGGGACAACAACATGAATGTGTTAAGGAAACATAACCCATTTGCATTTTTGGTCCTAAATTTTAGTGCTAGCACTTTGGCCTAACAAAGAGGAGAGAGAGAGAGAGAGAGAGAGAGAGAGAGAGAGAGAGAGAGAGAGAGAGAGAGAGAGAGAGAGAGAGAGAGAGAGAGAGAGAGAGAGAGAGAGAGGGGGGAAGGGAGAGGAGGGAGACAAGGGGAGAGAGGGAGGGGAGAGGAGGGAGATGAGAGAGGTTAAGAGAGGGGGGAAGGGAGAGGTTGAGAAAGAGAAATATAGAGAGGAGGGAAAAGAAAGGAGGGATAGGAGGGGGAGAGAGATCAAGAGGTTTAGAGAGAGAGAGGTTGATAAAGAGAGATGGGGAAGGTTGAGGTTCATAAAGAGAGGGAGGAAAGAAAGAGGTTGAGAGAGAGAGAGAGGGGAGGGGGGGATATGTTGAGAAAGAGAAAGAGAGAGGGGGAAATAGAGAGGTTGAGAAAGAGAAAGAGAGAGAAGAGGGAAGGGAGGGGAAATGAGATTGAGAGATAGGGGGAGAGAATATAGAAAGAGAGGGGGGGGAGAGAAAGAGAGATGGGGGAAAGGAGATGATGGCAGAGAGATTGGAGAGAGAGAAAGGTAGAAGGGAAAGGAAGAAGGCCACTTTAACTCCACATACTACATATGGGTTGCTTTCCCTTAAATTGTTTGCATTATTGCCCCCTAAAATGCATAGGTGACGAAATGGGTTTGGAAAGTCTATAGTGTTAAAAAAACCATCTAGGTTTTTTATGTAAAAAAACACGTATAGTTTTTTGGCACTATAGAACCAAACTACAGATGGGCACCTCTTTAGGGACAAAAACATGAATAGGTTAAGTAAAGTAACCCATTCACGTTTTTGGTCCTAGATTTTAGTGCTAGCACTTTGGGCTCTACCTAAGTGTTGTGAAATAGAGAGGAGTAGAGAGGGGGGTAAAAGAGGGCAAAATATGTAGATAAAGAGATAGAGAGGGGGCAAGGGAGAGGAATAGGGGGTAGAGGGGAGGGAAGGGATGAGAGGGAGAAAGATAGAGATAGAGAGATAAAGAGGGAGAGAGGGAGGAGAGAGATAGAAAGGGTAAGAGAGAGAGGCAGAGGCAGAGGGAGATGGGTAGAGGGGGGAAAGGGAGAGAGAGAGTGTAGAGGGAAAAAGTTAAACTACTCTGATAGGTGAGTGACATCTGGTTAGTTGGGTCATCCATGGTGGTATGACAACTTTGGAAAGAACAAAACTAAAGGATTTTCTATGATAAGGTACTGCCAATAGAATCTTTAATATCCAATATTAGGAATGGGATCTGCGAGGTGGTAAATGCAAAAGTAACAAGTAAGAGAGTAGAATATTTTTCGAGATGGGACAAAGATATTTAGATGTTGTGGTCTCCACTTAAAACTCTTATGATCTGTATTATAGGGAAATCCAAGCAAAGATTAGGTGCTCATTAGGTTACCCCAAATGCGGGCAGGTACATGTTAAACTCTAACAGTGCTGCTAGAGGGAATTTGAGAGAGGTTGGAGTAGGTTGTATCATACTAGATGATGAAGGCAAATTTGTTTGGGTTCTTCATAGTTATATTCAGATGGCTACAAATAATGAGGCAGAAATGGAGACATTGGCTTGAGGTTTGGGGATGTGTATGGCGAGAGGCATTCATAGGGTGGACATTGAAGGTGATTCATAGATTTGTGTTAACACCATCTCTGAGGGACAAATAAAAAATTAGAAACTAAAGTAGTGGATACCTAGAATTAGGTGTTGGATAGACTAGCTATTGGTTTTCAGGGTCTCATATCTATAGAGAATCCAACAGATCAACTGATTTCCTCGCCAATATGGGAGTGGACAATAGGAAAGTGGAAAGCATTTTGGACTCCCTAAAATTGTGGCTTGATTTAGCAGAAATTATTAAACAAGATTGAAGAATGTCTATATGTTCTCCTCGCAAAGGACATCTCCCATATTAATTCCTTCTTGGTCATGCATATACCTTGTGACACATACTGGGCTTTGTATTGTCTTTTTGTAGATATCCTTGGAGATGGGAAACACTATTTTAATTAGATTGCTTTATACACTAAATGATCTCTTTGATATGTTTAGAGTTAATCAGACTACATGAATCCTCATGAGTACTGGATGGTATGGTAGAAGTGACTGTCGATTACATTTTCTTCGCTGATGCTATCTCGATAAATGTGCTTGATCCCAAGGATGGCAATATCTTATGAAACCTAATCCTAAGCTTCTTCTTAGGAGTCAATGTTGTTTGAGATCTGGCATGAGTATGACTATATAACAATTGGGAATGGCAAGATGAACACACAATCATTTTAGGCCGTGACCTTTGTATGGCTGGATACTTCTCAAAGGGGTGTTTTGATGGCATTCATGTTTAGAACTAGATGTTTGTGTCACAAGGAAACACTGGACAAGCAGTGTTGCAGATTCTTCAAGTGTAAGATGAATGGTGTTAGAAATGCTATTAAGATGATTGTTTGAGCAATCTTTGGGGGAGATACACATATCCATGATGGCCATATTTACAAAGCCTTTTATTCCCCTATTGTTCAAACTCTGGAGTAGTAGGAACAAGGCTTCAACATTAGGAATGATCTTGTTGGTGGACTACAATTGGCCCATAGTGGCCAAGGCTAGTTTTGAAGTCCAGATTGGTATGCTCGTTAGTATGGAGAAAATAATGAAGGCACTTGGGCATCATTCCATGAGGGTGTAAGAAAATAGGATTGTTTTGGGTTGATCAAGATAATGGGCTTTGATTAGTCCCCTTTTGTTCAAAACTAGTGCTAGGAGGATTCTAAATTTGGGTCTGGGGATTGGCTTTTTCTATCACCATTTCGTGTAGGGTATCTAGCTTTTTGTTATGTTTTAGTGTTGGGTGATGGGTTGTTTTGCTTCCTCAATTATGAGGAATTTTCAGCGTAATATCATTCTCTTTCATTAATATAGGGAGCTACTCTCGTAATGGTATTGTTTATAAAAAAATTAAAAAAATAAATTCAATTAATACATAACAAATCTACTATTTAATATTTCATTAAAAAAAATAATTAAAAATTTAATACTTCATTTCAAAAATACTATATAAAAGCTATTTAATAGGAAGCTATTGTTAGTATCTAAAGCATTTATTATTAATGCACTTTTTTTTTTTTGACTAAATTGATATAAAAATCATACTATTTTTCATCTTTACAATAATGATACATTTTTCATCACTTCATATAAGATCTTGTAGCTTTATCATTTACATTTATCTTTGATGTCTTAAATTCCCTCCTAAAAATTGTGAATCAAAGTAACACATACTTCCAAATAATACAATCTCATCAAATGAATATCCTAACAGTAGTATTGCATAACTTGCTAAAACAAAAAACCAATAATAGTTTACAAACAAAAGAGGCACTTTTCTACACTTAAAAAGTCTATGCAAGACTAAAACATGAAAAGAAAAAATATGAAATGAAAGACGATGGGTTTTAAGAAAAATATGAATTGAAAGACTACGGGTTTTTTGTATAGTCCAGCAACATAGAACACAGCTCTCAAACCGTTTTGATGATTTAAAATGAGCTCCAAGCAAAAATAAAAATAAAAATCCACCTGAACATTTGTATTCGACAGTTTGGCCAGTCTTAACAGAAGAGGTGAAACGGAAAGCTAGGACTTGTCAACAATTTCGATGGACGATTCACAGTCAATTGTCACGGTTAGTTCAATTACTTCTAAGCTTTAAAGCGGTTGTTTAAATGTGTAATCTGCTAAAATTTACTTTGTCATAGTACTTAGAAACCCTCAAATCTCCATTAGGTTTAGACAAGTAGGAATATAACAGCGGAGACTTGGAACTTTTACCATGATAGAAATATTTCACTCCTTTTTTGATCATAGTTAAGATTAATTATTCTTGCAACGGTTGAACGCATTGAAGATGCTTTTTCTCAATGCTACAAATGCATTTTCTAGTGCCGTAATAGAAATATTTGTCATTTGTAGAAGCTGGACGTGAAATTTTTTTATAGCGTTAATATTTATGGCAATTGTATATGTCTGCCATTGGCAGTTAATGTCCATCGAATTTCGATAGGCTGGCTTTGTAATTGGTAGTCAATGGGGCCAGAAATTGAACAATGAAACCTTCCTGCGACAGTGTGGATAAGACAGTAGTGCATAGACATGGCTATTAGTATTTTTTCCAAATATAAGCTTTGAAATGATTTGATTTTAATTACATCCATGAATGGTCGATGGGACCACTGATTGCACCGGCCTCTACATTTATCAAGGATTCATGGGATATGTGGTGTCCTTTAGAAGGCTGCTTCTTTCTTGTTGAGATTTAATGTAGTAGTTTTTCCAAACCGTTTAATTTGTTTTCTTTGAAGATTTCTGACATGGAGTCGATTTTTAGTGTCTCCTCATATTTGGCTGGGATGTCCTTGACCCTTGGGTATTCAGAGATCAAATGTACCTTTTTTTCTAGTACCGTTGTGGTGCAAAACATATAAATTGTTTCTCATTTATTTCTTTGTCATCCATCTACTTGTCTCACATTTGAGCCTATAGGAGCTAATCCTTATTTGATCAATGAGGATCTTCATCTTTTCTATCCATTTGATTTCGGTCCTTATATAAGCCTTTTAGAATGCTCATAAGCCGAATTAAATCCTCTGATACAGTGTTGTCATTTTGTGCTTCTTTTCTTCCTCCACAACATTACTATAAACTTTTCATTTAAATATTTTTTTATGCCTTTGTTGAGGTTTGGGCATTCGTTTAGGCTGATGTCCTGCCTATTCAGATTCTGTCTAACAAATAAATTGTCACTTTTGACTTTGAGCTGCATGGCCCAAAAGAAGAGAGAAACTTCCTTAAGAGGACTTGCTTGGTCCTGGGTCTGCCAAGAAGGCACCTTTCAAATAACCAAAGCCCTTATGGAATGGAAAATTCTATCCACTATAGAGACGGATGCTTGTCCATAAGTTGGAAAAAGGCTTGCTGCTCCAAATAATGTCGTTGATTTGAAGATGAGATATGTCTTTCTCTATTTTAGGTTGCCAAGTCTGTAATACTGAAAGCCTTTGCCCAAGACATTTGTTGGTTCTTTTTCTTGCTACCGTCCGCTCCAAGGGATGACATAGCACCTAGACCCATGATTAAGTCGATCTAGGTAGGATGACAAACCCTGTGATTGAATCAAAGACGGGCAAGCCAATGAGACAAGACTGGACTCCAGTTTCTACACTTCGAGCCCCATAGGACTCAGTAGGGTAATTCTTACGAGGGTCTTAAAGAATAATCAAGATATTTGACAGACAAAGCTACAAATTAAAACTAGGTCCAATTGACATAGTACAGAAGCCCAATTTTTTGTCACTAACTTCGTCTGTGTTGGTTTCATACAAGTTTGCAGCTACAGCTCCTATACATGTGGATAATTGACACATTCACAGGTTTATGAGCAAAGGGTTTCATTATTTAGCAAGTGTAGGCATGATCCTTTGTATCTTTACCAGCATTGTAAACAAATAAATTACATAAACTGTTTTATCTTCATACCAATCAGGCAAAGGGGTGATAAATGGAGTATGGCTTAGTCAGTTTTCTTGTGGGTTTTTAAGCGCAAATCCATTTGTTCAATGGCAATGATGAAATACTGAAATAAAGTCCACACTAAAAAATCTTACTAATTCAAAGCATAGACAAGTAAATCTTATTAGGAAGGGGTAAATGGAAACAAAATGAAAGCTCTGGCAATTGTGAGGTTGGGAGAGCGAAAAGAAAAAACGAGTGGAAACAAAATCGGAGAAGAGTGGTATATATGGAAACAGGATTGAAGTAGGAAGGAGAAAGCATTGGTTAAAGGAAGAATTGAATGGACTTGAAGATAAATTGGGAAGAAAACCTAACACTAGAGAAACTGCGGGTTTAAAAGAGAATGGGGGAGTTGGAGATGAAAAAAGAACACTAAATGGAAATGAAAGGAAAGGGACTGATATGACTATAGAAAGGACTGATATGGGAGAGAGGAAAAAGCAATATGGAAGAGTGTTGATGAAATCTAACAAGGAAATTAAAAGAAAACAAAAACTAGGGAAGAAGATAACCTAGAAGGATGCAAGGAGAAGGGTGGGGGATGGAAAATGAGGTTTAATGGATTTGAAAGTTGAGGAAAATGGATGGAGACGGATGAGCGATGGGAAAGAGAAGGGAAATGTAGATTACAAGAAGAATGAAGTGAAAGTGAAGTTTAGCTATGAAAGGACCTATCTCACATAGTGTAGAAACGTATAAAATAGTCACCTAAAATAAAGAGGTTCGTTGTAGATAATGCCATTACAAGAAGAAATAGAGTGAAAATCAAGTATAGCTAAGAAAAGACCTGTCTCACATAGCGCAGAAACATTTAAAAAGGTCACCTAGCATGAAGAGATTCACTGTAGAGAATACCATGGAGCTCCAAAGTATTAGTGCAGACTTTGGGATAGAAGTTAACACTTTGCTACAATATCCTAATCACCGAGATGCCTTCACTTTTTCAAGAAAAATGGCTCTAAATTAAGTTTCAAGGGGAAACTTGACAATTTTTATGTTAAAATGAGGGAGTGAGGCCTGTTGATAGATTCTCATGGGAGAACTGGCTAGAAAACATGGTATGCCTTGAGCACCATTATTAAATGCACTTTGTGTTTAAATTTGTTGTGACTGGATGAAAAGATCAGACTGTCCACTTAACACCCAATGTTGCATACTAGTCTTGAACCTCGAGGAAGCCTAGTTTACAATTATAGGTTATGGGAAAAGGTGGCCACCTAAAGGCTGTGGTTATGAATCAAGGTGACTTGTGGTATGTATTGTGACGTTTTCACACATCACCCCATTGCAAATGGGGACCCCCACTTTTTGCTTGGTAGCATAGTTGTTCTAACTTAGTCTTCTAGTTTGCAATAATTTTGGTGTCTTTAACCTTTTTCTTGTGAGAAGATACAATGCCTTTGTCATCAGGATGTGATCAAGTCTTGCAGTCTAGTAGCAGCCCGGTCCCTCGCTAGACTAGTTTGGAGTCTTCTTAGCTCTAAGTGCTCAAGTAATAGATAAGAGTCAAGATGATCATTGAATGATATTTCTCAATATAGCTTCTAAGTCGAGCCGAGGTATGAGTCTTAGGTGTGATGAGCAATCAAGTGTGTAGTGTTGACGTGGCTAAAATCGTATTGCTACAACTCTATCCAGCCAACGCAGAATAGAGTATTCTCGCTAAGTATCCTATCCTCTCTTGTATAAGGAATCCCTATTGCTGTTCTAATTGATAAATGGGGACAACCTCAAGGTTCCAATTGTTAGTTCATGACTGCGGGATAGCTCAATGGTTTGATGTGTTTTGCTGGTAACACAAGGGGTTTACGGCCTACAACAAGTTGGTCTGCATCCCACGATGGTGTGGTAAAAATAAATGCAAAAGGATAGGGTTAAGAGACCTAAAATTAACAAGACTGGTGTGCGAGTAGACGGATTCGACATAACCAATCCTTGCTTGGCCAGAATAACTCACAACCTCACAATAACAGTGCAATCTTCAAGGGAGACTTAGAAGATTTTCAGACTGCAGGTGCATACCTAAGCACCCAATTCTGGCACAGCTCAGACAAACACCTGCAATTGAACTAAGCACGATTTTAAAGGCTCAGACTAACCATACAAAGGGATACACAATCAACATATCCCCAATGGTATGAACTCAAATCCATCAAATACCCGCATACCAGAAAGGATCTGTCTAAGCCTACTGAAGGAAACCATGCAAACAAAAGAAAACCAAGATAACAAACACCATACTTCAATGTTCATATATTGGTTTTGGCTGTCATTACAACAATTTTTGCAGTAGTTCTATGCTACTCCTAATAATCTAACGACTAAAATCTAACCTTCTACAAAAAATCTAACTATCTAACCTTAAAAATCTATCTGTCTAATGTAATATTCCCCTTAATTTTTTGATTTTTCAATAGCAAGATTACAATCACACCAATCACTCGTTAGGGTTAGAATAATGAAATCCAAACAACTGAAGGGAACCCTACACCTTTTGATCACTGAGAGCCCAGACTGGGAGGGTGTGAGCATACGGTAGCAGGGGATCGTTAATAATAATGTGTTGAAGTGTTGAATACAATAATGGGCGGCAAGCCAACCTCTTCCGCTTATCCAGCAGGTGAATCAAGAAGCTTGGTGATAAACCAGCCAAGACAAACAACACTCCCAAAACATGAATCACTCAATCGCAATGTTTCAGTGGGAGGACTGAACACACCAAACAAGCTCAACTCAACCACTTATGCAGCGGGAGGATCATTACAACAAACATCACTCAACCGCTTATGCAGCAAGACCATTACAAACATATACCACTCAACCGCTGTAATGGACACCCTAGAATGCCCAAAAACTAAACCAACTGCTGATAGGAATTTAGTCAAATAGTTTGCATCCAACTCCTTATTTCTCCATTTAATGTTTAAACCTCTTATGGCTTCGGAGATGAAATGTTTGTTTGTTTTTAACTTTTAAGTCTTTGCATAGGTTTAAAATCACATAACATGAACTAGAAGGAAATTACAATAATATGCAACATGAAGATTGAACTACTGCTGATATGATATTATTTCCAGAATTAATAAAGTCAAATACATAGCAGATTTTTCAACTCACTAAATACTCCAACATTTTTGACATAATGTTCCAACAATGACTTCCCATCTTGCTGCTACAGTAACATGAATAGTGCCATGCTACAGTAGAGTGAATAGTGTCGTGCTATAGTAACGTGAATAGTGCTGCGCTACAGTATTAATTAGTCTTCAATCAGTCCAATATCTTCATAAAATCATCCCTTCAGAATGGCATAAGCATTGGTCAAGAAGTGAAGAAGGTATGAGCAAAACACCAAATCTGCCTGTAGCTGGAGATGCACCCAATCTGCCTGTTAATGAAGCTGATAGCAATGGATTCCAAAGGCCAAACCCCAAGGGAATGACATCTAGAATGTCACAAGAGAGGATAGACGTCTTCTAATGCCAAGAATGGATCTGCAACTCACACATCAATTTCTTCTCATATTCAACATGCTGAATGAAGCCACAAATGCTTCCTTTTATTCTTTCTCCAAGGGTTGACCCAACTCACTTGAGCAATGTGGGATAAAAGATGTGCAATATAAAACATATTAAAATATTCACTTATGTCTCCCTTGGGTGCCCCTTTGATTTGCACACATCCCCATAAAATAAATATTAAAGTAACACTTTAATATTTTACAATTAAATTAAATGTTACTTTAATAACACTTCAGGCATTAAAATATATTAGCAATCGGACTTCGAATAGCGCGAGTGATAGCTTGTTGGAAAGCTCTCGCCGAGGAGTATCGAATCCAATCACCAAAACTAGCCTCCGTTGTGTCATGCTGACTTACTAAAAATAGTAAATATGCCTGAAACTAAGTAAATCAACTCCGTTTTGGCCTAAACTGGAAATGACTAGGCTAAAACACTCCAGGATCCCCTTAAACCCTTTGTTAGCCCTTGGGACCATGTAGAGCTAGGCTAACGCACATACACTTGGTCAACTGCTAAAGTGGGGACATTACAACCGCTTATGCAGTGGGAGGACTGAGTAACAAATATCAAAATATAGGCGGCAAGCCAGCCTCTTCTACTTTCGAGTGGGAATGCTTACAATCCAGAAATGGTTTGTAGTACTACTACTTAACCTTACAATATAAAATAGAGAGATAGAATAGAGAAGTAATGCTATCCAATGTTGATAAATTTCTTCAAACAGTTACTAACTCCCAAAAGATTCTTCAACATGAATTTATGAAATCTTAGGATCAATAACACACAAACCAACAACTTGAAGAAACTAAGAAATGCTCAATTCACTCTCCAAACTCACCCAAAAACACCCCAAATCACTCCCAAATCAACTAACCTACTCACACTATGAAAGGCACTCCCAAACACCAACTTCAGGAAATCTGTAATTTTATGACAAGCAGCTGAAAACCCACCACATTGCTCATATCTTTCTCTATACTCAACGGAAAACCCCCAAACTTGATGCAAAGGAAAGATACAAAGAAAGTGATAAGGATAGAATAGATAAATAACAATTAACAATGCCCCAAACCCAAGACACACAACCCAAAGCACCTCCAGCATAGGGCGTACCAAAACAAAAGTTCGATTTGCAAGATAAATTCCAAAACACCACGAAAACCAATGCGAACTTACAGGAAGAATCGCCTAGGACATCGAAAACCAAGGAGCCAATACCTAGAAGTAGCGGGAGGTCACACAAAGACTTATGAATGAAAATATGCTTCAGCCATGACTTCCCCAGTAGCCTGGAAACACACCAAAACTCGAACTACAGCAGAACCAGCAATTCCACTCTTCGACAAACTCGCAAATATCACTGAAAGGACAGGTAAAACAGTTAGGTACTGTCTTGCAAGTACAAAACTGCACTTAGCTAGGAAGGCTCACTTCGAAGCTCAGATTTCAATTGCCATACCGGCAGCATAACGATGCAATTTTTCAAGATATCCAAATGGGAGGACAAACACCTGTATTTATATATTTTTCCCTTTGAAATTCAAATGTAAATGCTCCCAAATTCACCTCTCCAATTTGCATTTCATTTCACTATCACATGGCATCCAAATGATATTTCATCTCATTTCATTTCCCAAGGTGGGCGCCTAAGTTGCATTTTAAACAATAATTAAGCAAGTTTGAACTTGCCTAAGTCTTCAACAATAACTTATTGCATTCTTCAAATTTCAACGCCTAAAACGTTAGGATAAGGAAATAATATTTAATTAAATCACTTATGACTCCAATACTAATTATCAACAAAATCCAGGATGAAGCTGAGCAATGAAGACCACTGAACTGCTACAGGAACATGACCCTGTCCAAACTGCTAAAAATAGAATTGCTCAATACTGCCACTTACTAAAAATAGTAAGTCATGGAATACTCCTCCGAAAAACATGATCTTCGCACCTGGAGAAAGAGCTTGGAAAGCTCAGTAAGACAACATCATCCAAACAGCCAAACCCTAACTTACTAAAAATAGTAAGTTCTCACTTCACCAAAGAATCAAAAGCATGTTATGCCACCCTGGAGTTCATGAAAAATTGAGAAAGAAACCATGGACAAAACTGAAGAATTCCCTCTTAGTAAACCCTAAAAAGCTCGAGTAGAACTCCACAAAAGTTGGAAACGCTAATTCTCCTTTCCAAATTGCCTACGGGTCTCTGGAATAGGCCAATGGACCACTGAACTAATCACTGCGGAGAAGGGGACATTACATCTAACCCTTTACAAGAGAAAGGCTCTGCCTTTTATAGATTTTACAATTTGAATCGATGGCCAGGATTGACTGCATCCAACAGTCCTGATCTGCCTTCTAGAACTTGGCAGCTTTAACCCATGCCCATTTAATTCTCAGTTATCCCCCCAACCACTATCTCAACTGCCAGCCACTGTTTGTTATCAATTGAAGTCTATCCAGTAGTTGGACATAACTGTCTTGTGTTCCTTTGTTTTAAATATCTTGAACGGGCCCCATAGGCAGTTCTCTACTTGAACAATTTAGTTTTGCAAACTAACTTTGTGGAATTAAATCCAACTGTGGGATTCTGAGTTTGCACATTTTTCACATTCTGAGTGTTCTTTGTCTTCGGTCCTGAGGGTGGATCTCAACTTGTGGTTCAGGTGGTGCGCTTCCCCGTACCTCATTGTTTTACGCTTTGCAGCACACTCTTCATTAGCAACGCCTGGTTTTGTCGTTTTGATTCTGTGCTCCTGCATCTTTGTTTCCAACTTTAATCGTGACTAGGTCTTCAATTTGCATTTAGGTTTTCGCCACCTTAGGTTTACACTTACATCACATGAAAGATCGTCACCTTCCATGACATAACACATACATGCAATATTGCATTCAAGATATTCATGAATATATCAATTACATATGATTAAGATTAATATCAAAAATTTCCATTATAATTTAGTCATACCAAGTTTACCTCTAACGTACTCCACTTTCAACTTTGCAAGAGGTTTGGTGAATATGTCGGCACTTTGCTCTTCAGTGCTGATGTAGGTCAATTTGATGACATCTCTGTCTACCATATCTCTTATGTAATGGTATGGGATTTCTATATGCTTGGATCGATTATGAAAAACTGGATTTACAGAAAGTTTGATGCAGCTTTGATTATCACAGTGAATCACAGTGGGGTTTAGGGGCTTCCCAAATAGTCCAACTAGCAATTTCCTTAACCATACTGCCTCACGTGCTCCCATGGAGGCAGCCATATATTCGGCTTTAGTGGAACTCCGAGCAACTGCTGACTGTTTTCTGCTAAACCAGGATATCATAGCTGATCCAAGACTAAAGCAACACCCCGTTGTACTATTACGATCGATGGAACTTCTTGTCCAGTCAGAATCAGAATACCCTTGGAGTTGTATCTCAACATTTTTATACTTCAGGCCAAGTCCAATAGTGCCACACAAGTATCTCAGAATATGCTTAGCAGCCATTAGGTGAATCTTCTTAGGTTCGCACATGAAATGACTCAACACATTGGTAGCATAACAAATATCAGGGTGAGTGTTTACTAGGTACATAAGAGATCCAATAATTTGTCTATAGTGTAGGATCTGTAGGTTCTGAATCTATTGCTTCACTTTTGAGCTTATGAAGATTTGTTTCCATTGGAATGGATAGAGGCTTACAATCTATCATACCAAATCTGGTTAGGATATCAGTGGTATATTTTCCTTGATTTAGGAAAATATAATTCTCTTTTTGCCATACTTCTAGGCCCAAAAAATAGTGCAGTAGACTTAGATCCTTCATATCGAATTCAACCACAAGATCTTGTTTGCATTTTGCAATGAGGTGATCTTCTCCTGTTATCAACAAGTCATCAACATAAAGAACAAGTATTAATATGTCACCATCCGATAAGTATATGTTAGAGTTTGCTTCATTTTTGGAATATCCTAGTTTGGAGAGATAACTATCTATCCTTCGGTACCATGCCCTGAGAACTTGCTTAAGGCCGTAGAGAGCTTTTTTTAGTCTACATAGAGATTTCTATCATGTGTAGCAAAGCCTTCAGGTTGTTCTATATATACTTCTTCCTCAATAACACCATTCAAAAATGCGGTCTTCACGTCCATTTGGTGTATCTTCCACCCTTTGGAAGTTGCAATGGCAATGATGGTTCTTACAGAAGTATATCGGGCAATTGGAGCAAATGTCTCTTCGTAATCAATTCCAGCCTTTTGAGAGAACCCTCTGGCAACGAATCTGGCTTTGTGTTTTTCAATTTTACCATCTGGTTCATATTTGATTTTGAATGACCACTTTAATGTGACAATTGATTTGTCTTTTGGTCTAGGTACAATGTCCCAGACATCATTTTTTAAGATAGATTGGTATTCCTTAATCATTGCATCTTTCCAAGCTTGACATGTTAAAGCCTCTTCAACATTTGATGGTTCAGATTTTGTCAGTTCGGTCATGAGGGCAACATAGCATGATTGACTTCTTGTTTTCTTATTCTCTTTGAAGATTTCATGAGGTTCCACATTATTTTCTTCAATCATCTTTCTTGCCCATAATGGTCTTTTCTTCTTGTTAGGATTTTCAGCATTCTCAAAATTAGGTGATTGAAGTTCATGATTTTCTATGCTTTTCTCCCTCTGATTTTCAATTGTAGGATTTTCATTTGATTCCGTGGTTAGATCATCTTCTGCACTTAGAGATAGTTTATAAGCAACATCTTCTTCAAATTTGACATCTCTACTGATTTCAATGGATCTTCGTCCTGGAATATAGACTATGTATCCTTTAGTGATTTCACTATAGCCAACAAATATGCCTTTCTTCTCGGAGGGTTCTAGTTTGGTTCTCTTTTCTTTAGGAATGTGAATATACACTTGGCAACCAAAGATTCTTAGATGGCTTAAATCTGGTTTATTTCCAGTAAAGGCTTCTTCAGGTGTTATATTCTCTAGGATTGAATGAGGGCATTTGTTTTGAATGTACACAGCTGTATTTGAGGCTTCATTTCAAAATGAGATATGTAGATTTTGATCATGCATCATGGCTTTAGCAGCTTCGATGATGGTTCTGTTTTTTCTTTCTACAACTCCATTTTGTTGAGGATTATAAGGTACAGTACACTCCCTCTTAATCCCAATAGAAATGCAGAATTCTTTAAAATTTTTAGAGATATATTCACCCCCATTATCTGATCTTAGAGTCTTTATTTTCTTCCCAGTTTGATTTTCCACTAGGGCCTTAAATTCTTTAAATTTCAATAACACTTCATTTGATTCTTTGAGTTTTATGAAATAGATCCAAGTTTTCCTAGAGTAATCATCAACAAATATCACATAATACAAGAATCCCCCTAGTGATGGTAATGACATTGGACCACACAAATTAGTGTGGACAAGTTCTAGTACAAGTTTTGATTTGTGTTCACTTGAGGGAAAGGACCCTTTTGAGTCCTTCCCTAGAGCACATCCTTTACAAGTTCCAACATGATCAGATTTTAGATTGGGTAATCCTGTGGTAATTTTTCCTATAGAAGGTAGGGCACTAAATTGAAGATGTCCTAATCTTCTATGCCAAATTTCATTAGAGTTTAATACTTCATGATTTAGTGCTTGCTTTTGAGTATTACATAATTTGTATAAACTACCATCTCTAGATCCTATAGGAATAGCATTCTTTATGTTAGAGTTTTTAGGCCAGAGTAGAACTTTATCTTCATGGAAGGTGACACGATATCCTTGATCAACTAGTCCTGAAATAGAGACCAAATTCCTTTTGATACCTGGTACAAAGAGAACATCTTTCAATTGTAATGTAACTCTTGTTCTTAATTGAATTGAGCAGGTCCCAATTCCTTTCACTGGATAGGTAGAATAGTCTCCTATTGTAACTTCTTTAGTTGAGTGGCCTTCAAAGGTTTCGAATTGATCTCTAAAACCGGTTATGTGTCGAGATGCTCCATTGTCGATTATCCACATATGTTTGTTTGAGTTTAGTTCGCTTGATAAGGCTAAGAAAAATAGAGGATTCTCTACTTCCTTGACTTCAGCTATGGTTGCTTGAGCTTTCTTTCTTTCTGGGCAAAACCTATGAGTGTGTCCAAATTTATCACACTTGTAGCATTGAATCTTGGAGAAGTCTTTGCTTTTGTGATTATTTCCTCTCTTCCGTTTGAACTTCCTTTTCTTCCCTTTGTTGCTCGTGTTAGCATGTAGTGCTTGAATTTCTCCCCCTTTGTTTGGACCCAATCCTCTTGTGATTAGTCGAGATTCTTCTTGAGTACAATCATTCTTGAGTTGATCGAATTTTGGTAGTGTCGGACGAGCACTAATGCCTGGAATAAAGGATTCCCAACTGGATGGTAATCCCTTAAGTTCTATTAGAGATAGCTCCATATCATCTATATTATTCCCAATAGTTGACAATTGGTCTTTTAATTCTGAAATCCTCATGAAATAGGATGTGATTGTTTCTCCTTTGTTCATGTAGATATGCATTAATTGCTGTTTTAAAGTGAGCAATCTGCTTGCATTATTTATTTCATGAGTTTTGAATGGTCTTGAACATATCATAAGCTGTAGTTAGTTTTGAGATGGTTGGGAGAATGTGATCTTTAACAACATCAATTATGATTTTCTTAGCCTTGTTGTTCTTTTCCAGGTTGTTTTCTTTGGCTCGTATTCGGGCATCTTAGTATCTTCTTCTATGTATGCATCTAGTTCGAGTTCTTGAAAAATTGTTGTTATTCGAATTCTCCATGAGACGAAGTTGGATGAACCTTCGATTCTATCCTCCACTCTAACACTGTTCACCATGATTGAGTTTCCTTTGATTCTGAGTGCAAGTCTGAATTTTTTTGTTTTTTTTAGAAAAGAGGTGTCACTATTTTATTATTTCTCTACCAACTTGGCTCTGATACCAAGATAAGGAATTTAGATCAGAGATAGAGAATACAATAGTCTGGTAATATGTAGTGAGGATAGACTTTAATAAGATCACTGCAATGAATATGTTTTACCTCTGATGTGTGTGTATATATATATATATATATATATAACTCTAACTATTAATGTTCTATGATAATATTGACAGCTTGTTGGTTCGTGAAACTGCCATAGTAATTGGTTTCAGTTCACAGCAAGTGTCGATGCCTATAAATAAAAGGATGAAGAGTCATGTCCACGTAGGGGCATGACTTCTATGTGGCTTATGCCACGTAGAGTCATGACCCTATGGGGACATGACCCTTCATTCAATGTCGTTATATATTACTTGCTTCAATCCGAATGAAGCTATATCCTTAACAGGCAGCCTTGAAGGTGCACTATTTCAAACATGGATGTATTATTTCATAGATGAAATCACCCCAAGAAAAGCTATTCAACTGGTCTCGCATAATCAGCGACAACCTTCATGAATAGTTGATGAACTTGGAGAGGACGAAGACATTCTACATGAGTTCATACATAATCTATCTACTGGCTGCAACTTACAGATATTCAAGGCTGATTTGCAAAGACACAATAGGAGGTGATGAGAATGAATTCTGATCATATGATTGTTATCCTTAGCTGTAGCTTAAGGAGAAGAGTTATCGAGCCTAATATGCATTCTTGATGTACGTCATAAGAACATTGCAAGGAGGAACTCATAAGAGACTCTCTCTTGAATCAAAAAGTCTAATCAGCAAGTATGGATCCTGGTTTATCCAGTTTCCAAAGTTTACTTATATCAGAATCCAAGGTTTCACTGACTGTCCTTATTGATTGCCAATCTATCCAACCAATAGGATGGTCTTGTTGGAAGTTCTCTAACAGTTGGAAACATATAGGAGTTTGAAAAGAATAAGGCAGAAGGCTGCTATCTCTTTTCCGTTCTTTATTGGAAACATGTTAGAATCTTGTCCTTCAGCGCAAGTAGCTGAAACAACTAGATTGGAGATGCAATGGTACCCTTTTACCTTCTACCAATCCAGGGAAAACTTTGATCCTCGTGGCAATATTGAATCGGTGAATGGATAAAGATTTAGACATAAAATAGATATAGGAGATTTTTGGGCAAATGCTGTTGATGAGTATGAAATTAGGAAATGGTTGTGTTCCAAACTAGAAAATAGGTTTCATCAGAATGATTGAACCTTTTCTTGTGCCAGACCAGTTAGAAGATAACGAAGAACATACTTAGCCTGGCTTTGATGAGCATGCACCTCTTTCTCCTATCAAATGGTCAGGACCTGAGCATGCAGACTTGACCACCTTGATGCGGTTGGTTATGCAATATACTAGGTGGTGGGTTGATCAACAATGTCATAAGCTAAAACGAAGAAATATAACTTTGACTTATAATTTGATGGGAGCAGCAGAAGGATATTCTTCAAATGGGGAAGCAACTCAAAGTGACAGACCGATTGAAAGTGCTAAAAATAAAGGGAAGGCAGTTGCGGATGAAGGACCTGATCAGAAGAAACAAAGGCTAGAACCATCTCGTTTTGCCACATCTAAGAATGAAAAATACATATTAACTATTGATGAATCATTGGCTGAGGTAAAGATTCCTTCTCCGGTTCATGAGGAGAATGCAGAATCAGTCCAAGAGGAAGATGAACAATCATCGTCTCCTATTGGCACAAAGATCCTAGAGTCAGACAATGAAATGGATGTTGAGGAAGGAGAGTTTCAAGAGGGAATGATTTCTGCTCTCCGGGATATCATGTGTGAAAAGAACAATCAAGAAATGGAAGGCATTGAGCAGCCCACTGTTCCTGATTGGCTGAAGGAAAGGTTGAAAATAAACACACAAGTAGTAGAAGAACAAGAAGAAGATAACGCGGCTGATTTCTTAGCTAGGTGTTGATGTGTTTTTTATGCACATGCGAACACAGAATAAAATACCAAGGTATCTTATCCTCTCTTGAACAAAGTCTCTCATATGCTATGCTTCGCAATCAAATGAGACAACTCCAAGGTTACGAAATGTCAGGTCTTGACGTGTGGATAAGTTCAGTGGTTTGATGTGATAATGCTAGAATCACAAGGGGACTTACGTTGATGTTTGGATTATCATGAATGATGCGGAATAGGTGTGCTGACAACTTAAGATTTATCAATATGGCTATGGATTTACTTACTAAAAAAAAAGAGGGAAAAGAATAGGGTTCAGGAAATCTATTCTAAGACTAGGAATGTAGGAAATGATGAATGGATCTAGTGGAATCAAACCGGGCAAGGTCTCACAATCAGGTATTGACACAAGCTTAGTGCAATCATCTAAGGTGTATATACTTAAAGATTTTCAGGCTATCACCATCAAACGTAGACACCATCCAAGTTGATGCTTGTCAACGAACGCGTAATAGTTGAAGTTATGCTTACTCAAATTCCAGTTGACCACACAAGGCGCACTTACCAGTGGCAAGAGGCTAGTGGTATGGATTAAAGATTCCACACAAATGAATTCAACAAATCTTCCACTCAATCTAACATACATGAAAATAAATTCTAATCTAAATTCTAATCTAACTTGGAGGAATTGAATGCAAATACGACACTTGAAGAGCAAAATCACCGACAATTGAACAATGATTAGGATTCAAATAGCTGCAACATATACCAACAATTCTACAAAAACTCTCTCTTACAAATGAGAGACAAGGGGGCATATATAGAGCCTCAAAAGAAATGAATGGCTCAGATTGATTCAAGATCAACTGCCAAGATTACAAGATAAAACCCTAATTAGGGTTTGTACAACCACCATTACATTGGCCAATAAGAAACAAGGGAAGGTAAGATAAATAATATTTGATGTAGCGCCATGTGTCACCTATTCCCTCCTTGAATGAATGTTGACTTGGTACCCTTTGATTGAATGAGTGGTGACTAAGATGCCACCTCAGCTTGCCTTATACACTTAACCAATTTGCCTTGTACACTTTTCATCTTCACAATGTTTGGAATCCCTTATGATACTTTACATTCCATCCTTATGTTAAGGAATTCCATGAATTGTTCCCTCCTTATGTTTGGAAAATTTCCCAATCTTGGAATCCTGAAATATTTCCCTCCTTAACACACTTTGATATTGAAATTCCTTGATTTAGTTCTGGATTTCTTGATGTAAAATCCTTTGTGTTCATTTTTTGAACTTGCTTTCCTTCATTTGTTCACCATCAAAGTGAATTCTTCTTCATGATTGATCCAGTCCTCACCTTCGCCTTCTGGAATCTCTATCCGGAAATCCCCATCCAATCTTTGAAGTATTGATCTTCCTTATCCTCATTGCGTGCATCCTCCTTCACCTCAAGCCTTGATCATCATGCTTCCTTTCCTCGTAACAATCCTGCAAAACAAACAAGCATTGAATTAAACACCCATGTGATAAACTTGATTTCAACCTTGGTGGGAAATCCATCTGCATATGGACTGATCATTCCTCAAAACCATCCGCATTATCCTTGTCCATTCTTCACTTGGTGGAAATTTGATGCCTATCTGGACAACTTCCTTCCTTTGTAATTCTGCCCTGCAGTGCAAATCCGACCCTCATCCGGACTCACTGTCCTTAAAAATCTTGTGTTGACAAACCATTCCATGGAGTGGAAATCCGGACACCATCAAGACTTTGTTCTTGACATTTGTCCCAACATGTGATAGGTAGTCTTAGAAAATTGTAACACCAACTTTGGAAAATATGAAGGTCAGGATTGAAATCTGGAAAATTCTCATCAAGAAAACCAATTTTCAGACTTAGGATAAGTCTGATCATAATTGCTAAGTCTGAAGACATCCATGTAAACTCATAAAATCAAGTATTTGGAGCCCAAAAATGAATGTCCAGGTCTGGAAATATCACTTGGAGGTCTGAAAACACTCAGAAAATGATTGATTTTTTATATCAAAGTTGTAATAAAACTCTGATTTTCTGAGGACAAAGTCTAAATACGCCCTCCAATGTCTGAAAATACTCAGAAAATGGTGTATTGAAGTCTGATTTTCTGATTCTCAAGTCTGAATACACCCTTTGAAAGTTTGAAATGGCTCCAAAAAGTCTGAAGACACTCCGAAAATGATGAATATCGATGGCTAGAAGTGGTCACAGCCATGTCACATGCTTGCATATGAATTATTTTGACCTTCAAAACTCAGAAATGGTCACATCTGGGCACAACTATTTGGCTGGAAATGAAGTTTCAGTCTAAAGACAACCTGGTATACTCAGAAAAATGTCAAAAATGGTGCCCGGAAGTATGCCACAATTCTGAAAATGCTTGGAAAAAGGTGTGGAAAAGTCTGATTTTTAGTTCTTAAAGTTTGAAGACACCTTTCTAAGGTCCAACAATGGCTGCCCAATGTCTGAAGACAACCTGCAACTTCAATAAATCAGTCATTTAAATTTGTCGCAGTCATAGGAAACACCTGTATTTGATGGATTTCACCTTCCGAAATTGAAGTTTGTCAAATCTGGGCACAAACAAAGGGTTGGTAAAAAATATCTAAGTCTGAAGACAAATCTGAAAATGGAGTCTCAGACTTAGATCTGCAATGGAAGCTCCACCAAATGCCCAAAAAACTCATAAGAAATGATGCCCAAGTAAAATTTTCCAAGTTGGCAAGTGGCTGGAAATGAAAATCAGTTTGAAGACAACTTGCAACTATGGAGTTTCAGATTGTAACAACAATGGCAGCCCTTGAAAATGCACTGAAAACTCCTCCAAACAACCCTTAACCAAAATTGCCTTAGTGTGGATGAGCTAGGCAATGAAGAATAATTCTGAAAATGTGTTCCCAGCCAACAATGGAGGTCAAATCACTCCTAGCAATGGCGCCCAGCAAGGTTTGAAAATAATGGCAGCCCCTTAACACTGAAAAATATCACCAAAATTCATCAAGATATAATAGAGGAATCAACCTCCCAAATAAAATCAAAATTTTCCCAATCTTGGCGCCATTCCAAAATTCTGAAAATGTTTTCAATGTCAGCTCGGATCTGCAACAATGGAGGTTGGAACAGCCAACCTGGAAAAAATGGAGGAGGAAAGAATCCTCAACCCAACACTTCACTTCAGCACTTTGCCAAAATTCGCCAATAAGGGAGAAAAATCACCTTTCATGGAGACACCTGGCAGATTTAATAATAAAATAATGTTGGAGACTCCTCTCATATACTTGCTTTTACCTTTCACTTTCACCACACAAGCAATGTGGGATAGAACACTTGCATATATACTTGCTTGGTAAAAACTATCTTGCTTCTAGAAGGTTCAAAATATTAAATGATTATTGCAAGTTATTTAATTTTTTGCTTTTAAAATTTTAAATAATCGTTAATCATTATTTGAAAGCAATTAAAAATGGGGCTCATTAATTAAATATTGCAATTTAAATCCAAATGAAGCCTCCAGGGGAAATCGACTTGGGTTGGGACTGAAAAATCCCTTTAAAAATCATTTAAGTGTCAAAATTTACCCCATAAGGGAAAATCGATACATGCTTGGACAAAAATCCATGCATAACTTCATCAAAATGCACAAAAAAAACCTCCTAGGGGAAAATCGATATGAGCTTGGACAAAAATCCACTCTATTTGCAAAAAATTACCCCCAGGGGAAATTCGATATTAGTCTGGACAAAAATCCACACTCAAAACTCACTTAACTTGGAAAAAATACTTCCTGGTGGAATTTCGACCTCAGTCTGGATGAAAATCTGGACTCAAAACACTTCAAAATATTCCCAATGGAAAATCGATCTCTGTCTGGATGAAAATCCGGACAAAAATCCTTACAAATGCTCTCAGGGGAAAATCGACCTGTGTTTGGATGAAAATCTGGACAAAAATCCACACTTAGATGTCACAAATATCCTAGTGGAAAATCGACCCAGGCATGGAATCATCCTTAACGTTGTCCGCACTTCAGTCTGCACTCCTGTCTGCACTCTTGGTGGAAAATCGATGGCAGTCTGGATAAATTCTGACACTTAGCCAAATTTTAGCACTTCCAGGGGAAAATCGACCCAGGTATGGATAAACAGTGGGGGAAAATAATAGCCAGTATGGATTTCAGGGGAAACCCATGTGTAGTATGGATTTTGAGTGGGGGAATGGGTTGGGTAGTCTGGAATGTAAGGGGAAAAGCACCTCTAGCATAGAATTTGACCCTTTAACCCTTGGAATAAGGATTTCCCATAGGATTTTATCATTTTAACCACTCAAAATCACTTAGAAACATTAAATTTACACTGGACTTAGGCAAATTTTTCAAAAATATGAGCAAAATGCTAGGAAAATATTGGAATAAAGTGCGAAATCAATTTAAATAACACCTTAGAAGCGAGAAAACAACTCCAAAAGGTCTTGGAATACCTTGGCACTTTAAAATCACTAATGCGTGTGTTTAAAAACACGTTAACGCTCAAAAGGTCAAACACTTAGACAAAACTTAGGATCATTAAAATATCAACGTTTGCAACTTGATCCTATAACTTCAAAAAAACTCTAGACGGCACTAGGCTAACTCTAGGAAACTAGGCAAAACTTCTACTCTAAAAAGCGAAAAGTGGGGGTCCCCATTTGCAATGGGGCGATGTGTGAAGACGTCACAACACTAGGTTAGAGCAAACTATAGTAAAGAAACCAACCAAAAGATTTTCCACCATCCAAAGAGATGAAGTAGGCAACCGAACAGTGTAGATAGCTGTGCCAAAGGTAGACAGGGCAAAGGGAGATATTGGTCCCCATTGTTAATGCACTAGTAGCTTCTGCAAGATAAGACTCTCCTAACCCTCTACTTTGTTATTAGTTTACTCATTCATGCTTTATGTTTATCAGACTATAACATTGATCATAATTATTGATATTGGATAATGATGGATTAGATTGACGATCTACTTAACTATGTTTAGCGTCAATCTAAATGCTATCGGGCTACTAACCCGATAGCACATTAATGTCGATTCATATATGAATCGACATTTATATGCTATCGGGGTATTAACCCGATAGCATATAATGCTAACTGTAATTGTTATTGTTTACTTTATATTGATCCGTTATTATATGCTTTGATACCGATTCATTATCGGGTATGTTTTATATCTGAAACAATTAACAAATACCGATTCATGATCGGATGTGTTTATAAGCGCTGTTATCATTAACAGTGATACCGATACTATCGGGTATGTTCATAAGCATTGTTACCATTAACAATGATACCGATTCATTATCGGGTATGTCAATAAGAACTGTTATCATTATCAATGATACCGATACATTAACAAGTATGTTTGTAGCACCGATTAGTTATGGATCGATTAATGTTAGTAAGGGTCACAACCAAGTGACATCTTGGTCGGACATGTCTAAAAGACATGTCCGATCAAGGTGCCACTTGATCGTGGCCATCCTACTACTTATACATCATTCAAACCAAAGGAGATGACATTGAAATCAATACATGTTCATCTTCCTAAACCTGCAGTAAAAGAAAGATAGCAATATTAGTGTCATAGTCATAATATCAAAATTAAAATACACCATCCTGCATATAACCTGTTCATTAAATTGGAAATTACAATACTTTTACATGGTATCGGAGCCAAGTTGATCGAACTTGAGGCTATTTAATTTCGTGAAACAAATTTAAGAACAAGTTTATATACTACATCACATTTCTTCAAATGGCCAGTGCTATCAGATTCGAAGATAGACTCGGAGGTGGCAATGATTTTTCAGCCTGGAAATTTAGAATTCAAATGATCTTAAAGGAGAACAAAGTGGATTCGTTTGTTCAAACTAAAAATGATCAACTCGAAAATGAACCTGACAAAACAACATGGATTGAGGGAAATGAAAAGGCAATAAAAATAATAGTTGATGGGGTGAGAAACAACATAATGCCCATCATAAGAAAATATCAGACAGCCTATAAAATGTTCAAAGCTCTTGAAAGCACATTTGAGATATCAAATGCAAGTCGAACTCTAGCATTAAAACGAGAAATAAATCACATCACCATGAACAAAGGGGAGACAATCAACGCCTACTTTATGCGGATATCAGTTCTAAAAGATGAACTTGCAACTCTGGACTACGAGATCCAAAGCAAAGAGTTAACACTCATTGCTTTAGATGGATTGCCTAGTGGATGGAGCACATTCGTCCAAGGCATCAGTGCAAGGTCCAAATATCCCAAGTTTGAAAGATTAAGGGATGACTGTTTCCAAGAAGAATCAAGACTGAACAAGATGGAAATGAAACACAAAAATATAGATGAAGACCTACAAGTTCTAAACACCAACTCCACCAAGCATAACAAGAAAAGGCAGTTTAGAAAGAGAAAAGGTCGTCAAGGCAAGAATACTTCAAAGAAGGACTTATCTCACATTCAATGTTACAGATGTGATCAGTTCGGACACTTCGTTGCAAAATGCCCGGAAAGAACAAAGAAACATGCTACATTTGCTAAAGCAGGAAAGACTAAAGGGGAAGATGACTCCGAGAAATACGTATTCTACTCAGCACTCACAAGTCAAGTTTCTAACAAAATCAACTCATGGGTGATTGATAGTGGTTCATCCAGGCACATCACTGGGTTTAGAGAAGTACTTGATTCCATGACAGAGGAGAGTGATGAGGACGTAACCATCGGAGATGACTCCACACATCCAGTCAGAGGAGTAGGAACCTGCACCATCAAATTGAAGACAGGCATAACCCTGCGGCTTGAAGGAGTACTATATGTCCCTGGCATCAAAAGAAATCTAGTCTCTATATCGACACTAGAAGATAACGGATACAGAGTGACATTCATGGACAACAGAGTATTGGCTTGGCCAAAGAACTCCTCCATCAAGAAGGCAAAGACCATTGGACAGAGACGGGGCTATTTGTATGAATTGTGCACGGAACCTAATCTAGCCCTAATCCATGAAGCCACTAATACAAATGAAGTTTGGCATAGAAGATTAGGTCATCTGAATTTTAGTGCTTTATCTTCAATGGGAAACCTTGTCACAGGTCTACCTAAGTTGAAGCAAGATCATTCAGGGGCATGCAAAGGATGTGCCCTAGGTAAGAATACCAAAGGTGCATTCCAAAATAGTACTAGGAAAACTAGTAAAATTCTAGAATTAGTTCATTCTGATGTATGCGGACCTATGTCCGTATCCTCTCTAGGGGGATTTTTGTATTATGTAATATTTGTTGATGACTACTCTAGGAAGACTTGGATCTACTTTCTGAAAAGTAAAGAATTAGAAGAGATCCTCTCTAGATTTAAAGAATCTAAATCACTAACTGAAAACCACTCTGGAAACAAAGTTAAAACCCTAAGAACCGACAATGGGGGAGAATACACATCAGATTCATTTAAAGAATTTTGTAGAGATAATGGGATTAAGAGGGAGCTTACTATACCTTATAACCCCCAACAAAATGGGGCAGCGGAAAGGAAAAATAGGACCATAGTTGAAGCTGCCAAGGACATGATCCTAGATCAAAACCTTAACACAAATCTCTGGGCTGAAGCATCCAGCACCGTTGTATATATACAGAACAGGTGCCCTCACTCCCATCTTGAGGACAAAACTCCTGAAGAAGTATTCACTAAGATTAAGCCTGATATTAGCCACCTTAGGATATTTGGATGCCCTGTCTATATCCATATACCTAAAGAAAAGAGACTAAAATTAGAGTCTTCTGGAAAAAGAGGATTACTTGTAGGATATAGTGAAACCTCCAAAGCCTACAGAATCTATGTACTTGGTCAAAGATATATTGAACTAAGTAGAGATGTAATATTTGAAGAGGACCTAGCTTTCAAAAGAGCTCAGAACTTCATAGAACCTGAAATCCATGTACCTACCTCTAACTTAGATGAAAATCCTGCTCCTGAGTTTCAGAGGGAGAATCTAGATGAAACTGAAAATGAAAATGAAAACTCACCTAGAAATCTCAAGAAAAGACCACTATGGGCCACCAAAACAGTAGAAGAAGCTCAGAGGTTTGTTGCTCCTTCTGGAACCTTCAGAGAAAACAAAAGACCTAATAAATTTACTAGCTATGTTGCTCTTATGAATGATCTATCTAAAAACAAACCTGACAATGTGACAGATGCCCTTAAACATCAAGTATGGAAGGATGCTATGTCTGAAGAGTATCAATCCATAATGAAAAATTATGTATGGGAAATTGTTCCTAGGCCAACTAAGAAGTCTGTTGTTTCTTCTAAATGGCTTTTCAAGATCAAACATGCAGCAGATGGCAGCATTGAAAAATATAAGGCAAGATTTGTAGCCAGAGGATTTTCTCAAAAGGAAGGAATAGATTATGAAGAAACATTTGCTCCTGTAGCCAGATATACCTCAGTCAGGGCTGTACTAGCCATTGTAGCAGCAAAGGGATGGAAGGTACATCAAATGGATGTAAAGACAACTTTTCTTAATGGAGAGATATCTGAAGAAGTATACCTAGAGCAACCTGAAGGGTTTGAGATCCATCATGCAGAATCTCATGTGTGCAGACTCAAGAAAGCTCTATATGGGCTCAAACAGGCTCCCAGGGTCTAGTATGAAAGAATTGACACATATCTATCAAAACTAGGCTTCTCTAAAAATGATGCAGATCCTAATCTCTACTACAAACAGAATAAAGGTGATATGCTAATAATAATTTTATATGTTGATGACTTATTAATCTCTGGAGAAGATCACCTTATAGATCAATGCAAGAAAGAGCTATCCAAAGAATTTGATATGAAGGACTTGAGATTCCTTCATTATTTCCTAGGGTTGGAAGTATGGCAGAATCCTGATAACATTGTTCTAAACCAAGACAAGTATACATTAGACGTCCTGAAGAGATTTGGAATTCTCAACTGTAGACCCATGACCTCTCCAATGGAAACCAATCTTCATAAACTCAAAGAAGCAGCAGTAGAATCACCTTCTACTGACCCCGCTCTATACAGGCAAATGATTGGGTCTCTTATGTATCTGGTAAATACAAGACCAGATATCTGCTATGCAGTAAATGCCTTGAGTCAGTTTATGTGTGAGCCAAAGGAGATACACTTGGTAGCAGTAAAACACATTATGAGATATCTACAAGGCACCTTAAACCTTGGTCTCAAGTATAAGAAAATTGATCTTAATCTACACGGATTCTCAGATTTAGATTGGGCTGGAAGTGTGACTGATCCGAAAAGAACCTCTGGGTGCTGCTTCAGTTTGGGATCAGCCATGATATCTTGGATCAGCAGAAAGTAGTCTTCTGTAGCGCAAAGTTCCACTGAGGCCAAATACATTGCAGCCTCCATGGCTGCCCGAGAAGTAGTGTGGCTTAGAAAGTTGCTTGTGGGATTGTTTGGTAATCCGATGAAACCTACTATCATCCATTGCGCCAATCAAAGTTGCATAAAACTTTCAGTGAATCCAGTATTCCATGATAGATCCAAACATATTGAGATCCCATACCATTATGTACGAGATATGGTAGACAAAAATGTGATCAAATTAGAATATGTTAGTACGGGAGATCAGACTGCAGATATTCTGACCAAACCACTTTCCAGAGTGAAGGTTGATCACTTCAGAAAAGGTTTAGGTATGATAGAAAGGTAATCTGCTTTGTAAATAAGATGTTGAAAATGTAAAACTTCTTTTGTCATGTTGAGACATTATGGGTTTACCCCCTGTGTTCATATCTAAGAGGTGACGATTTCTCATATTATGAACACTTGTATGCAAACATCATAAGGTGACGATCTTATGATTCACAAACCAGTTATCATGTTGGATCTATGGTATGTCATGGATGTGCCATGATGGTGTTGTGATAAAACATTTGAATAAAATGTTTGTGCACATGTCACAATATGGATTAGATGAGAATTTAACCATCCTCATATGTTTATCCTCAGTGTTGTGTGTTTAGGCAATACTAATATCACGTGTCTAGGTGATATTTTGTTATAATAAAATGATGAATTCTTTATATCACATGATTGGGTGATACATACTTAGAGTAATGTCTTATATTTGTATCCTATGTCCTGATGATACGTCATATCATATGTATAGATGATATATATTCTTGGAGACTGACATTATGAAAAGAAATGTGATGCAGGTTACTTTATCTATCTTCCAAAAGCTAAGAGGGAGTGTTAATGCACTAGTAGCTTCTGCAAGATAAGACTCTCCTAACCCTCTACTTTGTTATTAGTTTACTCATTCATGCTTTATGTTTATCAGACTATAACATTGATCATAATTATTGATATTGGATAATGATGGATTAGATTGACGATCTACTTAACTATGTTTAGCATCAATCTAAATGCTATCGGGCTACTAACCCGATAGCACATTAATGTCGATTCATATATGAATCGACATTTATATGCTATCGGGGTATTAACCCGATAGCATATAATGCTAACCGTAATTGTTATTGTTTACTTTATATTGATCCATTATTATATGCTTTGATACCGATTCATTATCGGGTATGTTTTATATCTGAAACAATTAACAAATACCGATTCATGATCGGATGTGTTTATAAGCGCTGTTATCATTAACAGTGATACCGATTCACTATCGGGTATGTTCATAAGCATTGTTACCATTAACAATGATACCGATTCATTATTGGGTATGTCAATAAGCATTGTTATCATTATCAATGATACCGATACATTAACAAGTATGTTTGTAGCACCGATTAGTTATGGATCGATTAATGTTAGTAAGGGTCACGACCAAGTGACATCTTGGTCGGACATGTCTTTTTAGACATGTCCGACCAAGATGTCACTTGGTCGTGACCCTTACTAACATTAATCGATCCATAACTAATCGGTGCCATCCTACTACTTATACATCATTCAAACCAAAGGAGATGGCATTGAAATCAATACATGTTCATCTTCCTAAACTTGCAGTAAAAGAAAGATAGCAATATTAGTGTCATAGTCATAATATCAAAATTAAAATACACCATCCTGCATATAACCTGTTCATTAAATTGGAAATTACAATACTTTTACACCCATGAGTATGAGATTACCACTTTTGACTTGGGCCCAAGCACAAAGACCCAAGTAAAAGAAGACCTGGACAATTCAATCGCTTCCATGAAGACAAAGTTGGATGAAGAGACAGAAAAGAAGAAAGAATATAAGAAAGAAGTTGAGCGCCTGAAAGATTACATTCAACATTTGACTACTAACCCACTTGATCAAGCACATCCAGAAGCTCTTCCGCTCTTGAATTCACAAGAAGTCGCTGAAAATACCGAGGAAGAAAAGATAACAGCCAGAGAGACTAAAGATTGGATGGAAAGTGTAAGAAAAGAAGTAGCCACGTTTATGGAAGGAATATTAGCAGCATATGAGCAACCCTATTCTTTACTTTCTAGGATTGCAAACATGGCAGAAGTGTGGGTTGACTTCCAGGATATTCAAGATAGAATTATCCCATGCCTTAGAGAGCTGAAAGGAGTCCCACCACAAGAATTAGTGAATGGAAAGATAATTGAAGCATGGGCTGCTTATGACTTCAATAGTTGGCACTGGACATTGGATGCACAGAATGAGGTCTTGGAAAAGGTGAAAGTTGATGCTGATAGAATAGAAGAACAGATAAGGGCAATTTAGGACAATATTTTCCTTATAGTTGCAGAGATACTTGGGAAAGAAACTATTCGAGAAAGGGATATGCAGTTGGAGAATTTGAAGGTCAGAACACAAGACGTCTTCTTTGCCATCACAGGACCAGTCTTGAAGAGTAATTTGGCTAAGGCATTGAACCTCCTGTCCATTTGAGATGCTTTTCATAAACAAGAACTGGACTGGGAAATCACTTTTGCTTTAAGTGCAGGTGACTTGGAAGGATTAGAATTTAGGATCAACATGCTGCCACATGTCACAATGGAGGAGGCTGACCAGATTGTGTCTAGGTTCATCGAATATCAGAAGAACGGGGTGCAATCCTAAAAGATAGCATCTTGCGCCACTTGTCTCATTTGCAGTTGATCTTGGATCTTATTTTTGGAAACTCTAATTAGGGTTAGGTTGTCTTGATCTAGACCGTTGATCTTAGATTGATCTCGGCCATTCATTTGTTTTCGGAAACTCTATATAAATTCATTCTCTCATTTCATTTCAGTGTGGAGAGATTTATGAAATTGTTGCGTAGAGCTATTTGAGTAATAAAAGTTCATTATCAGTATTGTCTTGAAATCTTCTTATTGCTAAATGGTTGCATGGTTCCATATTCCCTTCAACACTTAGATTTAATTTGCTTTGAAGTTAGATGAATGATAGATTTGATGGTATAGATTGGTGAGATTTTGCTCACACTTTCTTTGGATGGATGATTTCCTTTCAATGTGTAAAGTTAGCCCGAGCTTTTAATGTGGATGTTTAACTTCTACTTGGAATAATATTGTTCAATTGTTGGTACTATTCCTAAGTGTGAAAATCCTAAGCACAATCCTAGAAGATTGCACATACTTTGTGTAGTTGTCCCAAGTGTGGCGAAATAGAGTATTGTTATTAGTCTCACCCAATCTACATTGTCTCTTGAGTTCCTATGTAAAGAACCCTTGTCTGCCAACCACTGATTTTTAATGAATACTTAAGGTTTGCTGGTTGTTTTTGGTTTTCTTTTTGAGTTTTGTAATTTTTTTGTGTTTTGAGGATATATGATAATGAAAAGAAGCAATGCACATAAACTTCAAATTAATTCTGAAATCTGAAAACTAATCTGATCTTTCAAGAATATGGAGAGGAAATATTATTGAATCTTTATTTGATCAATCTCTATAACAATAATAGTCATTAGCATACCCGGATGTATTCAGATTCTGATCCAATGTCTTCCCAGCCCAAAAAGCAACTTGAAATGAGCCGAAATCTCTAAGTATTGTTGGATGTTGACCATGCATGAAATACCAAAGCCCTTCTTGCTGCTAGACACCTTCTTCAATGACAAAACCGAATTTTTTCTGCAACTCCTTATTAAGAATCGAACCCCTCAATGGTCTGCTTATTTGCTGCAGTTGGGGTTACTGAAAAATCAGGCCATACCAATCAAGATATAATGCCAAAGACTCCCTATTTGTTGGATTCCAAACAAACCTATAAATCTGATCTGAAAATGGGAACTATCTCTGTAAATTTTCACCAATTAGCTCAATGTTGACTCTTGAGTGAAGCCAATCCCTAAGTAGCCAGACTCACTGGCTCTCCCACCAATTCATAAGGCTGTTACACTGAAGATTGCTCGTTCTCCAATGCCAAAACTCTGAATTCTGCAAGAACCCTTGCCTCCTTTCCAGAGCTCAAGAACTTCAATCAATCTCATCAAAATGTCAAGTCAAGAATGAATCGATTTTCTTCAAAGAAGCCCTTTTATATTATCTCCAAGCAAATTTGAATTTCCCCATAAAGGCATTTAATGATATTAAAAAAATGATATAACTTGCAAATAATAATCATGTCGCCAAAACTTTGGGAAATGAGCTCTTAATTTAATTAGTATTTGGTCCCCCTCTTCATGATACTTAGACCCTCACTTTAAGTGATTTTATAAAGTTAATTTATAACTTTATAATTAATTATTTAATGATTTGATATTATTTTGGCCACAAATATTAATATCTTCCTAAATACACAACATTTTAACATGCCGTCTGAAGCAGTAGTCTCTCCTCATAATTCCCCATGTGACCAAATGAAATTTCTAAAAATAGAAAGGGTCCACCTTTATTACTCTCGACTTACTATAAATAGAAGTATAGCAAATAGAGTCCAAATGATATCGAATGAAGGCCAAATCCATAAATCTTTGAATGCTGGAGATGAAACAATCCTCAGGAGACCCTCTAACCATCCTCATTAGCCTACGAGGGCCACATTATAGGCTAATCCTCTGCTACATTTGTCTGTTAAGGAGAAGGGGACATTACATCCTAGAATTAGTTAGAATTTTTGAACCCTATCCTCTTTTATCCTTTTTTTAAGTCCTAAACTAGATTTCCAAAAACATAGAACATAAATTGTTAAATCTGCCTAAGTAAAGCTTGAATGATACCAATTGATAATCGTAAGTCCCCCTTGAGATTTTCAGCATACACTACCCAAGAAGCTATCCTACTAAAGTCGCTTGTTCGCACGTATAGACCTTGGAGTCGCCTTGTGATCTTCTCACAATCTTGGCACAAGTAGTGATATTGTTCAGGAGAGGATAGAGTATTCTTGTGGTATTTTATTCTAATGTTTGGTAGATGATAAAACAAACACCAACAAGTCCTTGTACACAACTTATGATTAGGACTTGTCATAAAGATATTGCTTCGAAGCCAACAATTGTCATATGGAATATTTTATTTTTTGAGAAAGTCAATATCTCCATATAGATTCCATACTTCTTTTTCATTTTAGTTATAATGTTGACTAATGGGTGATGAACTCCATATTTCTTATCCTTTTGCACCAGTTGATAGCTGGTTTTGATGGTAAGCAAGCTTCCTTCCAATTGCAAGGTTGATTTGTGATAGTTCGATTTTGGCATCCTCTCCTTCTACTTCAACGCCTACCATAGATTCAGTAAAAACAAATTAATAATTAGTGTTGTGCATCAAAAAAGTAAAAAAAAAACCTGTGAGAAATGCCTCTGGCCCTCATAAAATGTACACCAATTTCAGAGGATTAATTCTAGGCCAGATGAGCAAGATTTCCTCTAGTACAGAGAAGTCAAGGTGAAACAAATATTTACATTGACACTAAGCTAGAATTCTTTAATTGGTGACGAAGGAATGTATTAGCACTTCTCGAAACTATGCACATGTGGATATACATAATATCTGTAAAAAAAACGCTCGCAAATTTGTAATGAAGCAAAATGATACAAGGTGGTCTTTAATTGTATATCATTATTCACAAGCACATGCATCTCAGGACTTTGGTCTTTGCCATTTGTGTCTGCAGACCCTATATCATCGCTATTTGAATATTTGATGCAAAAGGAGTTTCACTTGTATCTTTTTAAATAATCTATTGTCCAGTTGTCTGAAAAAAAGCTAAAAGATTATTTAGAATTTGATATTTATGTTCCATTGATTCAATGTTTTATAATTTGAATTAAATGCTTTCATCTATTTAAGGTGACTAACAAAGTCTTATGGTATGATTATTAGGCATTACGGAGGGATCTGAATTGTTTGGCGGATTCTGATCGAAGCACAAGAAGAAGAGCACTAGAGAGGCTGCAAAAGCAGCTGCTTCAGGGTGAAATAAACCATTCTTCAACTTATGTGGCAGACCTCCAGGTTATTTTGTTTATATTTTTCTTATTTTACTTAAATCAGGTGTTTTTTGGTGAGGTCATCTTTTTTCTGTGTGCATAATTTAGTACCATGCATGTGAATTCCAGTGATTTATTAATTATTTCCTGATAATATTCTAGTTCACCTTATTTAGATTGTTTATTACATCTTGGCTAGTGTGGACTGGCTTGAATCTATTTATGTTCTACATAGCATTTGCTTGATTTGCTTCATAGGGTTGGGGGATCGTCATGGTAAGTATTCTTCTGGTTGGAAACGGCTTTCATTTTGATATCAGGCATCTTATGCTACACTATGTAGAGCAGAATAGTTACAAGCAGAAATAATCTGGTTAGCAAACCTCTTTCAGTACTTTCTAGGATCTAATATTTTTTCTTCTCCTCCTACATGCAAGTTTCTGAAAACATTCATTCTAGCCATAATATGAACCTTAAAGCTGTTGTATATGTTAGTCATGGAAGATCTTATCATTTCCATGAATAGTAATATTCATGCTGATCAATTATGTATTTGTTTTGTCAAAGCAAACTGTTCATGACCTTAATTCTTTCAAGCTTTTCTGACATAACATTGAGGAGACATTTAAGTGGGAGATTGGTAATTCTTTTCTTGTCATTTTTTTCTTCTTCGTTGCTTTAAAACCATTTCGTTTTTGGGAAACTAGATTTTTCACTTTGTCCATTTGAGTGTGGTCTTTTTTGGCTGCCTTTTCTTTCATTATTTGGCAGGTGCATTTTTTGTTTTTTGTATAGTTTTATAACATATTTCACTAATCTCAAGCACTACCTTGGGCTGTGTTTTCTCTCCCATCCCCCCTTGCTGTTTTTTCAGATTTTAGCTTTAAAGCTCTTTCCAGATTTGGCAGTAGCATCTTTTCTGGGGTGATCTTCTTTGTATGTGTCAGTCATTGAAGACCTTATCACTTCTGTGAATAGTAATATTTATGCCGATCAATTATTTAATTTGTTTTGTCAAAGCAAATTGTTCATTACGTCACCTGAGTTGGCCTAATGGTAGAGAACTTGTACTCTTGAAAGAGAGGTCACAAATTGAAATCTTGCAGGGGATAGAGTTTGTACACCTCATATTTGAAGCAAAGTTAGGTGCCTTCCACATACTGAGTGTCCCATATACTGTAAAACATCTGTAGAGCCATAGACAGATCGGTTGGTATTGTGGACTATAAAACAAAATTAATTAATTAATTAATTGTTACCTTAATTCTTTCAACTTTTTTTGACATAACATTGGGAGATGTTTAAGTTAAAGATTGGTAATTCTTTTCTAGGCATTTTTCCTCTTCATTGCTTTAAAAACTATGTGCTATTTTGTAAAATTGGATTTTTCACTTTGTCCATTTTGTTGTTGTCTTTTTTGGCTGCCTTTTCTTTCATTACTTGACAGGTGCTTTTTTTGTTTTTTTGTTTTAATAATTTTAAAACATATTTCACTAGTTTCATGCATTACCTTGGGCTATGTTTTCTCTCTCATCCATCCTCTCTTTATTGTGAAAAATAAGAACACAAAATGATTACCAAGATATTCGATATTAACAAAGGAGCAAAAGTCTCCTTAAATGGGTGTTTAAATTGGGTGATTTTATGCCCGACTTACCAAAAATTCATCCTAACGTGGAAATATAAGGAGACCGAACATTTGTAAGGGTTTTTTATGCTTTTTCATGTGATGCAAAGGAATGACGATTGGCAAAGTGATGGCACACGATTGCATGATGTATAGATTAGAGACTAGACTTCTTTAAACTACATGATCGTAGTTTTCTTTACCATTTCTAGAGAGATATGCTAATGTATTATAACAAATCACGATTAAGTGCATAATTTAGTTTTTGTTATAATGTATTCTACTTTTATTATAATCCTTCAATGTGTACTGATTTTGTGCTCAAGCGAATGAGTTTTCTTTACCCTTCGGCAACAAAGACTTCAAGACACATGTTTTAATTTGGGGCTGTCTGCAGTGGAAATATCAGTTCATTTGTATTCAAAATACTTAGGTTAAAAGTTAGATTTTTCTTCATGAAGTCAAATGCATGTTATATATAATTTTAGTTTGACATTTTAAAAAAAATTCTATTTATGTTAACTCTAATATTTTTCCATGCGTGCATGCCAATTTTAACTGAATTTAAAGAAAATATATTTTCCATATTAAGAGGAAATATATATTATTTAAAAGTGAATTTAAAGAAAATATATTATATATATTGAGACAAAATACAAATCATTTATATATGAAAAAATTTTAAAATTGAATATTTTATATATTCAGAGGATCCACTTGTTTTTGGTCTATGATATGTTCAAACTCGAACTTTGATTTATATATAATGGGAACCAATAATATGTTTTACAATTTCAATGTATTTGTGTGTTTTTGAAGAATATTTTAAGAAATTATGTATTTTCAAATGTCTGATAAATTTTTGAGTTATTGCCGAGTATTTCCCCAAGCTTTTGCTGAGCCCTGAGTTTTTTAAAAATTTGGGCCCGCTGAGTTATTGTGGAGTCCAAGTTTTTCAACTATGCATATGATTGCTCTTTTGCCAAGGTTGAAAGCATATCCGGAAGTGGATTTCTTGTCATTAAGAAAACGTACCCTGTTGGAATCTATGAACCCAATAGTTGATGTGTTTTTTAGGCACCATCAAACATAGAATAAAATACCCAAAAGTATCTTATCCTCTCTTGATCAAAGTCTCTCAAATGATGAAGATTCGCATAAGGATCACCTCAGACAACTCCAAGGTTCTTCAATGTCGGGTTAGGATGTGTGGATAAGCTCTATTGGTCATTGTGGTTGCTGTTTCTTCAAGGGGCCTTACGTTGTACATGAATGCTTGAATTGCCGGGACTTGATCATCCGATGTTGCAACCTTGTGATGTTTTTTATCCTAAGCTGGCTCGAGTTGAAAAAAAAAAGGCAAAAGAGAAAGGGTTGAGGAATTCTATCCTAAGACTAAGAATGCAAGAGAAGAGTGAATGATTCGATGGAATCCTATTGGGCAAGGTCTCATCATCAAATTGAACAATTTGACACAAGCTCAGTGCAATCTTCTAAGGTGCAATTCAAAGATGTTCAATTCATTATCATCAAACATTGATTACCATTCAAGTTAATGCATAAACAATGGATGTATAACAATTGAAGTTAAGCTCATATAATTCCAATTGACCATGCAGGGCACACTTACAATCAGCAAGAGGCTAGTGGTATGGACTAAATGGATTCCACACAAATGCATTCAACAAATTCCTCCATTCAATCTAAGATACTTGAAAGCCAATGAGAAGTAGAAACCATGTGACTTGTTGAAATAACACATTTCACCATAACTTCAATGAATAGAGCATCTCTATTTACAAGTTTTAACAACAATTTCTCGTTCTCCTAATCTAACTTCTAACTATTAATAGCCTCCTATTTTCTATCTTTCTCCTATTTACTAATTCTCTGCTACTAGCTATTAACCTTTACAAATGAAGAGCTTGAGCTTTATATAGAGAGATCATTACAATGAGTGGCCAGGATCAAACCCCATCGATGGCCAAGATTTTACAACGAAACCCTAATTAGGGTTTGTTACAACAAACTTTATTCTGGCTAATGAAATAACTACAATGCTCGGACACATGTCGTTTCTTGAGTGTTTGACCGATAGATAGTGGGGGTAGGCATATTGGAGTTTGTGCCCTCATGGACGAGTTAGGTGCATTGAATCTGGACATGCTGATGTGGAACCTTCTGATTGATGTAATGGTGACTAGGATGCCACTTCAACTTGCACTTGTAGACCTGATTCATCATCCTGAATGAGTATTGAATAATATCTCTTGATACTCAACATTATCCAGCTTTAGCAGTGATGATGATGAAGGTGTGTTTCCAAATTATATCATGTTGTTCAAGTTGATCTTCTAACTTTGATTAACTCTTTTGAAACTATCCTCTTGAATGTCTCAATGCTGAAAGTCATGAAGGTGCAAGTGTATATGTTGACTTCCTCTTAGTCTTGAATCTTGATATTGCCTTGGAATGAACCCATGATGTCATAACTGCTTCTTCACTCCTTTGAAACTCTTTCTTTGTGATTCCATTCATGCTGCTGATTCTTTCATATACATCCCTGGATGTGTGGATCATGTTCTTGTATAAGTGAATCCTTCTTGTGTAGTCGTCTTCGTTGATACCCTTGTGTTTGCCAATGAAGTTTTTCCTTTGAAGTTGCATGGTGGCGGGGTCTTGCAATCCTCCCTTTCTTATTCCTTCAAGGCATTGCTTTGCAATTTGCATCGTCATCCTTTCACATCTGCAAAACAAAACAAATATGGTATCAAACACACATGATATATATCCTTTACACCCTTTTAATTTGATATGATCTCTGATTTTTTATGTGTTGCAGGTCTGATAAGTGCATCTATAGGGAAGGAATATGTTTGCTTCTAGTGGACAAATGACTGATTTTGGATTAGCCTTTACACACCCTTTTAAATTGTGTAGAGATCAAATAGAAATTTGTGTCTTGTATGTAAATTTGATTTTCAAACATTTTGCAATTTGAATTTCGCATGATAGATATGTTGTTTGCAGACTTAAATATTTGGTGAATCTTACCAGGTTTGAATTTTTAAATTTAATATTTGGTGGCAAACATTCAAAAATGCATAAAACATTTATAAAATGGTTTCCTTAATTTTTAATGGTTTGTATAAAATTTGTAAGGCAAAGAGTTGGGTTTGATTTGTTCCTTTTCCATGAGTTGATGAATAAAACTTGATTTCTTTGATCCCTAGAAAGGAAGGATAGTATATACTATGGAGAGGCATGAAGAAGACTCGAATAGGTGTTTGAAATATTCCTTTGTAATTGCCAAAGATTGTGTTCAACGTTATAAATGTTTTGTAATGGTTTGAACTTTGTATTATGTAATTGTTAATGATAGATTTTAATGATTTTAAATGATTGATTTATAAAAATAATTTTCATTGGAGAAGGAAACAAATGTAGTAGCAGCAGTTATTTTACTGTTTACTTGTTTTGGAGGTATGGGGAATATAATCCTTGCAGATGCAAATCGATCTATAGATGAAGAGGCATGGTTTTGCAGGACCTATCTACACTTGTGCTGTTTCAAAGCATAAACGAAATTCAAAATGAAAACATTAACAGACTATTGAATTTAAAATGTAAACCAAAACAAATTGCAAAATGCCCTACCCTTGTTTTTTCCTTCTGTCGGCATTCACTTGTCCTCTATCCTGTGCAAAAATGAACACGTGCACTTTTTTATCTCTTAAAAAATTTTAGGTTTTCCTTTAAAAATGAAACACTTTTTTTTCTGTGATTTTTTCATGTTTTAGTTGCGATTTTTCATGATCTTTTCTCCAAAAAACCACGCGATTTTTTGCAAAATATTGTTGCCAATTTATTCACCGATTAAATCTGTGGCAAGTTTGACTTGCAATTTATTTCCAATTTTTTCATCCATGGTTCTAACTACAGATATCTTTTGACATGATCTATGTGGCTCTAGGATTTAGAATGATGGTTCAATAAGTTTTTGCAAATTTTTGAAATTGGAGGACTACCGAGATGTTAATTTTATATGGATCAATTGTGAGATTCATGAATGTGGAAGAAATGGTGTGGAAGTCACACTTTTCAATCTTTTGAGGATGTGGTGCTTTCAAAAAGACAAGGAGAAGATTATTATGTGATTTGTGAAGTCATTTTTGAAGTTAATGTCCAGATGTGACTTCATGTGGATGTGTTAGGGTAAAAATAAAGTAGTTGAGGGTTTAGTATAATTGTGGATGGCCTTTAGGACTGCGGAAAGGGTTCAAAAATAAATACACACCTAATTAAACGTCCAGCAATATCTGTGACTCCTCCACTCTAAAGCTAATAGAGTTAATGGAAGCATAGAGGGGTTTATTATGGGTCTGTATGAGTTGCGTATACAGGGATTTGAGGTAGATTTTGACCTCTAAACTGTGACAGGTCATGGCCTGAAGGCATTGTAATAAGGGTGCCAGTATTTCAGGGGGTGGCATACATTCTTTTCAGGGTTGACCCCTCCAATACTTGTCACAATTTGATGTATAAAGTGGCATGAGGGTGTCTTTACTGGAGTTGCTGCCTGCACAGAGAAATTATAGAAAATTGAATACATTGTGTTAGTTCCATTGTCTTCCATCAGCCATCTGAGGTTGGTCGTACCAAATATGGGAACTTAAACCGGTATCTATAACAGTAGCAAAACCTTCACAGTTTTATTGGCAACTTCAGCCATTATTTCTGAGGTCTGTCATATTATCCAGTAGTCCAACCTCAAAGGAGCTTATCTTAACCTTCCGGAACAAATTCCAATCCTACTATAAAAGGTTAGAGGATTATCCAAATTCTCAAATTCTGAATTGTCTGGTTTAAAAAGCTTTGATCAGCTATAAAGAAGGGGTACCAGAAAATTTATCCCACTTATCTGAATCTCATATGCAACTTATTTGTCATACTTTCAATGCTATATTTATTATGAATTATTCTCTAAATTGCTACTCTGTCAAAATAGTGAGAAAGCCTTATAAACCAGCAACATTTCAGTTTGGGTATTTTATTAAATATTTGAAGAAATTTCAAAAAATCGGTGGGGGTTTTTACATCAAAACTCATATGGAACATAGGGAAAAAAGCACAGAAATGGATGAGGACATGATAAAACATGAGGCTGATTTCTTTGTTGTGGATGATCCAATAGCAACTAGTTTGAATTTAAATCTCCCTCCTCTATCAACAAATTCCCATGCTTATGGATTTTGGGTTCTTCTTTTGGTCTTGAGAGTGATGGGGAGTTTCCTTCTATGGTCTTGTCCTGCACCCTTTGTGTCAGAGTGACCACAAGAAGGATCTTGCTTGCTCAACCTCCTGTAATCTTTTTCTCCCGCTGTTTGGTCTCGTTTAGATGTTGCAACAGCTGTTTGTTTTTGCTGCATTGAGGCTTTCATCAAATGTTGGCTGTGGAAGATTTTTGGAACAATGATACAACTATCCCATGTTGTCCTCTAAAAATTGAGAAATCCATGGTGCTGTTTCCTTCTCTCCCTCAATCATATTGGTTTGGCAGTGTGCCAGGTCCTCTTCTTCATATTCTCTCTCCTCATTCTCAGGTTAAAGAATTAGCTAATTGTTTCAGGCACAACACATTACAATTGACAATCTCTGTATAAGTGGTGTCATTCTTGAAAAGATCCTTTAGATTTTCATGCAAGGTAACTTAAGAATTCTTGGATCCGAGCCAAACTTGGTCTATGCAATATATGATAGAACTCTTGTCAGTTGCAGCTTTGTGAGGCTTATAAACGATCTTGAGTAGTTTTAGTGGTTTTTTGGAATAAAAGAGGCTTGTCTCAGTGTCTTTCAAGTTATTGAGTTCTATTTTCTGATAGTTATTTGCCCTATATAGTTATGTAATGGTTGTTACAGATCTGTTCTGCTTTCTTGAATAAAATTTTAAGTTTGCACTTGGCAAAAAGCTCAGTATAAATTACAAACAGTTTCTGTAATTGTTTTAACCGAGTGGAGTCAAATTTGACAGTACTTGGCCACATGCAAAGTCTTGTCATTGCTTCAATATGATGATGTTAAGTCCACTGATAATGAAGTCATTTTAATATTATGCAATTGTCAATGATATTCATGTAGCACAAGTTGCGATGATAAATTGAATATAATTGTGATTACAAGTTATCTGCTATTTGTAGCCATCCACTATAATTTATAAGATCTGTAAAGTTTCTCGGGGGCCCTTGAAAAGGGACTTTAAGCATAAAATATATAAACTGACTCAGCATATCCTAATGTGTCTTCTTCAAAACAATGTGGTTGAGCATAACAGAAGCATATCAACAGTAGTCAATGTTTGTCTATAAACTCATCTAGGTTTCCTAACAAAATATCTATGCTCTCAGTTGTAAAGATAATCGAGCTGTACTATTAGCATTTTTCTGATCAATTTTATTATCCTGCATGCTTTGTTGTTTATTCCTTGCAGGTTGCATGGGATGACACCATTCTCAAGAATATCTTGAAAGCTCTCAATGACAGTGTTGAAAAGTGCAGGGAGCTCTCGATTCTCATCATAAATGGAGTCGTGTGCAGGATTCAACAAGTACTCTCAGAATCTGAAATCAGATTATCATTCTATTTTCTTTAAGATAATTAGATAGTAGCCTTTTCGTAATCTTTGATTATGATCAATATGTGTATTCAGTTAAGATGACAATTTTTCTTTTGTTGAGAGATTCCCACATTATTTATAATAGTTGAGAGCCTCTTAAGATCCGCTTTATTAATTGAATTTGTCACTATTATAAATGATATAGCTCGAGCTAGCTGTATTTTCAAATCTGGTGCTTTTATGGATGGTTTCAGGTCGATGAAACAGTGGCATTGGTAATACCATTAATAGCACAAAGAATGGGTATGTATTAGCATGCGCCCTTAGCTTTGTCATCTTTACCTTTAAGTTTTCTTTAATTCTCTTACACTTTACTATTCACTTAAGATTTTTGCAATGTTTATGTGGGTTATATTTAGTCAGGTTTGGATTTGTAGATTGTCATTTCTTCATTTATGGGATTTCTTTCTACTGTCCAGGTCCCTGGGTGGTTCATCCTTTGTTTTAGTGTTTTCTTATTAGATTAGAAACATTGTTTGGAGAACAGCGCTGTGATAGAAATGCTTTATAATTTTATGGCATGCAGGTCATCTTCCACTAATTGAGAGTTCAGAAGAGATCCGTCTACAAATGATGAATTTTATTTGCAGCGGATGCATAAAGCGATGCTCAGAAAACACACTCAAACTTGTGGCACAAGAGCTTACTCAGGTCAGTGATATTAATTTGAGGGAAATGTACCTTTTTTTTTCAGATGTTTGGATGTCTTTTCTCGTGGTTTTTATAATGTGAAGAGTATAGAAAAACTGATTGGAGTACTTCAATAGGTCCTGTGCATATCCCTTGGAGATCAGTTTCATGAAATTAAAAAGGGAGCATCCAGGGCAATTGTCATGCTCATGGAACATTCAAATGGGATATTTAGTGAAATGTTAGAGGAACTGCTGAGAGCACTCCTACCAAACATTGGCCATACACATTCTAAGGTCTGTTAAACAGTGTTTCTTCATTTGTCCTTTTTACGTGTACATAATCCCACTTTTTGACTGAGGCATGCTTGTGCAAATCTGAGTATTGAGCTAATCGTTTCTTCTTAGAGCATACTAAAATATATATATTGTTTATTATATTTGTAATTCTCTTTGCTTCTTAGGTTTCTTTACATGGAGAAACCAGAAAAAAGGTCCATGGTGTAATTGTACAAAAGTAATGTATTAGATAGAAAATCATTCCTTGATAGTGGTAAAGCCTTGCATTTTAAACTTAAAATTAAGGACATGATAGGATGGAATTACACACTATATGCCCCTGAAATTAGCATCATAAATTTCAGTTTGTTGCTTCTTTGAAATTTAGTACATAAATGATTCAGGTTTCAAAGTCTTATCAGTTATCTGCATTTCCATTTGATTGAACGAGAAACCAATTGGTTGTATTTAGTACTAAGAATTTAGTATTGAGTCCAAGAGGACTTGGTTCTGACAACTTATTTAAGAAGGAATAATAATCATGAATTATATAGAGTTTGAAAACTATGACATCTAAGAAAGAATTAGGACAACACATAGGCTATTTTAAAATGGCTATCAGATTACACGGGTCCATATTGAGTAGAAATTCAGACTTAAACAAGAAAGGGAGTGAATGTCAATATCAAAAGGAATGATTAATAAAAAAAAATCATGAACACGTTAGTGTTTGTTTGTCTCTTTAGTGTTAAAACCTTTCTTCAAATTATAAGCTGAAGCTCTTTGAGATCTAAACTAATTCTTGAAACTAACATATAATCTATAGACAGAATATACAAATATTATACTTTACAATATTTCTTTTGGGGGGTCTTACATAAACAAAACAACTATCTGCCTGTATTATTGCCTTGGGTACGAGCACATGATTGATAATAGCTCTTGTATCACAGGAGAGATCTTATAGATTTTAAATGAAAACATCTTACTCTCAATGTGCAAATGACAACATTTTCCTACTGTCTAAAGCAGAGACCACTAATTAGGTGCAAACAAGATTTTAAAGAGATTAACAAATTGAACAAAGAACAACACATAATTCCATGAATTGAAAGGCTAGATTGCAGGCATATCTACTACCTAGATGGATGAATATCATCAATACAAAGCTTGACTTTATATTTTTTCTAGTTTGGATTCAGTTGATGAAATTGCATACACAATAATATAAACACAAGAATAACAAATGGAACGATATATCAGCAGCATAAGCATTATGTCAACTATCATTATTAATATCCTATGCTCAAAACATTTGTTATAGGTTACAAGTTACACAATTTTTGGGATTTAGGACAATCATTATATTATCCCAAAAATCATCGCTTTGAAACACAAAAGCCTAAAGCTTATGAGAAGTAGAAAACCAACAACTTAAAAAAAAACTAATATAAAGAAATAACAGATAAAATCTAATTATAATCAACCTAAATATAGGTCCAAACCCACTATCCAACAACAAAAGAACCTCAGAAACAGCAATTGCTATAAATAGCTATGGCCAAGAATAGTAGTTTGATACATGAGTTTCCAATGTGATTTTTCACTTTTAAACTTCTTGAATTCACTGAAATACCTGAAACCCTAATCATTATGATTCTTCACCAATCCAATTTGGTGACTCGAAATGATATCCTCAATGGAAACAAAGTATAGTTCTCCTCATCCTAGACTTTTTGTTTATGATTTCAATAACCTTAACCTTCTTGATCCATCTGCAAATTGAGAAAACCATTTCCTAGGATCTCAACAAAACTGATGGCTGAATCTTTCAATGAAGATATGACAAAACCTCAGGCACAAGACTTGGGAAAACTGGCCATTGATAGAGTAAATTGTCTTTAAAATCTGCAATAGATGAGGTTTAAGAACTGTTGCCCAATTGATTTTTAAACTACTGAAACCTGTCACTTGCCAAAGCTGGCACACAACCTTTAAAAGCCTATTTTACCTTCTCCAAAATGCCTGAAACTTGTTGAGAAATTTTGCTGTTCTGACTGTTTATATTACTGCTAAATGCTTGACAATTGTAACATGGAGAAAGTGCATAAACTGCTAGCATCTGCCACATGAAGAAATGCCAGTATGGACAACGACTTTTATGGCTGCTGGAAGTTGGACAATTTTTCAGAAAGTTTCCAGTTTTCGAATTTGGCTAAATTTTCAAATTTCCAATTTTATGTTTTGGCATTTGTTCGCTAAATGGTAATTTCTAAGTTGTAATTTTGGCTCCAAACGAAAGAGAAGCTGTTTAGGACTCATTTGAGGAAACTTGTTTTAGGTATTAGAGAGTGAGTTTTTGAGAGTTGAGTTTTGGGTTGGATAATTTGAGATTGCAAGGGTTTCTAGAAAACTTTGAAGCTGTAATGTGTTGCAGCCTGTGCGGATTTATCTTCCTATTTGTAATTGCATGTATTGAAAATTGCTCTCAGACAATAATAAAATAATCTTTTATTGTCTCATTTGTTGTGTTTTTCTGTGTCTCGGGTTTTGCCATCATCAAGTGGTATCAGAGCGGGTTGTTCTTAAGTGTGTGGACAGACTGTCGAACATGAGGCAGTTCGCACTAGGACTTGTGATTGTGGGCTCGTGGTCAAGATGCCTCCAAGAGTGATGCGTAGTGGTAGAAATGCTGGTGGTAGAAATGCTTTGGCAAACGAGGGTTTGAGTGCCCTCCAGAGATAGGTTGATGTGTTGCAAGAAGACCTAAGAAGAGGGTTTAATTAGAGGAGAGGAGAAAGTGATGATGAAGAAGAGGTCGAAGATACATCTGAAGAAGAAGCAGGAGAAGCAATAGATCAAAATCAGGCTCAATTGTTAAGGACCATTTCCCAAATCGGGAAGAGACCCAAAATCGAAGTTTCCAATTATTCTAGAAATCTAAACCTGGAAGAGCTGATTGATTGGATAAATGAATTGGAGGAATATTTCAAGTATGAGGAGATAGAAGACCCAAATCGGGTCAAGTTTGCAAAAACGAAGCTGAAGGGTCATGCTAGTATTTGGTGGAAAGAGGTCCAGCTAGATAGAAATCGGAGACGAAAGGGGAAGATCACTAGATCGGATCAAATAGTTGAGAAGTTGAAGAAGCAGTTCATTCCTGTGGACTATGAGTTGGATTTGCTAAAGAAATTGCAAGGATTAAAGCAAGGTAGCAAGTCTGTGAAGGAGTATACAGAAGAATTTTACAAGATAATTATCAAAACAAGCCATGCAAAGGCCAACAAGGAGAAAGTCGCCCGTTATCTTAATGGGTTACGACCAAGTATTCAAGAAGAGCTCAGTCTGGTTAGAATGGCCAATATTGAGGAAGCGTATCAATTTGCATTGAAGGTTGAGGAGAAATTGAATAAAAGATTTGTAGGCAAGCAAAAAGGGAAAGCGCAAGGCGGTAGAGGTGGTGGAAGATCTTTTGGAAGCCGAAATGAAGATTAGAAGAAAAATGATGATGCAGGTACCGACCGAAATCAAAAGGGTGATAATTTTTATCACCCTCGTGATCAAAATAATGGTGAACAGCGAGGAAGAGGAAGAGGAAGGCTTGGACAAGGGTCTGAGAGAGGAGGTTTTAGAGGAAATTGTTTCCAGTGTGGGGAAGAAGGGCGTAGAGCCTTTGAATGCTCACAACACCAAGGAATGATAGACAAAAGGAATGATGACCATGCGCGAGTTGCACATGCAAACAAAGAAGCTCAGTCTGAACATTCAGATGATGGTGAAAGGGGAGAAGCCCTACTTATTAGAACCCTGATGAGTGAGGAAAAAGAACCAAATCAGAGGAAGAGTTTGTTCCGCACCAGATGCAAATGTGAAAACAAGTGTTGTGATGTGATTATTAACAGTGGGAGCACTGATAATTGGTGTCCGAAGAGATGGTTACAAAGTTGAAGCTAAAGAGGGAAAGACATCCATAGCCATATCGGATAGCTTGGTTGCAAAATGACAACAAAGTTTCGGTCAGTGAGCAGTGTTTGGTGAAATTCAAGATTGGTAGTTACCCTGATGAAGTACTCCGTGACATCATACCCATGCATGCATGTCACATGTTGTTAGGGAGGCCATGGCAGTTTGATAGGCGTGTTGTACATGATGGCCGTGCTAACACATATACCCTAACAAACGATGGAGTTCTCCATAAGCTGAAGCCCTTGAAGGAGGTGGAAGAGAAGGTATGTAGTAATGCTAGAATAAGTTATGTTGATGGAAGAAATTTTTTGGAAGGCATGAAACATGAACCAGTGTGTTTTGCCTTATTTCCTAGAGTGGATAAAGAAGATAGCGAAGAGGTTCTAGTAGAAGTTTCTAGTTTGTTGAATGATTTTCAGGACATCGTGTCTAATAATGTACCTGAGGGTTTACCACCTATGAGGAAGAGCAGTCATCAGATTGACTTGATCCTTGGAGCCAGTTTGCCAAATATGGCAGCCCACAGAATGACTCCAACAGAAAATGAAGAGTTGAACCAACAGGTTCAAGAGTTGTTGAGAAAAGGATTGATCCGAGAGAGCCTGAGTTCATGTGCGGTACCTGCAGTACAAGCACCAAAGAAGAATGGAGAATGGAGGATGCGTATGGACGTCGGGGCCATAAACAATATAACAATCAAGTACAGATTTCCCTTGCCAAGGATGGATGTCCTTATGGACTGCTTGGGTGGAGCAGAGTACTTCACAAAGATTGATCTGAAGAGCGGATATCACTAGATCTGGATTAGAGAGGGGGACGAGTGGAAGACCGCCTTCAAAACCAAAGAAGGCATGTATGAGTGGTTAGTCATGCCTTTTGGGCTAACCAATGCACCAAGCACATTCATGCAACTCATGAATGAGGTATTGAAAGAATTTTTGGGTAAGTTTGTTATTGTGTACCTTGATGATATTTTAATTTTCAGTAAGACATTGGAGGAGCATTTAATGCATATTCATAGAGATTTTGAGAAGTTGAAAGAGAAGAAATTGTTGATTAATTTTAAGAAGTGTAGTTTTGTGAAGGAGTTAGTGTACTTGGGGTTTGTTGTCTCAGCAGAAGGTCTTAAAATGGACCCAGAGAAGGTGAAGACTATTCTGGAATGGCCTACCCCAAGGACTGCTATTGAGGTAAGATATTTTCATGGTTTGGCTAGCTTTTATAGGAAGTTTAGTAGAAACTTCAGTAGCATTTGTGCACCCCTAATTGAAATAATGAGAGGGGATAGGAAAGAGTTCAAGTAGAGTGTAGGGGCGGCAAAAAGTTTTGATATATATTGAAGAAGGTGACAGAACAACCTGTTTTAGCCCTTCCCGATTTCAATAAGGTGTTTTAGGTGGATTGTGACACCAATGGTAATGCCATTGGAGCTGTTTTGAGCCAAGAAGGTAGGCCCATTGCATATTTCAGTGAAAAGCTAAATGATGCAAAGAAGTATTTTGTTTATGATCAGGAATTCTATTGAATAGTTCAGGCATTGAAGAAATGGAGACACTATCTATTGCCAAAAGAATTTGTTTTGTATACTGATCATCAAGCATTGCAGTACTTGAATAGTCAAGGAAAAATGAATCAGAGACATTTGAAATGGGTGGAGTTTTTGCAGAGTTACACTTTTGTCTTGAAGCACAGGAGTGGATGGTCTAACAGAGTTGCAGATGCCTTAAGTAGGAGGCAAATTTTGTTGTCAGAGATGCAGTTTGAGGTGGTTGGTTTCAATGAACTGAAGACATTGTACCCTGAGGATCCTGATTTTGTAGAGGCTTGGAAAGTTTGCAAGGAGCCTGTAACTCTAGATAGGACAAGGTGGTTGGATTTCATAATCCAAGATGGCATGTTGTTCAAAGGAAGCCAGTTGTGCATTCCAAGGAGCTCCACCAGGGAGAATTTGATCAAAGAGAAGCACAATGGAGGAATGGTAGGACACTTTGGTCGGGATAAGACCATTTCCATTATCAATGAACATTATTATTGGCCTTAGTTATCACAAGATGTGAAGAAATTTGTGTAGAGTTGCAGAGTTTGTCAGGTAGCTAAAGGAGTGAGCCAGAATACAGGGCTGTATCAACCGTTACCTGTACTAGAGAGGCCATGGGAGGACACAGAGAGGAAATGATTCTGTATTTGTGGTGGTTGACAGGTTTTCAAAGATGGCACACTTCATCCCATGTCAGAAGACCCATGATGCTGTCCACATTGCTGAGTTATTCTTTAGGGAGGTGGTAAGACTGCATGGTCTACCAAAAAGTATTGTTTCAGATCGTGACACCAAGTTTGTTGGATACTTTTGGAGGACCTTGTGGAAGAAATTGAAGACGCAGTTGAAGTTTAGTTCTGCACACTATCCATAGACTGATGGGTAGACCAAAGTGGTGAATAAGAGTCTGGGTAACCTACTGAGATGCTTGGTAGGAAATAAACCCAAGGGATGGGATCTGATTTTGCCGTAGGCAAAATTTGCTTATAACAATTTTGTCAACAGAAGCACTGGTATATCACCATTCCAAATTGTTTATGGAGGTAGTCCAAGGACTACTCCAGAATTGAGGAGGATGGACCAGGAGAAGCATACAAGTGTTGAAGCCAAAGACTTTGCAGAACACATCAAGAATATACATGAGGAGGTGAAGAAGCATATCAACAAGATGAATCTGCAATATAAGGTGAAGGCAGATCATAAAAGGAGGTATAAGGAATTCCAGATTGGTGACGAGGTGATGTTTCATCTGAGAAAAGAAAGGTTTCCTGTGGGGACATACAATAAACTGAAGATGAAGTTCGGTCCCTGCAAAATTTTGAAGAAGTATGGTTCAGGGAATGCATATGAGGTAGAGTTGCCGGAAGGAATTAATATTTCCCCTGTGTTCAAAATTTCAGACTTAACAGAATATCATGAAGGTGGCACAAAGGAGGAGCCAGCAATAGTACAGTACAAAATTCCTGCACCCACTTCAGAGAAGGAGGAGATCGAAGCGATCCTAGATAGTCGTGTAGGAAGGAGTACTAGAAATAGGTTGTACAAGGAATATCTGGTGAAATGGAGGGGAAGACTTAATGAAGATTTATCATGACTGTCCAAAGCAAAGGTTGACCGCTTGGGTTTTCCTCAACTAGCGGAGACGTGATGGGGTCACTTCTCAAACTACTTCGAGTGTCTGATGTAGGAGAATTTGGTGGTGTAAGGGCAATCTTGCATCACCCAAAAATATTTCCTATTAGTTAGTTTTCTTTTAATGTTTTTGCATTTTTGGATACCCATTTGGACGAATAAGAGATTCCAACTTTAAGAATTGTTAAGTTGCCTTTTCTAGCCGATTGCCAAAAATAGAAAGTTTTTATTTAAAGGTAGATGGAGCTCGAATTTTGTGGGAAGCTTTAGAACAGAAAAATATGCACATTGGTGAAAGAATCAAGTTAAAAGCATTAACGGTTTGAAAGTTATTCAAGTTTTAGTTTCTCAAAAAATCGAAAAACATTCTTCCAAGTCAGATTTTGGGCATTAAACGGTTCCAAACGGTCCTAAAAACGGCGGGAATTGATAGAGCAGATTATTAGCATATTCTTCACTCAGAGAGCTTTCTGACGGTTCAAACGACGCGTCAATCTGATTCCTAGATCAAAAGTTATGGCAGCTAGAAGTTGGACAATTTTTCGGAAAGTTTCCAGTTTTGAATCTAGTTAAATTTTCAAATTTCCAATTTCATATTTTGGTGTTTGTTTGCCAAATGGTAATTTCTAAGTTGTAATTTTGGCTCCAAACAAAAGAGAAGCTATTTAGGACTCATTTGAGGAAACTTGTTCTAGTTTTTGGAGAGTGAGTTTTTGGGAGTTGACTTTTGGGTTGGATAATCTGAGATTGTAAGGGTTTCCAGAAAACTTTGAAACTATAATGTGTTGCAGCCTATGAGGATTTATCCTCCTATTTTGTAATTGCATGTATTGAATTGCTCTCAGATGATGATAAAATAATCTTTTATTGTCTCATTTGCTGTGTTTTTCTGTGTCTCGTGTTATACCCTCATCAATGCCGAAACATTTAGAGGACCATGGTAAATTGATACTACTTGGTTTCAAAAAATCAGGCCAAACTTTTGAGAATAGATTCCAAATAGCTTATTTGGCCCAGATCTAGGTTAGTGGCTCTGTAGGACATTTGCAACTTACTGTTTATGTAAGAATACTTCAATTATCACCTATTTTGCCCTAATTATCAAACAATCAAATCAATTCAATCTAGGAAGGAGAAAGGCTCTACCAAAAAAGCCTAGAATCTGTTTAGAATTGCAGTCTTTTTAGGCTTGATCTATTAGATTTCCTCTCCTTCCAAATGTAATGGTTAATCAGGTAATTTAGTGGTTTTATTATCTTAATTTAGCCCTTACCCTAATTTTCCCCCATTATAGTTAGTTTGCTTTGTTTTAGTGTAGGAAGGCTTAAAGAGGGGGTACTAAATGATAAGGCTTAATTTATAATAAAGTCATTGAGGTGACTAAAGTGGTTTGTTAGTATTGCTATTTTTAGCATCTAGTTTCTAGGACAAGTGTCACAATTATGTTTGTTAGTTACATCTCTCAAACTCTATATAAGGAGATGAATCTCTTTGTAATTGTTATCATAATATTTAATAAAATAATACTGTTTTCTATTTTTTTTACAATTAGTAGATAGAGAAAATCTCAAATAGAAGTGGCTTAAGGAAGTTGTACTCAAACCTATTAGGGACTACACAACTTGCTAGCAAAATAAAATAGAGAATGTTTTTCCCTAGGTTTGCTACAACCATAGGCTATTCCCAACCCAAAATAGAAAAGCATATCTATGGATTTCATTGTAGGCCCCTTGAAGGTAAATGATATGAATTGTATTTATGTTATTGTGGATACATTGATCAAGTATGCACACTTCTTTACTATCCTCACAAAACCTAGAGGACCTCAAGGGTTAATTTATTCTTTAGGGAAGTTTTTAGACTGCATGGTTTTCCAAAGAGCATTGTTAGTGATCAGAATAGTAGATTTTGTAGCTCATTTTGGTAGGAGCTATTTTATGTTACTGGTATTGAGATGACTCGTAGTATGAGTTATCACTCACAAATAGATGGACAACTACAGATGGTGAATGAGTGGGTTGAATTGCATTTGAGGAACTATGTCGACATGAATCAAATGGTTGCACCTTGCAGAATTTTGCTACAACACCACTCATCACATGTCCATCGGTATTAATCTTTGTATGATTTTATATGGATATGATGTGCTAACTTGTATAGATTTGATTTTTTGATTTTTACTAATAGCAAGGTACCGACAAATATTAACTTAGTAAAACATATCCAAGATATTCAAGGATCAATTAAGGATCACGCACAATGGGTTCAAAATCAATAGTTTTCTTTTTCAATTTGCATTTTATTTTCAGCGCATTTGAGGTTGTGGACATGGTTTTTCTATGCCTTTTGCCTTGAAAGAAAAACTTCATTAAGTGGAGTGGGGTTGAAAAGCTCAAATATATCTTATATGATACTACAAAATTGTGAGGAGAGTAGGTGAAATGGAATATGAATTGGAGTTGCCAGTAAATAGTAAGATTCATAATTGCTTTCATGTGTCTTGCCTCAAAAGGGTGCTTGAACAATACAATATATTGATAGTTGACTTGCTAATCTTGGGTGATGAAGTAAAACTCATATTAGTGCCATCTGCTATCATTGTTACATAGGAAAATAAATTGAGAAACAAGATTGCCACAAACTATTTGGTCCATTGGAGGAACATTATTGTACAAGATGTAACATATGAGGGACTAGAGATTCATGAGCATCCAAATTTGCATTCGTTGTGGGCAAGCAATCCTAGGAGGGGTAGAGTGGTAATGTCCCCTTGTAATTAATTTATTGTATGAAGTCCCAATCCTTAGTTTATTGATAAGATTACCAGAATATTTCAATTATGGTTTATAAATTGAAAATTTGTAGTAGAAATAGATAACAATAAAATAGTGATTGGCAAGGTGTGGGATTCCAAAAGTGGGCTGTTGTGACACCTAAGACAATTAGCAACTTCCTTATGATAGATTTCTATGACAACCTAATAATGAGGAGCCATAATTTAGCAGAGATCAATGCTGTTTATAAAGGCATGCAAGAGGCTCTCAAGATAGGGTGGCAAAAATTCCACATTGAATTTAATTCAAAGGTAATTGTCATCTTTCTATTCGATCCTTAGTGATTCCATAGCAAAAATTGGCGAATAGAAAGAGAGTTGGAGAAGATTGAAAGCCTGGAGGATAAGTTCTAGGAGGTTCAATTCAGCCATGTTCCTAGATAACACAATAATGTTGCAGATGGGCTAGGCAATTGGACTCTTGACAACCATAACCTCATTTGTTATGGTTCACCCCCTCAATAGTGGCCAACCAAGATTCAAGAGGATTTGAAAAAGATTCTAGATTTTGATTTGTCCCAATGGATTTTGGTATTTATCTTTCTCTCTATTTTGCTAAGGCTTGGACAAATAGCTTTTAAGTCTAGCATAGTCGAATATGTATATTTTGATTTCTATCTAATATGATGAGATCCTGTTTTGAAAAAATAAAAATAAAGGAGACATGAGTTTGTAATGTCCCCTCCCTAGGTGACAGGCAGTTGAGCAGGGATTGGCCTATCATCGGGCTCCCTTAGGCGAGTGGAGAGGAAAGGGGACCCATATTGAGGCTTGTGGAGCTATGCAAGGGCTTTATAAGCCATTTTGGACAGTCTGAGATAGTCTCCTAAATTTTAGGAAGGTGACCTATTTTTCAAGGATTGACTGGGAGTTGATCATAACACATCAGGGGACTCCATGTACCATTTTGGAGGTTTTGGTTGTAGTTCCTATTTTTAGGGGAGATCCCTATTTTTTAGGAAGGTACTGGTGGTCAACTTGTTGACCTTTCCAGAGCTAGTGGAGTGTGGCAGAAGGCCTTATGAGCTATGTTACCTTGAGTTTCCGGGACGTTTTTATTTTTCCCCGAGTAGGGGATGACTATATATATATATGTATATAGAAATCTGAAATTTATATAACATTGTAACAGTAAACATTCATCATAGCAACATAATAACATTTATAAATCAGAATTTAGATTCTACATCTAAAGTCATTGAATCAATGATCATTCATCGAATCATCATAGAACTAAGAACATAGGCTCAAACAAATCAAATCAAATCATCATAGAATAAGATTAAGAACATAGGATAGTACCATGATCGAATGAATCAAATGAGAGTTCAAATTTCAATTTCATACATTCATATGTATAAGTCATTGAAACAATGAAAAGTATCACTATCAAGTATCATATCATATATCAAAATATTTAACCAAGCAAAGGCTGCAAGTTTCAACAAAATGAAAAGTTAAAGACTTAAAGTATCATATCATATATCAAGATTCAATTATCATTGTATCAATGTATCATATAATGTTAGAAGACTCAAAGTCTCAAACTTCGAAGTCAAAATGAAAACAAAAATAGTATGTTGCTACCCCTAATCTTGATCCACATCAAAGTCACTGTCACTGTCAACCTAAACCTCAAAGGTTGCATCATCCAACGGAATGCCAAGCAATCCTTGCGGTATGTCGTCCTCATCAACCTAGGTGGTGTCTTCGGGATTAATATCCCACCGTAAAGCTTGAGTTTGTTGATACTCTAGAGTCTTACGATCTGTAAGTTGCAGAGCACTATGCATAACCACTACTCCGCTCATTTAGAGGTAAGCCTATTCCTCTTTATGGAGTGGATAAAGCTATATGTAGACCAATTCCTCTCTGTAGCAGAGGAACTAGCAACCTGTGAGAGGAGATGAATGGTGTTTACCCTCTCGGGTGAATAGCTTAAAACAATAAGCAAGTAATGCAGAATAATGCCATAGATATCAGACAAGTATCAGATATGTTATTCCATTTATAATTCCTCTGTTGCAAGTTACATTCTGAAGTATATAAAGATACTAAGGGGGTGCGAGCGCCAACCGTTGCACCGCAACTACCACCCCGCGGTTGCCAACTAACCACAACAATTACACATAATTAACTAGTCCTATTTCCGTGTACAATAATGCGGCTAACATCATCCCCCCCAAAAAGAAAAGTCGTCTCCAGGTGACTTACAACAAAATGGAGAATACATGGAGCTCGCAAAACCCAGAATAAAAAACTAAGGGGGTGCAGAAGGCGTCCCTGATGAAGAAGGTGCCGGTGGTGGTGTAGCGATGGACGCCAAGCGCCCATAGAGCTCATATACTTGCTTTGTCCTCCTCTTTAGATCCTGTTCTGCGACCAGCTGCTGCTCCATAGCCGTCTTTACCATATAGGCTGCCTCCAACACCTCCTTATCCTTCTTGTCGACACTCTCCAGGGCATTGACCAATCGAGCCTCCAACAGCTCTCTGGATGCCCTCTCCTCTTCCAACTGTATCAGCAAGGCAGACTTCTCTGCTACTAAAGTGTCCATAGCTGTCTGGGTCTGTGCCATAGTAGCCTCAAGCTCTCGAAACTTGGTAGTCAGCTCGTCCCGAGCAGTTACTGCTGCCACCCGTAAAGCCTCAACTGTGGTTGCCGTTTGTTGTGTCCTCCGAAGCTCCAGATAACCTTCACGGAAGGCCTGCTCTACCTCTCTCACCAATGACTGCATCCGGGTCTCGCAAAGCCTCCAGCATCGCCAAGCTCTCCGTGTCAGGCCACTCGGTACGCTCAAAACACCTCTCAAACTCAGCTTGGCATTCGGTGCGCGCAAAGGTCAACAACCACTCCATTTGCTCAACCATGGTCGCATCGGCCTGGAGCGTGGCAGATGACACAAGCCGCTGTGCTCCTAGAGTCATCTCGGTAATGAACTGCTCCAACTCTGCACCCTGTTGACTTCCCATAGGCACCCCCATAGGCACCCCCTCTGCTCTGTACAGACTAGTTACTACCACCACAGGGGGTGAGGCAACCCTCTGAACCGCCCTGTTGCTCGGAGAACTCCCTTCCTCGAGATCAATGACATCCAAGGAATACATGGTCCACCGTGGGGATAGAGTGGCCTCTCCCGCAGGTGCCACGGGTGCCATTTGGTAACGGCTCAACCAGGTAGTGAGGTCATCACAAAGAGTGCCTGCTTCTGTTATTGCCTCCTGCATATATCCGGGCAACCTTGGCACATCCTGTCCTGTCACATCCGACACATCGTGCACCATGGAAGCCACTGGCACATCGTGGGCCATGGAAGTCTCTGCACTCGCCAAGGTCTCCACCCGTGGTGGTGTCATCGCTATCGTCACCCGAGGCTGCCCGAAGCTAGGAACTGGTACCGTGGTGACGACACTCACTGTCTTGACCGACTGCGACACCGCCAACTGACAAGTCTCCGGTTAGCGGGCTGGTCTAAAGTGGACCTGCACCTGCGACGCTAAAGTCGACCCTACTGTACCTGCTGACTCCACTACCCCCTCTTCAGGCAACTGGTCGCCTCTTCTCCTGCCAAGCGGAAGCTCCCTCCACTTACCTGGGAGGTGTTTGCCGATTCCTCCATGCTGCTATCTGCATCCTCCTCAGCCTCAGACTCTTCTGTGTTAGACTCCGCATCGGACATGGCGGCCTTCTTTCTTTTTGTGCCCAAATGTGCCTCTGTGCCATGTGCCAAGATGTCCAAGTGCGACCAATAGAATATGGGCAGCTGGTCTGGTGCAACACGCCCTTGCGGCTCCAATGGCCGGGGTGATCTGCGTGCGGACTGCGTCTAGGAATAATCCAATGGCGTGATGTGGCATGTAGAACTTCTTGTATTGCAGCGTCATGAACTCGTCCATCCTATCTGCCAATAGTGACGCCCAATCGTATACCACTCCATTGTGCAGCCCGTTCATCAACACTATCTGTGCAATGGCTATGTCCGACGCGTGGCTGGCACCTGTGAGGCGACTCTTCACCACCGACAACAGGCATCGCCATACTCCCTTGGCGAAAAATTGTTTCTTCACCCCTCGACTCTTGCCTGCACTCTTGAGGCTATCTTTTTCTCCCTGGGTGAGGTTATCGGGCAACATCAACTGCAGTAGTGTGGCACGATTTTTTGGAGATATTTTCTGTGAAGTGTCTATTTTTTTTTCCTTTCACCCCTGGTATGCCAAAAACCCTTGTGAACTCGCCTGCCGCAAATGACACGGTTATCCTCTGGTGTTGGTAATGAAATACGGACTGGTGGCGATGTCTGTCATAGCTGCCAATCATGGCACGCAAAGCCGCCTCAAAGTCCTTTATACAGAAAACTGGCATCTGAACGGCCCAGTGTACCTGTGCCTGGCGAAGGCTCTTCTTTATCAGATCATCGTGAGGTGTCTTCGCCCACCAGTTCCTACAGTCTATTCCATTCAAACCCTCGAACACAATATTATTTGCTGTTACCTCATCTTTGTCTTTTGTTGCCAAGGGTTTTGGCCGATGCTTCTTATTTTTCTGACCGCTGCTCATGGCGAGGCTGCCTGCAATGCGCACCCCAGATGGCAACACCCGTTTGCCTATTTGCCCTCCCTGCAATTTGTCTTCTAATGGCTGCAACCATTTTCGCCAATCTGCCTTGTTCTTATTTGTGTCCATTAGTCCCAGATTAATTCTTTAATCCTACTTTAAAAACCAAATCCATCTGCCACTTTTCTAAAAAGAATAGGGTTAAATTAATAACCCCGTGCCTCTTCCCGGATTACTATAGGTGTACGTTGTTTCCTTGCGCGGTTGGCTGCTAGGCGGGTGCGGGCTTGTGCAGGTGTGGGCTTGGGTGGGCATGTGCGGGTGCACGGTGTGTGCGGGCTGCGTGTCGTTTTTTTTTTCTCTTTGCTGTGGGGGGGTTTTATTTGTGCAGTGTGCAGTGACCACCGCACGGTGGCATCCACCGCCGGTGGCCCCACTTTTTTTTAAAAAAAATCCGTACGGTATGGTCATCGTACGGTCTTTTTTAAAAAAAAATCTGTACGGTGTGGTCATCGTATGACCCTTTTTTTTTTTTTTGATTTAGTCTATCAAGCATCCTGATTGGATTGTCCAGGCTCCCTCCGTTCATGGTAAACTTTTAATTTCGACTCGTTGACGACATCTGGTATCTCTTCCCTGTCCAGCGTCCACAACTTAATCGCCCCGTTCGTATTGACCTCGCATACCTTGAAGGGCCCTAGCCAACGCACTTTGAATTTCCCAGGTTTGATTTCGTTCCTTCCGTTGAATTTCAACACCAATTGCCCAGGAGTAAACTTCATTCGCCGGAGATTCTTGTCGTGCCAAACCTTCCGTCTTTGCTGGGCTGTCTCTGTCGCCCACTGAGCCATCATCCTTCATTCATCTAATTTGTTCAAAGCGTATAGTCTCTCTCTCAAGCTTTCCATGTCGCGAAGTCGATTATCGATGGCGATTCGGAGACTCGGCACCATGAATTCAACTAGTACCACGACTTCTTGTCCATACATTAGCTGGAAGGGAGTCTGTCCAGTAGTTAGCTTGTAAGTTGTTCGGTATGCCCAAAGTATCGATGGTAGGCGCTCCTCCCAGTCTTACTTCTCCACTCCGCAAGACTTGTAAATCACCTACATGATTATTTTATTGGTCGCCTCGGCCTGCCCATTCGCCCGCGGATAGTAGGGGCTTGATAAGGAGTGGAAGATTTTGAACTCCGTTGTTAGCAATCGGATTATGTGATTTACAAAATGTCCTCCTCTGTCACTTGTCAGTTGGATTGGAATCCCATACCGCGTAATAATGTGTTCATAGATGAATTTTGCTGTATTGACCGCCAAGTTGTTCGGTAAGGCCTGTGCCTCCACCCACTTGGTCAAGTATTTTGTTGCCACTACAATGTATCTGCATCGTCGGGCTCTACTTGGTTTTAATGGTCCGATGAAATCCAATCCCCATCTCTCAAATAGTTCCTAGGCATTCGATGGGTTGAGGGGCATAAAATCCCTCTTTAATGGCTGTCCGGCCCGTTGGCATGTATCATAGCTTGTCACCCACTCTCTGGCGTCATTATGTAGTGTCGGCCACCACACTTCTGCCAACAGAACTTTCCTGGCCGTGGTGTCGGGCCCCATGTGTCCACCTGCGGGCCCTTCATGTGCTTCCCTTAGGACGCCCTGAATTTCCTCTTCTAGGACGCATCGCCGTAGGATATGGTCGGGTCCCATTTTATACAAGAGGCCATTAATGAGTTGGAATGTCCTACTCCTCAATACCAGTTTCCTTCTTTCTCCTGGTGGCATCTCCCTCGGAAACTGTGATGTCGACAAGTATAACCCCACGCCTGTGTACCAGGCAGGGAGGACCGTGATGCGAAATAAGTGAGCGTCTGGGAAATCTTCGTTCACTACTTCGCTGGTTCTCCTGACTGCATTCTCGATAGCTGGTCAACTATCACATTGCTCTTCCCGGGTCTTACGATAATGTTGAATGTAAACTCCTGTAGCAATAGTAGCCATCGGCTGATTCGTCCTTGGATAATTGGCTTGTTTACCAAGTACATTAACGCCTGGTGGTCCACATAAAATGTGAACGGGGTGGCCAGCAAGTAATGTCGAAATTTCTGGACGGAGTACACCATCCCGAGGGCTTCCCTTTCTGCGGTGCTATAATTTTTCTCTCCCTTCGACAAGAGTTTGCTTGCAAAGTAGATCGGGTGATCTAGCCCGTGATCGCCAACCTACGCCAGTGTGGCCCCTATGGCAAAATTGGATGCGTCAACGTGTATGTGGAACTCTTTGTCCCAGTCAAGATATGTTAGGATTGGCGCACCCACCAACCGTGACTTCAGTTCTTGGAAGGCCTCTTCCTGATCTGTCCCCCGTGTGTACCGTTCACCTTTCCTTGTCAGCTTGTCCAGAGGGCAGGATACTCGAGCAAAATTTTTGATAAATCGCCTGTAATACCCTATGTGTCCCAGGAAGGATTTGACTCCCATGACATCTGTCGGTGCCTCCATTTCCACTATCACCCGAATCTTGTCTGGGTCAGTCTTGAGTCCAGCCTTACACATTATGTGTCCTAACAACTTCCCTTGAGGCACCATGAATTTGCATTTTTTGGGATTGAGTGCTAGGCGAGCTCGCCTGCGTCTCTCCATGCATTCGCCAAGTGCGGCCAAATGTGTATCTTGGTTACTGTAGATGGACCAGTTGTCAAGGAACGCCCTGAAGTTCCCTACTGACATCTTTTCAAATATGTGAAGGATTATCCGTTGAAATGTCGTTGGCGCGTTGCATAATCCGAACGGCATTCGATTATATGCGTACACGCCATCCTCCACTATGAAGGTGGTTTTTAATTTGTCCTCTTTGGCAATGGATATCTGGTTATACCCAGAAAATCCATCCATAAATGAATAAATTTCATGACCGGCCACTTCCTCCAAGATGCTATCCGTAAATGGTATTGGAAACGGGTCTTTTAAGGTGACCGCATTAAGGCATCTGAAATCCACGTAGATTTGGATCTGGTTTGCCTCCTTCTTAAGGAATATCACTATGGGCGACACCCACTCGCTGGTTTGCACATTAAAAATAATCCCGACTTCGAGCATACGTTCAATTTCATCATTCACTCTCGCTGCATAGTTTTTATTCATTCTGTACGGCCTCTTCCGTATAGGTACGGCCGCCGGTACGAGTGAAATTTGGTGTACGCATAGTTCTGGCGGCACCCCTTTGAGGTCCTTATACGTCCAAGTGAATACATACTTGTATTCCATGAATATTTTAAACGTGGCGGCTTTCAGGATTGGATTCCAGTCGTCGCCAACCAGGATGTTCCTTGGCTTTGCTTCCGTGCCGAGGTTTGTAGGTTTTACAGACTCTTCTTACCGAATTGGTTTCATCATGTCAAACCTCTGTGCTGGTACTTCGTTGATCGGGGCATCCCCTTTGGTGTATTCCCTGTACGCTGGCAGAAATTCGTTCTCGTCCGGTTCCTCGTTGACCTGCAACATGTTGCACCCATACAACAGCTCGTAGTCCTCCATTTGCCAGTGGAAGAGCCCATTAAGGGAATCGGTCTCGTCCTCGGAACATCCTTGGATTCCCAGGACGCCTTCTTCGTTCAGATCCCTTGCGTACTTTCCTCCGTCAACTCCGCCCTCGCCGTTTGATTCCGATTTTGACGCAAGTTCTTCACTCACAAGTTGTGTTTTCAGGTTGATAATAAATTTTCGCCCGACTTTCTCCATTGACAACGTGTTACGCTTCCAGTTGTGATTCACTCTGGTTGCCACCAACCACACTCTGCCCAGAATGGCGTCGTATCCTTTCTTGGCGAGCGGAATCACCACGAAGTCGAGGACAAATGGTTGTGTCCCGATGGTCACTTGTTGGGCCATGAGCGTTCCAAGGCGTTTGATACCATGTTGATCCGCTCCCAGTAAGTTGAAGGTTGACGGCCATAGTGTCGGCTTGCCAAGCTGCTTCCAGGTTTCTTCCGGAAGCACATTCATTCTGGACCCGCCGTCGACAATAGTGTGTCAAAATGGTGCCAAGTATTCCCATTTCTACCACCACCGGGTGCCGACCACTGTATAGTGTCACAACCAATGGGTCTGTAGGTGTTCCGGCGGAAACATCCATATTTCGGGTCGCCTGACTATGCAGAGTTACTTGTACCATACGTAGGAGTGCCGTACATAATTGCGGCATCGTTTCCAGGAGGTCCTTTATCTTCATAGGTACTTCAATCTGCAACATTTGCTTCAGGATATTTTCCTTGGCCTCAGAGTGGAAAGTACTTGCCGCTTCCTGGGTGTTCCCTTGTGCCAACATTTCCTTCGCTACTTCAGCCTTCGCCTCCAGCGCCCGCTGCTTCTCCGTGCGGGGGTCCGGGTATGTGGCCTTCTTTGCCTGTGACCGTGTGATTGCCAATACCCGTTCCTCCGTCTTGTCAATGTTGAGCAAGTTCACTCCAGACTTTGGGCGAGTTCCATCATCGTGGTCTCCAGGCCCACACCACTTGCATAGTTTTTGTGGAGTTTCTTTTGAGGTGCATTCCCTGGCGAAGTGGCCCCATTGATTGCAGGCTCGGCACTGGATCATTGGCCGTCCCTTTTCATCATATTGGATTCGGCTCCTATTACTATTATTGGTCTTCCCCCCCCGCCGGTTGTTTCGGTATCCGCCGGATGATGCACTATTGTTGGTGGTTTGCGAAGTTTCGACGGCCGGCTGCTCTTGCGTGAAGAGAACTTGTTGGCTCTTGGTTTTCATATTGTAGGGACATTCCTTTGTCAAATGTCCCGCAATCTGACAAATGTCACAAAAAGCCTTCTTGGGGCAGGACCCCTTAGTGTGTCCGTCACTCCTACAGTCGGTACACCACACGTCGTTTTCTTCAGTCTTACTTGTACTCGCCTTCATGGCTTTGAATTCTTTCAGCATTCGTTCCATGTCCTTTCGGAGAGCGTGCACCTTTTTACTCGATTGGCCACTGCTGCTGCTTTCCCCGTCAGAGTCTTGATCATCGTCAGATGAATATTTATATCTTTTCTTCTTCTTTGATGTTTTGTATTCGCTCTCTAGGTCCATAGCCCTATTATAGGCGTCGTCATATGACGTCGGGGGTACAATTTTCATCTTTTTTCGTAGGGAGGATTTCAATCCTTCAACGAACCATCGTTTCTTCAATCCCTCTGCTGGTTGGCTTTCCATTTTACCCAGCAATTCCTTCAGCCTCCTGCTGTATCCTCGTACTGTCTCCTTGGTACCTTGTTTGGTACTGTATATCTCCGTGACAATTTTATTGTCATCACGGAGCAATCGGAACTCCTCCGTGAATTCCTTCTGTAGATTGGCCCACGTGGCCACTTTTTGCTTGTCCACATTGGAGTACCAATCTATGGCAACTCCACGTAACGTGGCTGGGAACTGCTGTACCCAGTCATCTTGGTTTGTCACTCCATTGGCGGACCAAATGGTTTCACATGTATGGCAGTGCCGTAAGGGGTCTTCCTTGCCATCCCTTGTGAACTTTGGCAATTTTTGTTTACTCGCCATCCCGGGTCATCTTCCTAGGGGCGGCTGTGCCTGTGTCTGTGACCTTGCGTTGCTTCCTCCGGTGGCGCCGGTGGTGTGTCCTGCGTGGGCGACTGGAGGTACGGTGTTTTGCCTGTCGTGTGTGGCACCTACACTTGTACGATTGCCCTCCCCTTTGCTCTCACTTACGCCCACTCTTGGTTCCCATTGGTGATCTTCACTCCGTGGTGTAAGGGATAAGTTTCTAAACTGATCCCGAGTCTCCTCGACTAGATTTCGCCGTAACCTTGTTTCTTCCAGAAACTCTTCATGGCTCCGCGTCCTACGATGCTCTGGCGACGCGAAGAAATTTCCGTCGGCTTCTGCACCCTCCGTGACACCTCCTTGGTTCCCCTCGGGCCACCCTTCGGCAGGTCGTCCTTCGGCAAGTTGCCTCAGCCTCCGTCTACGTTCTACATGTTGCTCCAGAATCAAGGCCCTTTGCGCGGCCTCCCACTCGTCTATTTCTGCTTTCTTATTTCTATCTTTATTCAAAAGGTTGGGCATTAATTGCCATACATTTGCATACTTCACAATACATAAACAAAAATACGTCTTTATTAATTCATTTGTCGGATACAATCTTGTGTCAATGACATTTTTATTTAAATATATAAAGTTCAAGTTTCAATTCCCTCCTGGCCTGGCGCCATCCCGTTCCGCTTCCCGTCGGTTGTTGTCTTTGTACTGTTGTAGGATTCGTTGGCGTCGCTCTTCTTGGGTAGTCTCCTCCAGGCAAGCTTGTTGTGCCAGCGATGCTTGTGCAAGTAATCGGGGAAGATGGTTTATTAGCTGATTTACTACCGGGCTCACCTCCAACACTGTCCACACGGCACTAGGTGGGATTTCCGCCTCCGCCGCCTCTCGTCGGACGTAGGTCTGGATGGCTACCTGGAGAAAAATTGAAAATTCTCTTGTTGCCGTATCTTCTCCTGTGTAAAGTTCTGTTCGCGCGCCGTCGGCCCTTGGGTTTATTTCACCAACGGGTAGGCCCATCGTGTTCGTGCGCCATCCGCGTCTTCCGTTCCCGAGTACGTCTAGGCAGCGGCGCCAAATGTTTACCCTCTCGGGTGAATAGCTTAAAACAATAAGCAAGTAATGTAGAATAATGCCATAGATATCAGACAAGTATCAGATATGTTATTCCATTCATAATTCCTTTGTTGCAAGTTACATTCTGAAGTATATAAAGATACCGAGGGGGTGCGAGTGCCAACCGTCGCACCGCAACTACCACCCCTCGGTTGCCAACCAACCACAACAATTACACATAATTAACTAGTCCTATTTCCGTTTACAATAATGCAGCTAACAAATGGAAAGTGACCTCAACTTTGATGCATTTGACCCATGCCATTGCCATCATCCAACAAGGCTTTTCTATGCCATTATTGCTGTATTCGTCTTGGTCTCCATTGTGCTAAAGTTTGGACCATCAAGATTTGTGAAGGCAACCCATTGCTCATGAAGTCTACTAGATTCCTCAACTGAATACATCTTTTTAAGGGCCTTTATAATCCCACGTCTCACTTGGGCATCCTCATTAGGAGCGCACCTTCCAGGCCTAGGCTCATACCATTTTGGGTTTAGTGTAAAGGTTGCCATATGAAGTGGAGTGTTCATAGCATTCCACCTCCACATGAAAATTGACCGAATGTACTCATATAAGTCCAACGACTTATCGTGAGCCAAAATTATCTCCTCCATCTTCAGAATCATGTTGTCAACAATCTGATATATCTCTCCAAGGCTAGGAGAGTCCGTATCAGCATATCTAATGACATCTACAATAGGAGAGATGATGGAGCAAACATATTTGAAATAAGAATAAGAACACAATGTTAAAATCAGAATTTTTTTAATTAAATGGCTGAAAATTATAATTTTTTTAATGACAATCAGAAATTTAAATATTTGAAATTGAAAGAAATTTCTGATTTTTAATTAAATATGACAGTCAACATGTCTTATCTCACAATGGACCACCAATTGTCAAAAAGGATCCGCTGTTTTATGGCTTTTCCTTCAGGAGTGTTTGTTGTAGGCCATCTGTAGGCCATCTATTCCACTCTGAATTCACTACCATCATCTAGAGAATCATGCACCTCAACCGTCCTCTCTAACAAAATGTTGTAACTAGCATATCTTGTCTGTACAAGTTTGAGAAATTCCTTCTTTGAAAACATCCTGGAGAGAGCAAGTGAGGTGTGGTGGTTGCAAATGAACATTTGAATATCTCTACCCTGTGTCACCACTTCGTTTGCCCAATCCAATTTCCCCATATCCTTAAATGCATTGTTTGATGCATGAACACAAAATGGAGTCCAAAAGATGTGCTTGTAAGCACCCTTCACCATCAAACCAGCCAATTTGCACACATGTGCTGAATCGGTGATCACCTAAGCAACATTTGAGGGCCCAACCTCCTCTATGGCCTCTCTTAGAATGCTAAAGTGAAAATCTGCATCCTTTCATTTCCTTAAACAAATGACTCTAAGAAAATAAGATCCGGCTGTGCATGTGACCATGATGTTGATGAGTGGCCGATGACTAATATCGGTCCACCCATCCATCACAAGGGAACAACCACTCTTCATCCAAGTACACCTCATATCGTCCATCACCAAACTCACCTTCAAATATGCTTTGTCAAGGAGGGTAGTGCGTAGTTTATGATCTCTAGGGGTATAAAAGAGGGACCAATATTACGTGCGTCTTTCATCTTTTTCTTGAAGTAAGGAGAACGGGCCACATGAAATGGGATGGCATGGGCACAAAAGAAATCAGCAACAAAACTCTCTGCCAATTCCCATGCTTGCACATTGAACAAATTTGTAACTGACATTGGCTGTTCACTATCACTAGCCTTCCTCTTTCCTTTTTCCTTTTTAATTTTTTTGGCTCCCACACTATGAATGTCACTATCACTAGATGACATAGGGTGAACACTATGAGTAGATGGCTGTGAGGGCTGAGGCATTGCGAAGGGCAGACCTTTAGACTTGCATTAAACCTCCATGTGTAATCTATAACACTAATGTTGCATCCTCCTTTAGATTTTTACAATATTTAACTCCTTTGCCCATAGCACCCAAGAAATGAGACCACAACCTTGTGTAGCTCCCTCTAATTTCACCTTCGCATACATGGCACTTATACACCCTACTTCCACCCGAATTTTTCCTTTTGGCATCTCTGGGAAGAACAAGGCAAAGTAGAGGTTTTTAAGGGTTAAAAGGGCCTTGTGCAAACGGTTTTAAGACAGATGAAGGGATTTCGAATTTGTTAGGTTCATGTGTTGAATCACCCCCAACACTTCCACTATCACCCCCAATTTCAACTTCTTCCCCTTCCCATTCTTCATCACTACCATCACGCCTACTGTTGTCACTCATGTTTAATGAGTGAAACTACTATATAATGCAAGCTCAAAATTCTGAAATATAAGAAAAATAAAATAAAATCAGACTTTTTTTCTTGAAACTATGAAAAAAAATTAAAAAATGTAAAACAAAACCATTATGATTATCATTAAACGAAATATGGAAGCATGGACTTACCTTCAATGCTCCAAATCTGAAATTTAAACCCTCCAAATGGCAAATCCAAATAGTCTTGCTGTTGCTTCTTAAATTTTCTTCTCTCCTTCATACCCTAGGTGAAGTCTTGAGTCTATGCTTGAGCAATAAACTTCACACTTCACAGTCTTCTTTTCCCTTGCTCAGACGGAAAAACCCTTTCACACTTCACTAGTTCACAGTCTTTCTCTTCCCTTGCTGAGATAGATAACTATTTTGTAGTGTTGCCTTGAGTGAAAGCTTCGTCAATAATAAATGGCAAAGGCTCTTTTTTTCTTTCTTTTAAAACTGACTTATATCGATATAATATGACATATTGATATCATATGAATATGATATCGATATTAAAAATAATATTGTTTTTAATCGCCTTCAATATTATTATTATTATTTTTTTAATTGCTTTCCTTAAATTTTTAATATCAGCGATCTTTCATTAAAATAAAAATTTAATAATAAATATGAAAATATCATTGGAATGAAAAGTAAATTTTATAAAAAAATTGTTTTCTAAATGTGTCTACCGTCGAAAAGGGCCATTCATCCCTAAGATGGTTGGGGGATGGCTTGGGCGTGCCCAACCGTGCCGAGGATGGTTAACAATACCCGACAAAAAAGTTGACCTTTTTTGAGTTTCCGGTATGGTTTCCGAAAATTTTCTTGGATCGAGGACAGCTTGGAAACGTTTCTGACCATCTCCCCGTCCCCATGACCGTTCCTATTTTCAGAATGTGTTTGCCGAGCAATGTTCTTGAGATTGACGTGGGATCCAGGGATTTGGTTTCAGCATGAGCGAGGACTGTAATGTCCCCCACCTAGGTGACAGGCAGTTGAGCTGGGATTGGCCTATCATCTGGTTCCCTTAGGCTAGTGGAGTGGAAAGGGGACCCATATTGAGGCTTGTGGAGCCACACAGGGGCTTTATAAGCCATTCTAGACAGTCTGAGGCAGTCTCCTAATTTTAGGAGGGTGATCTATTTTTTAGGGATTGATTGGGAGTTGATCGCAACATAGCGGGGGAACCCAGGGACCATTTGGGAGGTTTTGGTTGCAGTTCCCATTTTTAGGGAATATCCCTATTTTTTAGGAAGTGTAATGTCCCCTTCTCGATGATGTGCTTTCAATGGTATATTGGCCTATTCGTGAGACCTGCAGGCTATGTGGAATGAAGAATTAGGGTTTCAAATGTTGGTGAGGCGAGAACTTACTATTTTTAGTAAGTTAGGGGTTGGCTGTTTGGATGATGCTGTCCTATTGAGATTTCCATGCTCTGTCACTGGGTGCGAAGATCATGCTTTTCAGAGCAGTAATTCATGACTTACTATTTTTAGTAAGTGGCAGTATGGAGTATTTCTATTTTTGGCAGTGGACAGGGTCCTGGTCCTGCAACAGTTCTTTGGTCTTCTTTATTCCGCTTCATCCTGGTTTCTGTTAATGATCAGTATGGGAGTCATAAGTAATTTAATTAAATATTATTTCCTTGTCAAAGGTTTAATATTTAAATATTTGCAGTTACTGATTAATTGTTGAGGATGACTTAGGGAAAAATAATTAATTGATATTCATGTGTTATTTCCTAAGTCAAAGGGCGAATTTCTTGGTGGCAATTTAGGAGGATTAAACATCTTTTGTTTAATGTTTAATATTGCAGAAGACGCCACCTAAGGCAAAGTTCAAACTTGCCCAGGAAAGGTAAGTGGGCGCCATGTTGGTGGGAGACATAAGGCGAAATGAAAGTGAATTTGAATGGAGTTTGGGCGCCATTTGCATTTGCATTCGGGGAGGCGTGAAGTTATAAATATGAGCCTTGGGCTCTCATTTTGCTATCTTGAAAATTTGCATCGTGATGTTGCCGGATTGGCGTTTGAACTTTGAAGCTTCGGAGTGCGGCTCCCTAGTGTTTTCCAGTTTCGTACTTGAGATATAGTGCCTAGCTGCGTGCTGTAATCTATGATACTTTCATTGCATATTTCAGTGTTTTTGGAGTTTGGAGTGATTTCTGGAGTTGTTGGTTTCCCTGTGGCTGAAGCACGTTTTTGATCACACCTCTCTACCTGCGTGACTGGTCATTCTGGGTATTGGTTCAATCATCCTTCTTGCTGTTGGCTGTTGGCGGCATTATTGTACACGGGAATAACATTAGTTAATTATGTGTGATTGTTTTGGTTAGTTGGCAACCGAGGGGTGGAAGTTGCGGTGCGACGGTTGGCGCTCGCACCCCCTCGATACCCTTTTATACTCCGGAATGTAACTTGTAAAAGACACTGAGGAGGAATAGAACATCTGTTACACTTGTCTGATATTTACGGCTTTATTTTGCATTATGTCCTTTATGTCTTAAGTTATTCACCCGAGAGGGCAAACATTTGGCGCCATTGCCTAGACGAACTCGGGAACGGAAGACACGGATGGCGCACAGACACAATGGGCCTACCCGTTGGTGAGGTGAACCCGGAGGCCGACGACGCGCAGACAAAATTGTACACAGGAGAAGACACGGCAACACGAGAATTCTCGATTTTGCTCCAAGTGGCCATTCAGACATAGGTTCGACGAGAAGCAGCGGAGGCAAAAATTCCACCAAGTGCTGTGTGGACAGCGCTGGAGGTTAGCCCGGCAGTAAACCGGTTGATGAACCACCTCCCCCGGTGCTTGCACAGGCATCGCTGGCACAACAGGCTCGCCTGGAGGAGATTGCCCAGGAAGAGCGACGACAACAAATCCTGCATCGCTACGAAGAGAACAGCCGACAGGACACGGAAAGAGATGGCGACAGGCCAGGAGGGAATTGAACTGTGAACTTCTTATTTTCAAATAAAAGTGTCATTGACACGAGTTGTACTTGAGCAGATGAATTAATAAAGACATGTTTTGATTAAAGAATTGAGAGTTATGGAAATGTGCGACAATTAATGCCAAACCTCTTGAATAAAGATAGAAATAGAAAACCAGAAACGAACGAGTGGGAGGCCGCGCATAGGGCTTTGATTCTGGAGCAGCAAGTAGAACGTAGACAGAGGCTGAGGCAACTTGCTGAAGGACGACCTACCGAAGGGGGGCCCGAGGGGAACCAAGGAGGTGTCACGGAAGGTGCAAAGGCCGACGGAAATTTCTACGCGTCGCTAGATCATCGTAGGACGCGGAGCCACGAAGAATTCTTAGAAGAAACAAGGTTACGGCGAAGTCTAGTCGAGGAGACTCGGGATCAGTTTAGGAACTTATCCCTCACGCCATGGAGTGAAGATCACCAACGGGAAGCAGGAGTAGGAGCGTGTCAGAACGCAGGGGAGGGCAACAGTACGGGTGTAGGTGCCACACGCGACAGGCAAAACACCGTACCTCCAGGACACACCACCAACACTACCGGAGGTAGCAGTGCAGGGCCACAGACACAACCACAGACACAGCCACAGACACAGACACAACCGCCTCCAGGAAGACGACCAGGGATGGCGAGCAAACAAAAGTTACCAAAGTTCACAGGGGACGGCAAGGAAGACCCCTTACGGCATTGCCGTACATGTGAGACCATTTGGTCCGCCAACGGAGTAACAGACCACGATGACTGGGTACAGCAGTTCCCAGCCACGTTACGTGGAGTCGCTATAGATTGGTACTCCGATATAGATAAGCAAAAAGTGGCCACATGGGCAACCCTACAGAAGGAATTCACGGAGGAGTTCCGGTTGCTTCGTGATGACAACGAAATTGTGACAAAGATATATAGTACCAAGCAAGGTACTAAGGAGACAGTACGGGCATACAGTAGGAGATTGAAAGAACTCTTGGGTAAAATGGAGAGCCAGCTTGCTGAGGGCTTAAAAAAACGATGGTTCGTGGAAGGATTGAAATCCTCCCTACGGAAAAAAATGAAGATTGTACCCCCGACATCATACAACAACGCCTATAACAGGGCGATGGATCTAGAAAGCGAATACAAAACATCAAGGAAGAAGAAGAGTAATAGATATTCATCTGACAATGATGAAGATTCTGACGGAGAGAGCAGTAGCAGTAGCGGATCGGGTAAAAAGGTACACGCGTTCCAGAAGGACATGGAACGAATGCTGAGAGAATTCAAGGCCATGAAAGGGAGTACAAGTAAGACGGAAGAAACTGAAGTATGGTGTACAGACTGCAGGAGTGATGGACACACAAAGGGTACTTGCCCGAAGAAGGCATTCTGTGAGATTTGCCAAATGATGGGACACTCCACCAAGGAGTGCCCATACAATATGAAAACCCGAAGCCCAAACCAGGTGTTGTTCACAGAACAGGCCACAACATCCGCACCAGCGGGTACGGGCCAACAGACTAACACAACGGCATCATCTGGAGGATACCGGGATAATAGACGTGGCGGCGGCCGAAGAAACAATAACAATAACAACAATAAAAACCAGATCCAGTACGATGCCAAGGGCCGACCGATGATTCAATGTAGGGCCTGCAATCAGTGGGGACACTTCGCCTGCGATTGTACGAAGGAAGCCAACACTCAGCACCTCTGCCGATGGTGCGGGCCAGGCGACCATGAGGACGCAAATTGCCCGAAGCCTGGTGTACACCTTCTAAACATAGAACCTACGAAGGCAGAAGTATTGGCAATCACAAGGGTGCAGGCTAAAAAGATTGCCTACCCAAATCCCCACACAGAGACCGAGAGAGTACGGGAGGCCAGAGACGAGATCACAAAAGAAATGGCCACACAAGGACAAAACAGTCACCAGATAGCAAGTCCACCACGGACGAAGGGAGAAGAGGAAATCTTACGGCAAATCTTGCAGGTAGAGGTACCGGTGAAAATTCAAGACCTCCTGGAGAGTATGCTGCAGCTAAAAACGGCTATTTTAAACTCTGTACTCCCACAAGTAAAAATGGAGGAGGTCGTGCACCCCACAACCAACTCCGCGTTTAGGGAGGCCACGAACCTCGCGGTCGACCCCATGTTGTTGGTAGTCAACAGCGGACGCCACCCGGCGGTGGTAGAAATGGGTATACTGGGGACCACCCTAACAGACACAATTGTGGACGGAGGGTCAGGAGTAAATGTACTCCCAGAAGCGACATGGAAAAAGCTGGGAAAGCCTACGTTGTGGCCCCCTACGTTCAACCTACTAGGGGCAGACCAACATGGGATTAAACCCATTGGTACCCTCATGGGCCAGTAGGTGATGGTCGGCACCCAGCCATTCGTGCTGGACTTTGTGGTAATCTCCTTAAAGCAGAAAGGATATGATGCCATCCTGGGGCGGGGGTGGCTCATCGCAGCCAAAGCGAACCATAACTGGAAGCGGAATACCCTTTCTTTGGAAAACGTCGGGAGGAAGTACGTAATCGATCTCCGTACGCAGATGGTGAGCGAGGAGTTAGCCTCTTCCTCCGACGAGGAGTCCGAGGGACACCAGTTAGCGGAGGGTGGAAATAGATGCCGCATGGAGCCCAGTGATGAAGGGGTGTTAGAACTGGAGGCATGCTCAGGGGACGATGGGGACTCCTTGAATGGCCTCTTCCATTGGCAAATGGGAGATTATGAACTATTTACACCATCGTGCAACGTATTGAGCATCGAAGAAGAACCAGAGATATTTCCACCAGAATATGGCGAGTATAAGGAAGGGGAGGCAGCAGTGAATGAGGCGCCGGCACACCAATTCCTGAAGGGGGAGCCTATTAAGTATCAGGAAGCCACGTTAAAGGAAATGAATCTCGGGGAGACAAGTGACCCCAAGATCATCCTGGTTGGAGATGATTGGAATTCAGTGTTGAAGGCCGTAGCCTTCAAAATTTTCCTGGAATACAAGGATGTCTTTGCATGGACATACAAGGACTTGAAGGGCGTTCCCCCAGAGCTATGTGTGCACCGAATAACGTTGGTACCAGGAGCCCAGCCGGTGAGGAAGCGGCCGTACCGAATGAACAAAAATTATGTTGTACGGGTGAATGACGAAATTGAGCGGATGTTGGAAGCAGGCATAATCTTCAGAGTACAGACAAGCGAATGGGTGTCCCCCATTGTGATTTCCCTCAAGAAAGAGGCCAATCAGATCCGGATCTGTGTAGACTTCCGGTGCCTAAACGCTGTCACTGTTAAAGACCCGTTTCCCATATCCTTCACAGACAACATCTTGGAGGAAGTAGCTGGACATGAAATCTATTCCTTCATGGATGGATTCTCTAGTTACAACCAGATATCCATCGCGGAGGAGGATAGGTTGAAAACAACTTTCGTGGTGGAGGACGGCGTGTACGCATACAACCAAATGCCCTTCGGTCTAAGCAACGCGCCTGCCACCTTTCAGCGTATCATCTTGCACATCTTCGACAAGATGTCAGTGGGGAACTTCAAAGCATTCCTGGATGATTGGTCTATTTACAGCGAACAGCACATCCACTTAAAAACTCTTGGAGAATGCCTGGAAAGGTGTCGGAGGGCACGGTTGGCCCTCAACCCGAAGAAATGTAGATTCATGGTACCACAGGGAAGATTGCTGGGACACATTGTGTGTAGAGAAGGATTGAAAACGGACCCAGACAAGATTCAGGTAATAGTAGAAATGGAAACTCCGACGGATATCACAGGTGTAAAGTCCTTCCTTGGTCATGTGGGGTACTACAGGAGGTTCATCAAGAACTTCGCTGAGGTGTCCCACCCGTTGGATAAGATGACAAGGAAAGGGGAACCATACATTTGGGCAGAGCCACAGAGCAAGGCCTTCGAAGAGCTGAAGACAAGGTTGATGGCAGTGCCCATACTGGCATACCCTGTAATGTCCCCTTCTCATTGATGTTCTTTCAGAGGTCCATTAGCCTATTCCCGAGACCCGTAGGCTAGGTGAAATGAATAATCAGGGTCTAGCATCGATGAAACGAAGACTTACTATTTTTAGTAAGTCAGGGGATGACCGTTCTGGTGCCATTGTCCGACCGAACACTCCTTGCTTTGCCTCTGGACGCGATGATCATATTTTTCTGAGCATTAATTCTTGACTTACTAGTTTTAGTAAGTGGCTGGGTGGCACATTTCTATTTTTGGCAGTAGTCAGGGGTTTGAATTCTGCAGCAGTTTGTGGTCGTCTGGGTTCAGTTTCATCTTGGAGGTGATAATAATCAGTGCGGGAGATATTTGCAACATAATTAAATATTATTTCCTTTCCTAAGGTTAATATTTAATTAATCTATTTATTGGATGCTGGTTTATTAAATTTGGGATTAATGCCTGTTTAATCCTAAGTTTGGGCGAAATTCAATTATTTTATGGGATGTGAAATGTTTTTTTTAAAAGGGATATTATTTCACTTTACTTCGCCATTTTGTGCCTAAGTGTCCAACGTGGGTCCTCCCCTCTCTTGGGCGTGACTTTTGACTTAGGGTGTTGGGCGCTACTCTTGGGTCCACATGAAAGTGGAATGAAATTCAAATGCAAGCGTGGAATTTGGTGGGATGTCATTTGGATTTGAAGAATGAAGTTATAAATATGAGGCTTGGGTTCCCATTTGGACCATCTTGAAAATCTGTAATGTTATGCTGCCGGATTGGCGACAGAACTTGAGGCTTCGGAGTGCGTCTCCCTAGTGCGACCCGGTTTCGTACTTGAAATACAGTACCTAGCTGTGCCTTGTATTCTCCTATCGCTTTTAGAGCTTTGCCATAGACATCTTGGTGTTGCAACGATTCTGGACTTGCTGGTTTTGCCTGTGGCTGAAACACATTTTTGCTCACATCTCTCTGCTGGAGCATCTGATAGTTATGGGTATTATTCCTATCTTCCTTCCCAGCACTGGCAAATAAGTTTGTAAGTTTTTAGCACATTTGTTTGAGTATTGATTTAATTATGCAAAATCGAAATTCCTAGTCTAGGCGTGGGTTTTTTGGGTTGCATTGGGATGCGTGCAAAATAAAAAGAGGGTTGTTTGGGGTGTGGCTGTGATTGGTTGTCATTGTATTGGATGTATGGTGGGATTGGGCTTGATTTGAGTCAATTCGGGTAAAAATTGAGTGAGTTATGAGTATTTTCATGTTTTCATGGGCTGCTGGAACTGTACTTTCAGCCTGCAGAGCAGTGTAACAGAAAATTACAGTATTGTGTAGAAATCTGCAGTTAATCTTCTCATCTCATCTCCATATTGTAAGGATTGTTTCAGTAGTACTGAGTATCCCATTCTATCTGCTTATTTTGTAATTCCCACTGCATAAGTGGAAGAGGCTGGCTTGCCGCCTTCTCAGTTTTGTAATTCAGTTTTCTTTGATAAATAGTCCTCCCGCTGAAAAATGCGGTAGAGTGATGTTTTAATGTAATGTCCTCCCGCTGAATAAGTGGTCGAGTGATAAAGTTCAATGTTTTGGTCCTCCCGCTGAAATATGCGGTAGAGTGATTGTTAATGTAACGTCCTCCCGCTGAAATACGCGGTAGAGTGATTGTTAATGTAATGTCCTCCCGCTGAAATACGCGGTAGAGTGATTGAACTTCTATTTCTTGTAATATTTCCCTTGGTCGGTTTACCGCCAAGAAGTTTAGTTTCTATCCTGCTGGATAAGCAGAAGGGGATGGCTTGCCGCCCATGCAGTTGTAATGTTCAGTTTGTTTATTGATGCTGACGATCCCCGGAACACCGTATGCTCTCACCCTCCCAGTCTGGGCTCTCGGTGAACAAAAGGTGTAAGGGTTCCCTTTAGTTGTTTTGCTTATTACTCTAACCTTAACGGGTAATTGTTGTGGATGAATTGCTATTGGCCTGAAAAAACAAAAAAAAAATAAGTGGGATATTACAGTGGTATCAGAGCTGGTTTTCCTGCCAGCCTGTGAGAGTCAGTGGGTTCAGAAGTCTCCATGAGTGACAGAGACGTCAGACACTACAACAGAGAACAGAAGAGACAACAGTTTCAGGTTCCTATAGTGCCCGAAGAGGACACATTTTCAGAAGTACTGAGGAATAGAGGGAAGAATTTAGATACCTCAGATTCAGTGGATTCAATGGCAGATAAGACTGCAGAAACAAATGAGGCACCCGACAAGAAGGCAGAGAGGCAATTCAATGCCATGATGGACATGATGTCATTATTGCTGTCAAAGCTCAACCAGAACGTTGTTGGGACCCCTAATCAGCCCAACAATGGACCGGAAGCCAGCACTTCTAACATTCCTGTAAGCAATGGAAATGGGAGCAATAACGGGAGTAACAATGGAGGTTCAGCCCCAAGGCCTTTACAACCTGTCTTTTTGCCCAAAGAAGTACAACAAGCTGAAACAGAGATACCCACAGCTGATGAGATAAGAAATAGCTACATGGAGTATGCTTCCCTTCCTGGTGAGATCCGAGATATACTAACTCTGGATCAATTCATGAATCAGAAAATGAAAAGAGGACTGAGGAATGACTACAAGTCTGCTGCCCCAAGAGATTTCCAGCAAGCTCTTGGAAGAGTGACCTTAGCACACTTTGATGGGAGCGCTAAGGGTACTGCTAGAGCATGGGTACAGAAGTTGGACAATTACTTGTCCTTGAGACCGATGCCGGAGGAGGATGCCATCAAGTTTGCTACCTTGCACTTGGATGGAGTGGCCCACGAATGGTGGTACCATGGGTTGGTCACCCTTGGTCACAACTTAGTCACCACCTACGCTGATTTCACCAACAAGCTAATTGAGAGATTTGACACCAGGGATCCAGAGGTGAAGTTTAGAGAACTTGCACAACTAAGGCAGCAAGGTTCCTTGGACACTTACGTGACTGAATTCCAAAACCTGTCAGTCATGGTGAGTAGCATCTCAGAGAAGCGACTGGTTGTCCTTTTCACTGAAGGACTTGAAGAACCATTGAGAGGATGGGTCAAAGCTTTTGATCCGCCCACACTGGCAGAAGCTATAAAAAAATCCAGAAGTATGGAGTTGGCTGCCCCTAAGAGTAAAATTCAGTCCAAGCCTTTCCCTTTCAGAAAGGATAAAAAGAAGTTCGCTAATCAGACCAAGAGGTTCCCTCCGCGAATGGATGATGGGCTCCGTCAAGAGCTCCGGAGAAAGAATCTATGCTATTCTTGCAGAGAACCGTGGGTTCCCGGGCATAGGTGCCATGGAAAGGGGAATTTACATCAAATGGAAGGCTATTCTGGAGATGGATCAGATTCTGAAATTTCAGAACAGCAGACTGAAGTTGAGGACAGCGAGTATGAAGAGGCTCTTGAAGGGCCCGAATTTGGGTCAGAAGATAGAGGAGTAGTTGCTCAACTCTCGAGCATTCACAAGAATGAGTCTTTCAGAGTTCGAGGTGTGATTGGAGAGCATCGTGTCATAGCTCTCATTGACACGGGTGCAACACACAACTTCATTGATGAAAGAATTGTTGCAAAAAAGGGACTAGTGGCAGAGGAAGTTGAGGGCTTCAAAGTCATGGTAGCAGATGGCTCCACTATATCCTGTAATAGAATGATTTCCAACATGTCTCTGAAGTTGGGAAATCATGAAATCAGAGATGATTTCTTTGTGGTAAGCATTGGAGGGACTGATGATGCAGTCCTCGGGATTCAATGGTTGAGATCTCTTGGTGAGATCACACTAAACCTACAAACCATGGAGCTGAAATTCATGTCCGAAGGGAAAAAGGTAGTTTTGAGAGGAATGTCGCATGGGGGACTTAAGGTTGTATCCTTGAAAAGAATGGAGAGGCTGATCCGCCATAATCAGGTGGAGTGGGCAGCGGAGTGTTTGATAATGCCTTCCAATCCATTGGTGGATAAGGGCAATTATTCCTCAGGCATTTCAGCAATGGTCAAAGATAAGAGCAATATTGTGGTGATACCTTCAGAACCACGACAAGAGCACAGAAAGTATCCTGAAGACATTCAAGCTTTGATAACTAAGAGAAGCAAGGTGTTCGAAAAGCCACCTCCTGGTAGACCTCCTGAAAGAGGTGCTGAACACATTATTGAGCTTGAGGAAGGAGCTAAGCCAGTCATGACTACTCCTTACCGATACCCCAAAAAGCAGAAAGATGAGATCGAGAAAGCAATTCAGGAATTGCTTGACATGGGTTACATCCGGCCTAGCAAAAGTCCCTTTGCTTCGGCTGTTGTTCTGGTGAGAAAGAAGGATGGGACCATGCGCATGTGTGTGGATTATAGATCACTGAATCAGAAGACCATCAAGAATCGGTATCCTATTCCGAGGATTGATGAGCTCATTGATGAGCTACATGGGGCAGTGTTCTTTTCCAAAATTGACCTCAGATCGGGGTACCATCAGATTAGGATGAGAGCTTCAGATGTGGAGAAGACTGCCTTCAGGTGCCACTTTGGGCACTTTGAGTTCTTAGTCATGCCCTTTGGGTTGACGAATGCTCCTGCTACATTCCAGTCATGCATGAACAGGATCTTCCACGAACAGTTGAGGAAGTTTGTGTTGATATTTTTTGATGACATCCTGATTTTCAGCAGATCATGGAAAGAGCATCTTCAGCAGTTGGATGAAGTGTTGGGCATACTAGAATCTGAATCCCTGTTCGCCAAGGAATCCAAGTGTGAATTTGGGATGGAAGAGTTGCTCTACCTGGGTCACATCATCAGTGCAGGTGGTGTGAAGGTAGACCCTGAAAAGATTAGGGCTATCATCGATTGGCCTACTCCAGAAAACATAACACATCTGAGAGGATTTTTGGGATTGTGTGGATTCTATCGGAGATTTGTAAAGGGATATTCTCAGTTGGCTGCCCCCCTTACAGATCTTACCAAGAAAGGGGCCTTTGAGTGGTCTGAGAAGGCACAGACAACATTTGAGCAGTTTAAGAGGATCATGAGCTCCTGCCCAGTTTTAGCATTACCCGATTTTACCAGGCCATTTGAACTACAATGTGATGCATCTGGAGAAGGTGTTGGTGCGGTCCTCATGCAGGATAAGCACCCTATAGTTTTTGAGAGCAGAAAGTTGAGAGGTCCTGAGAGACTATACTCCATTTATGACAAGGAAATGCTTGCCATAATGCATGCACTTGCAAAATTCAGACAATATTTGGTGGGAAGTAAGTTCATTGTCAAGACTGACCACAACAGTCTTAAGCACTTCATGCACCAGAAGGATCTGAATGAGAGACAACAGAAATGGGTGAGTAAGCTACAAGCTTACGACTTCGATATTGAGTATGTAAAGGGGAAAAACAATGTGGTAGCAGATGCCTTATCACGGAGGCCCCATTTGAGCTCACTCTGCGAGCTTACTGCTGGTTGGAAAGAGTTGTTGCTTGCTGATTATGCCAAAAATCAGTTTGCAATCAGTCTTGTAGAGGGTACTTTTCATGATGAAAGGTACAAATTGGTTGAAGGATTGATATTGTACAAGGGAAGAATCTTCATAGTACCTGAATCTAAGTTAAAAGAGAAGATTTTGCAGACCTTCCATGACATTCCCCTTGCTGGTCACCAAGGTTATTTCAAGACATACAGGCAGATCCGGGAGAGATTCTCTTGGAAGGGGCTTAAAAATGATGTTTTGAAGTACATTAAAGAGTGTCATACATGTCAGAAGAACAAGGATGAGCACACTCTACCTGCTGGTTTGTTACAACCCTTGCCTATTCCCGGTCAAAAATGGGAAAGTGTTTCCATGGATTTCATCACGGGGTTGCCTCGGGCTCAAGGAAAAGATAGTATTTATGTAGTGGTGGACAGACTTACAAAGTTTGCTCATTTCTTCGCCATTACCAGCTCTTTTACAGCAGCACAAGTTGCTGAAGTGTTCTTCCGAGAGGTATTCAGACTGCATGGTTTACCGAAGAACATTGTGAGTGATAGGGACAGCAAGTTCCTAAGTGCCTTTTGGCAGGAAATTTTCAGATTGTGCGGGACTGTGCTCACTCCAAGCACCAGTTATCACCCCCAAACTGATGGACAGACCGAGATAGTAAATAAGTGGGTGGAAGGTTATCTCAGAAACTATGTCTCGGAACAGCAGAATACTTGGGTGAGGTGGCTTCACCTAGGGGAGTGTTGTTACAATTCTTCCTATCACATGTCCATCCGGATGTCACCATTCATGGCACTATATGGTTATGAAGCTCCTAGCTTCGCAGACTTGGTATTTGGTGATAGCAGAACCCCTCAGGCGAAAGATATGATACAGCAAAGTCAGGATATTCTGAGAATCTTGAGGGACAATCTACAACATGCACAGAATCAGCAGAAGTTGTATGCTGATCAGCAGCGTATTGAGCGCACCTTTGAGGTGGGTGACATGGTTTATTTGAGGCTCCAGCCTTACAGGCAGTCTACTCTCAAGAAGAGTGGGGTTGAGAAATTGAAACCTCGATTCTATGGGCCTTTCAGAGTCAGTAGAAGGGTTGGAGAAGTGGCTTATGAGTTGGAATTACCGGCAAGCAGCAGGATCCATAATGTGTTTCATGTGTCTCGCCTTAAGAAGGCTTTGGGACATAATGTAGTTGCTTCAGCTGAGCTACCTCCACTTGATGAGGAGGGAGAGTTGGTTTTGGTTCCAGAAGCTGTCCTTGAATTCAGGGAGCGAACTTTGAGGAGAAGAGTGATCAGGGAATACTTGATCAAATGGAAGAATCTACCAGCAGAGGATGCTACGTGGGAGAATGAGGAGATTCTATTGCATCCAGCCTTACAGTTGCTTGAGGACAAGCAATTTTGGGGAGGGCGGACTGTAATGTCCCCTTCTCACTGATGTTCTTTCAGAGGTCCATTAGCCTATTCCTGAGACCCGTAGGCTAGGTGAAATGAATAATCAGGGTCTAGCATCGATGAAACGAAGACTTACTATTTTTAGTAAGTCAGGGGATGACCGTTCTGGTGCCATTGTCCGACCGAACACTCCTTGCTTTGCCTCTGGACGCGATGATCATATTTTTCTGAGCATTAATTCTTGACTTACTATTTTTAGTAAGTGGCTGGGTGGCACATTTCTATTTTTGGCAGTAGTCAGGGGTTTGAATTCTGCAGCAGTTTGTGGTCGTCTGGGTTCAGTTTCATCTTGGAGGTGATAATAATCAGTGCGGGAGATATTTGCAACATAATTAAATATTATTTCCTTTCCTAAGGTTAATATTTAATTAATCTATTTATTGGATGCTGGTTTATTAAATTTGGGATTAATGCCTGTTTAATCCTAAGTTTGGGCGAAATTCAATTATTTTATGGGATGTGAAATGTTTTTTTTAAAAGGGATATTATTTCACTTTACTTCGCCATTTTGTGCCTAAGTGTCCAACGTGGGTCCTCCCCTCTCTTGGGCGTGACTTTTGACTTAGGGAGTTGGGCGCTACTCTTGGGTCCACATGAAAGTGGAATGAAATTCAAATGCAAGCGTGGAATTTGGTGGGATGTCATTTGGATTTGAAGAATGAAGTTATAAATATGAGGCTTGGGTTCCCATTTGGACCATCTTGAAAATCTGTAATGTTATGCTGCCGGATTGGCGACAGAACTTGAGGCTTCGGAGTGCGTCTCCCTAGTGCTACTCGGTTTCGTACTTGAAATACAGTACCTAGCTATGCCTTGTATTCTCCTATCGCTTTCAGAGCTTTGCCATAGACATCTTGGTGTTGCAACGATTCTGGACTTGCTGGTTTTGCCTGTGGCTGAAACACATTTTTGCTCACATCTCTCTGCTGGAGCGTCTGATAGTTATGGGTATTATTCCTATCTTCCTTCCCAGCACTGGCAAATAAGTTTGTAAGTTTTTAGCACATTTGTTTGAGTATTGATTTAATTATGCAAAATCGAAATTCCTAGTCTAGGCGTGGGTTTTTTGGGTTGCATTGGGATGCGTGCAAAATAAAAAGAGGGTTGTTTGGGGTGTGGCTGTGATTGGTTGTCATTGTATTGGATGTATGGTGGGATTGGGCTTGATTTGAGTCAATTCGGGTAAAAATTGAGTGAGTTATGAGTATTTTCATGTTTTCATGGGCTGCTGGAACTGTACTTTCAGCCTGCAGAGCAGTGTAACAGAAAATTACAGTATTGTGTAGAAATCTGCAGTTAATCTTCTCATCTCATCTCCATATTGTAAGGATTGTTTCAGTAGTACTGAGTATCCCATTCTATCTGCTTATTTTGTAATTCCCACTGCATAAGTGGAAGAGGCTGGCTTGCCGCCTTCTCAGTTTTGTAATTCAGTTTTCTTTGATAAATAGTCCTCCCGCTGAAAAATGCGGTAGAGTGATGTTTTAATGTAATGTCCTCCCGCTGAATAAGTGGTCGAGTGATAAAGTTCAATGTTTTGGTCCTCCCGCTGAAATATGCGGTAGAGTGATTGTTAATGTAATGTCCTCCCGTTGAAATACGCGGTAGAGTGATTGAACTTCTATTTCTTGTAATATTTCCCTTGGTCGGTTTACCGCCAAGAAGTTTAGTTTCTATCCTGCTGGATAAGCAGAAGGGGATGGCTTGCCGCCCATGCAGTTGTAATGTTCAGTTTGTTTATTGATGCTGACGATCCCCGGAACACCGTATGCTCTCACCCTCCCAGTCTGGGCTCTCGGTGAACAAAAGGTGTAAGGGTTCCCTTTAGTTGTTTTGCTTATTACTCTAACCTTAACGGGTAATTGTTGTGGATGAATTGCTATTGGCCTGAAAAAACAAAAAAAAAATAAGTGGGATATTACATACCCGAACTGGGATAAGGAATTCCATGTTCACGTAGATGCCTCAAACTATGCCATCGAGGCTACATTAGCCCAAGTAGGAGGACACGGGCTGGACCACCCCATTTATTTTGCCAGCAGATTGCTCTCGAAGGCGGAGAAAAACTATAGTACCATAGAACGTGAAGCACTTGGTATGGTCTATGCAGTACAGAAATTCCGTCGTTACCTCCTAGCCACATCATTCACATTTTACGTAGACCACCAGGCACTCATGTATTTAGTAAACAAGCCCATTATCTAGGGGAGGATAAGTCGTTGGCTATTGCTACTACAGGAGTTCACATTTTTAATTGTGGTAAGACCTGGGCGAAGCCATGTCATCGCCGACCAGCTATCGCGGATTAAGTCAGGGGAACCTCTAGAAGGAGTAAATGATGATTTCCCGGATGCACACTTGTTCCAAATAGCCGTGCTCCCTTCGTGGTACAAGAAGATTGGAGAGTACCTATCGACGTCCCGATTTCCGGAGGGTATGCCTCCAGGGGAACGAAGAAAGCTCGCATTAAGGAGCAGGACTTTTTCGCTCATCAACGGGTTACTTTACAAGATGGGGTCGGACCAGATATTAAGGCGTTGTGTCATGGAGGAAGAAGTCTCGAGTGTATTAAGGGAGGCACATGAAGGGCCCGCAGGTGGACACATGGGTCCAGACACCATAGCCGGAAAGGTGCTTCTCGCAGGAGTATGGTGGCCAACGGTATATCACGACGCCAAAGAATGGGTCGTGAGGTGCGACACTTGCCAACGGGCGGGCAAACCTCTGAAGCGGGACTTCATGCCCCTCAACCCGTCGCATGCACAAGAACTCTTTGAGTGATGGGGACTCGACTTTGTGGGTCCTCTTAAGGCCAGTCGCGCACGACGGTGCTGATACATTATAGTTGCGACAGAGTACTTGACCAAGTGGGTGGAGGCAAGGGCCCTCCTGGATAATTCGGCAGTAAGCACAGCGAAGTTTATTTATGAACAAATCATTACGCGATATGGTATACCCATTCAGTTGACCAGTGACCGGGGACGCCACTTCGTGAACCATGTCATACACCGGTTGACATCAGACTTCAAGATTTTTCACTCATTTTCAAGTCCGTACTACCCACGTGCCAATGGCCAGGCGGAGGCAACAAATAAAATAATAATGTCGGTGATATATAAGTCTTGCGGAGTGGAGAAGGATGACTGGGAGGAGTGCCTACTGTCAGTACTTTGGGCATACCGAACGACCTACAAAGTAACTACTGGACAGACTCCTTTCCAGCTAATGTATGGACAAGAAGCCGTGGTGCCAGTTGAATTCATGGTACCGAGTCTGCGGATTGCCATCGATAATCGCCTTGGCGACATGGAAAGTTTGAGGGAGAGGCTGTACGTGTTGAACAAATTGGACAAGCGAAGGATGATGGCTCAGTGGGCGACAGAAACAGCTCAGCAAAGACGGAAGGTGTGGCACGACAAGCACCTCCGGCGAATGAATTTTACTCCCGGACAGCTGGTGTTAAAATTCAACGGGAGGAACGAAATTAAACCGGGGAAATTCAAAGTCCGATGGCCAGGGCCCTTCCGGATACGGGAGGTCAATACGAACGGGGCGATAAAGTTATGGACGCTGGACGGGAAGGAGATACCAGACGCAGTCAACGGGTCGAAACTGAAGATCTATCACGAACGAAGGGAACCGGGAACTCCCAGTCAGCAGCCGCTGCTAAAAATTGGAAAACTTGAAAAAAAATATATATAAAAGAAAATTCGAAAAAATATATATAAAAGAAAATTCGAAAAAATATATATAAAAGAAAATTTGGAAAAATTAGAGGAAAAAAAAAGGGGGGGGGGGTCACCGTACGGTGGGGAAGAGAAAGTGGCCACCGTATGGTGGGCCCACCGAAGGCGGCATCACCGCACGATGGAACCACCGTGCGGTGGGACCACCGACGGTGGAACCATCGACGGTGGAGCCACCGTGCGGTGGAACCATCGATGATGGAGCCACCGTGCGGTGGAACCACCGACGGTGGCACTATCGTGCGGTGGGACCACCGACGGTGGCGCCACCGTGCGGTGGAACCACCGACGGTGGCACCATCGTGCGATGGGACCACTGACGGTGGAGCCACCATGCGGTGGAACCACCGACAGTGGAACCACCGTGCGGTGGAAGCCACTGAAGGCCGCGGAAGTATAAAACGCCGCACGACAAAGCAGCCGATGAACAAAACATCATGCAAGGTTAAACGCCGCGCAAAGGAAAAAAAGGAACGCTGAGGATAGGAGAAGCCACCACGCCGCACACTGCACGAAGGAGACACCATGCCGCACTGCACAGCCAGACCACCGCGCCACCACGCATAGCAAGGGAGTTTCTTGGCTGATGACCACACCCTTCACAACGCTTTTAGCCTGTTTGGCGAAGTTTTGGAGTCCAAGATCGTAAGCGACCGCGAAACTGGAAGGTCTCGTGGATTTGGCTTCGTGACCTTCAGTGATGAGCAGGCGATGATGGGCGCCATTGAGGCTATGAACGGCAAAGAGCTAGACGGGAGGAATAAGAGCCACAGGTAGATCAAGCAGCCACACGGCGGCAGCCAAAAAGAGAAGGCCGTTACGAAGGGTAGAGTTTTTCCTAAACAAATTAGTTACAAGGAGATAGATGGATTCAGTAGGGAAGAGGAGTTGGAAGAAACAGCTGCACGCTTCTTCCAGTAGCAGCCAGAAGGATAGAGGTAGCAATATCAGGATTTTAGCTTCAGGAGTGCGTGTTGCAGGCGGCACCATGGACGTCAGCGCTCAGCAAAAACAAAAATAGAAAACACCACAGGTTGCCGCAAGTGCGAAAAACATAGTGACGCCATAGAATATTACTTTCGAGGGCCTGAATGGATTGGAATGCTGCAAATGGTGGCAGGGTACCTCCGATAATGACCTGGTAAAGCAAAACCTCCGGAAGGCACAAGTAGAGTGGGCTATTCGGATGCCCGTGTTCCCTATCCGGGAGTACGAGGGTGCCCTACCCTTCATGGTGGACACCTTCGACAGGCATACATGCACCAGCACGTTTGAATACCTCCGGAGGGATGTCACTATATCCTTCAAAGCAAGGGATTTCACGAGGGTATTCGGCATTCCGGGCAGCCAGGGCAAGAAAATAGACCTGAACGCCAAGAAGATGACACAGGAGGAGAAGGAGCAGTGGATTAAATTAGTCTCCCGGAATTTGACCACAGCGGAGTTGGACAGCGTGGCTAGAGCCACAAAGAGTCGCGGAATCCGCAAGACTTTTGTTGCGGAGGGCCACTGGAGGTGCATCATGGATGTTATCAAGAGCAGATTGACAGGGTCGGGCAGGGCGTCGGACATTGCCCTCCCTCAGATTATGCTGATGAATGGGCTGATGAATGGCATCATATATGACTGGGCAGCGTTGCTGGCAGAGCGTATGTATGAGTTTCTGACGCTCCAGCATTGCACATTCTATATGCCTCATTATGCTATATGGTTATTCCTGGAGGCCACGCGGGAAGTTGTGCCGGAGGACGAGTTGGAGGTACGGCCACAGGGACCGTTGGCAGCGGGAGAGCCTTCAATAATGTATTGGAGGCACTTGGACATTGGGCACTCTTCCGCGAAGCGGAAACGGGCGGTGGATAGGGCCTCGGCCTCAGGGGAGGCTGACAGCAGGAGGGAGTCCAGCAGCACAGAGGATTCGGAGGAGGAAGATGAGGAGGACGATAGCAGTCAGGCAACGGAGGAGCCTGTACGAGTCCGGTTTGCCCCACCTCTGTTACCGATGGGCACGCCTGCGCCAGCATCTGGAGTAGGCGGCACCTGTATTCCGGCCTTCGGGCAGAGCCATACACCTGTTACATTGGGTCCCCTCCAGCACGAGCAACAGGGAGCACCATCGAGCCCAGCCACAGCGGCACTTATCGAGGACATGGCAGAGTCAGGGACGAAGAAGTCACCGCACCGGGTAGTGGTGGAGCAGGGGCCGACGGAGGTGGAGGATACCGAGCCTCACGTGCGGTTGGAGGTCGTGGGTAGTGACGCTGTGGTGACTGTTTCTGTTTCGTTGTTGGAGGAGCCGACCACAGCGACCCATCCCCCGGTCACAGAGATGCGTGCTGACCTCGAGGCTATGCAGAGCTAGCTCACACAGCGGTTTTAGATGACACTGGCACAGCCGGAGGGAGCTGTTATATTTTCACCGCGTCGAGAGACTAGAGCGGAGGTAGTCCACTTGGATGACTCGTCAGGGGAGGCACATGGACTCACAGTTGGGCACGAGGCAGGGGAGGTCGCCTTTGGACAGGCACCAGGAGATGGTGCACCTTCGATGGCGGAGGCGGTACCTTCGCAGCAGGATATAGTAGTGACCGTTCCACCAGGGATTTCCCAGTCTTCGGCACAAGTGGGAGAGGATGTTGAGACTTATCTCGCGAACATGGCTGATATGGTAAGGAGGGGTAGGCGGGTAGTGGCCGCCGCCGAGACGCAAGCATTGCAACAGGTGGTGGTGGAGCTAGAGCAGGTCCTACAGTTTATGCGGGTGGGCTGCCCGACAGCCTTTGCTATCTGCTTTGAGTCCCAGGGGTGGCCAACTACGGAGACAGAGGAGATGCTTCAGGCTTGGAGGCTGTGTCAGCCCGTTGTGGAGAGTCGGGTGACGGCAGTTGTCCGCGAGATCGAGCAGGTCTACAGGGATGCCTATTATACATTGAGGCGTACACAGCAGGAGTCTGCAGTCAGGGAGGCTTCCCGAGTAGCGTTGGAGAGCGAGGTGGCCAGTCAGCAGGCCTCATGGGCAGCCGAGAGGGCGCAGTTTTTTGGCACAGCTAGAGGTGGCCCGCACAGAGACGGCTGAGATCCGGACAGCGAAGGTCGAGGTAGAGACCCGCCTGGTAGCTGAGTAGACACGGTTGGCCTGCGCGACGGAGGCAGTGGATACCAAGGAGGAGGAGTTACTGTAGGCAGCACACATGGTGAAGACAGCTCTAGAGAAGGTCCTCGTAGCGGAACGGGATGTGGCTGCACGCACTCAGCAGGTGTATGAGCTTCGTTCCCGTTTGGCAGCCCAGACACCGCCATCTCACACTTCTACTTCAGGGACGCTTTCTCAGCCCCCTCCCTAGTCTTTCAGATATCTTGTATAGGTTGCATTATCTCCATTTTTGTAAGTCGCCTGGAGACGACTTTTCTTTTTGGGGGGGATGATGTTGGTGGCATTATTGTACACGGGAATAACATTAGTTAATTATGTGTGATTGTTTTGGTTAGTTAGCAACCGAGGGGTGGAAGTTGCGGTGCGACGGTTGGCGCTCGCACCCCCTCGGTACCCTTTTATACTCCGGAATGTAACTTGTAAAAGACACTGAGGAGGAATAGAACATCTGTTACACTTGTCTGATATTTACGGCTTTATTCTGCGTTATGTCCTTTATGTCTTAAGTTATTCACCCGAGAGGGCAAACATTGGCAATTCATATTGTAAGTTTGTGGCACTTTTCACTGAGTATTGAATTTAATAATGCAAATCGAAAATATCTAGCTAGGCATGGGTTTTAGAGGGTGCTTTGGGATGCATGCAAATTAATTTGTTGTGTTTTGGTAGCTTCCTTCTGGTTTGTCTTAGTTGCTGCTGGTCTAGTGTTGGTTTGGGAGTGATTTGGGGTGAATTGACTAAGATTTGAGAGAGATATGAGTGTTTTAGTGAGTTTATGGGTTGCTGGTTATGCATTTCCAGCCTGTTTTTTTTGATGTTGAAAGAGTTTCATGATTATTATCTCTTATGTTCAACATTATTCTTCTACTCTCACTTCCCTTTTTATTGTAAGGTTAAGTAGTAGTACTACTAACCCATTCTGGATCGTAATCTCTTATCTCACTGAAAAGTGGAAGAGGTTGGCTTGCCACCTACATCTGATAAATTTTAATTCAGTCCTCCCGCTGCATAAGTGGTCGAGTGATGTTGGTTGTAATGGTCTTTCCGCTGCATAAGCGGTTGAGTTGAGTAATTTGTAATTCAGTCCTCCCGCTGAAATATTGCGATAGAGTAATTTGTGTCTGTAGTATTGTTCTCTTCGCTGGTTGACCACCAAGTTCCTTGCTTTCCTGCTGGATAAGCAGAAGGGGTTGGCTTGGTGCCCAATATTGTATTTGTTTTATCATTTCCAGCAAATTTGTGAGCTAACAAACTCCTTATCACCGTATGCTCTTAGCTTCCCACATTGGGCACTTGGTGATCAGAAAGTGGAAGGGTTGCATTTTCAGCAAGCTTTGAGAATATGTTTTCTAACCTTAACGGGTTATGTGTTGGTTGGTAATTCTTATTGCACTTAAAACAAAAAAAAATTTATCCGGGATATTACAGTGGTATCAGAGCTAGTTTTCTTGCCAGCCTGTGAGTTTCAGAGGGCTCAAAATTCTCCATGAGTGACAGAGACATCCGTTACTACAACAGAGAACAAAAGAGACAACAGTTTTAGATTCCTATAGTGCTGAAAGAGGATACATTTTTAGAGGTATTGAGAAACAGAGGGAAGGAATTGGATTCTGCAGATTTAGTGGATTCAATGGTAGACAAGGCTACAAAACATAATGAGGCACCTGATAAGATGGCTGAGAGACAATTCAATGCCATGATGGACATGATGTCTCAGTTGCTGGCCAAACTTAACCAGAATGTTGTTGGGACCCCTAACCAACCCAACAATGGACCAAAAGCCAACACTTGTAATGCTCTTGTAGAAAATGGAAATGGGAGTAACAACGAGAGCAACAGTGGAGGTTCAACCCCAAGACCTCTACAACCTGTATTCCTGCCAAGAGAAGCACAACAAGCTGAAATGGAGATACCTATAGTTGATGAGATAAGGAACAACTATATGGAGTATGCTTTTCTCCCTGGAGAGATCCGAGATATCCTCACTTTGGATCAATTCATGAATTAGAAAATGAAGCGAGGAAGGAGGAATGCCAACAGATTTGCTGCCCCAAGAGATTATCAACAAGCTCTTGGAAGAGTGACTTTGGCACATTTTGATGGGAGCACTAAGAGCATAGTTAGAGCATGGGTGCAGAAGTTGGACAATTACTTGTCCTTGAGGCCTATGCCGGAAGAAGACGCCATCAAGTTCACTACCTTGCACTTGGATGGAGTGGCCCACTAATGGTGGTACCATGGGTTGGTCACCCTTGGTTATAACTTGATCACCACCTATGCTGATTTCACCAGCAAGATGATTGAGAGATTTGACACCAAGGATCTAGAGGTGAAATTTAGAGAACTTGCTCAACTCAAATAGCAAGGTTCGTTGGACACTTACGTAACTAAATTCCAAAATCTATCAGTTATGGCAAGTAGGATCTCTAAGAAATGGTTAGTTGTCCTTTTCACCGAAGGACTTGAGGAACCTTTGAAAGGTTGGGTTAAAGCATTTGATCTGCCCACCTTGGCAGAAGCTATTAAGAAATCTCGAAGCATGGAGTTGGCTGCCTCAAGGAACAAAATTCAGTCCAAGTGTTTTCCTTTCCGAAAGGATAAGAAGAAATTTAGAAATCAGACCAAAAGGTTTCCTTCGCGAATGGATGATGAGCTCGGTCAAGAGCTTCGAAGGAAGAATCTTTGCTATTCTTGCAGAGAACCTTGGGCCCCAGGACATAAGTGTCATGGAAAGGGCAGTTTGCATCAAATGGAGTGCTATTTTGTGGATGGATCAGATTTTGAAATTTCAGAACAACAAACTGAAATTGAGGACAGTGAATATGAGGAGGCTTCTGAAGGGCCTGAAATTGAGTCAGAAGACAAAGGAGTGGTTGCTCAACTCTCAAGCATTCACAAGAATGAGTCCTTTAGAGTTTGGGGTGTGATTGGAGAGCATCATGTCATGGCTCTCATTGACACAGGAGCGACTTATAATTTCATTGGTGAGAGGATTGTTGCAAAGAGGGGGCTAGTGGCAGAGGAAGTAGAAGGCTTCAAAGTCATGGTAGCAGATGGCTCCACTATATCCTACAACTGGATGATTTCCAACATGTCTCTGAAGTTGGGAAATCATGAAATTAGGGATGATTTTTTTGTCATTAGCATTGGTGGGATTGATGATGTAGTCCTCGGGATTCAATGGCCGAGATCTCTTGGTGAGGTTACATTAAACTTGCAAACCTTGGAGCTGAAATTCATGTTTGAAGGGAAGAAGGTAGTATTGAGAGGAATGTTGCATGGTGGACTTAGAGTTGTATTTTTGAAATTGATGGAGAGGCTGATCCGCCATAACCAGGTGGAGTGGACAGCAGAGTGTTTGATAATGCCATCAAATCCATTGGTAGACAAGGGCAGCTATTTCGCAAACATTCAAGCATTGCTCATGGACAAAAGTAAGGTCATGGTTATGCCCTCGGAACCACTAAAAGAGAATCGGAGCTATCCTGAAGATATTCAGGCCTTGATAACCAAGAGGAGTAAGGTGCTTGCGAACCCACCTCTTGGCAGACCTCCTAAGAGAGGTGCAAAACACATCATTGAGCTTGAAGAAGGAGCTAAACCGGTTATGACTACTCCTTACCCGTATCCCAAGAAGCAGAAGGATGAGATTGAGAAAGCAATTCAAAAGTTGCTTGACATGGGCTACATATGGCCAAGCAAAAGCCCCTTTGCTTCGACTGTTGCTTTTGTGAAAAAGAAGGATGGAACGATGTGCATGTGTGTGGATTACCCGACCCTGAATCAGAAAACTATTAAGAATCAGTATCCTATTCCAAGAATTGATGAGCTACATGGTGCAGTATTTTTTTCTAAGATTGACCTCAGGTCGGGGTATCATCAGATTAGGATAAGAGCTTCAGATGTGGAGAAGACCACTTTCAGATGTCACTTTGGGCATTTTGAGTTCCTAGTCATGCCCTTTGACTTAACGAATGCACCTACCACATTTCAGTCATGCATGAACAAAATCTTCCAGAAACAGCTGAGGAAGTTTGTACTGATATTCTTTGATGACATACTCATATTCAACAAATCTTGGAAGGAGAACTTACAACACTTGGACAAAGTGTTAAGCATACTGGAATCCGAGTCCCTGTTTGCCAAGGAGTCCAAATGTGAATCTGGAATGGAAGAATTGCTCTACCTTGGTCACATTATCAACGCAGGCGGTGTGAAGGTAGACATTGAAAAGATTAGAGCCATCATTGATTGGCCTCCTCCTGAAAACATAACACACTTGAAGGGATTCTTGGGTCTGTGTGGCTTTTATCAGAGGTTTGTGAAGGGATACTCTCAGTTGGCTGCCCCCCTCACAGATCTTACAAGGAAAGGAGCTTTTGTATTGTCCGAAAAGGCACAGACAATTTTTGATCAGTTTAAGGGGATCAAGAGTTCCTGCCCTGTTTTGGCTTTACCTGATTTCACCAAACTTTTTGAACTGTAGTGTGACGCATCTGGAGAAGGTGTTGGTGCAGTCCTCATGTAGGATAAGCATCCTATAGTCTTCGAGAGTAGGAAGCTGAGAGGGCCTGAAAGGCTGTATTCGATATATGACAAGGAAATGCTTGCCATAATGCATGCCCTTGCAAAGTTCAGGCAATACCTTGTGGGGAGTAAGTTCATTGTTAAGACTGATCATCATAGTCTTAAACACTTCATGCATCAGAAGGATTTGAATGAAAGGTAGCAGAAGTGGGTGAGTAAGCTATAGGCTTACGACTTTGATATCGAGTATGTCAAGGGAACGGACAACATTGTGGCTGATGCCTTGTCCAGAAGGCCCCATTTGAGCTCACTGTGCGAGCTTACTGCCAATAGGAGGGAGTTGTTGCTTGCTGATTATGCCAAAAATCAGTTTGCAACTAGCATTATACAAGGTACTTTTCATGATAAAAGGTACAAATTGGTTGAGGAGTTGATTCTATACAAAGGGAGGATCTTCATTGTGGCTGAATCTAAGCTGAAGGAGAAGATTTTGAAGACTTTCCATGATATTCCCCTTGCTGGTCACCAAGTTTACTTCAAAACATACAGGCAGATTCGAGAGAGATTCTCTTGGAAGGGACTTAAAAATGATGTCTTGAAGTACATCAAGGAGTGTCACACATGCCAGTGAAACAAAGATGAGCACACTTTGCCAGCTGGTTTGTTACAACCCTGGCCCATTCCCGGTTAAAAATGGGAAAGTATATCCATGGACTTCATCACTGGGTTGCCACAGGCTCAAGGGAAGGATGGTATTTATGTGGTGGTGGATAGACTAACTAAGTTTGCTCATTTTTTCGCCATCACCAGCTCTTTTACAGCAGCTGAAGTGTTCTTTCTGGAGGTGTTCAGGTTACATGGGTTACCAAAGAACATTGTGAGTGATAGGGACAAGAAGTTCCTAAGTGCTTTTTGGCAGGAGATTTTCAGATTATGTGGTGTTATCACCCACAAATTGATGAGCAGATCGAGATAGTGAATAAGTGGTTGGAAGGATATCTTAGAAACTATGTCTCGGAGCAGCACAATACATGGGTGAGATGGCTTCACCTAGGAGAGTATTGCTACAATTCCTCCTATCACATGTCCATCCGGATGTCACCATTCATGGCACTATATGGTTATGAAGCTCTTAGCTTCGCTGACTTAATATTTGGTGATAGCAGAACCCCTCAGGCGAAGGATATGATGGAACATAGTCAATATATTCTGAGGATTCTGAGGGACAATCTCTAGCATGTACAGAATCAGCAGAAGTTGTATGCGGATTAACAACAAATAGAGCGCACCTTTGAGGTGGGCAACATGGTTTACTTGAGGCTCCAACCCTATAGACAGTCTACTCTCAAGAAGAGTGGAGTTGAGAAATTGAAGCCACGATTCTATGGGCCTTTTAGAGTCAACAAGAGAATTGGAGAACTGGCGTATGAGTTGGAATTACCAGCAAGCAATAGGATTTATTATGTATTTCATGTGTCTCGCCTCAAGAAGGCTCTGGGGCACAATGCTGTTGCTTCAACTAAGTTATCTCCGCTTGATGAGGAGGGTGAGCTAGTTTTGGTTCCTGAAGCTATCCTTGATTTCAGGAAATGTTCCTTAAGGAGAAAGGTGATCAAGGAATACTTGATCAAATGGAAAAAATTGCCAGCAGAGGATGCTACATGGGAAAATGAGGAGACTTTACTGCATCCAGCCTTACAGTTGCTTGAGGACAAACAATTTTGGGGAGGGCGGACTGTAATGTCCCCTTCTTGATGATGTGCTTTCAGTGGTCCATTGGACTATTCGTGAGACCCGTAGGTTATGTGGAATGAAGAATTAGGGTTTCAAATGTTGGTGAGGCGAGAACTTGCTATTTTTATTAAGTTAGGGGTTGGCTGTTTGGATGATGCTGTCCTACCGAGCTTTCCATGCTCTGTCACTGGGTGCGAAGATCATGCTTTTCAGAGCAGTAATTCATGACTTACTATTTTTAGTAAGTGGCAGTATGGAGTATTTCTATTTTTGGTAGTGAATAGGGTCCTGGTCCTGCAATAGTTCTTTGGTCTTGTTTACTCTGCTTCATCTTGGTTTCTGTTAATGATCAGTATGGGAGTCATAAGTAATTTAATTAAATATTATTTCCTTGTCAAAGGTTTAATTTTTAAATATTTGCAGTGACTAATTAATTGTTGAGGATGACTTAGGGAAAAATAATTAATTGATATTCACGTGTTATTTCCTAAGTCAAAGGGCGAATTTGTTGGTGGCAATTTAGGAGGATTAAACATCTTTTGTTTAATGTTTATATTGAAAAAGATGCCACCTAAGGCAAAGTTCGAACTTGCCCAGGAAAGGTAAGTGGGCGCCATGTTGGTGGAAGACATAAGGTGAAATGAAAGTGAATTTGAATGGAGTTTGGGCGCCATTTGCATTTGCATTTGGGGAGGCGTGAAGTTATAAATATGAGCCTTGGGCTCTCATTTTGCTATCTTGAAAATTTGCATCGTTATGTTGCCGGATTGGCGTCTGAACTTTGAAGCTTCGGAGTGCGGCTCCCTAGTGTTTTTCAGTTTCGTACTTGAGATATAGTACCTAGCTACATGCTGTAATCTATGATACTTTCATTGCATATTTCAGCATTTTTGGAGTTTGGAGTGATTTTTGAAGTTGCTGGTTTCCCTGTGGCTAAAGCACGTTTTTTATCACACTCTCTGCTTGAGTGACTGGTCATTCTGGGTACTGGTTCAATCATCCTTCTTGCTGTTGGCGATTCATATTGTAAGTTTGTGGCACTTTTCACTGAGTATTGAATTTAATAATGCAAATAAAAAATACCTAGCTAGGCGTGGGGTTTAGAGGGTGCTTTGGGATGCATGCAAATTAATTTGTTGTGTTTTGGTAGCTTCCTTTTGGTTTGTCTTAGTTGCTTCTGGTCTAGTGTTGGTTTGGGAGTGATTTCGGGTGAATTGAGTGAGATTTGAGAGAGATATGAGTGTTTTAGTGAGTTTATGGGTTGCTAGTTATGCATTTCCAGCCTGCTGTTTGTTGAAAGAGTTTCATGATTATTATCTCTTATGTTCAGCATTATTCTTCTACTCTCACTTCCCTTTTTATTGTAAGGTTAAGTAGTAGTACTACTATCCCATTCTGGATTGTGATCTCTTATCCCACTGAAAAGTGGAAGAGGTTGGCTTGCCACCTACATCTGATAAATAGTAATTCAGTCCTCCCGCTGCATAAGCGGTTGAGTTAAATAATTTGTAATTCAGTCCTCCCGCTGAAATATTACGGTAGAGTGATTTGTGTCTGTAGTATTGTTCTATTGGCTGGTTCACTGCCAAGTTCCTTGCTTTCCTGTTGGATAAGTAGAAGGGGCTGGCTTGCCGCCCAATATTGTACTTGCTTTATCATTTCCAACAAATTTGTGAGCTAATGAACCCCTTATCACCGTATGCTCTCACCTTCCCACATTGTGCACTTGGTGATCAGAGAGTGGAAGGTTTGCATTTTCAGCAAGCTTTGAGATTATGTTTTCTAACTTTAGTGGGTTATGTGTTGGTTGGTAATTCTTATTGCACTTAAAACAAAAAAAAATTATCTGGGATATTACAGGAAGGTACTGGTGGTTAGCTTGTTGACCTTTCCAGAGCTAGTGGAGTGTTGTAGAAGGCCTTATGAGCCATTTTGGGCGATCAGGGATAATCTCCTAATTTTAAGAAGGATCCCTATTTTGTAGGAGTTGACTGGCATTGGGGGCTGCTACACTCAAGCATCATCCTGGTATGGATAGCAACTTTAGTTTTCAGTTCGGAGTCCAGGTGGTGATTTCAAGTTTAAAATGGAATATTGAAGTTATGACTTTAATGTTCTAAATAGATTAATAAAATAAACATCTAATAAAGTTAACTTTTTATTTTTAATAATGTAACCAATAAGTGGACCACCATGGAGCATGATGCCTAGGAGGGCTTAAATTAAGTTGTTTTTTAAAACAACTTATTATTGTAAATAAGGGAGTCACAAGGGGGAACGATCTTGATGAGGTGATATAAGTTTATAAAATAAACTTAATTAAATAAAGTGAAAACCGTAAAAGGTTCGATTAGGGTTGGGAGTCAATAAAGCAACATGAGGAGGCATCATTTCATTATTCAAACATTCATTTTTACGGCAGCAAGTTGGAGATTGAGGTCTGAGGAAGAGTTTCATCAGCAGATCAGGCTTCTTGGAATGGAAACTCCTCGGAGATTGGAAGGTTGGACGAAAACCCAACATTCTTTGGTGGGCAATACATTCAGGAATTCATTATTTAGCAGAATCAGTGGATCAGATTTCTGAAATTGCAGTTCTGGGACAGTTGGGCTTTGATATTCACCATTCAACAACACATCAGGCTAGCTATACTTCTTGCGGATTGTTTGCAGCCATTCTTTAGCTGAGCGTAGGGTTTTGGGAGCAATTTTCAGACATTTGTGCACCTACATACCTGCTGTTACAAATCAGACATAAATTGCAGCCTCTATGCTTGAAATTCAGTCCTTTGTAAGTGCTGCAAGGACACATCATGTACTCTCAGATTTATATCAGGCCTGTCTGGGTATGTTCATGAAGTTTTGAGTCAATAAAACTTTCATTTCACTGTTGCTTTGCTGTACCTTTCAATTTGTATGCGTGTTTCAGTTTGTACTCTTCCTTGCATTCGTTTCTTTTTGCAAATATCAAGAAAAAACCAAAAAACCAGAAAACCCTCAAAAACACAAAAAAAAACACAATATTATAAATGTCAAAGAATTCTGAAAAGTCAAAGGAAACAACCAAAAATCAGAATTTCCAATCAGCAGAGTAGAGGGAATCTTTTAGAGTTGGTATTCTGGACAAAGTGGGGACTATTTTGGGAAAAGAATCTCATTAAATTTAATTGCTATCTTTGAGATGTAAAGTGGAGGATGGGAATTTGTGCCTTGTTGGTCCTATATGTTGAGGTGCTTGATTGGTTTTTAGTGATTTGTAAATTTATTCAATCTCGTTATATTTTGTTCCTTGTGTTCAACTATAGAAATCAAGGACAAAAATCCTTGTTTTTAAGAGATCACGGGACAAAATTCTTTTGGTTTCTTTGAGATTGGAGGACGAAAATCCTTAGATTTCCTAAGAGCAATTTCTCACAAAGTTTGTGTTTGTATTTCAATGTTTTGTTTTAATTTTAGAATATGTTTTGTTATTTCTTGCAAGTTTTGTATTTCTAAAGCTTCAACATATTGCAGAAGCATTTACATTGTAATCATTGAAGCAACGGTAGATTGGAAGAAGCTTTATTCATATATTTGTGTTATTCTTTGAAGTCTCAACATATTTATATTATTTGTACAATCCATTATTACATATTTTTGGGCTTTATTTTTTGAAATAATATATAGAAAAATCATTATTCATCCACCATATGCTCTCTCCTTGCCCTCATGTGATTTGGAGGATCAAAAAGTTGCGAATAAAATATTTACTTAGTGTATATTATCACCTTGTCCTCACAGGATCTTGTGTAATGTCCCCCTTTTAGTTTGTTCCTATTCCTGAGTGATTAGCCTATCATTCTAACCCTCGCAGGCTATAATTGTGGATAGAGGGTCTTCTGAGGCAAGGTCTTGGTTAATGGGGGTTCTCGTCTTCTCCAAAATTCAGTATGTTCCAATTTGGCCTTCGTTTGGTTCAGATTAGACTACGTTTGGGCTCCGTATGCATTACTTACTATTTATAGTAAGTGAGAGTTACACAGAGAGAGACCTTTCTATTTTTAGTAAGGCAGTTGCACGTACAGATGATTGAATGGTTAACTTCCGGTGCAGACAAAATTGAGAAATAACGTTTATTTGGGGAGTTATGATTATTTAATTATTAATAAAGTTAACACTTTATTAATAATTAATTATAATAAGGCATTTAATGTTATATTATAAAGTTATTAATATCTCATAAAGAAGGGGTCTTTGCATCATTAAAAAAAGTCCAATTGATTATTTAAGTGATGTGCCTAGGCCAAGGGGGTGAAATTAAGTTATAATGGCAACATTAAAAAAGTTTAATGAGTTAAAAAAGTGCTTTTTTGGAGAAATTCGACCCCCTCTTGGAGAGATATAAATATACACTGAAGAAGCCAATAAACTCATTCTGGATGCATTTTTTTTGAGAAAATTTACTGAGTTTGTGGAGCCAAGGGTTTCTGCAGATTAATTTGTCTTTGGGAACGGAAACTCCCATTGATAGTATAACTGAGGTGGTGAAAGACCCACTGAGGGGTTGCAGCTGAGAGTGAAGGATATTTCAGTCCTTCACATTAGAGCTTATTGAGATTTCACAGAAGTATTCATGGAGAATAATAAGGAGACATACTTCAGCTTTAGGGTCTTTTGATGTTCGTTGTATCTGCACCTTGAGGAAGAAGATAGGCGATTTATTTTGAAGCTTACAAATGAAGAATCAACATAGGGTTTGAAGCAATTTGAAGGTATATCTATTGTAGACCTAAGTCTTTATCATTGGCAGCCATTATATATCAGATTCCAAGCTTTTATTGATGCTACAGTACCCGTGAATAATGACGCTACAGTAACCGTGAACAATAGTTGCTACAGTACCTTCCTCTTGGCATGTGGGGTTTATATCAAGCAGTGGTTAAAATTTGTCAAGTGCAGATTGCATACTTGTTGGAGAATGTTTATTGAGGACTTTAATTACTGGTTTATACTTCCAGAATTTGCTGTCATAACATTTTCCGACCTGCAGTCATTGACATGGAAATCCGGGTATGAAAGTATTGGATGCCAACTATTTGTAATAATGCCCATGCATATTCAATCATTGTAATCAATCTAAAATGCTTCAATTAAAGAGTTTGGAGCTACATATGATTACATTCTGAAAATTGTTTGTTATTAGCTAAGAGTCTTGGCAACTTATTTAGACATTTGTAATAAGTCTATTGAAGGGAGATATAAGGTTACATTTAGTTTATATGTTGTTACATGATTGTTTGCCAACTATTTGTCAAAATTCCAGTCAGCTATTAGTGTACATTTTCTATATTTTGGTCCATGTATTTGCATGCTAAGTCCAAACAGCATAACACGCAAGATTATACGATTGTCCAGAAAACTGCATAACATGCAGGTTATAGAGTCTGAAACTAGAACATCAGGAAATCAGTGAATTGTTTGGCAATATTCCCTTCACTTTCAGTCATATATGAGCAGGGGATATTATATCTTGGTGATCAGAAGTGGTAAATATTTTATATTAAGATTTGTTGAGAATATTACAATGGCCGTCTCTCTCACATATACCTCCCATTTGTCTGGTAGGTGTGACTCAAGATTGATGTTGTCATTTGAATAAAATCTCCAAACTGCTCTAGGCATTCTTTAATTTCATCTCCGCCATTGAAGCTCTAATAGCTTACACATAGTGGCTTATTTTGTTGACATTTTTTTGCTCAACTCTGCCATGAATGATCTAGGTTCTTCTTTGTCTTTAATTGCTAGTTCTCATCCATGAGACACACTTCACTAATCTCCTAAATTGGCTTTCATTGTTTTTTGCCTCCATTTGTGGCTTGGCTGATGTTGTCAGGTAATTACGTATGAGTTAATTTGTGTGTTAAAGGTCGGCGGTTAAGTTGACGGTTTACTTTGCGAGTCGGTTGCTATCAAAGGCCGAAAAGAACTACAACACCACGGAAAGAGAAGCCCTGGGGATGGTGTATTCGGTCCAGAAATTCCGGCACTATCTTTTGGCAATGCCATTTACATTTTATGTGGACCACCAGGCGTTGTTGTACTTGGTCAACCAGTCGATCATCCAGGGACGGATCAGCCGGTGGTTACTCCTCTTGCAAGAGTTTACATTCAATATCATTGTTCAACCCGGGAAAAGCCATGTGATTGATGATCAATTGTCAAGGATCAGGTCTGGTGAGCCGGCTGAGGGAGTCAACGAAGACTTTCTGGATGCTCATCTATTTCGAATTGCTGTCTTGCTTGCTTGGTACACTAGCGTGGGGGAGTACCTTTCAACGTCACAGTTTCCAAAGGAGATGCCGCCAGGAGAAAGAAGGAAGCTGGTGCTCCGCAGCAGGACGTTTCAATTAATCAATGGCCTCTTTTATAAAATGGGACCTGACCAAGTCGTACGACATTGTGTTGTAGAAGAAGAGGTTCAAGGCGTCTTGAGGGAAAAACACGAAGGGCCGACAAGTGGACATATGGGGCCGGATACAACTACCAGGAAAGTGTTGTTGGCAGGGCTTTGGTGGCCGACACTCTATAACGATGCTCGGGAATGGGTGATTAGTTGTGATACGTGCCAACGGGCTAGAAGGCCACTTAAGAGGGATTTCATGCCGCTCAACCCATCGCACGCACAGGAGCTATTCGAACGATGGTGGCTAGATTTCATCGGACCTCTGAAGCCAAGTAGAGCGCATCGATGCAGGTACATTGTGGCGGTGACAGAGTACTTAATAAAGTGGGTCGAGGCACGAGCTCTTCCAGACAACTCAGCAATCGGCACGACAAAGTTTATCTATGAACAAATCATCACTCGATATGGAATTCCTATCCAGTTGACAAGCGATCGGGGGGGCCACTTCGTAAACCACATCATCCGGCTGCTAACCACGGAGTTAAAAATTTTCCACTCCCTGTCAAGCCCCTATTACCCTCGAGCGAACGGGCACGCCAAGGCAACCGATAAAATAAGTGTCTGTCATTTATAAGTTGTGTGGGGTCGAAAAAGATGATTGGGAGGAACGACTTCCATCGGTACTTTGGGCCTACTGGACAACGTATAAAGTGACCACCGGCCAGACTCCTTTTCAATTGATGTACGAACAAGAAGCCGTGGTGCCAGTGGAGTTCATTGTGCCGAGTCTTTGGATTGCCATCGAGAATCGGCTGGGTGACATGGAAAGCCTAAGGGAGAGGCTGTATGCCTTGAACAAGTTGGACGAACGGTGAATGATGGCACAATGGGCCACAAAGGCAGACCAGCAAAGACAAAAGGTTTGGCACGACAAGCATCTTAGGTGAATGAGATTTACTCCGGGGCAATTAGTGTTGAAATTCAATGGGCAAAACAAAATCAAACCTGGTAAATTTACAGTACGATGGCTAGGTCCCTTCAAGGTTCACGAGGTCAGTGCAAACGAAGCAATTAAATTGTGGACGCTCGATGGGAAGGAGGTACCGGACGTTGTAAACAGGTCGAAACTAAAATTGTATCACGAGAGGCATTCGAAGGACCCCACCGGATGAGTAAGTTAGAAAAAATAAAAAAATAATTAAAAAAAAAAGAAGAGAAAATTAGTACGACCGTACAGAAAAGGCTGTACAGCCGGATTTTTTTTTAATAAAAAAAAAACAAAAAAACAAAGAAAATCCGTACGATCGTACGCAAAAGACCGTACAGTTGTACGGAAAAGCCATTATATTGGAAAAAAATTTCGTGCTCACAAGATAAGTCCGTACTATTAATCCGTATGATATGTTGGGGAGAAAATCCGTACAAAATTAGTACGACACACATAGACAAGAGCATTCCATACATATGATGGAGAAAAGAAATCTGCACATTATGAAATATGAATTTCGTATAGTATTAAATCAAATTCAGCACATCATGAAATGAAATCCGTACGTGCAGAAGGTGAAATCCGTACGGCCAAGGAAGGCATTGAATTTGGAGTGTGTGGAATAATTAACTGTTAAAGATTGCGTACAAAGCCAAGGCCAGAGAAGTTGAGATAGGGTAGGAATTCTGAAAAGGATATAAGTGTGCAAGCAAGGTACAAATTCACTGATGGAGTTAGGAAGTAGGAAACTGAATAAGTTAGATTGGAGGAAGCAGTTACAGCAATCCGAGAACTCATTGGGACAACCATCTGGAAGGAGCAGAATGGCAGATTCGAGCAATGTCGGCAAAGGGAAAAAGGTGGCGCAACCAGATGAAGGAAAGAAAGCAATGCCAACAAAAATTACAGCAGTAACAGTTACATTCGAAGGTTTGAGTGGAAGTGTGTGGCGGACATGGTGGATGGAAGCACAAACCCCAGATGACACTGCGCTGAGACATCATTGTGCAAGGCATGTGTGCATTGGGCTATACAGATGCCTCTTTTCGCCATACGCGACTTCGAGCCATACCTCCCCATGTTAAATAAAACCTATAATATAGAGCTGTGAGTATCGACATTCAAATACCAAGACACAGATATTGTCGTTTCCTTCGCACCAGACGCTTTTGCTCAGGTGATTGGTATTCCAGACGAGGGCAAGGAGGTGGACAGGAATGCCATGAAAATGTCAGCCGAGAGGATGACGCAGCTCCTACAGTGGATATGCCGCAGTGATTTGTCAACAACCGAATGGGGGAGGATAATTGCACCGAAGGGTAGGGGTTTGAAGAAATCATTCATCGTACCAGGAGGGTGGCAGTGTTTGCTCGATGTAATGAAGAGCCGCCTCACGGGAGCCAGCAGGGCATCCGACACAACAGTACCTATGATCGCCCTGATGGATGGATTGCGGAACGACACGGTGTATAATTGGGCGATGGTGCTTTCAGATAGAATCAATGAATTTTTGACTCTGAAGCACAAGGCGTTCTACATGCCCTTCCACGCCATCAGTCTCTTCTGAGATGCAGCATGCACACATGTGGCTTTGGAATGGTGGGTATGGAAGCCAAGCAGTAGCATTGACCCCTTGCAGCCCTCCCTTTTTTATTGGACCCACCTCGACACCTCCACAGGTGGTGGAGATGTACAGTCTAGTAAGAAGCGAAGGAGACTAGTCTAGGCGACTGTTTCTGAGAGTGAGGCAGAGACCACAGAAGAGGTTGATAGTAGTAGTGGGGAGTCCACTGATGGTTCATCGAGGAACAGTGGTGGAGACGATGCGTTTCGCCTTATAGGTCGGAGAGAGGTGTAGGAGAGCCCTTGTATGGGGGAGAGTGCTGATGGCATGATGACTTTTGGACATATACCTAGAGGAACTTGGGGGCCTCTATTTGGTAAGTTGAAGCCCCCAGAGGGAGCCAAGACAGGCCATATCCTCTTTACACCGACGTTTTTGAGTGTGGATGGCCAGGTGACGCCACTCTCGCGTACGAGGGTGACAGTTGGTGCCGTCCCAACAGTCCCTATGCCTGGTTTTGGACAGTTGCATCCTCCACCAGCATAGGTTCCCACACAGATGCCAGCATAGAGGGTTGTAGGGAGTATGCCCTCCTCCGTGGAACCAACTGTACAGACCTTAGAGGGAGGTGCGGACATGGCAGAGGATGACGCCTCTATGGATACATGGTTGGGTTGCTATGCAACTCCCCCCCTGACGCCAGTGGGACCACCGTTCGTATCCCCACGACCACCTTCGAAGGCTGTTGTGGACTTAGAGAGGGATAGTTCTTCTCCCCAGCAGAAGAACACCATGACACTGCATGAGATAGAGGGCTTGGGAGAGGAGGCCTGTCAGCTAGATCTGCAGATTGGGGACCCTGCGGAGACCCAGCCTAGTGGGATGGGCCAGTTTTTAGCCGTAGTTGAGGCATGTGCTCGGCGGTGGGCGACTTCAACGCAAGAGTGGGCTCTTGGCCCGCCAGCCTTATAGGGTATCCTTGCATTTGCCACAGGGGGCTGCGCTTAGGCGTTTGGGTGATGTTTTGAGGATAGGGGTTGGCCTGAGGTTGAGCTCCCTGTGATGTTGGAGGAGTGGCAGTGCTCGGGGGTTGCTGGAGAGAGTGGGATGTGGTCCCTACTTAGGAGAGTGGAGTAGTCTATTCGAGATGGTTATTATTAGCTCAGGCAGACTTAGCACAGTGCAGAGATGGCGCGGGTGTCCGCCCTGGCAGCTCGAGCGGAGCTGGCCACCCCTGTTCCACCTCTTGAGTTGGAGCTTGCGCAGCAGCGAGCTAGGGCTAGTTGCCTGGATGAGGAGTTGGCAGCTGCCACGAGTGAGCAAGCATTGTTGGAGACCCGACTCACTTCTGCCTTGGACGAGCTTGACGGGAAACAAAAGGAGCTTATGGAGGCTGTCCATATGGTGAAGCGGTCAAGGGAGCGACAATTGGTCACCGAGAGGGATCTTCGCCACCGTACACAACAGGTGTACCAGCTACGGGAGTAGATGGCAGCCACACCAGCGGGCCCTTCTTTATCAGGGATGCCCTCTGTACCCCCTCCGTCTTGAGTTTCTTTTGCTGTATATGTTACATCATTCCCATTTTGATTGTATGTCGTCCGGAGACAACCCTTCTTTTTGGGGGGGATGATGTTGTCAGGTAATTATGTATGTGTTAATTTGTGTGTTAAAGGTCGGCGGTTAACTTGACGGTTGCCAACAGTTGGCACCGGGTAACCGTGCCGACACCTATATAGTCGTCCTTGTTTCCAGTTTGTGGTAGGATAGTACAAGCTTGATGTTATCTGATGTACTAACACATGTTATCAATGAGAATGCAGTATTGAGTTCATCTATTTGTTTGCATCTGTGTATATTATCATATTCTGGTTATCTGCAATGCACTAAACACACACTCACAGCCGTAGGGAAAAGAACTGATAGATAAAACAACTTAAGAACTGCAATCATTTTTCAAAATGGAGCAAAACAAAATAGATCATGACATATGGCTTCTATAAGCAACACTTTGATAGATGAATCATTGACAAGGCATACACAAAATGGATTATTATTCAAAGTTTCATAGGGGTGCAACAAAATTTAGATATGGTTATTTTAAAGTGTTTATCAAATTAGAGATACAGGTCCATATTGAGTAGAAATTTGAATTTCACAAGAAAGAGAATGAATGCAACCATGTAGAGGTGCCTTTCATGCTAGTCTCGAGAGTATAAGATAGCCTTAGTTTTTTCTGTATAAGTCCTCCATGGTCTAGAACTATCTCCCTATTTTCATTAGGTTCATAGATGGAATACTCGCAGAGTACTCGGCGAGTGTTAACGCCATTGACTTGTAGAAGAAACTAGCCGAGTTTTTGGGAAAAACTTGGTGAGTTTTTGGCAAAAACTCGGTTGCATTAAAAAAAGAGGCCCAAACATGTCAAAAAATTATCTAATTTTTGTTTTTTCAAGTCAGTCTCATTCTCTTCATCGGAACATATACATGAAATTTAACATTTGTACTGTAAGTTATATTTCATGTATATATTGGTAGGATGTTTGAGAGTGGTTTCAGATCTCTAGGAGTTATAATGCAAATTCTAGGTTTTAGAAGATCTTCTATATTTTCAGACTTAGTCAAATTTCAATAATCAATAGGCTCCTATCAACATTCTCTAGCTCTCTCTATCTCACTCACTTTATTTGCCCCAAATGCTAGACCTATCTATCTCCCTATTACTCTTCCTCTATCCCCTCTCTCTACCATTCTCTCCTCTCTCACCCAAGATCTAGACCTATCTGTCTACCCCAAAGTTCCCAGACTCGGACTTGGCTCTGACTCGGCTCGTGACTCGGCAAAATAAGAAAACCCTTGAAATTTAGAGATTTTTAACGATTTAAAACTTGTTTCATACACCCATTATTGAATTAAGCTTAAAGACACTATAACATCATCAAATAGAAGCTAATTTGATCACATACATAAACATACATCCATCACATGCGTAGAAATGTAAATTGTAGCTGAAGGAATTAGAAAACATAGATATATAGAGTTATAAATGTTGTCCAATTTATATAAAATCCATGACTTCAAATGTTCCCAAACATATATGTAACTGTAAAGTGTAAACAAAAACAAGTCTATGGCTCAGGCTCTGGCTCAGCCTCATCTATCTGCCTCCTAGAAAGGCGTCTAAGGTAGGTCCAGGATGACTGAGTAGCCATAGTCTTTGCCTGTGATGTGCCAGTTTGAGTAGCCATAGGTGCTATGCCTGATCGTGCTTTATCCTCCTCCTTTGCCATAGCCACAGCCTCAACCTCTCTGTCTGCTTGGTCAACCCACTCAAGGTCCTCATCAATGAAGACTGGATCGGTGGACTCAGTGAGCCAATTAGACTCGGGGTCTCTAGAGTGATCGGAGAGGAGTCAGCTTCTAAAATCTGTCTGGTCTTGAGACAGAGGTTGTAATGAACAAAGACTAGATCATTCAACCTCTCCACAGACAATCTATTTCGCCTCTTCGAGTGGATGTGCTCGAACATGCTCCAGTTGCGCTCACATTCATAAGTGCTGCATGGCTGGCTCAATATGTCGATGGCAATTTTTTGAAGGTTTGGGGTTAAGGCCCAAACATTTGCCACCATCTATCTGAGATAAGGAAAAGAAAAAAACATTAGTCTCATTTCCAACTTTAAAGGTAGATTATAAAATGAAAAATTAAAATGCATAAGTCATAAACTTTAGAATTTTCTACCTGGCTGCAATTTTGTCCGACCCTCTTTGCACAATTGGTTGGCAAAGATCACCTCTACTGCATTAAAAAATGTTATGTTTTTTTTGTTTTATTGACTGCATTTTTTTAAGTGACGCCGGCTGGGTCACGACCCTCGGACTCGGCGAGTCAGGGAGTGACTCGTTGACTCGGCAAGTCAGGCGAGTCACGCCCCCTGACCCGTCCAAGCCCGGGTCAGGGTCATTGTGACCCGGCAGGGGTCACCCGACCCGCTGACTCACGTGACTCGCCGCGAGTCATGGAACTCTGGTCCACCCCTCTCTCTCTCACCCTTAGACTCCCGCGAGGGGTGCTACCCTCAACCTCATTTTGGCGAGGTGGAGGAGCCACATCGGACTCCTAGGACTAGACCCTCTAGTTCTATCTCTCACCTAGTTTTCACTAGAGGTGAGAAGAGGAATATGTAAAATGCTTTGATGTAGTATTTAGTTTTAGTTTTACAAAAAAATTTGCTGTTTCATTTTGTTTTAGTCTATCAACCATCAGCATTCCAAAAGAGGATGCCATTTTGTACCCAATTTGCATTTGAAACAATCAAATATATCTAGACTCAGCTTGTTTCTTTTGTATACTCATTTATTGATTCATTGGATGCATCTCCTCACTGAATTTTGCAAAAATAATGCATTTGTAATTAAATTTAAGCAAATTTTGAAGTTGCCGAGTTTTGCCGAGTTTTTTTTTCAAGCCCTGCTGAGTAGTTCAACTATGGTTAGGTTCATCAAGGGTGCTAGCTGTGCACTTTGGCATTCAAATATCTCCTCTAAAAGTATGAACCTGTTATGGAGAAGTACCCTTAGGAATGGGTCAATTCTTATTATTGTGGTGAACGTTCAAATCTGTTTTGACTGAAGCTCCAACAATATGTTTGTGAACAAATCTTCTACTGCAATGTCATCTGGCATGATGAGAAGACTCTTATTGGAGCCTAGATGTCTCTTCACCATCTATATCAAGAATTTGAATGTAGGAATGGATTCACTTCAGTGTATCCTCAAATGAAGAAACATTATCAAAGATAACATCCTTGTGAATGATGGTCTGGACTGCAATAGGAGTCCATGGATGATAGGCTTTACAGTCCTCTCAATGTCCCATCAAGATGCATTAGAAGTCATAGGATTGACCTTCATCCTCTTCTCATTTAGAATGTGAGATCAAGCAATACTACCAGAAAATCTGTAGTGGATAATAATGTGTTTCTTATCACATCAATTCTTGAGATGTCATTTTTAACAACTTTGGTAGGAACTGTGTTAAGTATGTACCTTGAACAACAAGCTGCTTCTCCCCAAAATTTGTATGGTGTACCTTTGCCTTGATACAACATGCCATCTCAACAGGTGTCGTCTTTTATCTTTCTACTACACTATTCTATTAGGGAGTATAGGCAACTGTAAACGGCCACTCAATACCATGCTTGGAACAGAACTCCTCCAATGCATGATTGACATACTATCCTTCCTTATCTGAAGTCAAACAATTCACATGATGTTTAAATTGTTTCTCAAATATGATTTCCAATGTCTAAGACATAGATTTTACACATTAAAACAAGTACACCTAGAGACATCATCAATGAATGTCAAACAATTCCTCACTGTGGCAAGAAATGAATGGTTCATGGTGAATAGATTAGTATGAACCAACTCAGATGACCCCTTATCACTGTATGCTTTCCCTTCAAACTTTTCATGATGATGTTTCCTAGAACACATCCTTCTCTCCCATCTATGGATGTAAAAACTGAAGGTGACCAATGGACTATAGTTTTCTGCCACACCCAATTGTGTGTTACTGAAATCGAGGCATCCCAATCTCTTATGCCACAATTGGCTTGTATCTTGTGTATTACCACTAATGCATTTACACTTATTTTTTTAACATCATTGAAAACTGTGAACATAGTTTTTGGCATGCTTATCAAACCTACTGCTACCAATTACTGAAAGTTGTTACTTTTACTTTTCACAACAAACATTACCAGGCTGGAACTGAACTTTATTTTCTTGCTGAATTATTTGATACACAAACAACAGATTGACTCTCAAATCAAGTACTTGATTAACATCCCTAATCATGCCTTGTTGTAGCACAATGTCATCACCACCAATGTTATAGAGCTGAATCATCTGCAATAAAAACTTTATTATCATTGACCGTGCCAAGCTTTTAGAACAAACTACCATCCTTGGCCATATTGTGATTGCAGCCAGAATCCATAATGAACTTACATTTGGAAGTATGTGGATGAAATACATGAAAAGAATGAGCTACAAGAACGTTAATTTACACTTTTCACTGATATTTTTCTCTTAACATTTAACATTGAGATGCCAATCTATTATGTTTTGTAACAATTATCCATGGTTGCATAAGCTGTTTTTCCTTGTAGGCGTGATACGGACCCTGTTATATTCTGTTCATATATTCCTGTAATAATGTAGAAAGATGCCATCAAGCTTCTGTTCATTGAACTGGTAGGATTCTTGATTTGAATTAGCATTACCATCATCTAACATATGTTATACATTAATATATTGTAAGGTGAGTGTAAATGAAATAAGCTGTTTTCAATTGTAAGAGTGAGGTGGTATATGATATAATTTACTCTCTATGAGTTGTTAAACTATTCCCTGTTATCTTATTTATTTTATGTTTAAAATTTCAAAATTTCAAAATTGTTTAGTTTTTTATGTTATATACAACGATCCAAACTTTCAAACTGGCATGTATCTGTTTGCCTTTTAGTGTTTATTAGTATTGCCTAGTTACTTAGATTATAATCAAGGATATAGGGACATAAATACATTGGTGACAGCTAGAGCATTAAGTTCCCCATTCTAGTTCTACAGAGCTCAGTAGAATACACCATATTAAGCAGAGGGGTTTATATCAGTGTCATGAACTTAATTTGTTTGTGTTATTTGTGTCTGATGCTTAAAACATAATGTCATTTGGTAAGTTATGGCTCTAATGGTTTCCACCTGTTTGGTGCCTTGCTTTATTAATTGCCCTTGAGGATGAAACACTTAGAGAAAGACGTATTCGAGATTTTAACCTGGGAAAAAAAATTGACTGATTTCTGTTGTTTAAGTTTGCATTCTTTTAGATTGTGTCACATTTGAAACAATTCTATTATATTTTTTGAATCAGGTAAGAATAGCGACACTTGAGGCTATCAATTCTGTTGTGCTATGTGGATTGCCAGCTGGAATGGTTGCAGAGTTATTGGTTCCTTCTATAAAGGCTTTAGCATTGGATCGAACAATAGGAGTGCGTGAGGTGAGCTTGGTGTGTTTATGCTTATAAGATATATGTATATATATTGAGATTGATGTGGATGAATTCTAAATCAATGTATTTATTCGATAGTTGACCTTGCAATTCATGGTTAGCCTTATTTTTAAGCAAATCATATCATTTGAAGCATGCTTTGTCAAGTGCTCTCAAATACTAGTGTGATTGTTCATAATCCTTTTTATTTTCCCATGCATATCACTACTGAGTTATATTTATATAGAACATTGTGTTATTAAATTCCTGCTTTATAGGTTAGCACATACTTAAATGTAGTTTCTTATATTGTATCATTCGCTGTTCTTTTGCTATGCAATATGTAATGTTTACCCCTGTTTTTTTTCAAGTGTTTGATACAAGCGATAACACAACCAATGGAAAGATATTTTGCTGAAAGTGAATATAAAATCAGATTTAACTCTTTCAATGCAAAACACATTTGCTGCTGCTATTTCATGGTATTCGTTGGGCGTTTCACATACATTTCATCATACATAACTAAGGCACCTAGCTATTAGATTTAGCACTAAAAGAACTTAGAAATATAAGGCAATACATATTATTTCAAACTTGCAAACTTAAATCAGACTGTAGAAGACAAATCTCTGAATGATGAACCAAAGCATGCCAAAGTTTGCTGGCCTGAATGAATTCTAGGGTTAAACTATCCTAATCCACATCACCAACCTCCACAGTTTGAACGGACTGAAGGCATATGCCTTCTGCTATTAAAAGCTGAAATCGGTGAAGAGTAATCTGATTTATCATTTAAACAAGTTCAACTCTATATGCAAGGAACAACAGCTGCACCCAAGAGATCTCCAATTGTTAGCATTGAAAATGAGCATTGTATTGCTCAAAAACAACTCGGAAGTGGCTGGAAAACACTTCCAAACAATCACCAATTGGATCTTTTTACTTCCCTTGACAGAGTTATTGTGCCAAACCTCCTGAAGGCAAACCTTAATGAGAGGTGGCTGGTAAGCATCCAACAGCAGAATCAAAATGGAATTTATGAACTACTCTCTGCGAAGGAGCATCTCTCTGGTCACCATAGCCTTCTAAAATACTTTTTTGGTGACCATTATGCTGAATTTGAAGTAACAAATTAGCTCCACCATGCTTGTATTGTGCTACACCGCTCTTCATATGTGCCTTACGAGAATATTTTCTAATGCAACCCAAGGCTTCTTTCCCAAAGAAAATGCCTCCACTGCAACACATCCAAGTGCCTCCCACAAACTGCACATCCACAGCACTACAATCAGCATAAAACATAATACCTCATTTTGATAATGCCTTCTTTTCCATCACAGTGAGTGGTACCAACTTGGATTTCTTGCACTACATCATGTAAAAAAATTTCACTATAGGTCTAGAGGCAATAGATGTCAATTTTCCATGCCAAATAAGTTCTGAACTTACTTTTCTTGCCGTTGTTCTGAAAATTCCAGCAAGCTCAAAAACATTGTTTGACAACTTTCAAAATCTAACATGTAGAAGTCTCCATGATTCAATGCATTGCAACTCATCAACTCAAATAGTTTGTGAAATGTCCCACTTGTTGACCAAATCCAAAACTCAAGATCAAACTTTATGCAAGAATGATGCAACTCAAAGTGGTAACCAACAAGGAAATAACTCTCAACTAAAATCATCAAATTGCATATCCAAGTTACCTTCTATTTCCTAATGTAGTTGGGAATGATGATGTCTCCTAGTGTCATCTCACTCCAATTGCAATCTTCGTCTGTCTCCTCATTTGCAGATTTCATATCCGGCTATCTCCTAGGAGGGTAGCCAGTCACCTCATAATGGGAACTTAGATCAACACCAAGCTGAAAACCACACTTCAACTCATGTCCTGAATCTTCTCCCGGATCCTTTTCATCAAGTGTGACGCTGCAACCAGGAGTTGTTCCATCATCCAATTCAAAAAGTGGATTGAAATATGTCATATCAACACCCATCTCAAACACTGGGTTATCAGCGGACACCACAAATTGATTCTTCCAATCATGTTCATGCAAGGATAGTGAACTGCTGCACGAATACCAAAATCGGATCCTTTGTCATTCCTTCCACCAGTAACTCCAGGGCTGTCCCAAGTCTCCCGTGCATCTCCATTACTATTTCGAATAGTATGCTGAGGATCCAAATCAACAAAATCACTAGGCCTATGCTCAAGATGAGCTCCATGTAATAGCAAGTCTGATTTGTTTTCAAGATTGCTCTTTTCAAAATCAACACCTTCAATGCTTTCCTCCATACATAACTGTAGAGATGGAGTTAGAACAGCACTATAGTCAAAAGGAAATTCATCCCAATAAGCCTCCTCATCATATTAGGTGTCAACACACCCAGTTCCCAAGGACTCAAGGGCTGATTGCTTTGTTCAGTGAAAATATGTACCTCATATGTGATGAATTCTCTACACAAGTCACTCTCCAAGTCATAGAGACTGAAACTATCATAGTCACTCCTTCCCAAAGACTCTGCTTGGACATCCAACCAGTATCCATCTGGACCAACATGACTGGAAACATCTGAACTTGACCCCAAGGCTGCTGTTTTGTCTTTTACTTCATGCAAAAGCTTATCAAAGGTAACTGCATGCGTGTCTAATGTATCAACCTGGGGCTCTATCATATACTTCTCATTGGGTAAGGCAATCTCTCCATCTAAATGCTCTGCTATGAATTCCCTTCCATCCACCTGAGTTTTTTGATGTGGAGTCTTTTGCTCATCATTTTTCATACTTGGTTCCTTATGCCTGTTTTTTGCAACACTCTCTTAAAAATCCCTTTTAATGTCTGGATCCTTCATCAAATTAAGTAATTTTTGCATCATCTCACATGGACTTGTCAAATGTGAACAACTTTTCAACTCTGTTCTACCAACTATCAAGAGAATTTCTAAAATTAAGCCACTGAAACTGGCAAACAATCACTGAAACTCTAACATGCAGTTGAAGAATAGAACAAGCAATCACAACTCAGCAGGCTGGTAGTCCCCTGATTGTTTTTGAAACTGTTTTGTAAGTTTGAATGACAACACGAATAATTTGCTGATTGCTTTGGTTTCAGACTTCATTCAACATTAAAGAGTGCACATATAACATATTGCATTGGAAAGGATGTATAAACCAATATGCATTAAATAACAGGCTCACCATGAAACTCTTCAACAAGCACAATACATATGGACTGAAAATAAATTGCAATACTAAGATCAGACCTGTGAACAATGACAATGACGAAGATTTCAGCTCACATGTATCTGAAATACTCTTTGGGAATTTGATCTTTGCTTCAACAAGAGAGCATTAAGTCATCTACAAGCTGGTCCTTGAATTTCTTTAACTAAAATCTATCCTTAAACCCTTCTAAAAGCCCAAATAAAGTCTGCTACAATTGATAAAGGTCTGAAGTTGTCAACAACAGTATTTCCACAGGCTTTCTACGACTGTCACTACCAATAGGGAACCGGAATCTCCTTTAAATCACCTTCATAAGTCACCAAACTTCCTCTTACAGAGCTGTAACAATGAATCATCAAGTTAAGTCCACAATAGTGAAGATAAGACCTCCCTCACACAACTCTTTACTCCTCCAAAACCCCATGTAGCAAGCTGAAGCTGGGCGCTGCCTCCCAAAGGGGCAACTTCTGCTAGAAAATCAAATGCAATCAAAATGCCACATGTTATATGCTGATCTTTATTGCCCAACGACAGGAATATTTTGTAACAATACCCAGAACCAAATTAAATTCACTCCAAACGATATGAGTAGTAAAGTGGTTCCCTGTGCATATGAAAATGGAATGGCCAGCACTGAGAAAAAGACCAAATCTTGTCAATCTTGAACAACACTCCAAAAAGGAGCTAAACACACCGAAAACTGAAAACCCAAATCAGAAAACTTTCATATATCTTCATCTTCAACAAACCCTTATCACCAAACTTCGAGCAAACATTGAATACTCCATGTGGAAATCAACAACCAGCTACACTTGATTTCGTACCACCAAAACTAGGCTAATTGAAGAGGGTTTTTGTCCCCAAAAGTCCAAAGAATAACTCTCTAGGTTCATTTTAACATCTTGTTATGTGTGCACAAGCAGAATGAGAGAATGAGAGCCCAACTCCCAATATATAGACTTTGAGGGAGAAATTAGGGCAAATTCAAATATAATATATGTTGAATCATTGTCATTGATGTTAAAGGGCCAACTAGCAGAGTCATGGATGAAGGAATTAACATGGATGAAGAAGTTAACATGTGCCAAATTTATGGCACTTTTTATAGAGTTCTTGTTTGCAAGAAAAACCGATTTTCTTCGCTACATGGGCTGCCCCATGTTAAGCATCCAAAAGGAAATAATTAAAATGCAAATTAAATATTGGACAACCTCCCTAGAGCCTAGCGCTCACCTTGTGAAAGGGAAATGAATCAATAAAAATAAACATTAAGTGATGCTGACCAACCTCATTGAGGAGGCATGACCATTGGATGAAGAGGCATAGTGTGGGATTTAAATAGAGGTCTTTCGGTGCACAAAAAGATATATCATTCAAGCATATTTTTCAGATGTATGAAGGGCAAAGTTAAGAGAATATTGCAGAAGATCTATATTACTTATGTGAGCAGAATTATGAGATTAAATTGATCTTATTTTTGTTAGTTTTTAGTGATCAGACTGAATGTAAATAACTGAAACTGAAAATGCAACACATAACAAGTGCAAAACAACACAAGAACATCACATCAGTACCCTGGGAAAACCTCCCTCTTGGAGGAAAAACCGAGTAACAAGATTCAGATCAGATTATATTAATGTCAAGGGATAGCCAAGTACAAATTCGCCCACTTAGGGCATGAACAAACTGACTTATCTGAATCTTGAATTCTGATCTGAATTTGACTTGTCCTTCAATTTGATGATAATCGCCACCCTTGACTGGATTCACACAGCTAGGATGAATTTGCTATTCTCCAAGGTAAGTTCGCTGACCCCAGAGTATAATGGCAGGCCCTCAAGGTACATTCGCTGTGTCTTGAATTGCTTGCAGATCAGATTGGTGAATTGGATGAATGCATGGGTGTTGTTTAGAATGGATTACATCGCCTTGTTTATATAGGAGATACAAGTAACTTATTTGCCTTAGTCGGCTATAATAAACTTGGCACCAAAATACAATAAATTCGAATTTTGTTTACAAGTTACATGAATAGGTCTTGACCTATCATGTCATCACAAGTTACATGTTGCCTTAGCACGTTACACCCAAATAGGACCAATCTCATATTGTAATCGCTTTAAGTAATTAAACTTTAATTGCCACTAGGCAACATTAAAATTTAATCAAGTATAATCCGAACTGGCTATTTATTTTCAACACTCCCTTTAGCTAGAGAGGATTATCATATTGTAATAACACAGTATCCATCTTGCATTGCTTGCAGAGGATGGGTCCACCTTGCATTGCCCATAAAGGGTAGAGGAGGTCTTTCACCTCAACATTTTCTTGAGAAGGATTCAATGTCACCTTGCATTACCCACAAAGGGTGACTCCACCTTGCATTGCCCGCAGAGGGTGGAAGATGCAACTTTGTGCATCACTAGGACTGAGACTCCCTCTCAGCCAAAGCTGTGTTCTCAACAACTACAAGTCTCTCTCTGAAGTATTCAAACTTCACACGAGCTAGAGGCTTGGTGAGAACATCTGCAATCTGCTCATTAGTGCTGACATATTTCAGCTAAATGGCACCTCTCTATACCATACCATGAATATAGTGATAATAAGTTTCCACATGTTTTGACCTGTCATGAAACACGGGATTAACAGACATCTTAATACAACTCTGATTGTCACAGTGAATGACAATGGGTTCCCAAGGTTGTTCGAACAACTTAGCAAGAAGCTTGCGAAGCCACACTGCTTCTCTTGACGCCACACTTTGATGCAATGTATTCAGCTTTTGTAGTACTTAATACAACTGAGGACTATTTCCTACTGGCCTAGGAGATAACAACAGATCCCAGACTGAAACAAATTCCTGAAGTGCTCTTCCTATCGGTTACACTTCCTGCCCAATCAGAATCAGAGTAGCCTTCCAAGGTGATGACAGTGTTGATTGGATACTTCAACCCATAGCCAACTGTGCCTCGCAAATATCTCAGAATATGCTTGGTTGCAACAAGATGAACATGCTTCGGTTTGTTCATGAACTGGCTGAGTGCACTTATTGCATAACAAATATCCGATCTAGTGTTAACTAGATACATCAAGGATCCAATCAATCAGAGTTAGCTGCAGATAAACTTAATTTCTTCAAATTAGTTTCCATAGGAGTAGACATAGGTTTGAATTCCATCATTCCAAATCTTTTCAATATATCAATAGTATATTTTCCTTGACTAAGGATGATTTCATTAGATCTTTGCTATACTTCTAAACATAGAAAGAAATAAATTAGGCCTAGATCCTTCATTTCAAATTCTGTAGCTAATTCTTTCTTACATCTAATGATGAGACTATCTTCACCAGTTAGAAATAAATCATCCACATACAAAACCAGAATTAACATTTTACCATCAAATAATTTAAAGTAAAGGTTAGAATCAACATCATTCTTACAAAATCCTAGACTAACCAAATACTTATCAATTCTTTCATACCAAGCTCGAGGAGCTTGCTTGAGGCCGTAAAGAGCTTTCTTCAATCTGCACACATGAGATTCTCTATTATGAATCTCATATCCTTTTGGTTGCTCAATATAGACTTCTTCCTCAATGACACCATTAAGGAAAGCAGTCTTTACATCCATCTGATGTAACTTCCAGCCCTTAGCTGCAACAATAGCTATAATAGTTTTAATAGAAGTATATCTAGCAACAGTTGCAAATGTTTCCTCATAATCTATGCCTTCCTTTTGAGAGAAACCACGTGCTACAAATCTAGCTTTATATTTCTCGATACTTCTATCTGCAGTATATTTAATTTTAAACAACCATTTAGAGGATACAACAGACTTACCTTTAGGTCTAGGCACAATATCCCAGACATCATTTTTGATGATGGATTGATATTCTTCTTCCATGGCCAACTTCCATGCTTGTTGGTTCATGGCTTCTTCTACATTTGATGGTTCGGTCTCAATAATGGTGCACATCATTTCAACATAGTTGGAGAGCTTCTGAGGTCTCTTGCTTTCTCTGAATGTTCCTTGGGTAGCAACAAACTTTTTGGCTTCTTGGATGGTGTTCCTAACCCAAAGTGGTCTCTTCTTACTAACTGCAATGTCTCTGGGTCCATCAGTTGGATCCAGAGGCTCAGAAGGATCACAAGGCTCAATAGACTTCCTTTGAATCTCAAGGTTAGTATCAACATTCATATCTTGATTTCCATTAAGTTCTTTATCATCATCAACCAAGGAACCTTTAGATTTCTTAAGAGCACTATTTTCTTCAAAAGTTACATCTCTACTTACCTCAATGTACCTTTGTCCTGGGATGTAGACTCGGAATGCTTTGGAGGATTCACTGTATCCAACAAGGATGCCCTTCTTCCCGGATGGTTCTAGCTTAGTTCTCTTCTCCTTTGGTATAGGAACATAGATAGGGCTTCCGAAGATCCTTAGGTGGCTGATATCAAGTTTGACTTCAGTGAAGGCTTTTCAGGAGTCATGTTCTTCAACACACGATGAGGGCATCTATTCTGAATATATACTGCAGTCCTAGATGCCTCAGCCCACAAGAAGGTTTGTAGATCCTGATCATGAATCATTGCTTTAGCTGCTTCAACCATGGATCTATTCTTCCTTTCAGCCACCCCATTTTGCTGAGGATTGTAGGGAACACAAAACTCCCTCTTAATTCCTGTTTCTACACAAAAGTCATGAAAGCTACTTGAGCTCTATTCACCTCCATTATTAGATCTTTAACACTTTAATTCTTTTTCCAGATAGATTTTCAACTAAAGCCTTAAATTCTTTGAACCTACTTAATACTTCATCAAATTCTTTAGTTTTCAGAAAGTAAATCCAAGTCTTTCTAGAGAAATCATCTATGAATATAACATAGTATAGGCATCCACTAGGTGAAGCAACAGACATAGGTCCACATAAATCAAAATGAACAAGTGCTAATTTTTCTTTAGCTCTACTTTCACTTTTATAAAATGGACTTTTAGTGTTCTTACCTAAAGCACATCCTTTGCAAGTATCATCATGAAATTGACTAAGTTTAGGCATACCTTTGTCCATCTTCTCAAGTGAGGGAAGTGCTTGGAAGTGTAAATGACCAAACCTCTTGTGCCATAGTTCGCTGATCTCAAGAGCCTCATGAATGAGAGCTTAAACAGGTTTGGCTGAAAGCTTGTATAAGCTATCATATCTATTACCAATGACATGAGCAAATTTAAAACTAGATTTCTTAGGCCACGCAAGTACTCTGCCCTCAGAAAATGCTAATTGATAACCGTTATCTTCGAGTACAGAAATGGAGATAAGATTCCTTTTAATTCCAGGCACAAATAAAATATCACCGAGATGTAGAGAGATACCGAAATCTAAATTTAATGAAGTAGTACCGAAAGCTCTTACCGAATATCAGCATCATCACCAATTACCACATGAAGATTGGATTCTTTCTCTATCAAGTCTAAAAGATGCTCTTGGTAGCTTGTGATGTGTCTAGATGCGCCACTATCGATCAACCATGTGTTGTAGTCAGTCGGTACATTGTGTGACAAGGCAGAGATGAAGAGGAAGTCTTCATTGTTCTTCTGTTCTGCAACCTCATTGAGATTCGGTTCTCCTTGCTTGAGCTGATTTTGACATTCCTTCGCATAGTGACCAAATTTGTCACACCTGAAGCAATGAATGCGTGAGAGATCTCTTGGCTTCTTCCTTGAATCATGACTTGTTAAAGGTATGAAATCTCTATTCCTCTTGAAGTTGCCCTTCTTCCAATTTCCACCTTTCTTCTTGACTGATTGGGTTGCAAGCATGTGATGATCTCCTCCATGAGAGTTCCTAATTGCCCCCTTGGCAGCCAGTCGAGATTCTTCTTGGATGCAATCTCCCCTCAACCATTCAAACTTGGGAAGCTCAATCCTCATACTGATTCCTTGAATGAATGGTTCCTAAGCTGGAGGAAGACCATTGAGGGTAGTCAAGGTAAGATCGTTGTCTTCAACTTCCTTCCCTGCTGCTGAAAGTTGATCCTTTAAACCAGTCATTCTCATGAAGTAGGAAGTGATAGATTCCCCTTTCTCCAATCAGATGTGGGATAGCTGATTCCTCAAGGCAAGAATGTGGCTAGTGTTGTTGACTTCATACATCTTCTCCAATGTGCTGAACATCTCTCTAGCAGACTTCATCTTGGAGATAGATGACACAATATGGTCTTTGACAGAATCAATGATCAACCTTCGAGCTTGAAAATCTTTCTTCCATTCTTCCTTTTCTTTTTCATCAGTAGGTTCTTCAGCATCCTTGCTAACGTATTCAGCAAGATCATTCAAGGCCATCATCATACGAACGTTCCAAGAGGTGTAATTCGCAGAACCTTCCAACCTGTCTTCAGCCCTAAGAGAAGAAGCCATGTAGTCTAAAGCTTTGAATAGTAGGTTACACTGAAAGACGATAAAAGATTGACAAATCTGATCACAACTATTTACGAACCAAGCTCTGATACCATGTTAGTTTTTAGTGATCAGACTAAAATGTAAATAACTGAAACTGAAAATGCAACACATAATAGTACAAAACAACACAAGAACAACACAGTAGTATCCTGGGAAAACCTCCCTCTTGGAGGAAAAACTGAGCAACAAGATTCAGATCAGATTATATTAATGTCAAGGGATAGCCAAGTACAAATTCGCCCACTTAGGGCATGAACAAACTGACTTACCTGAATCTTGAATTCTGATCCGAATTTGACTTGTCCTTCAATCTGATGATAATCGCCACCCTTGACTGGATTCACACAGCTAGGATGAATTCACTATTCTCCAAGGTAAGTTCGCTGACCCCAGAGTATAATGGCAGGCCCTCAAGGTGTATTCAGTGTGTCTTGAATTGCTTGCAGATCAGATCACTGAATTGGATGAATGCATGAGTGTTGTTTCGAATGGATTACATCGCCTTGTTTATATAGGAGATACAAGTAACTTATTTGCCTTAGTCGGCTATAATAAACTTGGTGCCAAAATACAATAAATTCAAACTCTGTTTACAAGTTACATGAATAGTTCTTGACCTATCATGTCATCACAAGTTACATGTTGCCTTAGCATGTTACACCCAAATAGGACCAGTCTCATATTGTAATCGCTTTAAGTAATTAAATTTTAATTGCCACTAGGCAACATTAAAATTTAATCAAGTATAATCCGAATTGGCTATTTATTTTCACCAATTTGTAAGTGTATGTTGTGAAGTCTTGGAGAGTGTTAAATGCAGACTTTTGTGAAGATTCATTTCAGATTCATAAGCGTTAATTGAAAATCATATTGCAGATCTAAGTGGAGATAATTTATAGATTTGAAAGTAGAGTTTTAAGGCAGATGTTGGTGTTGTAAATAGCTTTTGAAGGTGATTTAGGGCAGATCCAATAAGAGGTCACAAACATATTATTATATCACATTTTGAAGGTTGGTGCTTTCTATTTTGAGAGGGTTGGTGCCTCTCTTTCAAATAAATCGATGCCTCTTGTTGTGTTGGTGCTCAGTGGAGGGGATTGGTGTATCTTGCGGGTTGGTGCCTACAAAGTTGTAAGAAGTTTCCTTTATAAGCAATATGTTGCATGTTTTTCTTTTGCAAGGGTTTCCATGTAAATCATGTGTGCATCTTGTGCTCTAAATTGTTAGATCTTACTTTTGTGGATGCGTTGATTATTATTTTGTGATTGTTAAAGTTTATAAATTGAAAAGTTGGTCTCAGTATAAGTGTGTGTGTCTCTTCAATTGGTCTAAGAGAAGGTTCCTTTGAAAAAGACTAACTTCTTGAAGGAAAGATCTTAAGAACACACATCATGAAGGTTTCTCTTTAAACTGAGCCCCATTGTTTGATGAGAACAACTATGCTTTTTGGAGTGTAAGGATGCGTACTTATTTGATGGCTCATGGTTTTGATATATGGCAACTTGTTGTGAATGGCTATATGGCACCATCTACACCACCTATAGATCAAGCCGGAAAGAGGGCAAGTGAGAATAATGCTAAAGATATGAATGCAATTCTTAGTGGCCTAACTGAATCAGGATTTGTTAAAGTCATGCGTTGCACATTGGCGAAAGAAATGTAGGATAAGCTTCAAAGGACTTATGAAGGAGATGACAAAGTGAAAATGGCAAAGCTTCAAATCCACTGGAGACGATTTGAAAGTTTGAAGATAAAGGATGAAGAGAATATTGCTGCCTATTTTCTCTGTTTCAATGAAATCATAAATACCATCCATGGTATTGGAGAAAAGATTGAGGATGAAATTTTCATGCAAAAAGTATTAAGATCTCTTCCCATGATATTCAATGCGAAAGATTCTGCCATTGAAGAAATGAAGAATTTAGACACCTTGAAGATGGACAAATTGCATGCCATACTCATCTCATACGAAATGAGGATAGAGAAAGGAACAACATCAAAATGAGAAGCTGCCTTCAAAGCACGAAGAAGAATGAAGAACAAAGGCCTATATGAAGTGAAAGTTCAAGTGATGAGGAAGAAGCTAACTTTGTAAAGAAATTCAAGAAACGATCTATAAAGCACAAAGGTTAGCATACTCCTAAATTCTTTAATTGTGCTCATATAGGTCATTTTGCTGCCAAATGTCCATAGGTTGGAATTGATAGCAGTGAAGAGGAAGAAAAATATAGTAAGAGAAAAGGAAGGAAGCATCAATATAACAAGAAAATGCACACTTGAGGGAAGCATGAGTAAAAGAACCCTTGAAGATATAAGAAGAGCCTATATGTTCAAGAAAGCAATAGTTCATCCAAAGAAAGTGACGAAAGATTCTCCAAAAGTGATAGAGAAGAAATTCTATTTTATGGCCATAGAGACAAAAGAAGATGCACCGAAAGGAAAAGACAAAGAAATGGAAGAAAAGGAGCTTGAAGGAAAGGAGGCAACCATAGCAGATCTAGAGGAAGAACTTATTGTTGCCCTATATGAAACCAAGAGCGTCAAGAAACATAATTCAAAGCTATAGGCTCAAGTTAGAGAAGACGACGAATCAAAGACGAAGCTACTTGAGGAATTGTAGAAGATGATTGTGGATCTAAAGACTCAAGTTGAGGAGGCTAAACGAATTGAAGAAGTCGTAAGAGATTAGCTGAAAGCAAGGGAATAGGATTGCAAGAAGTTAGAACTTGAAATCATTTTTGAAGAAGTTGAGAAAATACAACTTCAAAGATCCCAAGAGCACCTGCAAGCAAAATACCTATCACAAGAGAGGATTGGAGACAAAAACACAATAATGGCTCTGAAGAAAAAGATTATCATTTAGAGAGGGAATTAAATAAAAAGGTACAATACAATCCTTATAAAAGGAGATTGTGCAACCCTAAAGGTGTGCAACCCTAAAGAAACCCTAAAGGGATAAAGTGTATTTAATAATTATTAGATACCTACAATATTATTAAACGCCTAAGTTTAGCTTAAGCGTAGAGTATAATAGACTAATAATTAAATAAATAATTATTAGCTAATACAAGATAACTCTAACACCCCCCCTTAAGATGAACTTAGGGAGGAGCTAAAAAACTAAATGCATGAAGCAAAAAATGCAACTACTTGATGAAGGCAAATTTGGGTCCCGACAACAAAGCCTTATGAGGTACCCAAGTACAAAAGATCTCTGTAAAGCGGAGAAATATAGAAAACCTCATGGGAGAAAACTCTACTCCAAAAAGAGATGGAATACAAGTGAAGGACTGAATAAGCCTCCAAACAAGAATGTTCCAAAAGATAAGAACAAAAGAAGAGCAGAAGAGTCACTGAAGCATGAAGAACCTGCAAACACTGTTGAAGAATAACTGTCGATCTGAAGAACTTCCTCTTAAATAGAAGGTGATCAGGTAGAGAAGACTATAATCTGCACGAGTGCCCTCAAATAACACTACTCGAATTAGATGGCAAACAAAGGCAAACGACTGAACTCAAAGATACAGATGGCAAAAAACACCAAAGTCTGAAGAGTTGATCAATCGAAGATGGAAGGTTGCCTCCAAAAATAGGAATGAAAGAGTGTCCATATGGTAAATGATCCATCTCACCAAAATGCATAGGTAACTAGCCACTGCATCCGCCTAGTACCTAGGAACAAATACTAAATACATAGCTCACTCCAACGAACCAAGGAAGCATTAGAACCAACAACCAACAGGAGAAACCCCCCCTAATGTTGACAAGGGAGAGGTGACAGGTACACTGAAACTAAATGCCAAGAAAAACTGAATGACGAAGAACCAGGAACAACGAGAGTGCAACAGAAAGTACAAACACATATAAAGGCTAGTGTCGTGGAAGGAACACTCACTTGACACACATCATGAGGCTAATGTCGTGGAAGGAACACTCATGTGACAAAGGTAGATGGCAAACAAGGGCAAACATCAAACCCCCCCATGGCATGTTATAATGTAGTGTGAGTACAATAAGGCACAAGATGTGCAAGATCCCAAGTATGCAAGGCATAGCGACACTTTATCTCAATGCGTTTGCAAAAAAGGAAATGCTTACAAAATGATGTATACAATGCTCAAAAAAGACAAAGGTTGGAAATACATGAAGAACAACCAACAACAAGTCATTCCACCCAAACGAGAAGTTTCCAGGAGCTCAAATGTCCAAGTAATTCACTAGACTGTGAAAACACAAAAAACCGAATAAAATGTACCTAGAGTAAAATCTAGAAAAAGTGCATGGATGAATGTGAAGAGCTCTGAAACACCGTCCCAACGCCACTAGAATCGCAAAAAATGGAGAAACTGGTGAAAAGATATGAGCCAGGGACTGAAAAGAACACCTTTGACTTCAAATGGCTATAGAAGGTACCAATAGAAAAACTAGGCGATGAAACCCATAAATGTGGAAAGTAGATGAAACCCACAAATTTGGAAAGTAGACGAAATCAACTTTCCAACGATATCTAGTTTGCCGAAAAACGATATCGTATGCCCAAGATATGGCCAAAACAAAAAAAACCCTCTTTTAGGGCACAAAGAGGGCCTAAAGGGGCCATTGTGTAGTCCGTATTGCTTATTGTATTGTTGATGTCAACATTATGTCATGCTGATGTCAGCAGACGAAAATAAAATATCTCTTAAAAAAATGATACCATGAGATCCCACGAGCACCTGCAAGCAAAATACTTGTCACAAGAGAAGATTGGAGACAAAAACACAATAATGGCTCTGAAGAAAAAGATTATCATTTAGAGAGGGAATTAAATAAAAATGTATAATACAATCTTTATAAAAGGAGATTTTGCAACCCTAAAGGTGTGCAACCCTAAAGAAACCCTAAAGGGATAAAGTGTATTTAATAATTAGAAATACCTACAATATTATTAAATGCTTAAGTTTAGCTTAAGCATAGAGTATAATAGACTAATAATTAAATAAATAATTATTAGCTAATACAAGATAACTCTAACAATTTCCTTAAGGAAGGGATTGGAAAATATGAAAGAACGGCTAGATCGAAGTGTGAAGTTTGATAAAAGTACCAAAATGTTAGATGATCTTATCAATGCACAAAGATCACCATTCATCAATACAGGCCTCGGATTTGATGAAAATCAAAAGAAGAATGTTGCAAGTTTTAATTCTCCAGATCTACCAAAGAAGATGGATGATGGAAAGCCAAAAAATTATTTTGAGACTTTCAAAAAGAAAGAGAACAAGGAGGAAAATAAAAAGGAGGAGAACAAAGTCCCACTGAAAAATAATCCACCTCCAAAGATAAACAAGGCTAGCTACAAAAGGTCATTTTCTCAAAGACAACCACCACGCACAACCAGGTTTCAATATTCTTTAAATGGTTATTGCTTTTCATGTAATCATTTTGGGCGTAAGGCAGTAAATTGTAGAGTTCGTACAAGGAATTATTTTGATTTCACCGAGAGGAACTATGATTTATTCGTCCCTCTTATGGATTATAATGTCATATGCCGTAAGTGTAACAATTTTGGGCACATAGCAAAGTTTTGCAGAAGTACTTTTGCTGAGCCTTTGAGACAGACTAAGGAGGATGTTTGCGACAGAAAAAGGATGAATCAAACAAGGTCTGAATATTGTCAAATTTTTGAGTTATTTAATTGCTACAAGTATTTCTATTATCTGCACACTTATTCTATAAAGAATTGCAAAAACACAAAACAAAACACACAAGAAAAAACAAGGCAGAACAGGGCAGCATACTACACAGTCCGACTTAACTGAATGACATGTCTTTTTTTGTGTGGTTGCATCAGGGTTCATAGTCTGTTGAAATGGTAAGAGTGCTTCAACCTATATGCGTATTTGGCACCAATGCCTCATCGACTGTTCTTTGTGTTGCTGCAGTAGATCCTCAGGCTGTAGAACACAAACAAAGCTGCAAATGAAAGCAGAGAACACACATTTCACAAATATGCAGTTGCTAGGCCAATGTGCTGGCAAACTTAATACAAAACAAAGAAGGACAAATCTCTTTAGATGATGCAAGATTGCTTGATCTCTAGGATATTCTTGCATTAGAAAACCCTGGTGAAAATTTTTGAGAGCTCGATGCTCACAAAAGCAGCTTCACAGAAGACTAATTTGGCCAGCCAAATGATTGATTAATTAATTAATTAGTCTGAGCAGTAATTCCATGTATAACTCTCTCAAATGTTTTTGTTTTGAAAACTTTTTGCGTTATGAAAATGCATACTAATTCTTTAATTGCGATTAGCCTCCTATAGTTTTTGGGTCTTTATAAAATTTAATACCCGGGTACAAAGGCATGTAACAGAAATATTCGTTTTGTATGATAAGCTGGAATATGATACAGTATCCCTTTTTATGCTTGATTCATTGATTTGTTTAAATCTAGATCAATTTTTTGTAGGTACCTAATATTTATGTGTTTTGCAGCTATTTTTTGCATATATTGCAGGATGGCTTGGTTATGCATTTGATATCAATGACACAGGAAATCGACAATGCCTTAATGATGCATTAGATCCTAGGACCTATGCTCCCCAGCTGCTGCCATTGCTATTACTAGGTCTTTCAGATGAGTCTACTGATGTAGCAGAAAAAACGCTTCACCTGGTGGAAGGTGTTGGAGAACTGTACATGAAGTTTCAGTGCTCTGGTGAAACTGACATTGGAAAGGTTTGTTTCTGTTAAAAAAACATGTACCCCTTCATCTTATGTTTTTTTAATGTTATGGCAATATAAATTTTCGTAGAAGAAATGTCTTTTCAAAGATGTACTTCTAATAATTGTGACTGTACAAAACTGCTAAATGTATACAGGAAATTTTCAGAAATCTAGACACTATAGTTCTTATGAAACTATGCTTGTTTTTATGAATTGTAAAATAACTTGCTTAGAGAGAGAGATTTACCATGAACCCAGTAGATAATTGCAATTCTACTTTTCTAAATCTGCTTACTGCTATATCTGATTAATTAAATATAAGAATTAATAATAAAGATGACAATGCATACGAGTAAATATGGCTAAGTAATTTTGATTAATAGATAGAATGCTATGTGGGATGATCATAAGCATTGACTCTCATATCTTCCATTCTTATATTAATGTGGTCATCTTTGCTTAAATACAGAAGCCTTTTTTTTAATAAATGAGTAAATGGTTTCACTTTTGTAGTCCCTCGTCTCTGGCTATCAATAAAAAAATTAAGGAAACAATCTAGAACTAGGGAGCTACCTAATATTTATAGAAACCTAGGATATTGAGTAAAATTATGTTAACAAACAAAGACTTATATACGAAAGGTAAGAATAAAATTTTCAGAAGGTATCTATGTCTTAAGTAAACTTTACTGAAAATGGGTGAGCTCATTACAGAAAGAAATGAGGAGTTGAACATAGATTTATAAACATGAAGCCAGACTTTTATGAAGAAGTGAAATCATCAACATTTTCCATATTGGAATTTCATTCATAAACTCTGGCTATCTTCTTCGTATTGGGGCATTTATATGTAAGGTGGCCCAACGAGACTTTTTTAGCTGGCTTCTTACATTTAGGTTAATCTTTTAATTTATCAAGGAGTTTATAAACTTCAAAAAATTTATTTTGTGTGCCGAAAGTGAACTGCTTAGAGATATTATGTAGTCAGTAAACTGTAAAATATACTTAAAGGGGCTAAGGTGGGTATATTAGATCATAGTTCATTATTCTTACACGAAGCTGTGTAGTCTTACTTTGTTGCCCCCGCCAGCATCCTCCAAGCCTGTGTTTAAATGAGAGCTTTGGAACAGAGTTTGGAGATCCACCAAAGTATTAGCTAGTGTAATTCTGCAAGTTGTTGTAGTGCAGACTGTTGGATGAGGACTAATTCAGAAGGCACAGGGACTGTTTTCACAAAATGCTTCATTTAAATGTAATTTTCTAGCCCAAGAAATCTTTAGGATGCACAAAATTGGCTTGTTGATAAAGCTTAAATGATGTTTCATAAAAATAGTTGGTGGGAGTAGGGCAACCTTTGATAGCATAACTTCTGTGAATAAGGCAATCTTTGACAACATAACTCCCGGATGCACTGAAATGGGAGCTTTGAATAGATTTTGGAGCTACCTAAAAAATATTTTAATGTGGTTTTCCATGAGTTACTTTTGTCAAGGCTGACTTGATTTGTATACTTACAACAGGCATTCTATTAAAATAATAATGTAGTGTTTCTATAATGGTCATCTTAGTCTTAGTCATTTAGTTTCCTTTTAGGATGTTTTCTTTTGTGTTTCTATTCTCGATCATTTTCATTATGGAAAGATCATCTTGTATTCTCTATTTAAGGAGCCTTCATCTCCTTTGTAATTAATACCATAGTTGAACTACTCGCGACTCGGCTCGACTCGCCAAGCCCCTAGGAAAAAAACTCGGCGAAAACTCGGGAAAAACTCGGAAAAACTCGGCGAAAAACTCGGCAACTTAAAAACACGCTTAAACTTAGTAAAAAACGCATTTTTTTTGCAATTTTTAATGAGAAGATGCATCCAAAGAGTCAATAAATGATAACACAAAAGAAACAAGCTGATTCTAGATATATTTAAATGCAAAGTGTCTACAAAATCGCATCCTCATGAGGAATGCTGATGGCTGGAAGCCTGAAGCAAAATAGTAAATTACTAAATAGTTTTTGTAAAACCAAAAGTAAATACATCATCACAAATTACAATTACAACTTCCTCTTCCCAGCTCTAGCAAAAACATGGGGAGAGGTAGAACTAGAGGGTCTAGACTGTCTAGTCGTATAAGTCTGCTGTGGGACTGGGCGTGACTGTGCCTCCTCGCTCGGTATGGTTGATTGAGACTCATTTTCCATCCTGGATGAAGCTATGTCTCCACCTGCCTCTGGCACTGGCAATGAATCCTCATCCTCCTCAATGTCATCCAGCCTGAAACCAAATCCACCCCCCTCCTCCATAGCCTGCCTCTCCAAATCAGTGATGTCAGTGTCGGAAAACAATGGAGGCTGCTCCTGTGATGTCCAATCACTGTAAGGATCTATATCATCCAAATCAATTGGACCACCTTCTAGTTCCTCTACCTTCTTTACGCACAATCGAAGATTATATTGCACGTAGACAAGGTCATTGAGCCGTTTCTGCGCTAACTTGCTCCTCTTCTTCGTGTGGATTGCTTCAAACAAGCTCCAATTGCGCTCACAATTGGATGAACTGCAAGGCTGACATAAGACTCTGAGGGCAAATTTTTTGAGATGTGGGGTGTTTCCACCCCAATTTTGCCACCAAGCATCTGCAAACTAAATAAAATGGAAAAGTTAGAAAGCAAAGAGAAAAGAGAAAACATAATTTATCAATCATTTTAGTCTTTAGATCCCAAAATCCAAATGGCAAATGTTATACCTGGGGTTTGAGTGGTTCTTCCTCTCCTAGCCAGCTCTGAAGAGAATAGCTTACCCCTTCCTCCCTCATAATTTTGGAGCTCACTCACAATGAGGTCTCTCTCCTCAACATCAGGTACCATCCTCTCAATGCATGTACTGAGGCCCTCCATGACTTCTCCATTCGAATCTGAGTAAGAACCCCCGAACCTAAAACGAGGGTTGAAGAAGTACCCTGCTGCATGAATGGGTTGGTGGAGCTGATTGTTCCACCTCCTATCAACAATTTCCCAAATGGGATCAAATTTGAGCCTATCCCCCTTGTAGTAATTTTTGATAGACTCTTTGGCCCTATCCATGGCCTCATAAAGATATCCCATTGGGGTTTTATCCCCATCCACCAAGCGAAGAACTCGAACCAAGGGCTCTGACACCTACAATTGAAAAATACAAATTACAAAAAGATCAAAATTTAAATAATGAAGTTACAAATTAGTAATGAGACACTTGAATCAAGAATAACTAAAATTTAAAAATTAAAGTTTTGAAGTAACAACCTTCACAATCTTTGTAGCCCTTTGTGCAAATTGGTTGTCGAAGACTATGCATGCGACAGCCTCTCCTTCAGGCTTCTTTGAATAAGGTGAGTTAAGCCATTCTCCACTCACAAACATTTGTTTCAAAGAAGTCAATGCAGCAAGAATGCTTTGCAACGCCAAGAAAATCGTTGCAAACCTTGTGACACCAACTCTCACCAAATCTTTCCGTTGCGTGTGTTGTCTCATCAAATTTAGGACCCAAGGGTGATTGTAGATATATTTGGTGATCCTCCTTGCATCTTCCACAACTGGAGTCACCCACTCAAGTTTTCCTATGTCCTCCAAAAGAAGGTCAAGGACATGTGCTGCACAAGGTGTCCAAAAAAGAGTGGGGTGCCTCTCTTGGAGGATTCTTCCTGCAAAAGAAGAATTTATTCTTAAGAAATATGCAACCAAGTAAAACAAAGCCCACAACAAATGAGAATATTGCTAATGCCTAAAGGTGATAATTCAAAAGGATTCTACCTGCTGACACATATGCTGTTGCATTATCTGTGATGATTTTCACCACATTCTCTACCCCCACCTCCATGATGACACGCTCCAACATTCCAGCCAATGTTTCTGCATTTTTCACCTTGTTGGAGGCATCGACAGATTTCAAGAACACTATATTGTCCTTGCAAGCGACCAAAAATTTGATGATGGTGCGGTTCTTGCCATCTGTCCACCCATCAGAAAGAATGGTGCAGCCATAATTTGCCCAATCAATTTTTTGATCCTCCATCACTTCTCTTGCCCTAGCAACTGCATTTGTGAGCAACCTGTAAGTGCAAAGTGAAATTAGGTATTAGTACACAATTTTGATTTAATAAACAAGAAATCTAAAAAATAATTAAAAATGAAATCAAGTGGACTATGTAGTAATTTACTAACCTCCCACTCAAATCCCTGCGAGAAGGGGCCTTGTACCCCTTTCCTGAAACTGTCATAGCAGTCACCAAATTCAACCAATAAGCATTCTCCGCCACATTGAATGCAATGTTGTTGAAGTACCAAAAATCAGCAACTGCAATGTCAGTTTTCTCATGTGCCTCCTTATTCCATCCACTAGCCTCTAATGATGGTTGTCCTCCAGGTGTGTTTCTGGGCACAAAATAATCACCTATCGAACCTGATCGTTGTGATGGAAGTGGAACAGGGCCCCGGCTAGGTACTCTACTAGAGGAAGCAGAAGCAATGGGCGAGCTGATGGTCGGTTTGCGGATACGTGGGCCACGCCGAGAGCCCACTATGCCCTCAAGTGCTTCTTCTTCCTCTTCAAGGTCAATAGAAACACCTTGAGATCAGCTATGGCTGATCTCATGGCTAGTTTTGCCCTCTCCCTTTGCAGTTTCTTCTCTTCCCCAGCTGCAAGTAAGGCATTCATTTGTCTTTTTATTTCTTCATTGGTCCCAGGGCATGCTCTAGCATCATGCCTATCTATTCCTGCAAGGTGGTATTTGAGGCGGTTGATGCCTCCATGAAGTATTCTCTCACACTTTATGCATATAATTGACCCAGGATCGGGGCCCTCATAGGCATACCTCCATGCCCCATCTCTAGCACCTCTAGGACGGGTGCCTATAAATCCAGATGGGCATGGATCTAGTGGCCATTGCTCCCTTGCCATGATTAATGCTTACTTAACCTACACATACAAAGTGCAAAAAAAAATTAACATTTTAGTTAAACAATTTAGCACTAAGCAAACTATCTACATTAGTTTAAATAAATTTAGACATCATTCGAAGTTTTTTTTAAAAAAAATTAGGGTTTGAATTTTTTTTTGAAAACTAGATTCTTCAAAAAAATTGTGAAAATTCAACAAGAATTGTGTTAAATCTTGTGTAAATAACTTAGAAATGATTTAGACTACCTAGGAATCATTTGTAATCAATCTAAATGCAACAAAAAATAAACAAATTGTTTTAAAAAAGCATAGAAAAAAAAATTAAAAAACTTACTTGGAATCTGATTTTCCCTTCAAATCCCCTTCAAATCCACTTGGAATCACTCAATAACCACCCCAAATCACCTTCCAAGCCTTCCAAATGAGTTTCCCCTTTCTCAGCCCAAAACATAATTGAAAAACAAAAAACAAATAAGTTTTTAAGCCGTTTTCGGCTGTATAGAAAACACGGGCGAGTTTTTGGCAAAAACTCGCCGAGTTTTTGGCAAAAACTCGCCAAAAACTCGGCGAGTTTCCTGGCGAGTAGAAGTCGTTACTACTCGCCAGGGTCAAAAACTCGGCGAGTTTGTCATCTATGATTAATACATTGAATTATCATTCCATGGTATCATAGTAGGTAAATTTTTTTTTGTGATGAGTTTTTTGGATAATAAAATTCGTGGGTATCTACCTGAATCTATCTCCATAAATTTTTTGAATCAATTTTTTTATGAAAAAATCGTAGGTGCAATTCGAAGGGTTTTCTTTGAATTCATAGGAAGGGTTTGAAGAAAAATTGCGGATTGTTCCTTTGCAGAATCGAAGGTGTATTTATTTGCAAAAACATGGGTATTTTTTCGTGTTTTTTTTGATTGATTTCTCTTTGAAACAAAGTCGAGGATTTCCAGTAGAAAAATAAATCACGAATTTTCTTTTTGTGCAAGGTCTTTGTCAATTGTGGCATTTTATCAAAGTTTATTCAAAGGTTTGAGCAATTGTGGAAGATCGTGTAGGCTTCGGGCATCTTTTTTTCCCTTTTTGGTTTGTGTATGTTTCCCCGTGTGATAACATTTATTTCTACTACAACGGGATTGGAACTGTTGACATGGCTAAAATCGCATTGCTACGACTCCATCCGGCCAACGTACAATAGAATGATCTCGCCGAGTATCCTATCCTCTCTTGAGATAAGGAAATCCCTAATGCTGTTTCAATTGATTAATGGGGGACGACCTCAAGGTTTCGATTGTCAGGTCTTGATTGCGGGATAACTCAGTGATCGATGTGTTTTGCCAAAACTACCTCTTTAAGCCGAAAACAATGAAAAATTTAAAGGCTTTCAAACTCACAAATTGGCTAAGTAAGCCGATATTTTGAGAAAGAGTATGAAATCGTGCATAAAGCCTAAGTAAGCCGAAAAAATCTTTAAGTCTAACATCACGAATTCTTTTACAAAGGTAGAAAACTTCAAAAGCTTCCAAATCTCACATTTTCTTTAGAATTCCCGAAATCACTAAGAGCTCTCAAAATCGGCACTTAGGCCGAAATTGCCAGGAACAACTAAACTCGCAAAGGGAGCTAACAGACCAAATTTCAAACAAAGGGAATCACGCATTCTGGTCTTTTAACCCGAAATTTATCAAGGGTGTATTAAAGTGCTCCAAGATTGTGCATTTCGAACTTTTAGCCCGAAATTGGGAGGTTTAGGGTGAACTAAAAAGACCCAAAATCCCGCATGACGGCCTTGAGATCCGAAATTTTAAAACATCAAAACTCGCGAAATTTCAAACGTTGGGATAGGAAGCCCGAAATTCAAATCAATAAGGGCGAAAATCGTGCAAAAATTTCTTATGGCCCGAAATTGTCATGAAGGGGGATTTCGACGTAAAATTAAAATCGTGCAAACTGACTCAATAAGCCGAAATCACTCAACGCTCGCAAAATACCTCAAAACCCCAATTCAAACAAAGGCTCACAAATTGGCTTCATAAGCCGAAATGTGAGGTTTTACAAAACTCTCAAAGTCATTTAACTCGCCGAAAACTTAGGAAAGAATCTAAAATCGCACAAGGTGACCTTTCAAGTCAAAAATGTCGAAAACATACAAAATGACTTCAAACGGTAAAGAGTCCATTCACTCAAAACGTCTTAAAAGGCCGAAAAATGAAAACTCTTAAAGCATGTTAAAAAGACGAAACACTAAAGCTCGTGCAACGACTCCCAAATGCCTCTATTTTGCCAAAAACGAAAAAGAAGTCGTTATAAAATCGTGGTGCATACTCTTTCGTTTACCCTAAAAATCTCCAAGGCACCAAGTCGCGCGATAGACTCTTTTTGCCAAAAATCTTCAGGAATCATTCAAATCGCAAAGAACACTCACTTGGTCAAAGGTTCTCAAGTCTTCATGATCGCGTGAAGATCATTCCAAGCTATTGAAAATTTCCAAATAACTGCAAATTGCGATATAACATCTTTGTTGTCTTCCTAAATACTCCAATTGCCTAGTAAAATACAAACAATAACAAATAAAGTAGAAAACCAAGGCATTTTAACTTGAAGTAGGTAAATCTGTCAAAGGGGTCGAGTTGCCCAAAATTTGACTAAAGAGACAAAGTATTAAAAAAGTAACACTCTCGTTTGACCTCTCAAGCCCGAATTTTGTCTAAGTCAGAGAATAAATCAAGAGGACAGAGCGAACTTCATGTAAGAAGTGAAAGATTCAAAAGATACATCTCACAAAGAACTTCTCGAGCCAAACGTTAGAAAACTTAATATTTGTCAAATTTATTCAAATTGATTGATTAAAGGTGAATTTGCTGTTGGCAGGAAAACGACATCGGGAAGGGCTAGAGCGTCAACCTAAAGCATAAATCGAAGACCTGATCGCAATCAGGGCCGAGAAGCGAAAATGCAAAGAGCAAGATCAAAACAACATCAGGAGGAGCTAAAGTGACGACTTAACACTAGATTGGTGTTAGGGGTAAATAACGTATGTTAGTAAGAATAATATTTATAAGTGTGTTATGTTGTGTTTATGTTTATGTTTGTCACAAAGAGGTTCCCATCGGGTAGTTGGGAGTTGGTGACGGTTGGCAACTTGACCAACTGTCGGGTCTTTATATTGTTTGGTTGGAACCTCGGCAGGGGAGATTATGTATGGACAATTCTGGACACTAGAATAAAGATATAACTTTTCTGGTCTAATTATTATCACAGTCATTTATGTTATGATGTACAATCGTTCTGTTTCATGAATACTTGGTACGTGCGGGAACTACTGTGTTATCTGATTATTCACCAACCATACATTTAGGACTAAACATTTTGGCACCGTTGCCTGAATGAACCTGGAGATAACTATGGCAACAGGCGGAAGCAATTAATGGACCGACCATTTAACCAACAATTAATTGTCGTGGATAGCGACACACATGAAGATCGTACCGCGGAAGAGGAACGAGAGGATCAGTTGACGGCAGACTTAGTGGAGTTGTGGGACGTGTCGGTCACGCAGTATGTGCAGCGAGAGGCGCAGGAGAGAGCTGTCTCGGAAGGCACGGTACGTGGTGAACTCACTGTCAGCACCCCCGTCTTTGACCTACTCTGGAGTATTCCAAGGTTGCTAGAAATTTGATTGCACTCCAAGACCAAAGGGAGGAAACGGTAAAGGAACTTCGGTGGCAACAAGTTCTCCGACGGTACGAGGAACGAAATCGTAGGGAGGAAGAGGAGAGGGAGGCTAGTGGGCGCTGTACCTCTGGCACTTGATGCCCCTACGGCCGAACAAAGACAGACATACCACTGCTACCGAAGGAGTAGACGAGGGAACTGTATGGAGATCTCTGCACATAAAAGAACAGGCCGACAGGAGGCGACAACTAAGGGAGGTTGCCGACTCGAGGAGTCCAGAGAAACACAGTAGAAGTCGGAGTGTGAGTCGGAGTCGTAGTTGGGAGAGGCAAAAACCGTGTATGTGGAAGGAGTTGGCCGAGGTCACCAGGAACCTGCCACTTCCAGACGTAGCGGAGGAAGATCTTGCCGACCAAGCCCCACACTTGATGTCAAAGTGAAGAAGACTCCAGAGTCGAATCACAAAGCACCCAATCGGAATTTTCCGAACAAGGAGAAGAGGTGGTATGAGACCTGCAAGAGGAAATCACCACTATTTTTGAAGCAACGTTGTCTGGCATTAAAAATTTGTCCTTGTCAGAGGGCATCAAAATAGGAAGGTCAGATCCGGAAACCCCGGGAAGAAGGGGATTATAGAAGCGAAGGTGACCAAAGCCTGGTTGACAGGGGCCCAACCAGACCAGGAGCGTACGGTACCTCCCGGACACATAGTAGCTTCTTGACATATAGCCGTTTCCAGGCATTGCATAAAACCATACAGAAAAGAACAATGGCACACACTCTGGAGAAGCAGAAGCTCCCAATATTCATGGGCGACGGGTCAGAGGACCCCGTACGACATTGCAAGACATGCATCACCATCTGGGAAGCAAATGGCCAAGATGACCGGGACTACTGGGTGAAGGCATTCTCGACCACTCTGCGAGGAATAGCTATTGAGTGGTACACAGACCTCGATGCTCAGCATAAAACGTCCTGGAGCAATCTGAAGAAGGCCTTCGAGGAAGAATTCAAACTCCTACGGGATGACAATGAAATTGTGGCAGAAATTTACAACACCAAACAAGGAAAAAACGAAAGTGTGTGCGCATATAACAAAAGGCTGAGGGAACTACTTAACAAAATGGAGAACTAGCCGGTGGATGGCGTCAAGAAGCGGTGGTTCATGGAAGGATTGGTACCATCCTTGAGAAGGACGATGAAAGTGGTCCCTCCGCCATCGTACGATGAAGCATACAACCGCACCATGGATATTGAAAGTGAAAACAAGACATCCTGGAGGAAACGACGGGTGAGCGATGGTGATAGCACAGACGAAGGCAGTGATGGGGGATCCAAAACTGTGCAAGCACTCTAGAAGGATATGATGAGGATGATGGAGCTAAAAGGTGACAAGGAAAGTGGTAGGGAAGGAAAAGAACTATGGTGTACTGACTGCAAGACTGAAGGACACACTAAAGGAAGTTGTCCCCGCAAGGTTTTCTATGACATCTACCAAGTAATGGGACATTCCACTAAGGAATGCCCGTACAACTTGAAAGCACAGAGCACACAAGTGCTCTACGCCCAACCGGACCAAGCCACACCATCGGCGACACCTCCGAAGCCAACAACAAACTCTAACGCCTCCCTTGGAGGGTACAAAAACAATCGGCGGGGTAACAATAGATCCAATAATAACACACCAAGGAGCAGAATTCAATACAACGGGAAGGGGCGACCCATGATTCAATGGAGGAAGTGCAACGAATGGGGTCACTTTGCTTGAGAATGCCAAAACGGAGGTGATGCAGGAAGTTTGCTGTGCAGATGGTGTGGTCCAGGAAATCACGAGGACATAGATTGTCCAAAGCGAAAAGGGGTGAACATGCTCGATGTGGAGGGATCAGGAGAAGATGTACTGGCAATCACAAGGTTGCAAAACAAGAAATCCATGTACTTGGACCCTCGCATAGAAAAAGAAAGGCTCCAGGAGGCAAGGGCGGATATAGAGCGGGCGATGGCTGGAGAGCGGAGGGCCTTGCACTTGGCTGTCGATACACCAGTCTGGTCGGAACCAAAGAAAACTATCATCAAGCAGATGTTACAAACCACAATACCCGTACAGGTGTTTGACCTTCTACAGACCATGCCACAGTTAAGGATGGCTCTGACAAATGTAATCGGGGACACTACCCTCGGTCAGGAACACCAAACGATGGCGAAATCTAGTACGGACCTGGTGAAGGAATCTGGTACGGATGCCATGAATCCTATGCTACTCGCGGTGGGTGTTGGATAGAAACCCATAGTAGTAGAGATGGATATAATGGGACAAAAGCTTACAAACACCATTGTTGATGGTGGGTCCAGAGTCAACGTACTACCGGAGGAAACTTGACAAAGCCTCGGCAAGCCTACACTTTGGCCACCAACCTTCCACCTGGTTGGTGCGGATCAACACGGTATCAAACCCCTCGGTACCCTCATGGCACAAAAGGTGGTAATTGGGACGCAACAATTCCTTCTAGATTTTGTAGTCATTCCACTGGAAAGGAAAGCGTACGACACTCTTCTAGGAAGGGGGTGGCTGATCATGGCCAAAGCTAATCACAACTGGAAAAGGAATACGCTCTCAATTGAGAGTGACGGTTATAAGTATGTAATTGATCTAAGGAACCAGTCCATTAGCAAAGAGCTCGCGTCATCGGACTCCGACTTAGAAGATTCAAATAGATGGGAGTGGGGTTTTGAAGGAGACAGAGGAGGGAAAGAACTCGACGAGGAAGGAGTGTTGGAACTGGACGGATGTTCAGAGGATGGAACCAGTTCACTGGCGAGACTTTTTCATTGGCAAATGGAGGACTATGAGGTCTTCCACCCTGAGTGTCACATGCTTCAAATATGTGAGATAGGAGAATCAAGCAGCGGGATGGAAGAACAATCCTTTCCCCTGGAGTACGGTAGATACCAAGAGGGAATGACACGGATGGACGACATGCCAACCCACCAGTTTGAACCGGATAAACCCATCAAGTACAAGGAACGGGGTGTGGAGAAGGTTAATATGGGCAATGAAGCAGAACCATAGGTGATACTAGTAGGAGATGACTGGAACCCCATGCTAAAGGCAACAACCTTCAAGATATTTCTGGAATATAGAGACGTCTTTGCCTGGACCTACAAGGACTTGAAGGGGGTACTGCCAGAGCTATGCGTGCATCGCATAACCCTCGTACCAGGAGCCCAACTGGTACGAAGGAGGCCGTACAGGATGAACAAAAATTACGCAGCCAAAGTAAATGAGGAGATCAATAAAATGTTAGAAGCAGGTATTATATTCAAAATGGAAACTAGTGACTGGGTTTCTCCAATAGTCATCTCTATAAAAAAAGAGGCTAATCAGATAAGGATATGTGTGGATTTCAGGTATCTAAATGCAGTAACCATCAAGGACCCATTCTTGATTCCATTCACTGACAGCATTCTCGAAGAAGTCGTCGGGCACGAGATATACACATTTCTGGATGGATTCTCCGGGTACAATCAGATAACTATTGCGGAAGAAGATAAGTTGAAGACCACATTCGTGGTGGAGGAAGGAGTGTATGCCTATAATTGCATGCCCTTCGGGCTATGCAATGCGCCCGCGACCTTCCAGAGAATAATTTTGCACATTTTTGACAAGATGTTAGTAGGGAATTTCAGAGCATTCCTGGATGACTGGTCGATTTTTAGCGATTAGGACACACATTTGAAGGCTTCGGGGGAATGCATGGAATGATGTCGAAAGGCTAGGTTAGCCCTAAATCCAAGGAAATGCAGGTTTATGGTACCACAAGGGAAACTCCTGGGCCACATCGTCTGTAAGGAAGGATTGAAGACAAACCTAGACAAGATAAGAGTAATTGTCAACATGGAGAGTGCAACAAACGTAACAAGGGTGAAATCATTCCTCGGCCATGTCGACTACTACCGGAGATTCATCAAAGGCTTTGTGTAGGTGTCCTGGCCCTTAGATAAGTTGAGAAGAAAGGGAGAGCCGTTCGTGTGGGGTACAGAGCAGGAAGAAGCCTTCAAAGAATTGAAAGACCGGCTAGTGAGTGCACCGATATTGGTATACCCGGACTGGAACAAAGAATTTCATGTACACGTCGACACCTCCAACTTTGCAATTGGTGCTACCCTTGCCCAGGTAGGGGCGCAAGGACTAGACCATTCCGTCTTCTTTGCAAGCCGACTCTTGTCAAAGGCCGAACGAAACTATAGCACAACGGAGCGAGAGGCACTAGGGATGGTGTACGTAGTACAGAAGTTCCGGCACTACTTGTTGGCTACATCGTTCACATTTTATGTGGACCATCAGGCACTAATGTACCTGGTGAATTAACCAATCATCCAAGGGAGGGTAAGTCGGTGGCTACTGCTCTTACAGGAATTCACCTTCACCATTGTCGTACGGCCAAGGAAGTCCCATGTAATAGCCGACCAGCTATCAAGGATCAGATTAGGGGAATCTACCGAGGGAGTAAACGAAGACTTTCCAGATGCAACTTGTTCCAAATTGCAATACTACCAACCTCGTATGAAAAGATAGGCCAGTACCTATCTACCTCCACATTTCCAAGCGAGATGCTGTCAAGGGAACGAAGGAAGTTGGCACCGAAGAGCAAAACCTTCCAACTAATTAATGGGCTTTTATATAAGATGGGTCCCGACCAAATCTTGAGGAGGTGTGTCATGGAGGAGGAAATTCGTGGTGTACTAAAGGAGGCACACGACAGATTAGCAAGCAGACATATGGGACCAGATGCAACCGCCAGGAAAGTGCTTCTGGCAGGTCTATGGTGGCCAAATCTAGACACCAACGCTCGAGAGTGGGTGATCAGATGCAACACTTGTCAACGAGCAGGAAAACCTCTCAAGAGGGACTTCATGCCTCTCTTTCCTTCGCAGCCGTAGGAGATATTCGAACGATGGGGTTTGGACTTTGTGGGACCTTTGAAGCCAAGTAACCTACACTGGTGCAAATATATTGTAGTTGCCACGGAATATCTCACCAAGTGGGGAGAAGCTAGGGCCTTGCCGGATAACACGACTCTGAGTACGACACGGTTCTTGTCCGAACATATTGTCACCAGGTACGGGATACCACTCCAAATCACCAGTGATAGAGGAGTGCACTTTGTCAATCAAGTAATCCGTACCATGACCTTGGAATTTAAAATATTCCATAACCTATCCAGTCCGTACTATCCCTGCGCTAATGGACAGGCAAAAGCAACCAAGGTGTTGGTATCAATAATCTACAAATCGTGTTAGGTGGAACAAGAAGACTGGGAGGAAAGACTACCAGCCGTGCTATGGGCCCACCGTACAACATACAAAGTCACTACCGGGCATACCCCGTTTTAGCTCATGTACGAGTAGGAGGCAGTGGTACCAGCTGAGTACACTGTGCCGAGCCTTCGAGTGGCGGTAGAAAATAGACTTGGGGACCAAGAAAGCTTGAATGCAAGGCTTGATGGTTTGATAAAGCTGGATGAACGAAGATTGATGGCACAATGGGCAACAGAGGTTGCACAATGCTGACAAAAGCATTGGCACGACCAGCATCTGCAGAAGGCCAACTTCTGACCGGGGCAGTCAGTTTTGAAGTATAACGATCAGAACGAACTTCGACCAGGGAAGTTCAAGGTCTGTTGGCTTGGACCCTATAAGATTAGAGAGGTCGGTAGGATTGGAACAGTAAAGCTCTTGACTCTGGACAACAATCCGATTAGAGACCTGGTGAACGGTTCCAAGTTGAAAATCTATAGGGAAAGGAAAAAACCTGTGATTGAGATTACCATGCTAGGATACGCCACGAGAGGGCATTGGACAATTGGTTGAAGCAAGGAGGTCGAAGAGGACCCGGTGGTAAAAGGAGAACCCTATCGGAGGGATGATGACTGGGCGAAGCCTTTGGCGGCCATGGAAGAATGACTTATACCAAAAAGGGTGGAAGGTGTGGCGGTTCCCAGGATCCACAAACATCTCATGAATGTGTATTTCGGGGACCCAGCTGTGTGGGTGCGAGTTTCAGGAGATTGGAAGAAGCGGGCCCCATATGAAGGATCTCGAGAGGGATACGTAGCATATGACATTGATGAAGAAGTAGAAGCCTGGAGGAGAGCTGAGAACATAAATAAAGAGGAGCCGGTGGACCTAGAGGAAGAGCTCGACTTGGAAGTATATGGGGTAACCCTAGGCCCATGTTTAAAAATGGTGCTGAAAACAAAAGACCTATTCGTCATCGCTTCCGAAGCAGGCAAGGTAGAAGCCGGACCTAACTCATTGTACTGGGTGATTCCTAATCTGGCTGTGCCACCAGAGATTGACGGAGAGAGAGTAAAATGGTACCAACAGTACGGGGATCGCTACATTGACGACTGCTACAAGGGTGTGGGACCCGCCCCATTGGTGGACAAGATATGGGATCTGGAGTATGTAGGGACGTGTTGTGCACAAGAATGCTACAAAAGACTACCACATATGTGTACGTGGTTACACGACTCAGAAATAAGAATGAAGATGCCCAACAATGCCTCAGGGGTAAAAAGGAACAACAGCGGGGATGAAGACTCCGAACAGGAACCAAACAAGAAATGGAAGGAAGACAGGGTGAGGAACAAAGAAACAGGGAAGAAATTGGAAAGAAAAGCAAGGTAGGGGGTCAGCAAGAAGGAAACAAAGGAAACAGGGAAACTCTTCAGCTGCAAGAACGAACACAATAAACTGGCCAGTGGCTTACAGAAGGCCAACTAGAGGGCACAATCAGGCCAAGGGATACCTGGGTAAATTAAAGGCAAGGAAGCTAATATTAAAAAGCCGTGTCAGATAAAGAAAGTAAGACGACTGCCAAAAAAAGGGGTCTTAAAGGGTGAGGAGGAGAAATACAAGAAAAAAGCAAATAAGTCCAAGTCGACAAGTATTAAAAAATTGAAATATCAGGCAAGTATAAGCAAAAAACAGTAGGGAAAAATTAAGATTGCTGAAAAGACAATTATTTTATGTTAAGTTAATAAAACATTTTTACCTAACCCTAACCCTGGCAAAGAAAAGTGCTTATAAAAGCCTCCACGAGACCCCATTAGGCACAGCGCAGGGAAGACAGCAAGGTGAACCCGACAGCCAGGCGAAATTGAATAGACGGAAGCAAGCAACACATCGTACGGACCAGTTGTACATGCCAATTGTATGGATGCAATACATCGTACGAACCAATTGTACAGACACAAAGGCAAACCAGGAGTTGATAAGTCCGTATGGTGTATGGATTACACAGACAGGAAAACACGAGTGCCAGGAAGTCTCATTGTACAGTGTACGGGTTGCAGAGAGGTGCCAACAAAGTGTACCGTACGACGTACGACCTCCATGTACGGACACGCCAGAGAACGAAAGTCAGCGTATGACATACGAAGCAAGAGGGTTGGAAGCAAGTTTGTACCGTATGTGTACTGCGTACGGATTGTGGAGGAGTGCCAGTGAGTGTCACCGTATGGCGTACGGTATTACCGTACGGACACAATCAAAAGAGGAACCAAACTTCCACCGTACGATGTACCGGCCATACATATGGGCATGGGCAAGGGAATTCGCCTGAGGAAGAATCCGTACGGTATACGGTATAAGGAGGGCAAGCAGAGAAGTGTACGACGTACGACAACAACACCTTGTCCATACGGTGGGTAATAAATAGACCAATTAAGCAGGCAGCATGTAGGTATAAGAAGCAAGGGGGTTGTCTTGCAGAACTCGATAGGGAAGCTGTACGGTAAGGAAACTGTGAGTGATACAATGGGCCGTACAAACTGGCGAGACAATCTTTCCGACAGTTATAATAACGACCAAGGAAGGGGCAAGGGAAGAAGAACGGAAAAAGGCAGTTGCAGTGCAGCCATGACTGCCACAGAGCTCGCCAGAAGCAAGAAAACCAAGAGTAGACCAAAGACATCGAAGGACTCAGAGGGACTCATGATGGCAAATGTAGCATTTGAGAGTGTGACCGATAGTGAATGCCGTACCTGGTGGGAAGAAAACCCTCCAGACCATGTGACGAAGGAATCTCTCAGGAGGGCACAGGTCGATCACGCCGTCCAAATGCCCACATTCAACATTAAGGAGTTCAAGCCAGTCCTGTGAACCATGGTATCGGGCTATAATCCACAGGAACGAGCTTCAGTCACTCAGTTCCATGGGTGTACAGTGCGAGTTTCGTTCAAACCTGAGGATTTCAGGCGGGTATTTGGTATATCGGAGAAAGGGGCATCTGCAACCGAACCAACAAAAAAACTCACCAGGGAAAAGAAGTGGTTGATGGATTTGGTGTGCAGAGACGACTTGACAGAGGAGCAGTGGAAAAGTGCCTGGGCCGACAACAGAGGAATGAAGCGTGCATTTATTGCACCTGGTGAATGGAGGATTTTAATGGACCTGGTCAAAAGTCGCCTTACGGGAGCCAGCCGGGCATCTGACATAGCTATATGGATGATAGGATTAATGAGTGGGATCAGATGTGGGAAGGTGTACAATTGGGGGCAACTCCTAGCAGAACGAATCCACGACTTCCGGAGACTAGAACACAAAACATTCTACATGTGCCATCATGCTATCAGCTTGTTCCTAGATGCCGTACGCCTGCAGGTACCACCAGAAGTATGGGGGACATTTGAACCACGCGGAAGGGTAGAACCAAATAAACCCACCATGTACTACTATATCCACCTGGACACCCTAGGCGACACAGCGCAACCGACAAGAAAAAGGAGGAAATTGGATACATCCATGGAGATTGAAGAGGTTAGCAGCGCAGAGGATTCGAAGGAGGTGGAAGAGACGGAAGAGCAGGAAAGCGGTGATGAGGGGTTCCATTTGTTAGGACACACAGCTGTGGAGGAGGAAGAGGAAACAGAGTCGTGGCAGCAAGAAGAGGAAGAGGAGGAGCAACAGGGAGGATTGCGGGCCCAATGGAAAAGTATGAGGGTAAAATTCACACCCTCGAAACTATGCTCGGCACACTTGGTACCTCAGGAGGCGCTTGCAGTAGCCAGCCCAGTGGGAGATGTACGACCAGTTGGGGTGCTGTTCCAGAAAATTGGAGAAGGGGAACCACCAGCACAACGATGGGTATACCTCCTACTACGGCCACTACAGGGACGCCTCCTCCCTCTTCTCGGTCTAGCTATGTTTTTATAATTCAGTTTCTCTTGTCTGAGTTGTCTGGAAGACGACTACGTTTTTGGGGGGGCTAATGTTAGGGGTAAATAACGTATGTTAGTAAGAATAATATTTATAAGTGTGTTATGTTGTGTTTATGTTTATGTTTGTCAACGAGAGGTTCTCGTCGGGTAGTTGGGAGTTGGTGACGGTTGGCAACTTGACCAACCGTCGGGTCTTTATATTGTTTGGTTGGAACCTCGACAGGGGAGATTATGTATGGACAATTTTGGACACTGGAATAAAGATATAACTTTTTTGGTCTAATTATTATCATTGTCATTTATGTTATTATGTACAATCGTTCTGTTTCATGAATACCTGGTACGTGCGGGAAATACTGTGTTATCTGATTATTCACCAACCATGCATTTAGGAGTAAACAATTGGAACCAAGCGTTGGAAAGCGTGCCACCCGGACAACAAGCTAAAGTCCATCACCGAGATCAAAGATCGAAGAACACTCCGAATGCAGCTATTATGCATTCTCAGGAAAAATGCACATCTGGATTTAATTCCAGAAATTCAGTTTGGAAAACTGAAATTGTTTATTGTAAAAGGCTGCCTATGGGCCCCACCTAAGATATTTTAAAACAAGGGGACATAGGTCAGTTATGTTCAACTACTAGATTGACCGAATTAATGCCAAACAATGATAGGTAGTTGAGATAGTGGTTGAAGGGATAACTGAAAATTGAGTGGGCATGGGTTAAAGCTGCTAGCTTCTGGAAGGCAAATTGCAGCCCTTGGATGGAGTCAATCCTGGCCATCGGTTCAAATTGTAAATCTATAAAAGCCAGGATGCCTCTCATTGTAAAGGGTTAGAATTTTGTAGTTAGAGAGTTTTGTAGTTAGATTTTAGAAGTTAGAATAGGTTAGATTTGAGGAATAGCATAGAATGCTGAAGAAATTGTTATAATAGGCAGCTGAAATCAATATATAGACATTGATTCGGTGTTTATCATCTTGTTTTCATTCTGTTTGCATGGTTTCTTTCAGCTAGTTAATTTTAGAGTGTAGGGATTTTAATGGTGAAGTGTGGAGGGGTATTTGATGCATTTCTAGTTCATGCCATTGGGGGTCTACTGATTGTAGGTCACCATGCATGGTTAGTTTGAACCCAAACTGTTCTTAGTTCAACTGCAGGTGTTTGTCTTAGGCTGCACCAGAATTGGGTGCCTAAAACGAGTGTCTCCGGTCTAAAAATCCTTCATCCCTTGGAGCTTGCACCATTCTTGTCTAGTTGTGTGGGTGTCTCTGGCAAAACAAGAACTGATTTATTGAAATCTGTCTACCCGCTGCATCAACTGTGATCATCCTTGTCCTTAGGTCTCCTAAACCCTTCCCTTTTGATTTTATTTCCTAGCTCGAGAATCGCGACAGACCAGCGTGTTGCAAAACGTAAGTCCCCTTATGCTCCCACCAAAACACATCGATCAACGAGTTATCCCGCAGTCAAGACCTGACAATCGAAACCTTGAGGTCGTCCCCCATTGATCGATTGAAACAACATTAGGGATTTCCTTATCTCAAGAGAGGATAGGATACTCAGCGAGATCATTCTATTCAGCGTTGGCCGGATGGAGTCGTAGCAATGCGATTTTAGCCATGTCAATAGAAGGAATCATAGGTTTTGGTTATGGGTTCTTTTATGTGATCTAAGTTCCTTCTTTGCAATGGGTTTTTATTGATGCGCGATCGTGGACATTTTGTTTTTCTGCAGTAGCACGAAGCTTTCTGCCCTTGAGGTTGTGGCTTCGCTTCCTTTTTATTTGCGATTTTTGAGTGTTTTTCTCTTGTTAGGATGTTTTCCACCTCTTTTCCCTATGATTGGCGTTCCTACAAGCTCAACTAGGTTTTGCAGATGCTTTGCACAAGTTTTTGAAGGAATCATGGGTCCCTAGTCACCTTTGTTGCATGTGGGTAGGGCTTTGGAACAATGGGGTTTTGAGTTTTTCCCATGAAAAATCTTTGAAGTTTTTTTTTCATTTTTTTCACAAAAATTGTGTTCATGGGTTTTTGTTTTTTGCATAGTTTTTCACCCAAAAATCATGGGTTCTTTCTCTATTGGAGGGTTCTCTACATTTTTTTTATACAAAATCATGAAGGGTGTTGCTATTTTTTGGGTTTTTACTGTTTTTTCCACAAAAATGAAGCTTGTTTTGGGTCACATCTAGGGTTTCTAGAGAAAATGTTATTTTGCAAAAGGTTTTTGACGATTTTTTACGAAATCATGGGTGTTTTTCTTTTGATGATTTTTGCCAAAATTGTGTTCTTTCAGACTTGTGAAGGTTTTTTGAGAAGCCAAATCTTGGTGTCTCTAGATGGAGGGATGGCTGTTACCCAACATCAGGCTGGAAGAATTGTGGTTGATAGATTGTGGTAAACTTTGTCATATCTAGAAGTTCTTGTAGAACTAGGGAGGGTCTTAGTAGGCTCATGTTGTAAAGTGTTCTCGGGAGAACCAGGCAGCCTTCTATGCATGCATTCATGGCTAAATGTCCTGCAGATTATGACAAGTTTTCTGTAGGGCAGTTAGAAGGATGATCACTGAGGGAGGGTATTAAAATAATAATGTAATGTTTCTATAATGGTTATCTTAGTCTTAGTCGTTTTGTTTCCTTTTAGGATGTTTTCTTTATGGCTCACTCGTCCAGTAGTTGTATTGAAAGAGATAGGAGAATATAAAAAATGGGATTTAGAAAATCCTTGGAGTTTTTGAAGCAATGCCAAATGCAAGCTTTGATTGTATACTTGCAATAGGTGCCAAAATGTTTGCTTAGGAATAGGATGTGAATTCTCCAAAAAAATTCATTGAAAGTGGATCTTGCTAGATGTGACTGTCCACATGTCAAGATGTGAAAGCATGTGGTTGGCACTACACTTTTTTGGTGAAAAGGGCCTACTAAAAGAGGAGTCTGATATGTAACTCTGGTTCAGTGATGGGGTGGTAGCAGTTGTCTAGTTAAAAGGAGCCTTTGAGATTGATGGTAATATATCTTTATGTGTTTCTTGTGGAATCAATTGCATCGTATCTGGGAAGATGGATGAAGAAATTTTTCAATTTATGAAATCACAGATTATATCTTCTAAATAAAATTTAGGTTTCTAAAGCAAAGAAAAAAGATTTTAGAAAAGGGAATCGAGTCTCTTTGATAATGAGCCATCTACTCTTGATGTTTATATTTTAGTAGATAAGGTAAACTAAATTGATAAACCTCTGTCAACCATTGAAGTCAAAACTGTTGTTCAAGGAATACTCTTCAACCTACAAATGCAATAGATATTAGTTATGTTAACCATAGTTGCTAGAATTGGATTTGGTGTATACTTGGAAATTTAAAGAGAACATGATATATAGATATTTTTTAAGGAACTAAATGTTTTCTATGCACTCTTAAAAAAACTAATCAATTTCAAGCTACTTTGATTACATACACAAATATACATTGAACAAATAAGTACAAAATTGGATTTGAGTTGAAGGAAATAAGAATTTTAAATATATAAATATTTCTCAAGTGGTTTTGGCAAACTTACCAAATCAACAAAAAGCCTATGTGTTTGGGTATAATTTGTGCTGGCATTGGAATAGTAGAATTGGGTTGGGTTTGATTTTGGGGGTCAAGTTGTGTAGAGCCAACAATTTTAGGCTGGCTTATGTGTGTAGAGCTCAATTTAAGGTGATTCTAGTGATGGGTTATATGCATTTCATTCAGTTCTATATGAATGAGTTATTTGACATATTAGGTGAAGGAAGCATGGGTGAAAGAGGAGAAGGCTTCCATAGCCAAGACTGCTTTCATAGCCATGTTCCAATCTCAAAGTTATGAGCATCATTTGTCATGATCGTGAGGGATTTTGATGGGGGATGGATTTTGCATGGGGGACATGCATCAGGGTTTGATTGCACATTGTAGTGTGGCTAAGTTACTGGTTTTGGTATAGGTGTGGGTATGGGTACTGGACTGGGTATGACAGATTTGCTTTTTTCCCTGGATATATATATATATATATATATATATATATAACCAGGAATACATAACCAGTTCAAGCTGAAAGACAGCTACTGTACCAAAGACCAGCACCAAAGAACAGTACCAAAGACCACACTGGGTCATAGAAAGAGCATCAGACCACGGAGGGTCACAACATACAAAGTAACAGACCACTGTAGAATGAATTACAGGCTCAGCAATGCCTACTGCAATGTATCATGTACGCACAATGTCACATAATGCCTCCAGACGCAAAGTATAAAGGAGATAGATCAGTACATCAATGAATCAAAACAGAAATCTGAAATACTTTCAACAGGACAGCCAATGATACTTTGAAATTGTAATGTCCCCATTTGTGGAGTAAGAGTAATTAATTAATTTTATTAGTTAAGTTGTCCAAATTATTGTTATTTTTTATGGATAGTTTAATCAATAGTATTAAGTTAATTATTTATAAAGTTATCAAATAAATTAAAAATTAAAAGATGACTTTATATTTAATTAATTTAATAAAGTGACTTAATTTAATATTATATCACAAAGTCACTTAAGTGAAATAATATTAAATTAATATTATTTCTAGAAGCTTCTGGATGATGGATTAAAAAAGTATAAAAGGAGGTTTAGCTCAGCTTCTAATCAACCAGGAATTGATATATGTTTTGTGGAGTTTGTGGAGACTTGAGTTTCTGCAGAATATTATCTTTGGGAACGAAAACTCCCATTGATAGCATAATTGAGGGAGTGAAAGATCTCTTGAGGGGTTGCTTGAGGAGGTGATACTTTAGTCATCTCAATTGTGCTTATCGAGTTCATATGAATTTCATGATAGACATCTTTGTGGTATTTTCAGTCCATCCATATTTGTCATATTGGTGCATCGATTCTTATTGGAAAATATAGGCGATTTTACTAAAAGACCAATTGAAGGGGGAATTGGGAGATAGCTGGTTGTGGAACAGGTCTGAAACAAATTGGACTCTATCCTTCATTCCCACGACTTTGCCATTATCAATTCGCTGAACCTCCAAGACCTTCACTTGAGGTCAGCGCTAGCATTGAGAGCATAAGGTGATACATCATAGAAGGCATTTGAAGAGGGCTAAGTGTAGTTGTGGGTGTATTAACAGGTCTGAAACATAATCGGTCTGCAACCACCATTGATACGATTTTGCTGATTGCTCCTTGAATAAGCATCGAACTCAGCATTTGGGAATAGCACCTTACTTGGAGAAGGACAGCAATCACTTTCAGGAGTAGGGAGAAGAGTTTGGAGCTGGAAACTAATTATTATCAGATCTTATGACAGCGGCAGGGGCGATTTGAAGAGGATCGATTTTGCTCATTGGAGGCTCCAAAACTTGTGATATTGCTTGCTTCTTCTAATTCAAGACTAGACGATTCTTATTAGGTTCTTTTGGCATCACTATCTCCTTGTGTTTCTCTGTTAGATGTATATGTCCCGTGCTGCCATGTATCTTCAGACTTTCTGAGAAAACCTTTGATTAATTGCTAAGTGTTTGGAGATTGACTGGGTCATTGTAAAAAGCTCATTTGATTCATAAATAAGGAGTAATAAGTTTTCTTATCATTTGCTGATTGTCCTTTGGTTTCATGCCAACTGTTTGATGAAATTACAGTCAGCTGTAGGTGTATGATTTGCATCCAAAATTGGTGTAATTACATTATAAACTAGTTGCACATTCATCTTAGGGGATTATGCTATCATTAAGAAGTTGTTGTAAGTCATACATTGATGAAAACTTGTGGTTGATACCTCCAAAACAAGTCTGCAACTCTGTGACAGTCATACAGCATAACACGCAAGTTAAAAATTTCGCATAACACACAGATTGACAGCCTACTGTTTGTCAATATTCCTTGCATTCTCAATCCTATAACTCCAGGGGATATTTCAGAAATGGCATCCCTGCAATTAAATATCCTTCAGAAAGAGCAGCTATCATGGTATGAAGCACAATTGTAGCCCCCTATAGGTGTGTCAAACTCAGAAAAAGTTACCATCTGGTCTGACCACAATAGTAGCATAGTCATGAAGATGAATTCTCTGACCCTTTTGAAGATCCAAGCCTTTCTCAATTGTCTCAAACAAGGATTTGTTGCTATATCTCTTTTAAAATGCCAATTGGTATATTAGAAAGAGTTTATGATCTTCCTTTGCATAGGGCCATAGTCTATCAAACTTGAACTCAGCTCTATTATTTTCCATCTGATCAGTATCTAGCAGCTTGTGAAATTTGTCCTTAGAGCTCTCCAACAACAAAGAAACCTGCATAGCAATATCATAGAATATGAGCCTTGTCAAAGATTCAGTAAGCTCCCTTCTCTTGTCTGAAAGTTGAAACCAGTCCTTGTTTCTTGCTTTCCATAAATACCATAAAAGCTTAGTAGAAAGAATAAGCCAAAATAGGTTAAATGATTTATCCAAATCAGTCACATAAGAAAAGAGAATCTCATGCCAAGCCAAGTTGCCCCTAAAACTCCACCCGCCCAAGTCAGCAAATAATAAAATACAAACCTCTTTGTCATAGAAACAATCAGAAAAGATATGCTTCAGAGTCTTACAAATAGGACAGAAGTTCAAATTGGAGGAAAGAAAAGAGCAAGGTAATTTATTCAATAAGAGCAACCATCTAAAGAAAGCTTTTTTTGGTTCCACAACACTAGACCAGAGATGTGTAAGGATTTTAGATCATAGGCTAGAAGAAAGCCTAAGGTTCCAACAATCATTAAGGTGCCTGATTACATCTTGGGATTTAACTGAAGATCCATAAATGACCTTTGACTTAATGTTTTGAAAACCTGTGCCATCACACCATTGCTGTTGACAATCATGTCATCAATATTACCAGGTTGAACAGGAAAGATAATTATACTGCAGGCTTCCCTAAGAACAGAATAAGTTCTGCATTGGGTGTCTGGTAGATCAAATTCTGCACTTGGGGAGGCCCATGTTTTCAACTGATTGATACATGAAATATCCTCAAAGGTTTTTCATGCCTTTACTGAACCAAGCTTTAGCAGAGCATCTTTGCAACAAAGCAAGAGGTTTCTCTTTATTGTACAAGTTCCACCATATAGATCTTGCAAGAAAGATATCAGAATTCACATCCGTTTGTAAATATATTTTTTACTTGTTCCTACGCGTTTTATAATCTTTGAAAGACATTGGAACCAACATGGGTAACAGGGAACTTGCCAAACAATAAGTCAAAGAAGTGAAATGCTTCCAAGGCTTGCAGTGCTTTGGGACTGCATTCTGAATATTATTCCTAACCAAGACTTTCCAAGGCTCATACCCTTCCATGGCTTTCGGAATTTATTTAACAGTTGTTTTTTCAGTTCTTTTAGACATAGGCCACCCATAGACTTGTCAAGACAACATCATTCCCTTTTGACTGCATGCTTCTTTTTATTCCCTTTGGCATCAGACTGGAGAAATTGTATGAATCTCTTCTGGATATAATCAAATTGGTATCTATAGAATAAATATTTGAAATATGCCAGAAAAAGAAATATATTGCCTGTTCCATTTATTTATCTTTTAATCTATTTTACCAATAATCTGATCCCACATATCCTTCAGGGAGGGAGATATAGCAAAAGGAACACCAAGGTACCTAACCTGATGGTGAGGTCCCCCCAATTGAAAATCATACTTACGAAGACAAGTAGGAGTATTTTCCCAACCAAGCAAAACATGTTTAACAGTGGAGAGCTTAGCACCCAAAGCTTTAGAAAATAGGCTAAGTTTTTGGATTAACACCATAAAATTGTCTTCCTCAACTTCCACAACAAGAGCAGTGTCATTAGAAAATTGGATGTTTAAGAGATCTCCCCCATTAGACAACTTACTCCTCTAACTCTAGGGCTCGAGCATGAGCACCTGAGAATGTAGAAAATAACAATCAGATGCAATAACAAAAAGGGCAGGTGCAAGTGGACATCCTTGCCTAATAGATCTCTGCAGTTGAAACTGAGTAGAGACAAAGAGCAATTCACACTCACCTGAGCCACAACATTTCCAAGCAAGGTCCTGACCATCTGACAGAAGAAAAGAGGAAAACCAAAAGCCTCTAGAGCCTTTTCACATCAAGAAGCTTGCCAATATTCTGACCTGAAGACTAGCCCATTCCGTAGCTTCTGAGGTAGCTAGGAGATTCTCTAAAATATATCCGCCTTTTATAAATCCAGTTCTGTGGGAGCCTCGGGAGCTTCGCCCGAGGCCCCAGTGATTTTGGGCATAAAGTATCTGGCATGATCAGGCACCCTAAGGATTTATCAATTCAAAAAAATCATAACTAAAAGGAAACAAATAGGAGTGGGAAAGGAATACACACATGCATCAAACAAACAAGGTACTCAACATAACCCCCAATGAAACACTAGAGGACTAATAGCCAGCAATAGGTCACCTATAGAAGCAAAGGAGGAGAGTCTGCAAGAAATGGTGTAAAACTTTTTGCCTTCCACCATACAGAGCTCCTCCCGTATCTTGCAAGTTGGTCTTCAATTTTAGTTTTTTTGGTTTCTTAAAACCAAATTAATAAAACATAATATAAGAAACATGCGAGTTGAGGCCATAGAGAAGTAATTAGGCTCTAAATAATTGAGAATGAAATATATGTTTGCCGAAGAAACAAATCCCTTGAGTGTGCACTAGTTGATTCAATGTTGGTTACTTAGGTAATGTCCAAGTCTGGTCATTTTTTGTATTTATTTTGTTTCCTGAGGGTCTATTGGTGAGCCAAGTCTGACCAGAACTTGCTAGTCCTAGTGAATCTGGTGAATTTGTTGAACTTGGCAAATCTGTTTGAAATTTTGTGAGACTCCAATTCTTGTTTGGCCTGCCACATCTCGTCTGTTCCAGTGAGTCCTGTAACTATTGCATGAACAATGTCAAATTATCTGAACAAAATAAACCTGAAGTCAAATTACATGGACATTGTCACTGCTCTATCAACTCTTTTTCTCTCCCATTGATATATATACTATTCCATATTCTGTTATACATTTAGTTTGTGATATTCCATTTATTTTTCAAGTGCATACTTACATAGGATATAGCATTGTATTTCATCGCTTTTCTTCATTTACATTTTTATTTATCTCCATTTATGGACTTGAATAGACCACAAACTCAGAAAACTCAACCCTAACACTATGGAATATTACAAAATCAGAGGTACAACTTGGTTAAACAGTATAAAGAATAAAAAACGATAGGAAGATGCACAAGGGTAAGTAACCAATCAAATAGATTAGTAATTGTCAAGGATTTCCATACAACGGGAAAGAAAAGACCCTGATGAACAATTACGAATGAGATACTTAAAATGGCATATAACTCCCATTTTCTGTGTTGCTGATATATTCTGTCTTATGTTTTTTAAGATGTATGAATAATGATAAGTAGTGCAAAGTATCTGTATTGTTGATGAGAAGAAGATCAAGATAAAAATATGATATTTCTTTAAGGTTTTGTAGCGGTCCTTCTCTTCTTGGCTGTCATATGCTGACTTTCATTCTTGATGCTCTCAGATGGTGAATAAAGAAGCTTTTGGGACTCGCATAGAAAGCTGCATTGATAGTGCTGATGTGCTAGCAGGGAATCATCAGATGGAGGAATGCGCTGGGAGTCATCCTCAACATGGTTCTGTTGGATTTGAGTTACCTCCACCATATAAGGGAAGGCCTGGCAAAGGTTGCTGTATGATGGTTCAGGTTTTCCTCCTCAATCTATTTTTTCTCTTCACTTAGCTATTGAATTTAACACGTTCTGTTTGCATAACAACCACAGTTAACTTTATTGAATCTAACACATGCTGTACCCATTCTTTCTTTTGGCAATCAAGAATTGCAACTTTGTCTTCACTAGTCTTCCCTTCATAATATTGGTACAAATCAGCAACATCGAAAATAGGTGAAATGACTACATTTTCAGGAAGTTCTATTTCATATGCATTGAATGCAAATTTCCATGAGGTCTTCCATTGTTTTGTTGTTTGTAACTAGTTCGAAAATTAATTATAAAGCAAAAATCAAATTGCCCAAGGCAACATTTGATTTTTGCTAAATAGGGTTGGGCCCGATTTGTATCCACACCCAAAGGTAGCGTGGGCATTCAAACTAACACTAGCACCAAATTTAATATAGGGCCGACCCTATATAATATAAGGTGGAAGCATTCAAATACATATACATTAGCGTGGGAAATCAAATTTGAAGTTCGCGCCAATTACTTATTGGGCCGACCCAATAAGTCAGCAAGCACCATATATATATGGTGTCATTTGGAGTGCATAAGATAAGTTTTTCAAACAAATAATTCTGCTCCAAAAGATTGATGCGAACTCTACCTTTGCCCTATGGTGCAAAATTCTCCAGTCGTACAGTGCGAACCTTCTCAGCTATTATGTGCAATCAGTATATGAAGAATCTAAGCCAACTTGGTGTGAACTATCTCTGATGTTAGGAGCAATCCGTGCTTGAAGAATCTGATCCATTGTATGTGATGGCATAATCCTAGATGCAAATACCTCCATTAAAGAGTGCAGACTTCATCATCAAAAGGTGCAGAACTGTGTACTTCATATTGATATTGAAGACAGGTTATCAAAGCTCTGAGACATCATATCAGACCTGGAGCAGATCTAAAGAAGAAGGCTGTTTATACCTGATTTGGTGCAGTCTTGGTCAAGCTTGTGTGCTGGCCTAGTTATCAGATTAGAACAAGCAGATTGCTGTTTGTTCATCATCATTAGCATTAAAGGGATAAGCATTGTAATCTATCCAATTGGTGACAATCAGATCTGAGGATCATTCCTTGTTGGGTTTTCCTCCAAGGGGGAGGTTTCCTAGGGTAACTTGTGTTTTGTGTTATATTGTTTATGCATTTCATTTAGACTATGTTTGTTTAATTGTTCAGCTAACCTTCATGTTAATATAAGTTGTCAAAGATACAATTCTGATTTTGTTCTTACTGTTAATCTGAGACCTAAAATCCAACATGGTATCAGAGCCAGGTCCAGGCTAGGAGCCCCAAGTACACGAGAGGTGTGGCTTAAGGGGGGGTGTGGGTGTTGTAAATAAGCCACACCCGGACTGACGATGGACTGGTCCAAGAGGGGCCAGTAGCTCAGTGGTAGAGCACTCCAGCAGCGTATGGAAGGTCCTAGGTTCGAGTCCTAGCTGGTCCATGTCTCAACATGTTTAATCTTATTCCGTTATATTTTATTGTAGGGCCCTTGAGGAAACCTTTCTTTTTGTAAATGAGCTAACACCACATCTCCATCTTGAAATACTTGTGCTTTTTTCTTTAGATCTGCATGTTGCTTATACTTCACGGTTATTTTACTATTTTTCTGTGATGTCCCCATCCTAGTCAAGGACAGTGGTTTGAGGAGTGGTCTGTCTATTTGTTCTAGTTTAGTGTTGAGTTCACTTTTGGTCTTCGTTTCATCAATTTCTGACATTATATGAGGATTTCCTAATTTTTAGGGAAAAACTAGTAAAAATAGACATGGTCCTATTTTCATTGGCATGGCGAACTGTGGCCCCAGCTTCTGACAGATTCAATTTCTGAGCAATAATGAGGGAGATACGAATTTTTAAGTGATTCCCACAGGCAATTAATGTTTTAATGAAATATTAAAATAAAACCACAAAGTGCATCACTTAAATTTATCTAAGTAAAAATTTAATATCTCCTAAGTTGGCGGTTAGGCCATCCTCTTCCACTTGTTCAGCGGGAAATGCAACATAGAATGAATTGGTAAGTACTACTGAAGCAATTCTTACAATGATAGAGATGTGAAAGAAGATAGAATGAAGTACATATCTCAAGAATTCACTGACACACTCTAACCAAAAACACTACTTGCTGTTCTGAAATCAGATACAAGGAAAATGCAGAACCAGCCATCCCGAAACCCACTAAAACGCTTGTAACTCTCTCAAAACACAATAGAATCATGCCAAACCAGAAGCTAATGAAGCGTATGACATAAGCAGACAAAACAATACCTTGAAACTGCAATTTGAGAGCATCAACAACAATGCACGCAACCCAAGGCAATTCTGGAAATGGCGTTTTGGCTGAATAGTTCGATCTGCAACTGTTAATTGGAGAGTTCTCCAATTGCCACACCAATGTAGGAGAATTATTGTCTCTCCGATACGCTTCCAACAAGCCCTCACCCAGAATGATGCACTCAACACACAGGTAGCTACGAGCTAAATACACTTCCAGCCGGCACACACCAGCAACACCAAAAAAACCAGCAGCACACAACTCTTCACCAACACACCCAAAAAGTCACCAAATAGCTCACAACTACGAACCACAGCTAGGAGTGATATCTCACACTCGAAACCGGAAGGAAGGATCTAGGAGGTATTCACCCTCGAAGAAGTCTGGAGTCATTCCGACAGCATAACGATATATTTTCTCTGGATGAACAAATGAGGAGCCAAACACCTGTTTATATAGCTTTTCCATTCTGAAATTCAAATGGAACTGCCTCCAAATTCGCCTCATTCAAATTGCGTTTCATTTCAAGTGGTGGACCCAAAGTGGCGCCCACTTTCCTAATTCCAAAAATCGCGCCTAGGAAGAATACCACAATTTTGGCATGATATAACTTTGGAGTATATCGAAAATAAAGTCTCATATATTCATTAAATAATTCGCCTAGGCAAGACTTAGGAAAAATATCAATTTCTGCACAATTCCTCATAACATCAATCAGCAATAAAATAATTAAATAATAACCTTAGGATAAGGAATAATATTTAATTAAATTGCTTATAACTCCAGTGCTGATTATCAACAAAATTCGGATAAAGCTGAGCAATTAGGATCACTGAATTGTGTTGGAATAGGACCAAATCCAGGATTGCCAAAAATAGAATGCCCCAAACTGCCACTTACAAAAAATAGTAAGTCATGAAATAATGCTTAAAAAATCGTTATCTTTGCAACTAGAGAAAGAGCTTGGCGAGCTTAGCAACTCTGTACCATCCCGACGGCCAAACCCTAACTTACTAAAAATAGTAAGTTCACATTCCACCCCTGACAAGTTTGGTCGGAACTCCAAGGAACATGGGAACCCTTAATTCACCTTTCCACATAGCCTACGGGTCTCCGGAATAGGCCAATGGACCACTGAATGCAACATCACAAGGAAGGGGATATTACACATTTCCGGCATCCACATGTCTTCAACAATTTGGCTTATTGGAGCTGATCTGCACTGAGTTAAGTTCAGTAATTACACAGCTTCATATGCAGATTTGGAGTGGTGCCATACCTTCTATTTGATGGAGTGTTTGAGTGAGGATCGGTGGCTGATCAAGTCTGAAACACATTGCCGGACTGCTGATGCTATAACCAGATTTGCTCGTCATACATCTCTGTAGCATTGAAGTTTCATTTGTTGGTGGGCGATGTTGAGAGGAGACCTAGGCGATCCATTTGATGACATTTTAAGGAGCCACTGTGAAGGAGTTACACATGCTGGTCACCCTATTTCCAAGTCTGAAGTGAAAGGTCTTCCAACCACGATTTTGCTTATATCAGCTCAAGAGGGCTTCATACATCACTTCTAAGTTAGGCGATTGGGAGTATAAGGAAAGGCGATTCATTTAGTGGCAGTTTGGAAGGAGGTTAATAGAAGATTGGCTTATGAGCAATTCCAATCAGAAAATCGAGCTAGACTAATATATGCTACGATTTGGCTTTTTGTTTGTTTATATGGCTTTTTAATTTCATATTGAGAGGGGCGATCTCTCTAATCAATTGAGGCGATAATTTTAGGTGAAGGTTTGGGGTGAATCTGCTATCATTCACTGTGTTCTCAGACCTGTACATTGCAGCAGACTGTGGGGAGCTTCGATTTGGACTTTGGAGTGTCTTTGTCATCACTTCATGCTTATATCCATAAGACGATGACTCCAGGTTCTCTTCCAAACTCTCATTGTGAATTTTCAGTATGAATTTATAAGATTAGTTGCAGGTTGGTGTTTTCCCTACAGGTGTGACTGTGTGTTTAGTGCATTGCAGATAACCAGAATATGACAATATACAAAGATGCAGACAAATAGATGAACTCGATACTGCATTCTCATTGATAACATGTGCGAGTACATCAGATAACATCAAGCTTGTACTATCCTACCACAAATTGGAAACAAGGATGACTATATAGGTGTCAGCATGGTTACCCGGTGCCAACTGCCGACAACCGTTAGTTGACCGCCGACCTTTAACACACAAATTAACACATACGTAATTACCCGACAACATCATCCCCCCCAAAAAGAAGGGTCGTCTTTGGACGACATACAACCAAAATGGAAATGATATAACATATACAACAAAAGAAACTCATGACAGAGGGGGTACAGAGGGCGTCTTTGATGAAGAAGGGCCCGCTGTTGTGGCTGCCATCTGCTCCCGCAGTTGGTACACCTGCTGTGTACGGTGGCAAAGATCCCTCTCAGCGACCAATTGCCGCTCCCTCGACCGCTTCATCATATGAACAGCCTCCATAAGCTCCTTCTGTTTCCTGTCAAGCCCGTCCAGGGCAAAAGTGAGTCGGGTCTCCAACAATGCTTGCTCACTCGTGGCAGTTGCCAACTACGCCTTCACCCGAGCCAACTCCTCCTCCAGGCTACTGGCCCTAGCTCGCTACTGGGCAAGCTCCAACTCAAGAGGTGGAACAAGGGTGGCCAGCTCCGCTCGAGCTTCCAGGGCGGCCACCCGCGCCGTCTCCACACTGTGCTGAGTCTGCCTGAGCTGATAATAATCATCTCGAATAGACTGCTCGACTCTCCTAAGTAGGGACTGCATCCTACTCTCTCCAGCCACCCCCGAGCGCAGCCACTTCAACATCATAGGGAGCTCAACCTCAGGCTAAAAACTGGACCATCCCACTAGGCTGGGTCTCCGCAGGGTCCCCAATCTGCAGATCTAGCTGACAGGCCTCCTCTCCCAAGCCCTCTGTCTCATGCAGTGTCATGGTGTTCTCCTGCTGGGGAGAAGAACTATCCCTCTCTAAGTCCACAACAGCCTTCGAAGGTGGTCGTGGGGATACGAACGGTGGTCCCACTGGCGTCAGGGGGGGAGTTGCATAGCAACCCAACCATGTATCCATAGAGGCGTCATCCTCTGCCATGTCCGCACCTCCCTCTAAGGTCTGTACAGTTGGTGCCACGGAGGAGGGCGTACTCCCTACAACCCTCTGTGCTGGCATCTATGCGAGAACCTGTGCTGGTGGATGATGCAATTGTCCAAAACCCGGCACAGGGACTGTTGGGATGGCACCAACTATCACCCCCATACGCGAGAGTGGCGTCACCTGGCCATCCGCACTCAAAAACGTCGGTGTAAAGAGGATGTGGCCTGTCTTGGCTCCCTCTGGGGGCTTGACCCTACCAGATAGAGGCCCTCGAGTTCCTCTAGGTATATGTCCAAAAGTCATCGTGCCGTCAGTACTCTCCCCCATACGAGGGCTCTCTTGCACCTCTCTCCGACTTGTAAGGCGAAACACATCATCTCCACCACTGTTCCTCGTTGAACCATCATCGGACTCCCCACTGCTACTATCAACCTCTTTTGCGGTCTCTGCCTCACTCTCAGAAATGGTTACTTGGACTGGTCTCTTCGCTTCTTACTAGACTATGCATCTCCACCACCTATGGAGGTGTCGAGGTGGGTCCAATAAAAAATGGACGTTTGCAAGGGGTCAATGCTACTGCTCGACTTCCATACCCACCATTTTGGAGCCACCTGTGTGTGTACTGCATCGTAGAAGAGACCAATGGCGTGGAAGGGCATGTAGAACACCTTGTGCTTCAGAGTCAAAAATTCATTGATTCTATCTAAAAGCACCGTCGCCCAGTTATACACAGTGCCGTTCCGCAATCCATCCATCAAGACGATCATAGGTACCGCTGTGTCGGATGCCCTGCTGGCTCCCATGAGGGGGCTCTTCATTACATCGAGCAAACATTGCCACCCTCCTGGTATGATGAAAGATTTCTTCAAACCCCTACCCTTCGGTGTAATTATCCTCCCCCATTCGGCTGTTGACAAATCACTGCGACATATCCGTTGTAGGAGCTGCGTCTTCCTCTCGGTTGACATTTTCATGGCACTCCTTTCCACCTCCTTGCCCTCGTCTGGAATTCCAAACACTTGAGCGAAAGTGTCTGGTGCGAAGGAAACGACAATATCTGTGTCTTGGTATTTGAATGTCGATACTCGCAGCTCTGCATTATAGATTTTAATTAACATGCAGAGGTATGGCTTGAAGTCACGTATGGCGAAAACAAGCATCTGTATAGCCCAATGCACGCGTGCCCTGCACAATGATGTCTTCAGCGCAGTGTCATCCAGGTTTTGTGCTTCCACCCACCATGTCCGGCACACACTTCCGCTCAAATCTTCGAATGTAACTGTTTCTACTGTAATTTTTGTTGGCATTGCTTTCTTTGCTTCATTTGGTTGCAACACCTTTTTCGCTTTGCCGACATTGCTCGAATCCGCCATTCTGCTCCTTCCAGACGGTTGTCCCAATGAGTTCTCAGATTGCTGTAACTGCTTCCTCCAATCTAACTTCTTCAGTTTCCTACTCCCTAACTCCATCGATGAATTTGTACCTTGCTTGCACAGTTATATCCTTTTTAGAATTCGTACCCTATCTCAACTTCTCTAGCCTTGACTTTGTACGCAATGTTTAATTGTTAATTATTCCACACACTCTAATGTCAATGCCTTCCTTGGCCGTACGGATTTCACCTTCTGCACGTATGGATTTCATTTCATGATGTGCTGAATTTGATTTACTACTGTACGGAATTCATATATCATAATGTGCAGATTTCGTTTCTCCATCGTATGTATGGAATGCTCCTGTCTATGTGTGCCGTATTGATTTGTACGGATTTTCCCCCAACATGTTGTACGAACTTATCTTTTAAGCACAACCTTTTTATAGTACGGATGTACGGCCTTTTCCGTACGGTCGTACAGATTTTTTCGTTTTTTAAAATTTTTTTTAACTTACTCATCCAGTGGGGTCCTTCGAGTACCTCGTGTGATACACTTTTAGTTTCGACCCGTTTATGGCGTCCGACACCTCCTTCCCGTCGAGCGTCCACAATTTAATTGCTTCGTTTGCATTGACCCTGCACACTTTGAAGGGACCTAGCCATCGTACTTTAAATTTACCAGGTTTGATTTCATTCCGCCCATTGAATTTCAACACTAATTGCCCTGGAGTAAATCTCATTCGCTTAAGCTGCTTGTCGTGCCAAACCTTCTGTCTTTGCTGGGCTGCCTCTATGGCCCATTGTGCCATCATTTGCCGTTTGTCCAACTTGTTCAAGGCATACAGCCTCTCCCTTAGGCTTTCCATGTCACCCAGCTGATTCTCGATGGCAATCCGAAGACTCCGCACCATTAACTCCATCGGCACCACGGCTTGTTGTCCGTACATCAACTGAAAAGGGGTCTGGCCGGTGGTCACTTTATACGTTGTCCGGTAGGCCCAGAGTACTGATGGTAGTCGTTCCTCCCAATCAATTTTTTCGACCCCACACGACTTATAAATGATAGACACTATTATTTTATTGGTTGCCTCGGCTTGCCCGTTCGCTCGAGGGTAATAGGGTTAGCAGCCGGATGATGTGGTTTACGAAGTGGCCCCCTCGATCGCTTGTCAGCTGGATAGGAATTCCATATCCGGTGATGATCTGTTCATAGATAAACTTTGCTGTGTTGATTGCTGATCTGTTCATAGATAAACTTTGCTGTGTTGATTGCTGAGTTGTCTAGGAGAGCTCGTGCCTCGACCCACTTTGTTAAGTACTCTGTCGCCGCTATGATATACCCGCATCGACACGCTCTACTTGGCTTCAGGGGTTCGATGAAATCCAAACCCCATCGTTCAAATAGCTCTTGTGCGTGCGATGGGTTGAGCGGCTTGAAATCCCTCTTAAGTGGCCTTCCGGCCTGTTGGCACGTATCACAACTAATCACCCATTCCTGGGCATCGTTATAGAGTGTCGGCCACCAAGTCCTCCCAACAACACTTTCCTGGCAGTTGTATCCGGCCCTATAGTTCCACCTGCCGACCCTTCGTGTGCTTCCCTCAAGATGCCCTGAACCTCTTCTTCTACAACACAATGCCGTACGACTTGGTCAGGTCCCATTTTATAAAAGAGGCCATTGATTAATTGAAACATCCTGCTGCGGAGCACCAACTTCCTTCTTTCTCCTGGCAGCATCTCCTTTGGAAACTGTGACGTTGAAAGGTACTCCCCCACGCTGGTGTACCAAGCAGGCAAGACAGCAATTTGAAATAGATGAGCATTTGTGAAATATCCCAAACTCTGATATTGCTTCAAATTTGATATGGGTTTTTGTTTTTGCTCATGTTTTGTCACATCATAATGTAATCTTGCAACATGCAAACATGCAGGTTGAACATGCAAGATGAACAATTTAGATTTTCACGAAAATCAAACCAATGAAATACAGAGAATCTAAATAAGCCAATGAAATTCTTTTGATATAGAAATGTATGGCTGTTTACAAACACATGCCGCTGTTACAAATCAGAAAATGTAGGTAAGACATACTCTGGAATGCCTCCATGCATAAATTAACAAACCCCTTAAAAATCTGCTAGATAGATCATCAAAACTCCATGAAAACTGATCAATGATGTGCAACTGTGAATCCTGAGATGAATTCACCAAGTGGGCTGATTTGGGTTTCTGTCCAAATAGCCAATCCTCTAGGGTTTCCGTCCTAGGGTTCACTGAACCTGCAAGCTAAAGCTCTCAAGCTTTCAAGGAAAAGTTTTGTTTTTTTGAAAATAACAACTCAAGAATGAATCCTCATTGCACTTTTTCCTCCTTTTATAATACTTTTCCTTTTTGAAAGTAACACTTTATTTTATTTCTCTCTAAATATACTTTTCCCCTCAAAAGTGACTTGACTTTATAATTTGTTATTGACATTATTATAAAGTCACTTTATAAAATAAAGTATGTCCAGCTGTTAATTAATTAAATTTAAATAATCCCATAGGACTTAGGACTATTTAACATTTAATTAATTAATTATCATTCGAAGAAAAGGGCACATTACAGTCCTCCCACCCCAAGATTGATTGTCCTCAAGCAATCACTTGTAACAACTCTGCATTAAGCTCAGATGTTCCAGCCAATACCTGGATCCCAAATTAATCTAGGACCTTGGTATTCTTCCCATGTGTATCTCCTTCAAGCTTCCACTGCTCCACTCTGATATAAACAATATGATGCCCAAAGTTGTGAAGTGACTCATCATGATCCCAATGAAGTAGTGCACCAAACATGCCAATGTTAGGATCCCAATTCAACACGCTCTCACACCAATGAAAAGTGGAGGAATAGATGTCTCTTATCATGCCACCAATGCCAAATGTCCATCTAAATCTGAATGAGTTCCCATGAATGTGAGAAATTATCATTACAAGTGCACAATCAATCATTGCAATCCACCATATGCTGCCTGAAATCCCACTCAAAATGATGTTGTAAGTACCTCTAATGACAAACGATGATGGAATCTCATCACTATACCAACCTCCAACAAAGGAAGAATGATCCCAATCTTTCCAAATTCTCCAACCACCTGCTGTCCTAAAGAACCAATTTGAAGTCTTTGTGATCAATAGTGGGAAACAACAATCTATCACCATTGTGGGAACTCTAACCCAATGAACTATGGCTGAAAATTCCATGCTCAGAAATGTAGAACAACCCTCTATCCTTGTGATGTAACTCAAAACCCAAAGGTTTGAACATAAGTGCTACTGTCCTCTACACGCTCCATGATGTCTTCTTCATTTACCACATATACTCTCCAAGTGTGATCAAGGAATGATATTGTCATGTAACAAAGGTATAATGTCAAACCTTGCATGCAATGTGGCTCTTCAATTCTTATTGCATGTTCTTGCATAACAACAAGATGAATGTAACCATGTAAAGATGGGAGATGGCTGATCATCAACATGAGACTCACCTTTATTTTATATCTTCCAAGTTTGCCTTCATATATGCTATCATAGGCTGATGTCCCAAGGTGTGTGACAAACTGAGAACTCCTCTCAAGAGCTGTCAGACTTTTCACCTCAAGGCTGCTATTATAAATCAGACCAGCAACTAAAGTGAAGGCAATGATGTCTGCATACCCATGCATGAGAAAGAAACCCATCTCATACACCTTACCTATCAAGTGAATGTGTCTCCATAAACTCCAATCCAACCCAAAAACTGATGTAGACCCAGATAAATCTGAAAATGCAATGTACAACCATGTAGGACAGCCACGTGTCAACCATGAATCCATTAAAATTATGTCACAACCCAACCAATAAACAACTGCATAAGCATATGAAATAGGTGACAATTTCATAGTTGTATTGTAGTTGTCTTCATTAATACCCAAAGTGAGCATGAATAGTTGATCCACTAAAGATATCACCCATAAAATCATGATACACCTCAATGAAATTGTCAGCATCACAAATTGATTCATGCCCTTCTTCAACTGCTGGTAAAAAATCAGATTGTTGGCAAATTGAGGTTTCAACCTTTACCTCATACTTATCTATCCACTCATGAATGTCTACCATGCTACACTTCTTGTCACCACTATCCTTCTTGGATTTGTTCACATGTGACATCACAAGATTGCTGTCCCAACTCAAAAAACCAGAACCTTTCCAAGGTGTCTTCATTGCATCTTTTGTGAGGGAAGATTGTTCCTCCATGAGTGCTGGTCTATGAGGTGTCTCCTGCTGCAATAACATAAATTCCTAGCTGCTAAAGCTGATCTGTTTTTTATTACTAACCAACTCCATGGTGTAGTATGCAAAACAAACCAAACATTGTCAAATTGTAAGATCTTCCTCTTAAGCAGTCTTTTAGTCTCTATAATCAGCTCTCTAAGACAATATGCCTCATGTGATCTTAACAAGTATTCCTCCAATGTAATCGTGTGTACAAAACAAGGAATATCAAACTTACTAAGGGCAGTCATACCTTTCAAGCAGATTACATCTACGAGCTCCTTCTTATGCACCTCATTGTCAATTGATCCTTATGTTGTAGCACCTATCTCATGACTGAAATTTGCATCTTCATGTGAAAGTTGCCCTGCAGGTGTGGCTGCCTTAGAGAATTGTTTTCCTGATTTGCATTCAAAGTCATGCCTCTCAAAATCAACTCCCTCCTTGACTTCTTCACCAAATTCCTCTTTTGAAGCGTTATGCCCCACCCAAGAGTCATGATGGCGTGATGCTGAAACATAGGTGGATTCCTTGAGTTCTTCATGATGGGTTAGGTCTTTCCAATCTGAAACAATGTTCTTTTCCACACACTCTTCCACATATTCTTCCTCAACCATAGATTGATCATTCAAATCATTTTGTGCTAGAAGTCTTTGATCCACAAAACCTTCATATGTATGAACAATGTCTCTTTCAACATTGCTTAAATCTGAATTTGTACCCATGGCTACTATTTTGTCATCCTTATTACTCACAACATCCACATTTGTAGATGCATGTTCAAGTAACGATTCTTGGAAAATTAAGGTAGCACTGTTATTATGCATAACCAAATCAGAATTAGCTTCCTCCCTTTCAGCAGCATTACCATAGCTGCCACAAGTTTCATGTGCCTCTTCTTCAAGTGAATTCTCAGCATTGGAATGATCTATATGCTCATCTTTAGTTACTTCAATGTGTTCATTGTTGTTATGCCTCTTATCCATCGTCTTAGCTTCTTCCTCCAAAAGCAATTTCTCAAACAATAATAACATATCTGATTGACATTTTTGAAATGCTTGAAAGAAGTCATTCATACCATTCATAACCTCGTCCATATGTCGATCATTTCTTTGTCGACTTATACTATCCCTTCTATCCTTCCTTGATGGACTTGTTCCGCCTTTATCCATTGTTGTAACTTTTTTTACACCTGTTGTATGTGACGTTGATTTCGGAAGGAAAGTAGGTGACAATCTTCCATCTATAATTCTACTTATTGTTGTGACCATTTATAAACTTGTTGTATGTGGCTGAAACAATTGATTTCAAACTGACATGCAACTGATTAGAAGCAACATGCAACCATAATTTTTGACATGCAGTTGATTAGAAGCAGCATGCAACCATAAATTATAACATGCAACTGATTAGAAACAGCATGCAACACTCAAAATCAACATGCAACTATTTGCACAGTTGCCAAACTGACATGCAAGTTCACCAAATTGACATGCACTAATATGGGTATTCACCAAATTGGCATGCAACACTGAAACTCCAACAGGCTCGCAAGATCATCAGCTCTGATACCACTGAAATATCCCAAACTCGGATATTGCTTCAAATTTGATATGGGTTTTTGTTTTTGCTCATGTTTTGTCACATCATAATGTAATCTTGCAACATGCAAACATGCAGATTGAACATGCAAGATGGACAATATAGGTTTTCACGAAAATCAAACCAATGAAATACAGAGAATCTAAATAAGCCAATGAAATTCTTTTGATATAGAAATGTATGGCTGTTTACAAACACATGCTGCTGTTACAAATCAGAAAATGTAGGTAAGACATACTCTGGAATGCCTCCATGCATAAATTAACAAACCCCTTAAAAATCTGCTAGATAGATCATCAAAACTCCATGAAAACTGATCAATGATGTGCAACTGTGAATCCTGAGATGAATTCACCAAGTGGGCTGATCTGGGTTTCTGTCCAAATAGCCAATCCTCTAGGGTTTCCGTCCTAGGGTTCACTGAACCTGCAAGCTAAAGCTCTCAAGCTCTCAAGGAAAAGTTTTGTTTTTTTGAAAATAACAACTCAAGAATGGATCCTCATTGCACTTTTTCCTCCTTTTATAATACTTTTCCTTTTTGAAAGTAACACTTTATTTTATTTCTCTCTATATTTACTTTTCCCCTCAAAAGTGACTTTACTTTATAATTTGTTATTGACATTATTATAAAGTCACTTTATAAAATAAAGTATGTCCAACTGTTAATTAATTAAATTTAAATAATCCCATAGGACTTAGGACTATTTAACATTTAATTAATTAATTATCACTCGAAGAAAAGGGGACATTACAATTCAGAAAGTTTTCGTTGACTCCCTCGGTAGGCTCGCCAAACCTGATCCTTGACAATTGATCAGCGATCGCATGGCTTTTCTCGGGTTGGACAATGATATTGAATGTAAACTCTTGCAGGAGTAACCATCGGCTGATCCGTCCTTGGATGATCAGCGTGTTGACCATGTACATCAATGCTTGGTGGTCCACATAAAATATAAATGGCGTTGCCAAAAGATAGTGCCGGAATTTCTGGACCGAATACACCATCCCCAGGCCTTCTCTTTCCATGGTACTGTAGTTCTTTTCGGCCTTTGACAGCAACCGACTCGCAAAGTAAACCGGTTGGTCCAGTTCGTGGTCCCCAACTTGTGCCAGTGTGGCTCCGATTGCAAAGGTGGACGCAACCACGTGGACATGGAACTCCTTGTCCCAGTTCGGGTATGTAAGAATTGGCGCACCCACCAGCAGTGTCTTCAGTTCTTGAAATGCTTCTTCCTGCGCCGTTCCCCAGGCGTACAGTTCTCCTCTCCGTGTCAGTTTGTCCAATGGGTACGACACTCTAGCGAAGTTCTTGATGAATCTCCTATAGTACCCGATGTGTCCGAGAAAGGACTTCACTCCAGTGACGTCCGCTGGTGCCTGCATTTCCACAATCACTCGAACCTTGTCCGGGTTGGTTTTCAGTCCAGCCTTGCATACAATGTGTCCGAGTAACTTCCCTTGGGGGACCATGAATTTGCACTTTTTAGGATTTAGTGCCAATCTTGCCCTCCTGCATCTTTCCGTGCATTCCCTGAGAGCCACTAAATGCGCATCCTGTGTGCTGCAAATTGACCAGTTGTCTAAGAAAGCCTTGAAGTTGCCCACCGACATTTTGTCAAAGATGTGGAGGATTATTCTTTGAAAGGCTGCTGGTGCATTGCATAGGCTGAAGGGCATTCTGTTATATGCATAGACGCCATCTTCCACCACGAAGGTTGTCTTCAACTTATCCTCCTCTGCGATGGATATCTGGTTATAACCAGAAAATCCGTCCATAAACGAGTATATTTCGTGCCTGGCCACTTCCTCCAGAATGGTGTCGGTGAATGGTATAGGGAATGGGTCCTTGATAGTGGCTGCATTGAGGCACCTGAAGTTGACACAGATTCTGATCTGGTTGGCCTCTTTCTTCAGGGATATCACTATCGGGGATACCCATTCGTTGGTTTGCACCTTAAAAATGATCCCCGCTTCGAGCATACGCTCAATCTCGTCATTTAACCTTGCCGCATAATTCTTGTTCATCCTGTACGACCTTTTCCGTATAGGTACGACTCCCGGTACCAAAGGAATCCAGTGTACACAGTTCTGGTGGTACGCCCTTCAAGTCTTTATAGATCCATGCAAACACGTCCTTATATTCCATGAAAATTTTAAATGCGACAACTTTCAATACAGGGTTCCAATCGTCACCTACTAGAATATTCTTAGGCACAACTTCTTCACCGAGGTTCGTGGCTTTTACGGAAGGCTCCTCATACCGAATGGGTTTCGCCATGTCAAACTCGTGTGTCGGTGCATCATTTACGGGTGCGTCCCCTTTGGTGTACTCTCCGTATGCTGGCGGGAACTTGTTCTCCTCTTGCTCCTCTATCTGGAGCATGTTACACTGGAACAACTCATAATCCTCCATCTGCCAATGGAAGAGTCCATTCAATGAGCATATGTCGTCGTTTGAGCAACCGTCCAATTCAAACTCTCCTTCGTTATTTGGTTCCATCTTGTCTTTGCCTTCGTAGGAATCCCACTCCCATTTGTTTGAGTCTTTTGAATTAGAGTTCGATGCGATCTCCGCGGTGACGGCTTGGTTTATGAGGTCAATGATGTACTTCCGTCCATCTTTCTCCATGGAGAGGGTGTTCTTCTTCCAATTGTGATTCATCTTTGCTTTGACCAGCCACCCTCTCCCTAAGATGGCGTCGTAGCCCTTCTTCTTAAGTGGGATCACCACAAAATCCTAGACAAATGGTTGTGTTCCGATCGTCGCTTGTTTTGCCATAAGCATTCCCAGGGGTTTTATCCCATGTTGGTCTGCGCCAAGCAAGTTAAAAGTTGGTGGCCATAGTGTCGGTTTGCCAAGCTTCTTTAGGTTTCTTTAGGAAGGACATTTACCCTAGACCTGCCATCTACAATGGTGTCTGTTAGGATGGTCCCGAGTATGCCCATTTCCACAACTGTTGGATGCCGACCGTTGTTCAATGTCAGGATCAAGGGGTCTATTGCTGACCCGCCAAAGACATCCATACCTTGGGTTATTCGACTCTGCCTGGTTATTTGTACTGAACGCAAGAGTGCTGTACGTAGTTGAGGCATTGTTTCCAGAAGGTCCTTCACTTTTACGGGTACTTCTATCTGCAACATTTGCTTCAGAATATTTTCCTCTGCCTCCGAGCTGGAGGTACTTGCCGCCTCGTAGGTGTTCCTCTATTGTGCCATCATCTCTTTCTCCACTTGGGCTTTCGCCTCCAGTGTTCGTTGTTTCTTCGTAGGTGGGTCAGGGTAGGTGGCTTTCTTCGTCTTCGACCTTGTGAGAGCCAACAGCTGCTCCTCCGTCCCCCGTCCCTCGATGTTTAGTAGGTTGACCCTGGATTTTGGGTAGTTTCCGTCGTCATGATCTCCTGGTCCACACCACTTACACAACTTTTGCGGGGTTTCTTCCATTGTGCAGTCTCTGGCGAAGTGCCCCCACTGGTTGCAGGCCCTACACTGGATCATTGGTCGCCCTTTTGCGTCGTACTGGATCCGGCTCCGGTTGTTATTGTTATTATTGTTATTGCTTTTTCCTCCCTGTTGGTTGCTCCAGTACCCGCCAGACGATGCATTGTTATTGGTGGGCTGGGACGTGCTTGCTATTGCGGATGCTCATGGCTGCTCTTGTGTAAAGAGGATCTGTTGATTCCTCGTCTTCATATTATAAGGGCATTCCTTCGTCAAATGTCCCATTATTTGGCAAATGTCACAGCAGGCCTTCTTCGGGTAAGAACCTTTCGTGTGCCTGTCAATTCTGCATTCAGTACACCATAAATCGCCTTCCTCGGTTTTGCTCGTGCTCCCCTTCATTGTTTTAAACTCTTTCATCATTCACTCCATGTCTTTCTGGAGCGCCTGGACTTTCCTGCTGGATTCCCCGCCACTACTGCTTTCTTCCGAGGAGTTGTCTTCATCGGACGAGGATTTGTCCTTCTTTTTAGATGTTTTATGTTCACTCTCTAGGTCCATCACCCTGTTGTAGGCATCGCTGTATGATGTGGGTGGTCCAATCTTCATTTTTTTTCGAAGGGAAGGCCTCAATCCTTCCACAAACCATCTCTTCTTCAGCCTGTCTCGTAGTAGCCGAAACTTTGCTTGAAATTCTTTTTGTAAGTTAGCACATGTAGTCCTACCTTTTGTTTATCTATGTCGAAGTACCAATCAATGGTTACTCCCCTCAGTGTGGCTGGAAATTGCAGCAGCCTCTCATCTTGGTCCACCACTCCATTGGCGGACCAGATGGTCTCACATGTACAGCAATGTCGTACAAGGTCTTCCTTTCCATCCCCCGTGAACTTTGGCAATTTCTGTTTGTTTGCCATCACACTTCTTGGTTGTGCCATGCGTGTGCCTCCCGAACCTAACCCTCCAGAGGTTGGTCCTCTAGAAACTGGTGCATTGGTTCCTACTACGTGACTCTAACTTTTAGGATTGGATGCCGCCGAGCCAAATAGATTGCTTCTCGTACTGTGCCCCTATGTCCCTCTGACATCTTTGGCCGTACCGGTATCCCCGACCTCTCTGTTCTCGGTTTCGGTCCCCTACTCCCTTCTCGTCTCGTTTCCCCTAAATGGTGTGTACAGGTCAACCGCACTTCCGTCACCAATCTCCTCCAACGTGAGGAACAAATCCCCCAACCATTTGCTGGTGGTTTCAATTAGCAGCGAATCTTGGCCCTCACTAGAGCCATTGCTGCCATTTCCACCGCTTGCTTCCTCGGTAATCTTCTTGAATCTTCTTCTTTGTTCCGCTTGTTGCTCGAGAATTAATGCTCGGTAGGCGGCTTCAGAGTCCCCTACGTATTCCTTTTTGTTTTTGTCCTTATTTAGCAGATTGGGCATTAATTCTAAATTCTCCTTATGAAATAGAACAAGACATCATATTAAAAAGAACCCTTTTATTAATTCATCCCTCGCATATGATGTATGTCACTGACATACTCGTTATAATGGGGTTGTTCTTGTTTATTCTCCTTCGCCCATACACAGTTCAAGGATTATTTACCCCTCGCTCCGTTTCATCGTGCTCCTCTTCTTGGTGCTCGTAAAACTCCTGTAGGATTTGTTGTCTTCGGTTCTCCTGATAGGTGTCTTCCCTGCGGTTTTGAAGAGCCAAAAATGCCTGTGCCAGAAGGTTGGGCAAGTTGCTCATCAAACGATTTACCACCGGGCTTACACCAAGCGCACTCCACACAGCATCCTTTGGAACATCCTCGGTGGTGGCTTCTCTTCGTACGTGTGTTTCGATTGCTGCCTGGAGGATGCAAGAGAAATCTTTCGTACGTGCTAGGTCTCCCTCGAACAGTTCTTTAGGCTCTTTGTCAGGGTTATTGCTCGTCCATTCGGGCAATGGCTGTCCCATTATCCACGTGGCATGTAGTATATTCCCGTGCTTCAGATTAATTTCGGCAACGACGCCAGATGTTTTCCCTACGGGTGTGAGTGTGTGTTTAGTGCATTGCAGATAACCAGAATATGACAATATACACAGATGCAGACAAATAGATGAACTCAATGCTGCATTCTCATTGATAACATGTGCCAGTACATCAGATAACATCAAGCCTGTACTATCCTACCACAAACAGGAAACAAGGACAACTATATAGGTGTCAGCATGGTTACCCGGTGCCAACTGTCGGCAACCCTCAGTTAACCGCCGACCTTTAACACACAAATTAACACATGCGTAATTACCCGACAACAATTGGGAGTTCTCAGAAGTCTGAAAGGTGTCCATCTATGACAGTCCTTGTATTCATTAGTTACCTATATCTAGTCGTTAGGCTGCCATGTGGAATGTAATTTGATTCATTATATGAACAAGCAGTTTGCAATCAGCCTACATTTCTTTATATCCATTATCTGAGGATGCATACCAAGTGATTGATGTAATGTCAGTTGACTGAAAGAGTTATTTATGTGTCATTCTAAAGGTCTAATTTGGTATTGAAGTCTCAAGATAGTTGTATAGGCATTTAGACTTGTTTCCAAACAATAAAGGACACTTATATTTGTTCATAGTCACCGTTAACATCATGTTCACAGTCTGAAACAATCATATCAGCAGATTATATGATTGAAATCAGAAACTACTGGCAAAATATACCTTGTGTCAATCATCCATTGGACAAGGGATATTACACCGATACCCAGAACGACGCAATCACTTGGTCAAGAGGTATGAGCAAAATATGGTTTCAGCAACTTCGCGACCAGCAACGAGGAAACACTCCAAAATCCACACAAAACTCTCCACAATTTGCAGAACACTCACAAACAGCACTGAAATTATAGGAAAACAGCTAGGTACTATCTTCCAAGTACAAAACTGAGACTTAGCTAGGAAGCCACACTTCGAAGCTCAGATTTTCAATTGCCAAACCGGTAGCATCACAATGCAATTTCATAAGATACCAAAATGAGAGCCCAAGGCTCTTATTTATAACTTCTTGCTCCACCAAATTCAAATGCAAACGCACACAAATTCGCCCAAATTACATGTCCTCCAAGGCGCCCAACACATTTGAATTTAATTAAACATGTCCCCTGAAAATGGTGTCCCCTTATTCCCAACTCCTTAGGCAAAGTTCGAACTTTTGCTAGGTGAACAACTTGCAATATTAAAACAATATAAACATGACATGTTTAATCATTCTCAACGCTAGTCGACTAAGGGAAATAATAATATTAGTAGCATATATTTATCCTTTTCCCTAAGTCACCCAAAACACAAAATAATCAATAATAAAATAATTAAATATTAAACCTTAGGATAAGGAAATAATATTTAATTCAATAACTTATAACTCCGGTACTGATTAACATCAAAATCAAGGATGAAGTTGTGCAACGAAGACCATAGAACTGTGCTGAATCAGGACCTTGTCTGAGATTGCTAAAAATAGAAACACTCAATATTGCCACTTACTAAAAATAGTAAGTCATGAAATACTTCTCCGAAAATCATGATCTTTGCACCTAGAGGAAGAGCTTGGAAAGCTCAGTAAGACAACATCATGCAAACAGCTAAACCCTAATTTACTAAAAATAGTAAGTTCTCACTTCACCAAAGAATCCAATGCATGTTATGCTACTTTGGAGCTCATGAAAAAACCATAAGGAAACCATAGGCAAAACTAAAGAATTCCCTCCTGATAAACCCTAAAAAGCTCGAGTAGAACTCCACAAAAGTTGGAAACCCTAATTATCCTTTCCAAATAGTCTACGGGTCTCCAAAATAGGCCAATGGACCACTGAACTAATCACTGCGGAGAAGGGGACATTATAGGAAGTTGTTATTGGGGCGATTTCTACCTCAGAAGGGCGAGATTTTCAGTGTGGTGTGGATTTCACTGTTGCTGGTTTTTGGTGTGGCTGAAGCGAAGATTCGATCTTATCTCCCTACCTGTGCAATCGATCATTCTAGGTAATAGCTCGTTGGAAGCGTATCTGGAGGGCGATTATTCTTCTACTTTGGCGTTTCTTTTGGTGTGCAGTTTAACTTCCTTGCACCTGCCACTTTCTCCTTCCAACTGCCAGCGTTTCACTTTCAGCTCCTGTCGGTCGGTAGTACGGTGTACGGCGGGGTGCGGTGTACTTGGCGTGCGGGTGTGCGGCATATGGCGTGCAATCTCCTTCCTTTGCAATTTTTTTTGCTTACTGTTTGCTGGGTCTACGTTTTAATTCTTTTCCCTTTGGCACTGCGGTTTATTTATGGGGATTGGCGTGGTAGGCCACTACATGGTGCCACCTCATGGTGGTCCCGCGGTGCCACTGCACGGTGGGCACACGGTGCCACCGACGGTGGACACGCGGGCTCCACCGCACTGTGGGTACGCTGTGCCACCTGCGTGGCCCCCACCATACGGTGCCTCCGCCGTACGTGCACACTTTCTTTTTCTTTTTTTTATTTTATTTTTTTAATTGTTATTTCTTCTGGAGGGTTCAGGATCGGTCGTCCACCTCTGTTCGTGGTACTGTTTTAATTTCAACCCATTGACGACGTCTAGTATCTCCTTCTCGTCGAGCGTCCACAACTTAATCACCCCGTTGGCATTGACCTCGCGTACCTTAAAAAGGCCTAGCCATCGCACTTTAAATTTTTCGGGTTTGATTTCGTTCCTCTCATTGAATTTCAACACTAATTGCCTCGGAGTAAACTTCATTTGTCGAAGATGCTTGTCGTGCCAGGCCTTCCGTCTTTGTTGGGCTGCCTCTGTGGCCCATTGTGCCATCATTCTTTTTTCGTCCATCTTGCTTAAGGCATACAATCTCTCCCTTAGGCTCTCCATATCCCCGAGTCTGTTCTCCACTGCAATGCGAAGGCTTGGCACCATGAATTCCGCTGGCACCACAGCTTCCTGCCCATACATGAGTTGGAACGGAGTCTGGCCGATGGTCACCTTATAGGTTGTGCGGTAGGCCCACAAGACCAAAGGTAATTTTTCTTCCCAGTCCTCTCCCTTGAGACCGCACGACTTGTAAATTACGCCCACGAGAATCTTGTTGGTAGCCTCAGCCTGCCCATTGGCTCGCGGGTAATAGGGGCTAGACAGTGAATGGAAAATCTTGAATTCCGTAGTAAGGAGTTTAATAACGTGGTTCACAAAATGTCCACCCCTGTCGCTTGTCAACTGCATAGGGATCCCATACCGTGTAATAATTTGCTCGTAGATGAATCTTGTTGTACTTACGGCCGGGTTGTCAGGTAGGGCTCGCGCTTCAACCCACTTGGTTAAATATTCCGTGGCTACGACAATGTAGCGACACCTCCTAACGCAGCTCACCTTGAGCAGCCCGATAAAATCTAGCCACCAGTGCTCGAATAGTTCTTGGGCATGCGAAGGGTTGAGGGGCATGAAATCCCTTTTTAGCGGCCTCCCCGCTCTTTGACAGTTATTACAACCTACTACCCATTCTCTCGCATCATTATACAATGTGGGCCACCAGAGGCCTGCTAGCAATACCTTCCTTGCCGTAGTGTCCGGTCCCATATGGCCTCCCGCGAGCCCCTCATGTGCTTCCCTCATGACGCTTGGCACCTCTTCCTCCATCACACACCGTTGTAACACCTTGTCGGGCCCCATTTTATATAGTAAACCATTAATCAGCTGGAACGTGCGGCTTCTCAACACAAGTTTTCGTCGTTCTCCTAGTGGCATGCCTTGGGAAAATACGGAGGTGGAGAGATATTCCCCGATGGCAGTATACCATGGTGATAGTACTGTGATCTGTAATAGGTGGGCATCTGGAAAGTCGTCATTTAACCCTTCTGGCGGTTCTCCAGACCTGATCTGAGACAATTGGTCAGCAATGACATGGCTTTTGCTTGGTCATACAATTATTGTGAACGTAAACTCCTGAAGTAGCAGTAGCCACCTGCTTATCCTACCTTGGATGATGGGTTTGTTTACTAGGTACATCAAGGCCTGATGGTCCACATAGAAGGTGAAGGGTGTCGCCAACAGGTAGTGTCGAAATTTTTGTACGGCATAGACCATCCGAGGGCCTCCCTCTCGATGGTATTGTAGTTCCTCTTGGCTTTCGACATCAACCTTCTCGCGAAATAGATGGGGCGATCCAACCCATGTGCCCCTTCCTATGCTAGCATAGCCCCAATGGCATAGTTTGAGGCATCCACGTGTACATGGAATTCTCGGTCCCAATTTGGATAGGCTAGAATGGGTGCTGCCACCAGTCTCGTCTTGAGTTCCTGGAATGCTTCCCCTTGTGCCGATTACCATATGTATGGTGCCGATTACCATATGTATGGTTCGCCCTTTCGAGTTAGTTTGTCGAGTGGAAATGAAAGTTGGGCAAAGTTCTTGATGAACTTCCGGTAGTATCCAATGTGTCCCCAAAAGGACTTGACTCCTGTCACATCAATGGGCGACTCCATTTCCACAATTACTCGTACCTTATTAGGGTCAGTTTTCAGTCCATCTTTACAAACGATATGGCCCAGCGACTTCCCCTGTGTTACCATAAACCGGCATTTCCGTGGATTTAAGGCGAGCCTGGCCCTTCGGCATCACTCCATGCACTCTCTCAATGCCACCAAGTGAGTGTCTTCGCTATTGAAAATCGACCAGTCATCCAAAAAGGCTTAAAAATTTCCCATCGACATCTCATCAAAGATGTGAAGAACTATCCTCTGGAAGGTTGCGGGAGCGTTGCACAACCCGAAAGGCATCCGGTTGTACGCATAGACTCCATCTTCCACCACAAAGGTGGTCTTTAGCTTGTCCTCCTCAGCTATCAAAATCTGGTTGTACCCTGAGAAGCCATCGAGAAATGAGTACATTTCATGGCCAACCACCTCCTCCAGGATACTGTCTGTGAAGGGTATGGGAAACGGGTCCTTGATGCTGACTACGTTGAGGCACCGAAAATCCACGCAGATGCGGATCTGGTTGGCCTCCTTTAGTGAAATCACAATCGGCAAGACCCACTCACTTGTCTCCACCCGAAATATGATGCCGGCCTCCAGCATCCGTTCGATCTCCTCGTTCACCTTGGCAACATAGTTTTTGTTCATTCGGTACGACCTCTTCTGTACCGGTTGGGCTCTTGGGACCAATGGTATCCGGTGGACACACATTTCTGGCGGAACCCCCTTTAGATCCTTGTAGGACCATGCGAATACGTCCTTGTATTCCAGGAAGATTTTGAATGCTGCAGCCTTCAGCATTGGGCTCCAATCGTCGCCTACCTAGATATTTCGGGGATTGGTAGTGTCTCCTAGGTTTGTCTTCTTCATAGTGGGGTCTTCGTACTGCATTGGCCTATCTTTCAAAAATTCATATGCTGGGACATCATTTACTTTTGCGTCTCCCTCCTTGTACTCCGTGTATTCTGGCAGAAACTCCTCCTTCTCGCTTGGCTCGTCCTCAATCTGTAGCATGTGACAAGCCAGGTGAAACACTTCATAGTCTTCCATTTGCTAGTGGAAGAGTCCATTTAATGAGGAAGTGTCATCTTCTGAACATCCACCAAGTTCTAGCACTCCTTCCTCGTTTGGTTCCCTCTCATCTTTACCTTCATAGGAGTCCCACTCCCATCTGTTTGAATCCTTCGAATCCGAGTCAGATGACGCAAGTTCCTCATCGACAACCTGGGTCCTCAGATCAATGGTGTACTTCCGCCCCCCTTTCTCCATAGAAAGGGTGTTCCTCTTCCAGTCGTGGTTCACCTTTGCTGTAACCAGCCACCCTCTACCTAAGATGGCATCGTACCCCTTCTTCTTGAGTGGGATTACCACAAAATCTAGTATGAAGGGTTGCATGCTGATGGTGACCGGCTGGGCCATCAGGGTGCTGAGTGGCTTGATGTCGTGCTGGTCTGCACCTACCAAGTTGAACGTGGGTGGCCATAGTGTTGGCTTCCTGAGCTTCTTCCACGTATCCTCTGGCAGTACATTCACCCCCGAACCTCCGTCCACGATGGTGTCTTTGAGTATAGCCCCGAGAATTCCCATCTCTACTACAGCAAGATGCCGACCACTATTTAAGGCCAACAACGTTGGGTCAGCCGAGGGGCTGACCAGAACTTCCGCCCATGTGGTACGCAAAGGTGCCTGCGCAGTGGTTTGTATGGAACTAAAAAGGGCAGTTCTCAACTGTGGCATTGTCTCTAGAAGGTCCTTTACCCTTATAGGCACTTCCATCTGTAGTACTTGCCCAATTATGTTGTTTTCGGCTTCCGTACGGGATGATGTGCTCACCACCTCGTTGTTCCGTCGTCCAGCCGTCATCTCACGTTCAATATTGGCTTTTGCCTCCCGTAATCTCTCCTTCTTCGTACGGGGGTCCAGATAAGTGGCCTTTTTTGTCTGAGCGTGGGTGATTGCCAGTACTTCTTTCTCACCAGTCTTCTCAATGTTGAGGAGGTTAACCCCTGGCTTGGGGCAATTTGTCTCGTCGTGGTCTCCAGGACCACACCATCTGCACAAGTGTTGTGATGCCTCCTCTTTCTGGCAGTCCTGCGCAAAGTGTCCCCACTAGTTGCATGCTCGACATTGAATCATCGGCCGTCCCTTGGCATCATTCTGCATCCGACTCGGATTATTGCTATTATTATTGTTGCCTCTTCCTCCCCTCCGGTTACCTCTGTAACCGCCAAATGATGCCGTGGTGTTGGCTTGGGGTTGCGATGTGCCTGCTGTCGTTGATGGCTACTCCTGGGTGAAGAGCACTTTGTTCCTGTGTGTCTTCATGTTGTAGGGACATTCTTTGGTAGAATGTCCCAACACTTGGCAAATATCGCAGAAGGCCTTTTTCGGACAAGAGCCTTTTGTGTGACCTTCCTCCTTACATTCTGCGCACCATACTTTCTCATTTTTGCTAGTGCTTCCCTTCATACTCTTGAATTCCTTCATCATGCGGTGTATAACTTTTTGAAGGGCTTGCACCTTTTTACTCGACCCCTCGTCATTGCTACTTCTGTCGAAGGAGTCCTCCTCTTCAGAGGATTTGTCCTTCTTCTTCCTGGATGTCTTCCCTTCACTCTCCAGGTCCATTGCCCAGTTATAGGCATCGTCGTAGGATGTGTGGGCTACAATTTTCATTTTTCTTCTAAGTGATGATTTTAGGCCCTCCACAAACCATCTTTTCTTTAACCCATCTCCGGGCTGATTATCCATCCTCCACAACAATTCCTTGAGGCGTCGGCTATAGGCGCTGATGGTCTCACTTTTCCCCTGCTTGGCGCTGAGAATTTTTGCTACAATTTCATTATCATCTTTGAGGAGTCGAAACTCCTTTTCGAAGGCTTTGTGCAATGCATCCCAAGTTGTCAATTGGGTTTTGTCGTCATCTGAGTACCAATCGATGGCTACTCCTCCTAGGGTGGCGGGAAATGGCACCACCCATTCAGCCCTGTTGGCCACACCATTGGCCGACCAAATTGTCTCACATGTATGACAGTGCCGTACAGGGTCTTCTTTCCCATCTCCTGTGAACTTTGGTAGTTTTTGCCGATTTGCCATTACGTTTCTTGGCGGCGACCCCGTCTGCCCTCCGGAACTCGAATTTAATCCTCCAGGAAATCCTCCCCCAGGCACTTGTCCTCCCGAAGGTACTCCACCGAGATTTGGTCCGTTGGGTCCCACAAAGTTGCTCTGACTACCAGGTTTTGATGAGCCTGTCCCGAACAGATTGCTTCTACTACCGCGACCTTGTGTCCTCCCGACACCTTCGGTCGCACCGGTATCCTTAGCCTCTCTGCTCTCGGTCTCTGTCTCGTCTTCCCTCCTGGTCTTAGCACCTTTGTATGGTGTGTATGGCTCTATTGTACTCCCGTCACCGATCTCCTCCAATGTTAGGGAAAGGTCCCCCAAACGTTTCTTGGTGGTTTCTATTAGTGTGGAAACCTGGCCCTCGCCAAAACCATTGTTGCCATTTCTGCCGCTTCCTTCCTTGGTAATCCTCTTAAATCTTCTCCTTCGCTCTACTTGCTGCTCGAGAATTAATGCTCGTTGGGTGGCTTCAGAGTCCCCAATGTGTTCCTTCTTATTTTTGTCTTTATTTAGCAGATTGGGCATTAATTCAAATTCTCTTTATGCAATAAAACAAGGCATCATATTGAAAAGAATACTTTTATTAATTCATCCCTGGTATACAATGTATGTCACTACAGTGCGGTGTTCTTGTTTTATTTTTCTCCGTCCGTACACTTTCATGGATTGTTCATCCCTCGGTCGTTTCATTACGCTCCTCCTAGCGCTCGTGAAACTCCCGAAGGATTTGTTGGTGTTGGTTCTCGCGATATGTCTCTTCCCTGCGGCTTTGGAGAGCCAAAAATGCTTGTGCCAGAAGGCTGGGCAAATTGCTCATCAAATGATTTACCGCCAGACTTACACCAAGCGCACTCGACACAACATCCTCGGGAACATCCTCGGTGGTAGCTTCCCTTCGCACGTGTGTTTCAATCACCACTTGGAGGATGCAAGAAAAATCCTTTGTGAGTGCTAGTTCTCCGTCGAAGAGTTCTTCAGGTTTGTCGTCTGGGTTACTGCTCGTCCCTTCGGCCAATGGTTGTCCCATTATCCGTGTGCCATGTAGTATACTCCCGTGCTCCAGATAAATTTCGGCAACGGCGCCAGATGTTTACCCTCTAGGTGAACAGTTTAGAATATACAGAAAGAACACTTAATGCAAAATAATAATGCCATAGATATCAGATAAAACATAAGAGATGCTATTCCATTCATAATCATGTCCCCTTGTACAAGTTACCTCCGAGGTATATAAAGGTATTGAGGGGGTGCGAGTGCCAACCGTCGCACCGTAACTACCATCCCTCGGTTGCCGAACTAACAAAGACACTTACAACTTAACTAACTAGTTTTATTCGTGTCCAATATTGCCGCCAACAATTTCTACCTCAGAAGGGTGAGATTTTCAGTGTGGCGTGGATTTCATTGTTGCTGGTTTTTGGTGTGGTTGAAGCGAAGATTCGATCGTATCTCCCTACCTGTGCAATCGATTATTCTAGATAATAGCTCGTTGGAAGCATATCTGGAGGGCGATCATTCTTCTACTTTGGCCTTTCTTTTGGTGTGCTTGCTGATTTTTGGTTGCAAATCGTATTTCTATTGCTGGTCGTACCATTCCTGGTCTGCCTTGGGTTGTGTGCCGGCTGTTTGTGGTGTTTGCGGTGCAGGTTTGGAGTTCTTGTTGCATCGCCTCAGTTGTAGTTTTCATTTGCTTTTGTTTTCATGTCATTCGGAGTTGTTTTGGGTGAGTTATGAGCATAATAGTGAGTTAGGTAGTTTCTGTTTTTTGCATGTTATGCGGACAACAGATTGTATTTCCAGTTTAGTATGTTATTTCTTTGTGGGTGGGTTTGAGTTTGTTAATTGTGATAAGTTTGGTGATATTCAGCAGTATTGGACAGCCAATCTCTCTTTCCTATGCATTGCATCTCTTATTTGTAAGGTTGAATAGTAGTACTATCAACCATTTCTGGACTGTAAAGCATACCCCGTTGAAAAAAGGAAGAGGCTGGCTTGCTGCCTACATTTGATCTTTGTAATTCTGTCCTCCCGTTGAATAAGTGGTCGAGTGAAATTTTGTTTGTAATGGTCCTCCCGTTGCATAAGCGGTTGAGTTGAGCTTTGTTGTAAGTGTTCAGTCCTCCCGCTGAAATATTGCGGTTGAGTGATTCGTGCTTGGTTTTGTTCTTGTTCTCCTTGGCTGGTTTACCGCCAAGCGTTCTAGTTTTCTATTCCTGCTGGAAAGTGCAAGGGGTTGGCTTGCCGCCCAAATTTGTAATCAATTTCAACTTTCAAGCTTCGGACAATCCCCTGAACACTGTATGCTCTTCCCCTCCCAGATTGGACTCTCGGTGATCAAAAGGTGGACAGGGTTACTTTAAGCAACATTTGGTTTTCATTTGCTAACCATAACAAGTGTTGTGTTGACTGTAATTGTGGAAAAAATTGGGAAAAAATTGTGGGGATATTACAACTACCGGCTGAACGGGTTTGTGAGAAGCACTGAAGTTGAGCACATCTTGCGCTTGCATGTTATCAAGAACATAATCTTGAGGTGGATTCCTTGGAATTTCTTGTGCGAACATCTCCATTTCTCGCACACTGGAGGAACTAGCTGGTGATTGTGCCTCTTCCACCCTTGCCCTTTTTTGTTGTGGCTCTTTCGTTTGGGGCTCCAGTTGGGCCTCTTCCTCTTCCTTGTTTGCAACTTCTTTGGAACAATCTTTTCTCTACTTTGTTCAACTCCTTCCTACTGTATTTTTCCTTCTTCAGCTTGGGCTTGTGAAGATCCCTCTATGGTTTCACTATGGGAATCCATATTTCCCATTAATTTGTAGCTTAGGTGAACATATCCTTCCCTCAACGTCCTGATGTGCCAATCAATCCATTGCCTGGTGTGTTGCGGCAACACCATTTTGTTCGTTGGATACCTTGGTAACTTGTGTGGCTATAAGGAAAACCCTAGGATTTAAATGTAAGTAAACTTTGTAAATTGAATTTACTAGGCTCCAAATTTCCGTATAAGCGCTATGGCTTATGGCGATAATTTCGTGTCGAGTTACCCTTGCAATAATCTGGTTAAATACATTGTGAAAGTATCATTCACCAACTTGAAAGAATCAGTGTTGTGCAGGTGCAACTAGGGATAACATTCGTTGACTTTCAATTGTCTTGGCCCGCATCCCATGGGCCTTTTTCCTAGCATGCCATCGAAGTTACCCATCCTTGCTAGTGAATAAATTACATACGAGCTCATGTAAAAGGATTGGGTCTACTTCTGCTTCAAATTCTTCAGTTGCTCATTCAGGTAGTGGCTGATCAACCTTGCCCAATCCACTATCTCGTTGGCATTCATAACTTCACCGATGAAGAACATCCGGGTTTCAAATGTGAAGGCATGCAAACATCCCATAATCGTACTCAACATCATCACGAGGTTTGCATACTATTGCTTAAAGTCAAAATTGGTGATCTATTTGGGCATTTTTGTAATATGAGGCGTTGACTTAACCATCCAGGTTTTGTTAATAATCTCGACACATCTTTCAACACCAATCTCATATATTGCTGCTGCCCTATCTTTGGTTTTGTATGTCATGGAATGGATTGCTGAAATTCCATATGTTTCTCCAATTGCCTCTATGGTCAGGTTGGCTAGAAGCTTACCATTAGATGTTAAATTGCTCTTCTTTGAGGATTATAACGCTTTGCACATTTAAAATCAATTATGGGCATTGGATGGCTAGAGGGAAGCCGACTACTAAGATGATTCCGCTCGTGACAATTTTGACAAAAGTGGTTGATGAAGTATGTCCAGTCGATCCAAAAATCCTATTCTGGAAAGCTTCCAGCTAGAAAGTTCCCAAGTTGGTATCACTAATTTCCTTCCACTTAGAAATAATCTTGGGCTCTATAAGGAATCCTTTCATCTCGTTCTTAATCTGCGCCTGTCGGGAAGTAGCCGTAGCTTTGCTGGATTTTGTCATTCCTACAAAACAAAATAAATCAACATTAAAATCATCACAAGGAATTAAGTAAAATGATGGAGAAGAAATTCCAGTATGTAAATTCCCAATTTGGAATAAAATAGAACCTCCGCGAACAAGAACTTCTGGTAAATAAATAAATTCTTCGCTTCTGACTTTTCTCTGCTTCTCTCTGACTTCAAATTTCTCCAAAAACCTACGTGAGAAATGAATTGTGATTCATCGTTTGAATAGAATTTCCCCACCAAGTTGCTAAGTTGGCAAGAGGTTAAACATAGCAGCTGGATTCAAAATGTGTCATGCATTCCTTCACAACTCGCCATGCAAACAGGTCCTGCCGTTAATGTTAAGTTCAAAAAGGAAATTTCCATATTTCCGTAAGTCATGTTGAAAGATGCCAACTACTGATTGGCACAGTCTCACAGGTTTTGTTGAAATAAAATTCTTTGACCAGTGTGTAGATGTTTTGGGTTTCGACAAGATTTTGAGGATTACTTGCGTGTTATTGACTTTTTGAATGTTGCACAATAGATGCAATACAAATAGAAAACTAAACTAATTCTGAAAATTGAAAATCAGAACTCTGACTTTTATTATAGCAGTGCAATTTGAGAAGGAAAGACAATTTATTTTGCTCAAGGTGCAAATTTGCATACCAGGAGTCTTGAGCTTGCTTGGTTGAGCCTCCTTATCTGACTGAACTTCAATACATGTTGATGTGGGAGCTTCCAGAGCATGGAATTAGCTCCAAAAGATTTTATTGACTCTGAAATGAATTACCAAAAAGAATTGGAGAAGAACTAAGAAGACGCAGATGGAATACTGATTTCTTGCCTAGTGTAGCCCTCCAGGAATGAAGGATTTCCCTGTATTATTGAATATGCTGATCACAAATGACCTTATTTCTCCAAAATAACTACTAATCTATTACTCTTTATTGCCAACAACGAAGATCAATGCAAATTGCAAGCTGAAAACCCTTGTATTTATTTTCCGTGAAATCCAGGCAAGGGAGGATGGTACGGCTGTGCTAAAAAAGGTACGGCCTGCTGATTGGGAGCATATACTTGATGGAAACTATGATATTTCTGCCTAGATCAGGTTTTCAAACCCTAATGTTGTTGTAATTCACCAATTTACTCTTGAATTCGGCCCCCATGACCTGAAAAGAGCTTCGAATGAAGATCAATATGTTGATAAATGTAAGGGTTTTTGTCCTACACCTGAAATTTGGAGGTTTCCGTCCCCAAATTTGCTCCAGAACTCTGCCAATATGCTGTAGACCCACTGAAGGTAGAAGATTCTCCAAAATTCATCCAAAACATACTGAGCAACATGCCACGTACAACAACCTTTATGCCTCTAGCCCTATTTCAACGTCCCTTGGAATATTCCAAGATACCGAAAGAATCTTTTGTTCCTCCTCAAGTTTGCTCAGCATGAAGGGTCAGCTCATCATTGCAAATTGACCACTTTTTAAAATAAAATAATCTCCTAGGGAGATGAGCAAGGTAAGTTACTTATTAAATCATAAAGTAACTTATAAAGTCACTTTTATTAACTTTTTTCCAATTTTAGAAAAAAAGTAACTTTATAACACAATATTATAAAGTTTTATTATAATAAGCTCACCAAGGTTAAAAAATTACCAAGTATAAACCCATTCTTGGCTAGCAAATCATCTCCAAACACTGAATTTCACTTGAGGAGATGGATGACAAGTGAATCTCCCATCCTGAATGAGCACTAAGAAAGAGGGGACATTATATTCCTCCCTTCTCGAGATTGCTTGCCCTCAAGCAAACATAAAGCAACTAGTTGTAGAATCTCCTCACCTTCCCATATGGCATCCTGTATGGACTGTTGAGACATGGACCAGCAAAGACTCGAACCTAGGACCTTCCATAGGCTGCTGGAGTGCTCTACCACTGAGCTACTGGCCCCTCTTGGACCAGTCCATCGTCCGTCCGGGTGTGGCTTATTTCCAACACCAACACCCCCCCTTAAGCCACACCTCTTGTGTGCTTGGGGCTCCTGGCCTGGACCTGGCTTTGATACCATGTTGAGACATGGACCAGCTAGGACTTGAACCTAGGACCTTCCATACGTTGCTGGAGTGTTCTACCACTGAGCTACTGGCCCCTCTTGGACCAGTCCATCATCGGTCCGGGTGTGGCTTATTTCCAACACCAACATGGGCAAGTCCTTCCACCTAACCAAATATTCCCGGATCACTCTATTTCTCAAGTTTTTCTCACGTCTGTCAAGAATCTCTGCTGGCTCTATAATCAATTTCCCTTCCTCATCTAAAGGGGGTAGCTTGGGTGAAGTCACAACATTCTGTCCAACAACTTTCTTAAGGCAAGATATATGAAACACATTGTGAATCTTGCTGCTAGGTGGCAACTCAATCTCTTAGGCAGCTTCCCCAATCTCCTCAACACACGGCAAGGTCCATAATAGTGGGGCCTAAGTTTTTCCACTCCATTTTCTTCAAGGTACTCTGTCGGTAAGGTGGGAGGCGCAGAAACACCGTATCACCAACCTCAAATGATCTCTCAATTCGGTGACGATCAACGTATGTCTTTTGCTGATTTTGAGCTCTCTGAATATTATCCTTAAGAGACTTAAGGATATCTTGATTCTCCTGGAGCCAATCTTGTGCCAAAGGTGCTCTACTATCTCCTAATGCCAAATCCACGAATGACATAGCATCATAACCATACAAGGCATGAAAGGGAGACATATCAATAGACAAATGATGTGTAGTGTTGTAGCAAAACTCTACCAAGTGCAACCAACACACCCATGCATGCTGCTGTCCTGAAACATAATTGCGCAAGTAACCCTCAATCCATTTATTAACCACTTCTATTTGTCCATCTGTTTGGGGGTGGTAGCTAGTGCTGGGAGTCAAATCTATAGCAGTGAATCAGAGCAATTCCTGCCAAAAAGAACTCATGAACCTGCTGCCCTGGTCACTGACAATGGTTTTAGGGAGTTCGTGAAGACAAAACACCTCTTTGAAAAATAAATCAGCCACCTGTGAAGCTGAGTAATTTGTTGCTATGGTGAAGAAATGTGCATATTTTGTCAATCTGTCTACAACAACATATATACAATCCTTCCCTTGCACCCTTGGAAGTCCTGTGATGAAGTCCATGGAGATTCCCATCCATTTTTGTTCCAAAATGGGTAATGGTTGTAGCAGACCAGCAGGAAATGTATTTTCAGTTTTATTTTGTTGGCAAGTCGTACACTCCCTTACATGCTGTAAAACATCATCTTTGAGGCCCTTCCAAGAGAACCTCTCTCTAATCTGCCTGTAGGTCTTGCCAAACGCGTGATGTCTTGCTACAGGTGTGTCATGATATGCATGTAAAATGTGATTTTTAAGTTTCGATTCCGAAACCAAATAAATTCTTCCCTTATAGAAGATTACATCATCCACAGCTATGTATCTACCATCCTGAATGATCCCATCCATGATTTCACATGCATGCTGATTTTTGGAACATTCCACAAAGAGTTAAGATTTCCAATCAGCTGAAATATCACTCAACGAACATAGAGCAGCAAAGGATGGCTGTCTAGATAATGCATTAACAGCAATATTCTTTTTCCCCTTGACATATTCTATGTCAAAATCGTATGCTTGGATCTTACTGACCCACTTTTGCTGCCTCTCACTGAATTCCTTTTGTTCTGGAAAGTACTAAGGCTGTTATGATCAGTTCTAACAACAAATTTCCCTCCAACCAAATACTGTTTGAATTTTGTTAATGTGTGCATAATAGCCAACATTTCTTTGTCATATGTAGCTTATAATTTTTCACTATCTTTCAATTTCCTACTCTCATATGCAATGGGATGATTTTGCATGAGAATCGCACCCACACCTTCTCTTGAAGCATCACACTCAAGCACAAAAGGCTAGGTGAAATCTGGAAGAGCCAACACAAGACAAGTACTCATTACTTGCTTAAGTTTATCAAATATCCCCTGCGCTTCCTCTATCCAATGGAATGCCCCTTTTCTGGTAAGATTTGTCAAAGGTGTTGCAAGCTGAGAATATCCTCTATCAAATCTTCTATAATAACACAAAACCTAGGAATCCATGTAACTCTGAGATGTTCCTGGGAGGTAGCCAATCAAGAAGGGCTTGGATCTTTTCCTGATGTACTTTGACTCCATCCGCACCAATCACATGACCCAAGTATAGAATCTCTGTTAGTCCAAATTTGCATTTGGACATCTTAGCATACAAAGATTGTGATTCCATAATACTCAACACTTCATCTAAGTGCCTCAAATGTTCTTCCCATGTTCTGCTATAAATTAAGATATCATCAAAGAACACTAAAACAAATTTATGCAGATGCTTATTGAATATGTGGTTCATACAGGACTGAAATGTAGCTGGGGCATTAGTGAGGCCAAAAGGCATCAGTAGGAACTTGTAATGACCGTAGTGGCACCTGTATGTTGTTTTATGGATATTTGACTCTCACACCTTAATCTAATGGTATCCCGACCGAAGATCGTGTTAAAGTATTCGATGTTGTGATGTTGTATTAAACAAGAAGTGAAAGCTTAAATAGAAATTACAAAGATGTTTCTAAAAGGAACAAATGTTAAACGGGAGACGGAAATAGAAACTACCTAAGATGACCGTTAACTAAACAAATAGAAAGATATTATTCTAAAGCTTAAATAGAAATTTCAAAGACGTTTCTAAAAGAAACAAATGTTAAACATGAGATGAAAATAGAAACTACCTAAGATGACCATTAACTAAACAACTAGAAAGATATTATTCTGATATCCTCCCTTAATGGTCATCGTTCTAACTACCCAAAGATGGCTACCACCTTCTTCTCAAAACACTGCTGCAACAAAAGACAAGAGCCTGCCACTGACTCTACCACTTGAGATGAGGTTGCCACCAACCCTCCCAAAAACTGTAGAACTTCTAGAAATCTATGATATATCTGCCAATTCCTTGTAATCACTGCATACCAAGAACTACATCATAATCCTCTAATGGAAGAACATAAAAATTAGTTGTAAATGTGTAGTCGCCCATCTGAATATTGAGCTGAGGAATTTTCGTAGTGCAACCTAACACTGCTCCATCTGCTACCTTCACTTCAAATCCCGAAAATTCCTCCGATTGTAACCCACGTTTCTCCACCAAGTGTTGATCAATAAAATTATGGGTTGCTCTAGTATCTACCAAACACAATACATGCTGCCCCTGTACAGTACCCTTCAGTTTGAAGGCATGGAACTTAGGATAGTTCGAAAGTGTGGCCATGGTAACATTGGCCATAGCCATGGAGTCAGTATGAACAAGTTCTATCTGTGGTGGCTCTCGAGTAGGATCATCATGTACCCCCTCATCATTTATGTCATGTATGTGCTCATCCTCCACGTCTGAGCTCACCTCAGTAAGATGGACTTTGCCTTTGCCAAGGCATCTATGACCCGATTCCCAGGGCTCCTTGCAAGTAAAACACAACTTTCTTCTCAATTCATTCCTAGATTCCTGATCAATCTTAGGAGAAGATGTGTTTCCCTTCTACTGTGAGGATTATTTTTGGAAGGGTTTGGAGTTCCTGGAAATTTTTTTGTTTTGCTCAAATGTGGAGGGTGGAGGAGAGGTATCTAGGTCCAACGTGATCTATATGGCCTCCTGCAGAGTCTTAGGCTTTAAAGCCTTAACCAAACCTCCGAGTCTCTCATGTAGGCCCTCAATAAAAAGCATCACTACTCACTTGTCAAGCATCTCAGGTACCATGACTGCAATGCGCTGAAACTCATAAATGTAAGTTTCAACATGTCCTGTCTGTTTCAGTAGAGCTAAGTCCTTGTAATATAATTCCACATCCTTCTTGTCGAACCTAGATCAATCTCTTTGTGAACTCTGTGTATGAGTGAATAAGAGCATGGTTTTGAGTGACTAATCCATTGTGCCACCAATCGTATGCAACAACCTCTAAGTGTAGGACAACAAACTGGATAGCCTCATCTTCTGGCATCAGCTTCAAGGATAGGAAAATGTCCAATTTATGGACCGAGGCTCATACACTAATATTCCCACTGCCATCAAAGGGAGATAAAGTGAGGTTGTCTGAGGCTTTCTTCAAGTCATTGTTCCACTGATGTCTCGGCCATCTATCATTATGACCTCTCATGGAATCCCTTTGCTGCATACTGTATTTGTGCAGTGGAAAAGCATCTCTAACGTGAGCTGGAAGATGTGCCCATTCCTCACTGGCGGTCATAACTGTATCCTGAAATGTTATTCCATCCTGTGGGTCATCCAATGGCGGTTCCTCTCTAGGAGGGAACCAAGGAAGCATGTGCCTATTGACTTTCCTGGTCTGGGTTCTGTCTCACCATGGTGAGATAGATGCACTACCCAGGGAAGACGGAGTCCTACTGCTGCCACAACTCCCTGCAACTGATACTGATCTGTTGTGCCTTCTACGCCTATCCCTATGGTGTCCCAAATCCATTCTATCTAGTGTATTCTATAACTTGTCAATAGCTTGCCCAATTCTCGGCTACGCATCAGCCAAGCTCCTCATAATCTCATCAGGATCAAGTCGCTCTTGTCTTCCCTCATTTCTGTTATTCTCTTGTTCAACCATATTATTTTCTACAGGTGGTTAAGTTTCAAAGTGCAAATCCACCTGAGCTCTTCTGCGTGTGTAGAACCTGTATGTACCAAATCTGCCCCGATACATAGAATCACTTCGATGACCCCCAAGCTGGTAGGATCATCGCTCTGATACCACTAAAAGATGCCAACTGTTGATTGGCACAATCTGGCAGGTTTTGTTTAAGTAAAATTCTTTGACCAATGTGTAGATGTTTTGGGTCTTGAAGAGATGTTGAGGATTACTTGTGTGTTATTGACTTTTTGAATGTTGCACAATAGATGCAATACAAATATAAAACTAATCTAATTCTGAAAATTGAAAATCAGAACTCTGATTTTTATTACAGCAGTGCAATTTGAGAAGGAAAGACAATTTATTTTGCTCAAGGTGCAAATTTGCATACCAGGAGTCCTGAGCTTGCCTGGTTGAGCCTCCTTATTTGACTGAACTTCAATACGCGTTGATGTGGGAGCTTCCAGAGTGTGGAATTAGCTCCAAAAGATTTTATTGACTCTGAAATGAATTACCAAAAACAATTGGAGAAGAACTAAGCAGACTTAGATGGAATACTAATTTCTTGCCAGGTGTAGCCCTCCAGGAAAGGATTTCCCTGTATTATTGAATATGTTGATCACAAATGACCCTATTTCTCCAAAATAACTAATAATCTATTACTCTTTATTGCCAACAATGAAGATCAATGCAAATTGCAAGTTGAAAACCATTGTCATGATTTTTTGTGAAATCCAGGCAAGGGATGATGGTATGGCTGTGCTAGAAAGGGTACGGCTTGCTGATTGGGAGCATATACTTGCTGGAAATTGTGATACTTCTGTTTTCAGACCCTATTGCTGTTGTAAATCACCAATTTGCTCTTGAATTCGCCCCCCATGACCTAAAAAGAGCTTCCAATGAAGATCAATATGCTGATAGATGTGAGGGTTTTCGTCCTACGCCTGAAATTTGGAGGTTTCCGTCCCCAAATTTGCTCCAGAAGTGTGCCAATATGTTGCAAACCTGCTGAAGGTAGAAGATTCTCCAAAATTCATCCAAAACGTAATGAGCAAAATGCCATGTGCAACAACTTTTATGCCTCTAGCCCTAATTCTACCTCCTTTGGGAAGATTCCAAGATACCAAAAGAATCTTTTTTCCCCCCTCAAGTTCACCCAGCATGAAGGGTCAGCTCATCATTGCAAATTGACCACTTTTTAAAATAAAATAATCTCCCAACGAGATGAGCAAGGTAAGTTATTAAATCATAAAGTAACTTATAAAGTAACTTTTATTAACTTTTTCTAATTTTAGAAAAAAAGTAACTTTATAAACAATATTATAAAGTTTTATTATAATAAGCTCACCAAGGCTAAAAAATTACCAAGTATAAACCCATTCTTGGCTAGCCAATCATCTCCAAACATTGAATTTCACCTATGGAGATGGATGACAGGTGAATCTTCCATCCTGAATGAGCACTAAGAAAGAGGGGACATTACACGTGTCATAAATTCAGAATATTCCCTTTTGCATGTTGCCAACTCGTTGATTGTGAAAATCTTTCCATTTCAAATTCAGGAGGATATTTTGAAAGATTTTCTTCCTTTCCTCCCAAAATTTTGACAAATTTATCCACTTGGAAAGAAATCTCGTTCGTTAGCATTTTTGGACAGAGAAAATTCCTAGAGAGAGAAAATTTTATCTTGAAAGAATTTTTTCATGTTTTTGAATTCATCTTGTTTGGAGGGAGATTTTTGATCAATTTGTCACTTTTCCTATTCTTTAGGAATTTTTTCCAATTTGAGCTCCAAAATTCAGGAGAGAGAAAGTTCTCTTCCTTGGCCAATTTTTCCTTTGTCTTGAAAATTCTTTACCTCGAGCGGAATTTTGAGTTCTTGAATTATCTTTGGGTGCCATTTTCATACTGGGGAGGAATTCATGATTTCTTGACTTTACCTCCTGAATGCTACTTTGGCGCTCCATCTCCTATCCTGGTTGTTGATTCTATGTGATGGAGGAATTCTTCCTTGAAAGGAAATTCCTCCTCCCCCTTAGTTTAGTGCTCATCACCTTGGCTTGGGCGAAAATTACACATTGTGCAGAAATTCTTCATGGAGTAGAAAATTTCTCCTGACCCTCTGTTTAGCTCTCTCCAAGATTGGGTGCCAAAACCACATACTACAAGATTTTTTACTTGGAGGAAAAATTCCTCCACCACTCCATTTTGGCGCTCTACACCTTGTCCTGGGCGTTGAAATCATATAGTGCTAGAATTTGGGTCTGGGTGGAAAATTCCTCCACAATGCCTATTTAGTGCTCTACTCCCATTCATGGGCGCCAAAACCATGGTGTGAAGGATTTCTTGTCTTGGAGGAAAATTCCTCAAAGACCCTCATTTGTTGCCCATCCACTTTTTTAGAACCCATCTTGCCAAGGCAAAGGATCTTTTTTGATTTCTTCCCTGACTGAGCCATTTTTGACCCTTCTAGATTGAGATGCCAGTTTTGGGTCTTGAAGTGGATTTCTCTTGCCCTAGAAGATATTTCGAGTTTTTTCCACTTTAGGAAATAATTTGACACTTGCCATTTTTGATCAACTGTCCGCTTTTTCAACTTTTCGGATTTTATTCTCAGGAACACTGTGTCTTCAATGTCAGGGCCTTTGTCGATGATGAACTTGCCAAAAATAGACTTGCTAAAAATAGTAAGTACTTCCAAATGTCAAAATTTGAGCAAACTGGGGAAGGATGACACTGAATAAAACTAGAAAATAAAACTAGAAACTACTAAAATAGTAAGTTAGATTTTTGGCCAAATAAAGACAATTCGGGAGGTAGTGAAATTTTCTAAAAATGGTAAGTTGCTCAGAATTTGCTGAAATTTTCGCTTGTAGTTTCCTTGAAGGGCTCTGATTTCATTGCAACACTCAGTTTTTCCAAAACCCTAAGGACAATATCTCGAATCTAAGTGTGAAGGGCAAAAACCCTAAAATAGACCAAATGAGTTCCAAACTTAGCCAAATTCGCTCAAATGACTTGCAGACTTGATCAAACTTCATCAAAACACCTGCAGATTGGGGAGACCGAAGGGATTGCTTCGAAAGGACCCAAATAACCAAAACCAAAAGACCAAGAGGACCTAAAAAGTAGGGGGTCCCCATTTTGAATGGGGTGATGTGTGATTAGGTCACAACAGTATGCAGATTGGTAAAGGCACTTTATGGCCTAAAACAAGTCCCTAGGTTATGGTACATCAAGATTGATCAATACTTGGTTGAACAGGGCTTTCAAAGAAGTCCTTCCGATCCCAATTTGTATGTCAAGTGTGCTGGTAATGACACCATTTATCTTGTCATCTATGTTGATGATATCATCATTGTTGGTAATGGAGAATACTTGCTCGAGCAAATCAAATAGAATTTGTGTTAGGCATTTGATATGATAGATTTGGGACTTTTGCATTATTGTCTCAGTGTAGAGGTTTGGTAGATAGGTGGCAGCATTTTCATCTCTTAGTCGAAGTATGCTAGGAGTTTGTTGGAGAAGTTTAGAATTCAAGATTGCAAACCTTCATCTACACCTATTTGAAAGGGCTGAAACTATCAGCCAAATTAGATTTGACAATGGTAAATGAGTCTGCATTCTGGCAACTAGTTGGCAACCTTATCTATCTTACAACCATTGGACTTGATCTTAGATATGCTATGAGCTACATATCTTATTTCATGGCAGCCACAATAGCAGAACATTGGGTTGCAGCTAAACGTATACTGAGTTATGTCAAAGGGACACCTGACTTTGGCATTCTCTATAGTAGAAACAAAGATCCTTGGCTGATTGGTTTTACAGAATCAGATTGGGCAGGTTTTGTTGATGATAGGAAGTGTACTTCTGGGTATGTCTTCAGTCTTGGCACGGGTGTAGTCACATGGACCAGTAAGAAGCAGCAGGCAGTAGCTCTTTCCTCGATAGATGTAGAGTATCGGGGAATTGTAAAGGCTGTATGTGAGGTGACAAGCAAGGGGTGCTGAAACTTGCCGAGAATCCAATCTTCCATGAGTAAACCACACATGTTGAGCTTAATTGTCATTACATTCACCAGCTTGTTGAAGATGGAATTGTGATCTTGTAGTATGTTCCAATCGTGGACCAAATTGCAGACATTCTCACCAAGTCTTTGAGCCTGGACAAGTTTGTAAAATTTAGGGGGCAACTTGGTGTAATTGATAAGATGACCATTAAGGGAGGGTTTTAGAGTAATTAATCAATCATTTAATGGTCAATTAGTTTATTTAGTCCTCTTTAGTTTCTAAGTTGATGATTGTTTCATTGAGAAACACCTATTGTAAATTGCCTATATGTATTTGCTTCGCTTCATTAGTTTAATATCAATTTATCATTTTACTCTTACAAAAATTGTGAATTTTAGCTAAGTTGCCGATTTGGGTACGGGTATGAGATATGGGTTTGGATACAACAATTTTTTTTCTTGGGTATGGGTATGGGTACATCCACACACACACACACACAAATATGTATATACACATATATACACATACACACAGATATGTGTGTGTCTATGTGTATATATAATAATATATACACACATATATATATACACACACACATATACATATATGTGTGTGTGTGTGTGTGTGTGTGTGTCTATACAGAATTGAGCAAGCTGTGCAATTGCAGCATGTAAATCAGTGACCTTCAAAACCAGCCAGGAGAAAAAAATTGTGAGAATGCAAGTTTTGTGTGAAAAAATGAGGTGAAATGACAAAATGAAGGAAAGGTTAGGCAAAATTAGGGTTGGGGTGGGTATTTTTTAATTTTTAAATATTTTTTGTTTGACTTGTGGGTCCCTTGTTTGGATGCCCAGGGCATCAGAAACACCCGAGTTCGCTTGGGTTCGCATAGGATTCAGCTTGGGCATTAGGTTCAAACCCAAGGTGAACTAAGTGCTGAACTTGAATGAAACCTGAACCCAGATTGAACCCGAACCCGAACAAAACCTGAACTTGGATTGAACCCAAACCCGTACCCAAACTCACAAATCCGGTAACATAGAATTTTAGCTTGGAACTTGACACTGAAAACTTTATATGTACAACATTGCGTTCCTAGAATCCTTATGCAAGGAATATAGTTTGATTGTCAATTTCAACACCCAAATCAACTATTATGGTCCCTGTTTTTATGAAGCATTTTATTCTTCACACTGATATTATGAAGTATGAATGGCATGCTAAATAAAGATGTTATTTAGCAGAGGATCTGTGTGTTATATCTTGTCTAAGTTCTACTCTATTACACACAATGCAATTTTCGGCAGACTTTTCAAATATGTAGCTATGCATCCACCCACAGACACTAGAGCGCATTCATCTCTATTTCTTTTCTTGTATAAACAAAAATGTTATGATTCCATGAATGCCATTTAAATGCACCAATCAAAGAATGGTAATGTCATCTAAATTTTAATTAGATTGATTTACAAATTCTTTCATTTTTTGAATTGACACTTCTCGACTTGTTTTATGGTCTTAATGTTTGCTGAGGTCAGATTTGTAATTATATGAAAGTAACATATAAAATTTGTGAAGTAGATCTATTTCAAGGGAAGAACATGATGTGTGAAATGGTTGTTATTGCAGAGTTTAAGTTTTATTCCTGTTCTGTTGAGATAATATTGTCTAAAGAAGACAATTATATTGTTAGAAAGCGTCAATTATGATGTCATTTACATCTCATAGAAGTGTCAATGAAAGTGTTGATCTACATTTCTATCAAATTTGGACAAAGGGGTGTTGATTAGGTATCTTTTCTTGAAGATTTGATATAATACGATGAAAGGGGTCACTGCTTTTTTGAGTATTTATGATGAAAGGGGGAAGCCCCTTGGCTGTTGTGCAATCCCTGGCTTTGCATAAAATGGAGGGTTTCCATTGTTGATTGCTCTTTTATGCAGATGTATCTTCCTCTTTGTGGAAGAATATGAACTACTAACTAGAGTGATTTTCACTTATTCTTTCAGGTTGAAGCATTTCAAGAGGAGAGGAAATGCTTTATGCCTGTTTTTTAGTATAATATAGTTAATGAATATTGCCAAAAGCCCACAGAACTTCAATAATTGTAACAAAATATCAGGAAGAATATCCTTGTGTTGATTGAGAAATTTTCATTACCGATTCCAAATTTTCATTACAAAGTTTTTGTCTCAAAAAGCAGGAATCCTTTAGTTTTTAATTATGAGTACTGATTTTTTTGAAGAAGCTAATACATTTATTATATTTGAAATTTGAATTTACTGATAACTGAAAAGCTTCCTTTTGATAATTTGGAACATCCTTGCTATTTGCAGGCATGTCTTGGAGAGTTGATTAATCCCGTGCAGAAGGATCTTATACAATGGACTTCTAATGTTCGTCTAGGTGCTGCTCGCATATTGTACGCATTGCTGGTTTGTCAACAACACATTCCTTCAAATTAATTATTTGGTCAAATGTTTCAATTCTGTTGTTTTACTGATGCACTTTGGGGTAGCAAAATTGCCAATTGGTAGTAAGATAAAGGAGACTTTGTCTATTTCATAGATACATGTATTTTATAGAAAGATAATTGATGATTGTGAGAGTGATCTCTTTTGTTTCTTGGATGAGATTTTGTATACCAATAGCTGCATTCTTACTTTTCTTTCTCAATTTTTGAACTTCCAGATTCTAGGAGAAGAGAAGGTGGTAGAGTATCTAGACACTTTAGTGCCTTGTCTTTGCAGGTTATCTTCGTTGGTTTCACATACTTCTAAAGTAGTATCCTTGGCTACTCAATTTCCTGCCACTCTTTCAAAGTGATTGCGTCTTATTTTATGTCCTGGATATTTGTTTTGATTTGCAGTGCTGTCAGCGATGATGATATAGCTGTTGCACAACATGCCATTAATGCTTTACATGTTTTGGGGTGTCATGTTCTGCCTGATTACTGGCTGGCACTGGTGCTAGATCAAGTAATAACTTCACAGATGTCACAGGCACAGGTCTGAATACACTAAATGAGGAATTAGTATGATGCTACTTATCTGGCCAGTTACATTATTATACTCGTTTATTATACTGCCTGGGCCAGATTTGTTCTCTGTTTTATCAGTCATGTTTTTTCAGTGTTTTCTTCTAAAGAGATGCATTTGATTTATTTATATCATTGTGATTGTATGGTTTGAACTTTATATAGCCCTTTAAGCAATATAAGACGTATTTTAATTCATATCCAGGTAGCCAATGGTCTGCTTGTACTCGCGGGCCTACTATATGGAACACCTAGTCATGCTGTGAAGGAAAGCACTGTTATGAAGGTGGGTTATGTGTGCATCTATATGTTGTTTATGGCATTGACTGAAAATGGTTTACCTTGTATTATTTTTTCTCTTTTAATATTTTGTGTCTGTATTGCACTTATAGCAACCAAAAATTGAAGAAAGAGACAACAGATTTTCTGCATTTTTGTTTAGTTTAACTAAAAATGGAACTCATGTTACTGGTGGTATATCAATACATTTATGCTTGAGGTATGCTCAAAATTTAGCCCATTTGCTTCAACCTAGTGTCGCATTTATCATCATATGGGTGTTGCCGGAAATAATCATTATCTTATGTTGTCATATTATGTTTATGTTGTTGTTGGTAATAATGAGTTACGGCGGTCAGTTAGTTAGCCGACGGGTAGGTAGTTGGAGTCGCGACGGTTGTGTCGTACCCCTTCAGGTATTATATATTGTGTACCTTTTCTTCGAAGTAGGATCATGTTAGTCGTGTCAGATGTAATGTTATAAGCACTTGATGTACATGGACTGTTGAATTAATACAGAGGCTGGTTATTTAATATATTTCCATTATGTTCTGTGCATTTACTTTCTGCATTTAACCGTTTACCGGAGAGGGCAAACATTTGGCGCCGTTGCCTAGACGAACTCGGGAACGGAAGTCACGGATGGCGCACGGACACAACGGGCCTATTCGTCAGTGAGATTGACCCAGAGGCTGACGACGCACAAAGGGAACAATCATCGTGGGACGCAGAGCGTGATGGCAAGAGGCGAAGGGGAAATTGAACCTTGTAATAATCCCGACACACTGCTGATATAAATTGTGGCCGAAAGGCAAAATAAAAAATAAAAATAATAAAAGTTTTTTTGTGTACATGGCATGTGTTTGCTGTGTATGGAAGTGACTTATGCCCAATAGACTAAATAAGGACAAAAATAAAAAGATACAAAGTGACGAATGGGAAGTGGCACAAACCGCGTTGAATCTTAGACAGCAGATAGAATGAAGGCGTAGGCTACGGCAGCTTGCCGAGGGACGACCGGCCGAGGGGTTGCCCGAAGGGAACCCAGGAGGTGTCACGGAGGTTGCGGAGGCAGAGATAGACGGAGAGAACTACACTGTCTACACTGTTGTAGGGCTGCCAAAAGGAGTCACGGAGGGTGTCGAAGGAGAACTCTACAGTTCGCCAGAATACCACCGTAGGGTAAGAAGCCGCGAAGAGTTGGTGGAACAAACAAGGCGAAGTCTAAACCTGATCGACGCTACCAGAGACTTGCTAAAGAACTTGTCCATTTCAGAGGACAACTGGAGGGAGACACCGAAAGGTGACGGTACGACCGAAGGTGCTGAGGGAGCACAAGGGTACCGTACGGGAGTGTTGTGCGTTGCACACGCCCCCTGTCACCGACAGGGTCCCCCTTTCCGTGGTTTGAGTTTTTTTGATCGTCATCCCGAGAATCGAATCAGAGTTTCTCGTGTCTCCTCGAGCGAGTTTGTGATCAGTCCGTAAGCTGATCAACGTTGGAGTAATGAACCAATGAGCCCTTTTGACTGATCTGGCTTTCGGGCGTAAATACCGAGAGTTTGTTCCAAAATTTCAAAACTTAACGCAATACGAGCATCTTTTCGGACTTCAGGTCCGAACTTGGCGAAAGTCAAGATCAACAAAGTTAAGTTTTAAAACATTGTGCACTCCCCCCTTTTTGGATGTAAGCATCCGAAGGTGAAAATTCAAAAAAAAAATTTGAAAGCATAAGGTGGCAATCGCATTCCGGACCCTAGGTCCGAAATTTCCAAAAAAATTAAGTTTCAAAACATAACACTGCCCAACAACGTTTTCGGACCTTAGGTCCGAATTTTAGTGAAGGTTAAGTTTAAAACACAGTGCAATAGTATACTTCGGACCCCCGCGTCCGAATATCGACCAGAGACAAAGTTAAAGTTTTTTTAGCAACATCAAAAAACCACGTTTCGGACCCCCGCGTCCGAATATCGACCAGAGGCGAAGTGAAGTTTTAAAAGTTTTAAAACATTGTGTGAACACCGCATTTCGGACCCTAAGCTCCGAAAAAGGCAAAGAAAAGTTAAAGCATTGTGCGAACATCGCATTTCGGACCCTAAGCTCCGAAAAAGGGAAAGTAAAGTTTTAAAAAGTTTTAAAACATTGTGCGAACACCGCATTTCGGACCCTAAGCTCCGAAAAAGGCAAAGAGAAGTTTTAAAGCATTGTGCGAACATCGCATTTCGGACCCTAAGCTCCGAAAAAGGCAAAGAGAAGTTTTTAAGCATTGTGCGAACATCGCATTTCGGACCCTAAGCTCCGAAAAAGGCAAAGAGAAGTTTTAAAGCATTGTGCGAACATCGCATTTCGGACCCTAAGCTCCGAAAAGGGCAAAGTGAAGTTTTAAAAGTTAAAGCATTGTGCGAACACCGCATTTCGGACCCTAAGCTCCGAAAGGGCAAAGTGAAAGTTTAAAAACCAAACAGGGCGCGATTATCGTTTTCGGACCCTAAGCCTCGAGCGCCGGCGAAAGTCGAGGAAATTAACACTGTGCGATCGCATTTCGGACTTTAGGTCCGAACCAAAACGAGGGCAAAGCCGAGTTTAAAATCCAACGCATCTCCTCTTCGGGCTAAAGATCCGAACTTTGGCACGCGAAGGCACAGTTTGTAACACAAGGCCAGGACAAGCAGAAAACGCAGAAAACGAAGTCCTAAAAGAAAGCGAAGTTTTAGCGTAGAAGGCACAGTTTTGACAGCGCAAACCACACCCCTTACCCCAGGTCCGAAGTCCGCGAAGGCTAAATCAAGAAGCCTCCAATTTGTCAAAATTCAAAGAATGCGATTCAAAATTTGAAAGAACTCTTAAATCCGAAAACAAGGAGGTAAGACACCGCATCATCCTCCCATCAACCATTTAAAATTCAGGTTGCTAGGCACAGAACCATGTGAAATTGATAAATCCTCTTTCATCCTCCAAACCGCGAAAATTTAAACAGGAAGGATAACCGTTGGGATTCAAATTTTGCAGGATCATCCGCTCGCCCCGCGCACCAAGGTCGGGCAATCACCTATCATTCGCTCCAATCAGGTAAGTATGCCTTATCGCGTACGGTCATTTAAAATGTATGAATCAAATAGGCAAAATACGCAAAATTTGAAATGCTTAGAGTCTGCATCTCCGTCATTCGAACATCCAAAATTTAGGATTCATACCCGAGGATCGACCGGAAAATGCATCTCTTTTCAAAATTCTCATGTTTTGCCTTTGTTAAAACTAATCCAAAAAATTCGAGAGTAAGAATGCTTAGTCATAAATCTTCAGGAATATGATGCTGTAGAAGTTAATCAGATTGTTAGCCCAGAGTGATATTTAAACTAATCTCGGTCTGTTGAAACACTTCTGTTATTATCTAACCCGCATCGTCATTCTCGTGTCACCTTGTAATCCGTGTCTGCCTGTGCAGGATAAATGCCTAAATCAGCGGCAGAATCATCAAAAACACCCGCTGCAGCAGAAACCTCACAAGCATCCAAATCAGACATCCCACGGAAAGTTGAAAGAATGAAGTATCAGTATCAGAGGGGAGGGTTAAGAGAGTCAAAGGTCCAGAGTATCTGGGACAACATTGGTGACACCGACCTTGGCCACATTGATATTCAGGATTTCAGGGATCGGGTCTTCTCACCCAATGCATATGGCAGGCCTAGGCAAATGCTGGAAAGTGGCATCGCCCAAGCAGCAGGTTTTCCTCCAGCAATCCAGAACTATGAGTTAGTAGTGGAAGCTGCTCGGCATTACGAGCCAAAGTCCAGATTAGTGCTTCTGGAAGATATCACTATTGCCGACTTCTCCCTTGAGGCTATCGGCGATGCATTTGATATCCCCTTTCCAAATAATCCCATAGCTACAACAATGGACGAGGCACAGGGGGCGTATGATATGAACCCAGCTCGATGCAGGGCACTAATTAACGAAGAATGGTTCAAAGAAAAAAGGCCTTCAAGCACCAGGATTGTGAAAAAGACCCCCAGAAGTGACTTTCATAATGAACATGGTGATATGGTCACCTTACTTAGCCGAGTCATGGGACTCCCTAAGTCCAACTACTTTGAAGAATGGATGTTCTATTTTACAGAACAGGTCTTTGCCGGAAAGTCTAAGTTTGACTGGGCTCAGATCATAAGTGATAACATCCACGCTCAGCTGATTGATCTTGAGACAAAGAAGTATTTCACCATGACCTCCTATTTGGTCTATATGTTCGCAAAGAACCAGCCACTGCCAGGATTAATAATGAAAGGTGAGATCGGGAATGGGCCTGGTCAGGTAAAGGTTTATGATTGCTACCCGCAGCTGCACTACCAGGATATAGCTCAAAGGGAAAAGAGCAGCCCGGCTTACGCGGTTGGACAGTACGAACGTGTCAACGACGCCTTCACAATGCGCCTAGTCAGGCTAATGCAGGGAGGGTTACACATAAGGCTCTCGGAGCAAGCTACCATTTTAGTGCAGAGGTATGGGGCCTGGTTTATTCAGTTCGCAAGATTCTCCTACATCCGAATTGCTGGCTTCGAAGGTGCCCCCCTTCGACTTCCGCGGTACCCAACCGATAAAGTAGTCCTCATGGAAGTGGCAAGGCAATCACGCCCTGCCGGCATATTATTACGAGAAAGCAAGCAGGCTGGATTCGCATTTCCAATGATCATAGGCAACCATGATGTCCAATTGAGAACTCCCACCCTAGCAGAAGAGTCCCTTGCAGAGCTAGCCTCTTATGGCCTACAGGAACATTTCCCAAGAAAATGTTTCGATCATGACAATTTGGCAAAGAGAGCTTACGGTAGGCGCTACAGAGCAAAGGAGTCAATTGAAGATTACTGGAAAAATTGCTCCGATGACTACGAAGTCAGGCGACGGGAATATTCTAGATTGAGTGTGCAGCAAATGCGACTCTTTGAGTACCGTCGGGTCCCGGATCAGCTCACAGACTCGGGGAATTGTCTCCAAGTCCGGGAATTCGAAGCAGTGAGGCATCTCTTGCCAGGCGTTGATTGGTCTCAAGACCCAATCACGGATTTCGAAGCAGTCATGGCAGCCCCGGCAAGATACACAGATCAATGGTTACAACACCAAATCGAGAGGCTAGTCCATGAAGGGGTCCAGTTTACTTACCATCTGATGGGCAATTTCGACTCTCAGTCTTCCGAAGATGAAAGGACATCAGCTGAAAAACCAGAGAAAAGGAAGAAAACTAAGGCTTGCAGAGGGACTCGGACGTCCAAGAGAACAAGGAGGGAGAAGATTCCCATAAGAAGGCCAGAGACCACTTCATCTTCAGACCCCAGTTCGCCCGATGGTGCCATAGATTTGGATTGCATACCTGCTCCGCCTTCCCAGAGCGACATAGAGGCATTCCAAGCCAATGATCCTCCTGCTCCAGATATGCCGGACACCGAGCAAAAGGGCCCCAATCCGACTAAGCCGGGTGACCAGATAGAGGAAGGACAAATCCCATCCACCCAGGGGATCGAAGTGCATGAACCTACCCAGCAGAGCCGCCATGAATTACTACTCCTCCATGCAGCCAAGGACGACTCAACTGTCGAAGGGGAACAAAGAACAGACGAGATCCATGAGCTCGAGGGAACCAAGGAGCCACCATCACAGGAAGATATCAGACAATTATTCAGTGAGATAGGGGAGAACTCAGATGCAAACAAAGAGCTTCCTCCTCCTTCCACCTCTCCGATGGCGGGACAGCTGTTAATTTGTGATCAGCCAGTTGAAAGTATGGGAGCACAAGGTGCTAACTTAACCCTATCCTCAACCCAGACGGTGCCTCAAGAGTGGCTGATCGCCAGAGCTCAGCGTAGGGCCGCCACCAAGGCGCCCATCGACCTTGAAGACATCTTCTCACGAATGGATCAAACAAAAGCAAAAGGGAAGAAGAAACCGAGAACATACTCTAAGATAACCAAGGATGGGCAAAGGAACTGCACTCTTCATATTGCTACCCCGCCCGTAAACAAGCTAGCAGATCAAATAACCCTGGCAGATTATAGCATTACGACTGTCCCCATCGGACGAGCTACAAAAGAGCAAGAAAAGGAGGAATTTAAGGACTCGGTGCAAAACATACTCAGACAGCTCGAGGAAATCACGGCTGAAAAGGACATGTATCGAGCCCGTGCTGAACAAGCCGAGGGATACATCGATAAGCTCCTACGGCCACTACACAACCCCTCTGAATCCCATATTCCCCCAATGGCATTGGCGCAGAGGACCACAACTGAATTTGAAGGAATCTGGGATACCGCAAAGGCCGTTAAGGAATGGGTGCAAGACATCAAGAAAAAGGGAGAACAGATCCTCAAAGAAGTAAAGGAAATGGCTCTCCATCGAGAGCTCACTCTCGTCAGGTTGTTAGAAGTAAAGAGAGAATCCCTCCACATGCATGAAGTAGCGGCCTCTACCCTTCCCCTCCTAAGAGCTCTTTTCTGGACACATACACAAATTCCCACACTGCCTGACATCTTGAGTCCCCATAGCATCAGTGTTCTCAAGGAATGGTATTGGACCGTCACCATGAAGAACGATGCCCAGGAAATTATTGACAAAGAAAATGACGCGTGTGAGGCGATTCTGGGGAACATGCAAGAACTAGGCAAGACCATCCTCCGATCAATGGTTTCGGGGTGGATAAATGACCTGTCCGACAGTGTAATCCGGCCGGATTGGGAGGGAAGATTGGGAGTAGATAAGGCTTCTTATTCCATTGAAGACTTAAGTTTTGCTGGTCAGTTCCATTCAGACATATTATGCTTCGAGCGTAATCGCTCCAGCTGGAAGGACGGTTTAAGGCACGTGGACCAGTATCTCGAAGGCATGCAATACAAAATTCGCCACCCTCCCATGCCACCTTTTAATCCCCTCTTCCAATTATGCATCAAGTTTCAGGAATATGTCCGCGAGGAACGAGCAGCAGGTCGTGATTTATGGCGAGAATACCTGCATGGCGAAGACCAGTTTCTGCAAAAGGAATGTGAAACCAGAATAGAGAAAGCAGTTTCTCAAAAATGCTTTTTTCCCTCCAAGTCTTAAAAAGTGCACTTTTGTCCCAAAAGGGTGACAGTTGACTTTTGGTCAACATATTGTAAAGTTTTTTGTGCACCTCCCCTTTTTGGATTATTTCAAAGTTGTAATTATCCTTTGGTAGTTATTGCTCCTTTTGAGAAGTTGTAGATATTTATCTCCCTATTTATGAGTGTGGGTCCCTCTTTTTGTAAGGATGAATCTGGGCCACTTGTTTAGATTAGATCTTGGCCATTCATCCATTTTTGGAAACCTATTTAAGGGGACTGGTTTTCCCTCATTTAGGAGGAAGTTCTTGAATTGTTGCGAAAGCTCTGAAGAAATTTTGCAGGAATTAATACAATGGATTGAAATTACCTTCAAATTTCCTTGTGAGTGCATGGTCTCCTTCTTCATTTAAATTAGAAAGCTTTTAATTATGTCTGTTCATTTTACACAGCAGTTCTTACCAAGCATCTGATAGAATCTCCACAGTCCATACCATTAGAGGATAGCTGATTGCTTTTTTCCTTTCTGCATGGTTAATCTGGGCTATTTTATGATTCAGTTCGATTATCAAAAGTACACATATCATGAATATAGAAGTTCTAATATTGTATTTGGTAATATGAAAATCTGGTTTCTCCTTTGAAGATTGCACTAAGTTTATGCAAACATTGTGTCTGAATGACTGATGATGCTTAACCTGGTTTCCTGGAGGTGTCTGTCTGCTTGGGTAAATCTGTTGTCCTAGTTAATATTTACTGTTCTCTCTCTCTACCCTTCCTTTCTTTCCTCCCAATTTTATCCTTTTTTTAGAAATCCAGTCTTGCTAAATCAGCTTCAAATAAATCAACATCACCTGAAAGAAAACCAAAAGAGGTCCCTGGGAATTCGCATATGAAATTACCAATCAAACGTAAGCCCCCTTGTGTTTCCAGCATAAACACATAAAGCCACTGAGAGATCCCGCAGTCAAGACCTGACAAAAGAAACCTTGAGGTAGTCTCCTTTGATCAAACTTAGAAAACAGCATTAGAGACTTCCTTATCTCAAGAGAGAGTAGGATAATCAGTCGGCTATTCTATTCTGCGTTGGCCGTATGGAGTTTGCAGCAATGCGATTTCAGACGCGTCAACAGGGAGGCAATTTGTTTGGTTCGGTGTCAGCAACTTTTTCCGGAGGACCCATGAGTGGAGGTTCAGTTGCAGGAGGCGGAGGATCGCCAGGTACAAGCACACAAGGAATTAGAGGAGCGAGACCTAGCGGAGGGATGGCGAGTAAACAAAAATTGCCAAAGTTCATAGGGGAGGGCAAGGAAGACCCCTTATAGCATTGCCGTACATGTGAAACCATTTGGTCCGCCAACGGAGTAACAGACCAGGATGACTGGGTACAACAGTTCCCAGCCACGTTACGAGGAGTTGCCATAGATTGGTACTCCGATGTGGACAAGCAAAAAGTGGCCACGTGGGCCAATCTACAGAAGGAATTCACGGGGGAGTTTTGGTTGCTCCGTGATGACAATGAAATTGTAACGGAGATATACAGTACCAAACAAGGTACCAGGGAGACAGTACGGGCATACAGTCGGAGGTTGAAAGAACTCTTGGGTAAAATAGAAAGCCAACCCGCAGATGGATTGAAGAAACGATGGTTCGTTGAAGGGTTGAAATCCTCCCTATGAAGGAAGATGAAAATTGTACCCCCGACGTCATATGACGACGCTTATAATAGGGCGATGGACTTGGAGAGCGAACACAAAACATCAAAGAAGAAGAAAAGTAATAAATCCTCATCCGAGGACGATGACTCTTCACAGGAAAGCAGCAACGATGACGAGGCTGGCAAACGGGTTCAAGCGCTCCAGAAAGACATGGAGCGAATGAGAAAGGAATTCAAAATAATGAGAAGCACTGGTCGAAACGAAGGGGACATATGGTGCACTGAGTGCAAAGAGGAAGGGCACACAAAGGGTACTTGCCAAAAGAAGGCATTCTGCGAGATTTGCCAAGTGATGGGACACTCCACCAAGGAGTGCCCATACAACATGAAAACCCGAGGTACGCAAATGAACCAGGTGTTGTTCACGGAGTAGGCCACAACATCCGCACCAGAGGGTACCGGCCAACATACTAACACGACGACATCATCTGGAGGATACCGGGACAACAGACGCGGCGGCGGAAGGAATAGCAACAATAACAATAACGGAAGCCGTATCCAGTATGATGCCAAGGGCCAACCAATTATCCAATGTAGGGCTTGTAATCAGTGGGGGCACTTCGCCCGTGATTGCATGAAGGAAGCCACCCCTCAGCACCTCTGTCGTTGGTGTGGGCCAGGTGACCATGAGGATGCAAATTGCCCGCAGGCAGGGGTTAATCTCCTCAACATTGAGAAGTCTGAGAAGACTGGTGAGAAAGAAGTACTGGCGATCACCCGCGCCCAGACAAAAAAAGCCACTTATCCCGACCCTCGTACGGAGAAGGAGAGATTACGGGAGGCAAAGGCCAATATTGAATGTGAGATGACGACCGAACGACAGGACAATGAGGTGGCGAGTACATCATCCCGTACGGAAGCGGAAAATAACATCATTGGGCAAATCTTGCAGATAGAGGTGTTGATAAAGGTAAAAGACCTTCTAGACTCTATGCCACAATTGAGGACTGCCATCCTCACCAATGTGCAAAGCACTGCATTATTGAGTACACCACAGGTAGGGATTCCTGCCACCGCATCGTCGAGTGCGCCACAGGTAGGGGTCCCCGCCACCGCTTCGAAGAGTACACCACAGGTGGAGGTTTTCGTCAGCCTTTCGACTGACCCGATGTTACTAGCCTTGAGTAGTGGTAGACACCTAGTTGTGGTAGAAATGGGTATCCGTGGGACCATTCTGAAGGACACCATTGTGGACGGGGGATCTAGGGTGAATGTACTACCAGAAGAAACATGGAAGCGGCTGGGAAAGCCCACCCTGTGGCCACCCACATTCAACCTGGTGGGAGCGGACCAACATGGCATTTAGCCACTCGACCTGTTGATGGCCCAGCAAGTGACAATTGGTACGCAACCATTCTTGTTAGATTTCGTGGTTATTCCCTCGAAGAAGAAAGGCTATGATGCCATCCTGGGGAGAGCGTGGTTGATCAACGCGGGGGTAAACCACAACTAGAAGAAAAATACACTTTCCATGGAGAAGGGAGGGCGGAAATATACCATTGACCTACACACCCAAGATGTTGGCGAAGAGCTCGCCTCTTCCGACTCGGACTCAAATAAAGGGGAAGGGGGTCCCGATGAAAGCAAGGGCAAGAACGCGATGGAGCCGAACAATGAAGGGGTGCTCGAATTGGAGGGATGTTCTGAAGATGAGGTATGCTCACTTAACGGGCTCTTCCACTGGCAAATGGAGGATTACGAAATGTTCCATAGCTACAGGCTCGAAGTAGAGGAACCAGAGCAACCAACAGAGGTGTACCTGCCGGAATACAAAGAATATTGGAAGGGAGACGCCCCAAACCCTGGTGACATAGATAATCTGAAGAGTGTTGGCAACGATTGGAACCTTGTATGGAAGACCGTAGTCTTCAAAATCTTTATTATTCTTCTTCTTCTTATGTACGGGAAGGAGGTCGTGGTCCCTGTAGAATTTGTGGTTCCAGGTCTTCTGATGGCCATTGAAAATAGACTTGTCACCAACGGGCCCAAATTGAAACCCTACCACGCGAAGCGCGCAGGGGACTCGAGAGGCCGGACCGACACCCGAGAGCCCGAAGGGGGACCCGCGAGGATGGAAGGGGACCTAAGAGGCCGGGCAAGCGACTCGAGAGGCACGGGACAAAAGCAGGAGACTTTTGGGCGAGGAAAACCGAGAAGGCTGAAGGGCGATCCCAGAGACAGGGGACTCGAGCCGAAGACTCTCTAGACAACTTAAAAAAAAAAAGAAAAAAAACCGTACAGTCGTATGACAGCGACCGTACGGTCAAAATTAAACAAAAAAAAAAAAAGAAAAAAAAGAAAAAGGGACGGACCTACGGTGGGACCACCGTGCGGTGGTAACACTGACGGTGACCACCGTGCGGTGGGCCACCTATAGTGGTAACACCGACGGCGACCACCGTGCGGTGGTAACACCGTACGGTGGACACCGGTGGTGGCACCCGCAACTACAAAGCCGCACAGCACGCAGCCCACAGCCGCACAACTCACCCGCCCGCACACTCACGCGCCGAACAGCCCACAGCCACACAGCGCGCAGCCCGCAGCCGCACAGCCATGCAACCGCACAAACACACACACAGTCGCTTCGTCATCAGTGGTCACTGTACGGTTGAACTGTGTTGGGCGTGCGGAAGGAGGACCGTACGGTGTGCACAGTTGAGCATGTTGTCGGTATGCTGGAGGTGTGTCCATACGATAAGAAGGGTGTCGACCGCACAGGAAGGTGGCCACACGATCGGAGGTGCCAATGCTGTTGTTGACCGTACAGGGAGGTTGTATGGCCGAGGTGCCATCGATGACATTACAGTGTTAATAAAAAAAAAAAAAAAAACGACCACCACCAAATTTAAAATGATTCGCTGGAGTTTGAAGCCAGGACACTGGAAATTCAAAGTGGAAAAGAAGGGTTTTTGGCATCTTAAAATATCACAAAAATGCTGTGCGCCATGGACTTTCGTATGGCGCTGCCCCTCGACCCCGCTAGGGCGCTCCCCCAGACCCCGCGAGGGGCGCTGCCCCTCGACCTCGCTGGGGGCGTTGCCCCCAGACCCCCAGTTTATTTTTGAGCTACAGAATACCACGGGAAGTGTTGTGGTTGTCCGTACTGTGAGAAAGAAGCCTGCAGCTAAGCATTGGCAGGGAAGCCATAAGCTATAGAGGGAGACGGATTTGGAGGTTGGGAACAAATAGAGTTTGAGGGAAGGCATTGCAGGTCCGCGCAGTTGTATGACACGAGGGAGTTATTCAGTTCAGTTTTTAGCCTTTGGGGAGTGTGATGGAGGATTTGAGGTGTCTCCTAGTCTTTGTGCCAGCGGGTTGTGGCCACCTCCAGGCAGGATAGGGACGCTTTGAGGAACTTGGAGTATGTCTCGGCTGGACGTGAGGTTGCCTTGGTGGATGCATAGAGGGCTCGGGAGAAGCTGACCACCAGGTTGGAGGCAATAGTCGCGTGAGACTTAGTTCAGCGTACCCAGGAGTTGGATGCCGAGAGAGCAGCACGGGTGGCTATCGAGGACAAGTTGGCTAGGGAGACAGTATCATTTGAGTAGCAGTTGGTGGAAGCTGAGATTGAAAAACGTGTTTTGCAGACAAGTTTGGGTTAGGCACAGGAGGACTATGATGGCAAAGGAAGCAATATGTGTGAAATCCGCACTTGAGCATCGGATGGTAGCAGAAAAGGGTTTTCAGGCGAGAACGCAACAAGTGTATAAGATCCGGGCCCGACTGGCATCAGTAGTTCCTGCTGTTCATCTCTATTTTGTATTAAGTCGTCGGAGTCGACTTCTTTTCTTGGGGGGGATGATGTTGCCGGGAATAATCATTATGTTATGTTGTCATATTATGTTTATGTTGTCGTTGGTAATAATGAGTTACGGCAGTCAGTTAGTTAGCCGACGGGTAGGTAGTTGGAGTCACGACAGTTGTGTCGTACCCCTTCGGGTATTATATATTGTGTACCTTTTCTTCGAAGTAGGATCATGTTAGTCATGTCAGATGTAATGTTATAAGCACTTGATATACATGGACTGTTGAATTAATACAGAGGCTGGTTATTTAATATATTTCCATTATGTTCTGTGTATTTACTTTTTGCATTTAACCGTTTACCCGAGAGGGCAAACAATGGGTCCTATATTTTTTCATTTATGTTCAAAAATTCAAAAAAAAGAATATGGGAAAGGAAAGTGTACAATAAGATAAATTTATTAGTTATAAAATTGAATAGGAGATTATGAGAAACACTCTGCAATAGAAAGAAAGTAGTGTTCCACCAGCGTTGGGGACAGGGGGACGGGTTTTCCAGACGGGGGACCTAGGGCCTAAGTTTGGGGATGGCGGGGGGACGGTGGGGGGGTGGATGTATGACAGTATAATAGTATAAGAATTACATTTCAAATGAAACTATAAGAAATTTAAAATACTAAATCTAAATACCAAGATTTCTTCAATGCTAATTGCTAAATAAAATTTGACAAATGAAATTGTCAAATTGGAGATTTCTATTATATCGAAAACGGAAAATATGAATATTTGATGCCATTGCAAAGTCTATAAAGATGATTACATGATTCATCATTACAATGAGCAGCCAAATACAAATACTAATAGCAATAGCATTACAAAAGAATCGAAGACAAAACTTGCAATCACTTTTCTCAATCCTTCAATCAGTCTTCTACAAGTTTTTCCTCCTCTTCAACTTGCTGGAAAAAAAATCAGTCTTTCAAAATGAGAGTGAAATCAACAAATAAATGGTTTTGTCTTGTTTTGGGGGAAGGGGTGGGGCCCACCTCAAATTGGGGCTACCTCCCAACCCCCAAAAATGTCACTTTTTTTAAAAAATTTTATTTTTTATTTTTGCATTTGTTGTGGGGCGACGGGAGACATCTAGGCATCTCCCCGCCCCTTGAGAAATGCCGTTGGGTCTCCCAAGGAGACATGGAGACGTCCCCACGTTTCCATGTCTCCTTGGGAGATGCGGAGATGTTTCCTTGTCTCCGGTGGAGCTTCGGTGGTGGTGGTAGGATGGCGAGAGACGTCGCGTCCCCGCCCCCCCCGTCCCAGAAACGTCCCCGTCTCCGAGATGCAGCCCAAAAGGGGGGGAATGGCATCCCCGTGGAACATTGAAAGAAAAAAAAAGATAAATTAAATTTGTAAGAATTTGTTGAAAATAGCCAAGATCAAGAGCTCAATGAATAGCACAATAGAGAGACAAAATATTTGATAAGAATAATCTGTATTCTAATCAAGATGCAAATACTATCAATTGGATCATTACATACAATGTATGATGAGCCTGCTTATAAAGGCAAGGCCATATGGATATGTGAGCACACAATCATGACATGTGGCTCGATGATAAACAAGGGTAGGTGAGGGTAGGTAGGAGAAATAATAAAGTATTCCACAAGAGGTGGATCACCCACTAAAGATGGAATGTAACAACAAGATAAGACCACAAAAGGTGGAATTTCTCCTACATACATCATCCCTATGTGCACACTTTCCTAAGTGTCTCATATGCAAACTACTATGAAATGTATTACTCTAAGTCAACTTAAGTAAGGTGTAATTATGAGACATAATTTACACCAGCAAAATTAATGCCCACAAATTAAAAAAATAGTTCAATGGGACTCAAAATGACATGCATTTTGAGAGAGAAATATAAGGGTAAAATACTCTAGTTTATAAAATGTAACCAATCAAAAAGAAGTGATGAACAAAGCAAGGGGTGTAAACTTGAACTAGGTAAACCTTGATGCATAAGATGTGGTGCATTATTAGAAGATTTATGGTGGAAGTACCTTAAAGAAAGATTGAGTTAACAGAAAATAACTAGAATGCAGCCAGAAATCATGAAAGAAGATTGATGCCAACAACAATGTTCTCAGTAAGGATTGAACTTGCAGAACTAACAATATTGCCATCCATAACCATCAAAGGGTGCAAGTAGGATTTGGGGATGAACATAGAGGAATGTCCAAGGTGGATGGTCATGGACCCAAGCTAGAAAATACTTGAAGGGAGTTGAGAACTACCCCTAGAGGCTTTCCTAACATCCAAGGCCAATGAACCTTTTGGAACCAAAGAAAAATCTAGAACTGTGCATCTATCTTCATTACTTAGCCGCAAACAAGTAGAATCCCTTTAATATTCAAATGAAAGAGACTTGTTCCACCTAGAATGAAACCAAGGAGTCTAGGGTGTTCAGGTCATAATACACAACGATAAATTTTGTTTCATTGATTTGTCTACCTTTGGGTGTGAATCAACTATATTCAAAGGGGTGTTGGTTGTCTTTAATGCTTTTAGTGCACTGGAAGAAGTAATGAACTTGAGCGTTTTATGGGTAATTTGTAGGGAGGTTCGTCTACAAATATTATTATCTCAAAGAAAATGGGTCAACACAAGGGGTCTCAAACACCATATAGCATCTATCTTGGCCATGACCTGAAAAATCCCATTAGCAATCATTACCAATGTGGCACTGCCTCAGGCTTATACAAACTGGTAAGGTTTGAATTATTACAAGCTTTATTAAAAGGTTGAAACTTGAAACCCAAAGATGTTCAAATTCAAACTTTTATAAGATAATTGAAATAAATTTCCACTTATGGATATGCCAAATTGGTGTCTAGCTTTGCCATGAGCTAAAAAACAACCTTCATCTTTATTGGCATGTGGATATTGCAATCATTTGTATATACATATTATGGTTATTCTTTATTGGTCAATCTGCTATACTTCACTCTATTATATATGATGGGGATAAGATTTATATCCTAATTCGTATACAGCATTGCCATAGAGAAACATGTTATTCTCATTTTAGAAATCATTGTTGTGTATTGATTTCGTCTTCAAGTATGAGCTAAAAATCTTGAATGTAATGTCGGTAGGGGTATAGACATGGGCATTCAGTATTGTTGATATTCTCTTTAAATTGAACAGTTTTTTAAGTTAGGAAAAAGCACATTGTAAATATATTTTCTTCAGTTCCGAAGATAAATTGATCTACAGGAACTGTTAATGAAATGTCTCACTGTTTGGAAAAGCAACCAAGTTGAATTTGAAATTCCTCTTGGTTTGACATTCAATATTAAAGAGTCAATTTTTCTATGGATATAAAGCTATTTTATTATATTAATTCAGATCAGAGTTCCTTTTTATATGGAACTTGCACCATTAATTGAGCAGACCAAAAAATCAACATGCATATAAACTCAGTATGTTTATACCAATGCAGGTAACAAAACAGCTCTATGGTGCAAACTTGGGATTCAGTGATTATCCTGCAATAAGACAGCAGGTAAAAATTAAACAGACAACTGGGACTTATTATTTATATGACACCTTCCTTACCCAAACAAATGACCTTATTATATTTGTTTACATAAAACTGCATGTAAATGAACTAGTTGCTCTTTGAATAATTTCTATGATAATTAGCAGTTACTTGCAGTATTGGAAAATCTGATAGAAAAAGGAGGAGTATTATGCCAGTCTTCTTCTTTGGAAATATCTCTACTCTTGCTTCAGGTCTGTACTTTTATCCTTCAACTTGCTAAACTTTTATAGAGGATATACTTCATAGCTTTTGACATAGTTATTGCAAAGCGTTATATGTTAGGGGATGGGCATGCGTCAAATAATTTGGCATAAAAAGTTTCCATCTGTTGGAAATGTTGACAGAACTTCCCAAGGAAAATTTAAAAACGTGTTCTCCATCATAATTTTTAGGGTGTCTTTTAAGAGCACAAATAATAAAGAATATTTTTGCAAATGCTAATAATTTGAAGAAATGAATTGTTAAAGAGTATAGGTGAAACTTCTGGGATTATTATCTCATCTATAGTAGGAGGTGAAATCACATGTCAGCTATTTCATATGAGAATGGTCTGTATTATGAAATTATTCATTAGTCATTTAAGAAGATCAGCATGAAGTTGCACTATTTTATGCGTTTACTTGATTAGCACATCTACCATATACAATTTGGTCCATCTTTTTAGGTAGTTTGCACTTTGTAAATGTGCACAGAGCTTAATCTGTTTGTTCATAGATTCTTCATTTTGTATTAGAATTGGATATGCCTATTGTTTTTACATTTGGAGCTACTACAGTCTTTTCTAACCATTGCCATTACTTATGTTCTCAGCTTCAGTGTTTGGAGGGTGATAGTAAAACACATCAGCTTGCTATCACAATGGTTAATAATTTTGCACGTGTTATTGGACTAAATTCTGGAAAAGACTTATATGCAAAGCATATGGAGTCAATAATTGGAGTTATTATAAGTGGGTATTCTGAGTGGACTGGAACTTCATCTGGAGCCTTTCTTTTTCAAACATTTCTTGAGAGTGCTGGAAGTTGTGTAAGAGTCCAAGTTGTTTTAACCAAGTCCTGCCCTACATATTTCCTGTGGTTTTTCTTTTTCTTTGCTAAAATTAACAATTTCAATTGACAAATTTTTCCTTCTTGTAATGAGCAGGTAGGTTGTTATTTGGAGACATTGCTTCCTGTGTTTACTGATTGCTTGAATGCAGAGAGGGATCCTGTTCTTCGTTTAAGGATTTTACCAGTAAGTTTCTAATAAACATCCTGTAATTTTGGAATCAAATTAAAAAATCATAGGGACTCAAAGATATTTGGTTGTTTACAACAGTTAACTGGCTTTGTATACATCATTTAGAAATAATCTTAAGAATTGAAAGTAAATGATTATACAATATATATTATCCACTGATTACAGGATTTTATGTTGGAGAGGGTTCCTCCTGCAGCCAATCTTGTGTACCAAATAGTGGTTTACAAAACTCTTACTCTTCTGCCCATTTCTATGCTACAGAATCCTCTCTGGCCATTAAATTAGAAATAACGATGCCAATTCTTCCTTTGCCATTCAAATGTAAATCTGTACCTAAATGGTGACAAGCTTTCCATATACATATATTCTCAAACATAATGGGAGCATTCATTTTTCTGCATCATACAAGTAAGCAAAGTAGGATCTCTAAAAGGTATGACAAATCGAGAATTGTGAATATTTTGGAAAGGAAAAATATTGAAGAAAAGAGAAAAAAGGAAAAATATAAGGGAGGAATATTTAGTGCCCATAGTTGTTTAAATGGTATGTGGACCAGAATGCTTTATGCTTAATCTGTGTTGAACTATTAGAACTCAGAAGTTCCAGGTCTCTGTAAATGTGTTGAGTGTTTTCCCCGTAGGGTGTCAGGTTAAGACATTGCATAAATGATAGAAGTACACAGAATATATGGAACTCACAAGTGTTCTATTGATTCATGGTAAGCCAGTACATACGATGATAGCAATATGTTCGACTACAATAATCTGCCCAAAGACTGGGAATAGATACAATATAAAGGAGTCTAGTCAATTACCCGGTACCAACTACCGACAACCGACAAGTTAACTGCCGATGCTAACACAATTTACCTTAATGCTTAATTACCCGACAACATCATCCCCCCCCAAAAGAAACTTCGTCTCCGGACGAGAGACAACCAAAATGGGAATGATGTACAAGCAAAACTGAAACCCCAAAACAACAAATTACTGGGATTGGGGTAGAGATGGCGTCCCTGATGGTCCCGTGGATGAGGAAGAGGCCAACTGCTCTCAGAGCTGCAACACCTGCTCTGTGCGGTGGCGAAGATCCTTCTCAGCCACCAGCTGGCGCTCTCGAGACCGTTGCACTCTGAATACGGCCTCCATCAGCTCGGTATGCTTCTTATCTAGCTCTGCCCTCGTACTACTCAGACTGGCCTCCAACAAAGCCCTATCTGCCACCTGTGCGGCTGAGGCTGCTGCTAACTCGGCGTGGACACGAGCCAACTCCGACTCCATACTCCCTGTCCGGGCTCTCTTCTGAGCCAACTCCAACTCCAATGTCTCCCTAGTGATATCCGCCTCCTGCTGAGCACAACGATGCGCCAAATGACTATCCCGTATGGCTTGCTCGGTCCTTCTGAGTAGGCTCTGCACCTGACTCTCTCCAGTTTGTCCAGGGTGCTGCCACTCCTCCAACATCACAGGAAGATCCACGCGAGGCCATCCTCTGTCAACAAAGCACCATTGGAACACCTCAGCAACTCCTCCGATAGCAAATGCCAGGAGACCCTCCAACGCTGGTTGCCCTAGGGTCCCTTCCTTCATCAAGGCCAAAAGTCTGCGTGCCTCACTCTCTATTGCTGCCAAAAACTGAGTCAAGGTAGTGGGCTGGTTCTCTGTAGAACCAGGAATCAGAATGTCTACCTATGGCACCATATCCTCTACACCACCCATGTGCTAGAGTAGGTCCGTAGGTTCCCCCTGTGCACGCATCTCATGAGGAGAGTCACTGCCCTCTAAATCAACCACCTCCTGATGGTGAGGTGTGGCAGGCGGGGGTCCTACGGGGGCTTTCGGTTGCGCTAAGTATTGCTCCAACTATGAGTCTGTATCATCTCCCTCAACGTCACCCTTGTCTAACCTGATCTCTCCACCTCCATCCACTGGCTCTGTCCGAATAAGGGTTGTGTCCCTCGACTGAACTACACTGCTGCTAGGGACCTGTGAAATTTGCCCGAGGGAGGGACGGGGATGTAGCTGGCCAAACCCCGGCACAGGGATTGCTGATATGGCTCCCACTGTCACTCCTGCTGCTGGTAATGGTGTCACGGTCCCATCTATAGTCAACACAGCGGGTGCATATACTAGCCTCCCTATCTGAACACCTGTAGGTCGGACCACTCTTCCTCCTGGCAGTCCCCGCGTCCCCTTAGGTATCTGGCTAAGGGCAACCGTACCACCTGCGCCTTCTTCCGTACCCAACTCTGGATACGGTACCTCCATGTGTGAGAGGCAAAATCCGGTATCCCCACCCGAACAGCGAGAAGATGTCTCCTCCGACTCCGCCCCTGAACTACTCTCGGTGGCCGAATCCAACTCGCTAGCAGAGACTACCTAAATCTAGGGCTTCCGCTTCCTGCTGGATGGTGCATCCCCTGTGTGTGTATCCAAATGAGTCCAGTAAAAAATGGAGGGCGTGGTAGGGTCAATACTGTCCCGCGGCTGCCACCCTCGCCTTTCTTCCAACACCTGTATATGGACTGCGTCCAAGAATAACCCAATGGCATGGTGGGGCATATAGAATGCCTTGTGCTTTTAGTGTGAGGAACTCATGAATGCGGTCTGACAGCACAGTAGCGCAGTTGTACACTGTCCCATTCCAAAGCCCGTTCATCAATGCAATCATCGGCACGGCTGTGTCGGAGGCCCTACTAGCTCCTGTGAGACGGCTCTTCATCAAGTCGAGCAAGCACTGCCATGCACCAGGTACTAAGTAAGATTTTTTCAGTCCTCGCCCCTTGGGTGCCGTAATCCTGTCCCACTTTGCTCTGGTCAGGTTATCCCGACATATTTGTTGTAGCAGGTGATTTTTCCTCTTGGCGGACATCTTCATTGCATGCTTGTCCACTTTCTTCCCTTCGTCGAGAATGCCAAAAACCTTGGCAAAGTCATCTGGAGCAAAAGACACGGTAACGTCTGTGTGCTGGTAATTGAACGAGGAGGTGTGCAACTCATCATTGTACAATTTTATCATCATGCGCAGGCAAGGCTCAAAATCTTGAATGGCGAATATCGGCATCTAAATGGCCCAATGCACCCGTGCCCTTCCTAACTGAGTTTTCACCAAAATGTCATCTGGGGACTGCGCCTCCAACCACCATTGCCTGCACACATTGCCGTTCAACCCCTCGAAAGTGATTGTGTCCGTCGTGACTTTCGGCTACCTTTCTTTCTTGCCTGTATCCAGTACAACAACCTTCCCTTTATCCATAGGAAAGTCTGTAGACGGTTTCCTGGTTGTCTTCTCTGAATCTTGTAGTCTCCTCCTCCAATCTAGTTTTTTCAACTGCTTGGCGCTAGACGCCATCAAATGATTTTTTATTTTTTCTCCAAACTTATATCTTTCCTCTCCTGGGCACCTTCACATGTTCTTTCTTTTGATTGCGATCTCTTATTCCCCTTGTCTCAATGGTACTTTTAGTTTGCTTCCGTGGTTCGTACGACTAGTATTTTACTTCTCGGAAAATTTGTTTTCCTCTGGCACCCCTGAATCCGTACGGACTTTTTCTTGACTCTGACAGCCCCTTGGTTCGTACGGAATTTGTCATTCCAAATCTGGTTACTGGCAAAGGTCGTATGGACTTTGCATCTGAATTCCGTACAAAATTTTGGTTCTCCACTTTCCGTACAGAAATCTTTGGATTTCGTGTAGACTTTTCCCTTCACTGTTTTTGATTTCCAAACAGAAGGTTTGTCTCCCCATCATACCAGATTCCGTATAGAATTCGCTTTTCCTTGATACGTATGGGCCTCTGCCTATAAAACGTACAGATTCTTTCCTTTGTTGGCACTCCTTCCCGTACTCTAATTTCCATACGGATTTTTCTTCTGAGGTCTGTGGAGTGTTATTTATTGACCGTACGGTATTTCCTTTACTTGTGGAATCCGTACGGATCTCTGTCTTTCACCTTCGTACGGACTTACTATGAACGAGTCCCCCTTCAATTCTTCGGCACTTAAAAAAACCCTTAAAAAACATTCTTTTAAATTTTTCCAACTTGTAAAATTTCCTTTTTTTTTTTTTTTTTTGCTCGCCACTTGCAAATTTCCCTTCATTTTCACAAAAATAATAAAGACAAGTTCCTGCAAAAAATAATGAAAATGGTGTGCGCCATGAAGTTTCGTGTGGTTCTGAAGGTTGTGAATTGGCATTGCCCCTCGACCCCGCAAGGGGCGCCGCCCCTTGACCCTGCTGGGGTGTTGGCATCAAACCTCCATTTGATTTGGTAGGTACACTGCAAGTTGGCCGGGTTTTTTTTTGTTTTTGTCTTTTTTTTTAATTTATTGTTTCTTACTTGTGCCGCTGGCTAGGTCCTTCTTGCTCATGGCACACCTTCAATTTAGAGCCATTCACTGTGTCCTGCACCTCTTGCCTGTCGAGTGTCCATAGCTTGATCGCCCCGTTCACACCGACCTCGCGAACTTTGAAAGGGCCTAGCCACTTTACCTTGAATTTTTCAGGCTTGGCCTCGTTGCGCCCATTAAACTTTAATACAAGTTGCCTTGGGGTAAACCGCATTCTTCGCAAATGCTTGTCGTGCCAACTCTTTCGCCTTTGTTGTGCTGTCTTTGTCACCCACTGAGCCATCATTCGTCGCTCATCCAATTTGTTCAAAGCGCACAGTCTCTCTCTCAGGCTTTCCATGTCACCAAGTCGATTGTTGATGGCGATTCAGAGACTCGGCGCCATGAATTCAACTAGCACCACGGCTTCTTGTCCATACATTAGCTGGAAGGGAGTCTCTGCTGTAGTTACCTTATAAGTCGTTCGGTATGCCCAAAGTACTGACAGTAGGCGCTCCTCCCAATCATCCTTCTCCACTCCGCAAGACTTATAAATCACCGACATGATTATTTTATTGGTCGCCTCGGCCTGCCCGTTCGCCCGCGGATAGTAGGGGCTTGATAAGGAGTGGAAGATTTTGAACTCCATTGTTAGCAACCGGATTATATGATTTACAAAATGTCCTCCTTTGTCACTCGTCAGTTGGATTGGAATCCCATACCGCGTAATGATGTGTTCATAGATAAATTTTGTTGTATTGACCGCCGAGTTGTCTGGCAAAGCCCGTGCCTCGACCCACTTGGTCAAGTATTCGGTCGCAACTACAATGTATCTGCACCATCAGGCTCTACTTGGTTTTAATGGTTTGATGAAATCCAATCACCATCTCTCAAACAATTCCTAAGCATTCGATGGGTTGAGGGGCATAAAATCCCTCTTCAATAGTCGTCCGACCCGTTGGCATGTATCACAACTCGTCACCCACTCTCTGGCGTCATTATATAGTGTCGGCCACCACAGTCCTGCCAACAAAACTTTCCTGGCTGTGGTGTCGGGCCCCATGTGTCCACCTGCGGGCCCTTCATGTGCTTCCCTTAGGACACGCTGAATTTCCTCTTCTAGGACACATCGCCATAGGACCTGGTTGGGTCCCATTTTGTACAAGAGGCCATTAATGAGTTGGAATGTTCTACTCCTCAGTACCAGTTTCCTTCTTTCTCCTGGTGGCATCTCCCTCGGAAACCGTGATGTCGACAAGTATTCCCCCATGCTTGTGTACTAGGCGGGGACAACGGCAATGTGAAATAAGTGAGCGTATGGAAAATCTTCATTCACTCCTTCGGCTGGTTCTCCTGACTAGATTCTCGATAGCTAGTCAGCTATCACATGGCTCTTCTTGGGTCTTACAATAATGTTGAATGTAAACTCCTGTAGCAGTAGCAGCCATCGGCTGATTCGTCCTTGGATAATTGGCTTGTTTACCAGGTACATCAACGCCTGGTGGTCCACATAAAATGTGAACGGGGTGGCTAGTAAGTAATGTCGAAATTTCTAGACAGAGTACACCATCCCGAGGGCTTCCCTCTCTGTGGTTCTATAATTTTTCTCTGCCTTTGACAAGAGTCTGCTTGCAAAGTAGACCGGGTGATCTAGCCCGTGTTCGCCAACCTGCGCCAGTGTGGCCCTTATGGCGAAATTGGATGCGTCAACGTGTACGTGGAACTCTTTGTCCTAGTCAGGATATGTCAAGATTGGCGCACCCACCAACTGTGACTTCAATTCTTGGAAGGCCTCTTCTTGAGCCGTCCCCCATGCGTATCGTTCACCTCTCCTCGTCAGCTTGTCTAGAGGGTAGGATACTTGAGCAAAATTTTTGATAAACCGCCTGTAATACCCTATGTGTCCTAGGAAGGATTTGACTCCCGTGACATCTGTCGGTGCCTCCATTTCCACTATCACCCGAATCTTGTCTAGGTCAGTCTTGAGTCCAACCTTACACACTGTGTCCTAATAGCTTCCCTTGAGGCACCATGAATCTGCATTTTTTGGGTATTGAGTGCTAGGCAGGCTCGCCTGCATCTCTCCATGCATTCGCCAAGTACAGCCAGATGTGCATCCTGGTTATTGTAGATGGACCAGTCGTCAAGGAACGCTCTGAAGTTTCCTAGTGACATCTTGTCAAATATGTGAAGGATTATCCATTGGAATGTCGCTGGCGTGTTGCATAACCCGAACGACATTCGATTATACGCGTACACGCCATCTTCCACTATGAAGGTCGTTTTTAATTTGTCCTCTTCGGCAATGGATATCTAGTTATACCCAGAAAATCCATCCATAAATGAATAAATTTCATGACTGGCCACTTCCTCCAAGATGCTATCCGTAAATGGTATTGGAAACGGGTCCTTTATGGTGACCGTGTTAAGGCATCTGAAATCCACGCAGATTCGGATCTGGTTTGCCTCCTTTTTAAGGGATATCACTATGGGCAATACCCACTCGCTGGTCTGCACTTTGAAAATAATCTCGGCTTTGAGCATACTCTCGATTTCATCATTCACTCTTGCAGCATAGTTTTTATTCATTTTGTACGGCCTCTTTCGTACAGGTACGAGTGAAATTTGGTGTACGCACAGTTCTGGCGGCACCCCTTTGAGGTCCTTGTACGTCCAGGCGAATACATCCTTGTATTCCATGAATATTTTAAACACGACGGCTTTCAGGACTGAATTCCAGTCGTTGCCAACCAGAATGTTCCTTGGCTCTGCTTCCGTGCCGAGGTTTGTAGGTTTTATGGACTCTTCGTACCAGATTGGTTTCGTCATGTCAAACCAATGTGTTGGTGTCTTGTTGACAGGAGCATCCCCTTTCGTGTATTCCCCATACGCTGGCGGAAATTCATTTTCGTTTGGCTCCTCGTCAACCTCCAACATGTTGCACCCATACAGCAGCTCATAGTCTTCCATTTGCCAGTGGAAGAGCCCATTAAGGGAATCGGTCTCATCTTCCGAACATCCTTGGATTCCCAAGATGCCTTCCTCATCCGGTTCCCTTCCGTACTTTCCTTCGTCAACTCCACCCTCGTCCGATTTCGATTCTGACACAAGTTCTTCACTCACGAGTTGTGTTTTCAAGTCGATAATAAATTTTCGCCCGGCTTTCTCCATGGACAGCGTGTTACGCTTCCAGTTGTGATTTTCTCTAGCCGCCACCAACCACCCTCTATCAAGACTGGCGTCGTATCCTTTCTTGGCGAGCGGAATCACCACGAAGTCGAGGACAAATGGTTGTGTCTTGATGGTCACTTGTTGCGCCATGAGTGTTCCAAGAGGTTTGATACCATGTTGATTCGTTCCCAGTAAGTTGAAGGTTGATGGCCATAGTGTCGGCTTGCCCAGCTTCTTCCAGGTTTCTTCCGGAAGCACATTCACTCCCGACCCGCCGTCGACAATGGTGTCAGTCAATATGGTGCCAAGTATTCCCATTTCTACCACCGCCGGGTGCCGACCATTGTATAGTGTCAGCACCAATGGGTCTGTTGGTGTTCCACCACGAACATCCGTATTCCGAGTCACCCGACTTTGTGGGGTAACTTGCACCGTATGTAGGAGTGTCGTACGTAATTGCGGCATCGTTTCCAGGAGGTCCTTCATCTTCACAGGTACTTCAATCTACAACATTTGATTCAAGATATTTTCCTCAGCCTCAAAGTGGGAAGTACTTGCCGCTTCTTGAGTGTTGCCTTGTGCCAACATTTCCTTCGCCACTTCAGCGTTCGCCTCCAGCGCCCGCTGCTTCTCTGTGCGGGTGTCCGGGTATGTGGCCTTCTTTTCTTGTGACCGTGTGATTGCCAATACCCATTCCTCCGTCCTGTCAATGTTGAGCGGGTTCACTCCCGACTTTGGGCAAGTTCCATCATCGTGGTCTCCAGGCCCACACCATTTGCATAGTTTTTCTGTGGTTTCTTCTGAGGTGCATTCTTTGGCAAAGTGGCCCCATTGATTGCAGGCTCGGCACTAGATCATTGGTCATCCCTTCGCATCATATTGGATCTAGCCCCTATTATTATTGTTATTATTGGTCTTCCCCCCTCGTCGGTTGTTCCAGTATCCGCCAGATGATGCATTATTGTTGGCGGTGTCGTGCTTTGTGAAGTGTACCTGTACCTGCAAACACAATGCACTCAATAAATCATTACAAGCAATGGTTAGCAAATTGAAACAATGAAAGACAAAACCATAGCTAATCGACTTATTGCCTCCTAGTAAATGTGAGTATGAAAAATGCTCTCAGATCTGATTAAGCATATTCCAGTGACTTGACTACACTAAGATGGAGGATTTGAATGATGCAAATGTATGATCTAGCAAGAATAGCATGATTAAGCTACATGATACGCAAATTAAGCTAGAATTGAGCATGATAACATTGCTAAGATGATAAGCTATAAGCTAGATGCCTATAGTAACAATGCAAATGATGAGAATGAGATGAATTGGGACCAATATTGCTCCAAAATGAGGTCTATTTATAGGATTTTCCAAGGCTAGGGGTGATGTTGCAAGAATCAATGGTCAAGATTGATTTGAAGATATCAATGGTTAAATTGGAGGAGATTGGCAAAGGGAGTTGGATTAAAGGGAACACTTAGTGACAAGTGTCACAAAGGTTCTAGAAGATGTTAGATGAAAGGGGACATGGTGGTAGGTAGAATGGGTTAGGTTTAGGAGTTGTAGAAGTTAGGAGAATTTGAATTTAGAAATTCAAATAATATGAAAAGGCTAATTAATCTCAACAACTCATGGATTTGATTTGTTTTAATTAATTAGGATTTAGAAGAAATGAATTTGGATGGAGGGAATTAATTAATGAATTTGGATGGAGGGAATTAATTAATTTGAATTAATTAATTAAAGGGGTGAAATGAAATAAACCTATTTAATAAATCCTTAGATTTATTAATAAGTAGATGAATGAGAGATTTAATCAAATTGCTTAGTGAATTCAATTAAATTGGGAAGGAGAGATTAATTAAATAATTGCTTATTTAATTAATTATCTTCAGACCATTTTTAGGTATATACAAGCGGTTTGCGAAGTTCCGGCGGTCGGCTACTCTTGCGTGAAGAGAACTTGTTGGCTCCTGGTTTTCATATTGTAGGGACATTCCTTTGTCAAATGTCCGGCAATCTGACAAATGTCGCAGAAAGCCTTCTTGGGGCAAGACCCCTTGGTGTGTCCGTCACTCCTACAGTTCATACACCACACGTCGTTTTCTTCAGTCTTACTTGTACTCCCCTTCATGGCTTTGAATTCTTTCAGCATTCGTTCCATGTCCTTTTGGAGCGCGTGCACCTTTTTGCTCGATTCGCCACCGCTGCTGCTTTCCCCGTCAGAGTCTTCATCATCGTCGGATGAGTATTTATTACTTTTCTTCTTCTTTGACGTTTTGTGTTCGCTCTCGAGGTCCATCGCCCTATTATAAGTGTCATCATATGACGTCGGGGGTACAATTTTCATCTTCTTCTGTAGGGAGGATTTCAACCCTTCAACGAACCATCGTTTCTTCAACCCATCTAAGGGTTGGCTTTCCGTTTTACCCAGCAGTTCTTTTAGCCTCCGGCTGTATGCCCGTACTGTCTCCTTGGGACCTTGTTTGGTACTGTATATCTCGGCTACGATTTCATTGTCATCACGGAGCAACCGAAACTCTTCCTTGGATTCCTTCTGTAGATTGGCCCATGTGGCCAGTTTTTGCTTGTCAACATCCGAGTACCAATCTATGGCAACTCTGCGTAATGTGACTGGAAACTACTGTACCCACTCATCCTAGTCCATCACTCCGTTGGTGGACCAAATAGTTTCACATGTACGACAGTGCCGTACGGGGTCATCGTTGCTATCTCCGTTGAATTTGGGCAACTTCTGTTTGCCCGCCATCGATGGGGGTCATCTCCTCGGAGGTGGCTGTGGTTGTGTTTGTGCCCCTACGTGGCTCCCTCCGATGCCGGTGGTGTGTCCTGCGTGGATGACTGGGGTACGGTGTTTTGCCTGCCATGTGTCGCACCTACAGTCGTACGGTTGTCCTCCCCTTCGTTCTGACCCGCCCCCACTCCTGACTCCCTTTGGTGATCCTCACTTCGTGGCATAAGGGATAAGTTTCTGAACTGATCCCGGGTCTCTTCGACTAGATTCCTCTGTAACCTCGTTTCCTCCAGAAACTCTTCATGGCTTCTCACCCTACGGTGTTCTGGCGACATGTAGAAATTTCCCTCGGCTTCTGCACCCTCCGTGACACCTCCTTGGTTCCCTTCGGGCAACCCCTCGGCAGGTCGTCCTTCGGCAAGTTGCCTCAGCATCCGTCTACGTTCTACTCGTTGTTCCAGAATCAAGGCCCTCTGTGCGGCCTCCCACTCGTCCGTTTCTGCTTTCTTATTTCTATCTTTGTTTAATAGGTTGGCCATTAATTCTCGTACATTTCCATAAATAACAACACATAAAACCAGAACACTCCTTTATTAATTCATTTCATCAGATACAACTTGTGTCAATATTATGACACCTTTATTTGAATATAGAATGTTCCTTTATCCCTATGGGATTCAAGGTTCAATTCCTTCTTGGTCTCGTGCCATCCCGCTCCGCTTCCCGATGGCTGCTTTCTTCGTATTGTTGGAGGATTTGTTGGCATCGCTCTTCCTGAGCAATCTCCTCCAAGCGAGTTCGTTGTGCCAGTGATGCCTGTGCAAGCAACTAGGGGAGGTGGTTCATCAACCAATTTACTACCAGGCTAACTTCCAGTGCTGTCCACACGGCTCTTCGTGGGATTTCAGCTTTGATGGCCTCTCTTCGGACGTAGGTCTCGATGGCTACCTGGAGCAGGATTGAAAATTCCCTCGTCGCAGTGTCTTCCCCGTTGTAGAGCTCTGTTTGCGCATCGTCGGCCTCTGGGTTTATCTCACCAACGGGTAGGCCCATCATGTCCGTGCGCCATCCGCTCCTTCCTTTCCCGAGTACGTCTAGGCAACGGCGCCAAATGTTTTCCCCGTAGGGTGTTAGGTTAAGACATTGCATAAATGACAGAAGTACACAGAATATATGGAACTCACAAGTGTTCTATTGATTCATGGTAAGCCAGTACATACAATGATAGCAATATGTTCGACTACAATAATCTGCCCAAAGACTGGGAACAGATACAATATAAAGGAGTCTGGTCAGTTACCTGGTACCAATTGCCGACAACCGATGGGTTAATTGCCGACGCTAACACAATTTACCTTAATGCTTAATTACCCAACAACATTGAGGGCCCTAAATCAAAGAAATAAATTGTTTAATGGCCATATTGACCAAAGTATGTCAATGAGACTTGAAAGTATAAGAAGTTATAGTGGTGATGCCAAAGCATTTAAAAGAACCAAAATGATTTTAAACATAAATACACTTGAAAACATATTACTAGAGGGGCAAATTCAAAATGAATAATTCCTGAGAAAGTTATAAAAGATAAAGCTATATGGTCAGAAACAAATATATATAACAATGTGAGAAGAAGGCTACTCAAAGAAAAACACAGCCAATGGAGATTGAAGCTAGAACAAGTCTGCATTAATTTTTGGAGCAAAAGAAGAACCAACATCATTGCTGTTCACCACTACAATTGGGCTATTATAGAATTTGATAGTGTCCATAGGAGGAAGACTCTAGCTAAATATTTGGCTGGATAACCCTAGGAGGAAGTAGGGTACTTCCCCTAGAAACCTTTCCAAACTTCCACTACTGACAAATGGTGCTTTGCAAATGTCAAGATAGATCTACTTACATTTGGGTGTTTTAAGTTTTGTTGATCTCTTATATGTCTGCTTTGGCCAGCATTCCCCAGCACGTTGAGAAATTACAAGGGAGAAATATCAATGAAGTTGACTCTTTTTTAACATTTTTACAACTTTTCATTTTTGTTTAAAGTAAACTGCAAAATACTGATCCAAGTGGATTATTGAAATGCAATCCCAGTAGTAATGCTCACTCATGTTTCTTGGTTTTCTGTTCAACTTCGAACTACAATTTGTCCCCTGCCCCCCCGAGTACTATCTAGGCTGACAAAACTTTATTAATCGAAGGAAAACTGATTAAGAGGTTTTTGATGGGTGCTGATAGACCATTTGCCCATATTTCATATTTTTACAGATTCCTCAATAAAAACAAAAAACTAAGGGAAGTGAAAGAGCAGGACTTTTCTCATTCCTTATTCTCCTAAAAGACAGAAATGACAAAAATGAGCTGGATGACCTTTTTAACTTCCATCCTTGTAAAAAATAAATAAAAATTGTTCTCAATAAAAACAAAAAACTAAGGGAAGGGAAAGACCAGAACTTTTTTCATTCCTTATTCTTCTAAAAGATAGAATTGACAAAAATGAGTTGGATGACCTTTCAACTTCCATCCTCGTCAAAAATAAATAAAAATTGTTTCATTTACAAATTATTTATTCGAAAAACAAACCAGTTATACTTTGGGTCAATATTCCTAACTTTTTCCCATGTACTCCAAAGTATATATTCATTTGTTGTGTCTTGTTCACTTTAGCTTTATTACACAAAATGCTTTGAATTTCTTGAACTTGACTCGATCCAAAGGATTTGTGAACTGTACTTGTTTATTTATGGGCAATAAATAGAATCTGCTATCTTTTGTATTGTCAGCATATATTTTGGTAAAATCCATTCCCTTTTGTAATACAAACATATAAGTAGTTGTTGTTGTAGTCAGAACTGCATTGCTTTTTGGGTTTTCATCCTTGAGAAAACCATTGGGTTATTTGTCCCTTAGGTGAGAAATCTGACCACTGATACAAATCTCCGGAGAGAAAATAAACAATATAGAGACTGACCTCCTTCTCCTTAACCCTCTTTTATAGCCTTCAATGCAACTTTCCGAAATATAAATTATGAAATCAATTGTTTTTTAATAGTAAATTATTTTGCTCATAAAGTGACATAATATTTATTTTTTTATTGTGCCATTGTGATGTCCCTATCAATTTCAAACAAACAAGCTGTTGTGCCTTGCACACACTCCCCATCCTCGACAAGATCCCCTTTTGTTGCCTACCTCTTTGAGGTTCTGCGTAGGAAATTTTGCCTAGTTGGCAGAGTAGGATGTGAGAACACAAAAAGATGATTCAATTTGGAATTTCAAAATGATCAAAAGTCTCAAGTCCTGGAAATGGCGAAGCACGAAGTAAGTCTCGGGAAGGGTGAGTCTAAGGAGTCGATATGTCATTGGAAGAGGAGTATGTAAACTCGCTTTTTGCCTCAAAAGGCCAAGTCTCCCCCCCTTCCCCCCCACTAGTTGAATTGACTAACTTAAAGTGAAATTGAATAAAAAAGAAAATTCGACACTTTTGAAAATTTTGCTACAAATCAGGCAAACTTGACATCTCTATGAGTTTTGCAAGTCAAAAAAGAGTTTGGTTATGTCACATTTTTCCCTTAGATACCTGAATTCACTTACCCAAGGGGGGCGTAAATAAAGTCGGCTTTTAGAGTTTTTTGCAAGCCAAAGGAGTTGCGTAGAGGAAGAAATCGCACAATTCATTTGGGAGTCCCGAATTTCTTCTTGCAAGGGGCGAAAATATTAGCTGAAGTCAAAATCGCATATTTTCACTTAAAAAGCTGATCTTGCAAATTAAAAAAGAAGCTAAAGTAAAAATCACATACTTCTTCTTGAAAGACCGAATTCATCTTCAAAGGCTGAGTCGCTTAAGCCAAAACCGTGCATTTCAATCAAAGGCTCGAGTTTCACTAAGTAAAAAGCATAAAGAATAAAACTCGGCATTTTTCTAATTTTTGCAAGAAGGCAAAAGTTCACAACTCTTCAAAATTGGCCGAATCACATAAGTTTGCATTTCCAACCAAAAGGTCCGAGTTCCTTTTTGCAAATGGGCATTCAATTTAAGTTTGGTGTTTTATAATGAAATAAAAGCTTCACATTTCTTCTTCAAAGGACGAGTCTAAACAAAAGTCGCGCATATTCTCCCAAAAACCCGAATTTCTTCTTGCGAGGCAAAGAGTGGTAAAGAGAAGAAATTCGGCGATTTCAGGAACTTTGGTAGTTAAGATTGCTCATTTTTATTCCAAATTTGTCGAGTTTCTTCTAAGTATAGGGCGTGGGATATAAAATGCAAGAAGCTTGACATATTTGTAAGTTTTAAAAGAATACACCGCCTTAGGGCAAAAATCGCACCGTCTTTTCCAAAATCCCGAGTTTCTCATGGATAAAGGGCAAACAAAGAGGGCCGACATTTCAATTTGTCTTGTGGGCATTTAAAATCACTTTAAGATGCCAAGTTTGTTTCTAGGTTTGCATTTGCCCTTGGAAAGCCGAGTTCCCCAGGTTTGGGCGCCATAGGAGAGTTGAGTTTTTTGCATCCAGGGTGGCATTTCAGCTTGTAAAGCGGAGTATTTTCCAAGTCTTTCGCCCATGGAAGCGTAGTAGGGAGGAGAAGCACAGACCAAAGCATTCACAAGTCGCCCATAAAGGTCTAAAATCTCCCCCATTTCACTGAAGCAAAAGAGCACAAGGGGCGTTTTCTTTTGATTTCTTTCCAAACGCCAAGTGTCATCTAGCATTTGCAACCAACAAGCTTTTGACAGTGCCAGGTATGCTTAATTCCCCGTAAAGGCTTTAAAATCTTCATAATGATGGATATCCATGTTTTGAATAGGGTTTTGTATGCAAAGTAAATTATGCAAACTTTAAAATTTAACCCGAGTCCATTATTTACCAAATTCGGCTTTCTATCTGGAAATTTTGACTTAGGGAAATCTTGGAGATTCTAAACTAAAACTGAAAACGTCAAAACATCTTTCCAATCGCCCTTCGAAATGCTTGAATCTCCCTTCATTATTTGGCAAAGCAAACAAGATCGAGAATAAAGTGTATTAAAACTGAAAACTTTCCAATTTCGGAAAACAAACCAGCAGTATAGGGAGCATTGCTTAAAAAGCACATCCAAGTCAACAACCAAGGAATTCAAATTCAAAACCCACCTAGTTCGCATTCCCAGCCGCGCCTCAGAGATCAAATTATTCAAAAACAACGAACCATAATAGTGCTTTCAAATTTTGGTTCTCATGATGTTTTGCCATTATAATGCTGTTATCCGAATAATTTCGATGCTAACGCCGTCTTGGGGCATTGCTAACCACATGTAATGTCCCCTACTAGGTTTAGTCTTGTTTTAACCATAATTAATCCATATCAATGTACTTATGACTAAAACGAAATTGATTAGGAGACAAAACTATCTTAAACATCACATTTTTTAAGATACTGAGTCATAACAGAGAAACATAACCTTCTAGTTGATATCAAATTGATAATTCCATCTGATTTATAATCTTATATTTACTTACTCATTCAATTTCTATATATATATATTTATATAGGTATATTTATTATTTGTTATTTATTTTCAATTAACATTAATATATAGATTCAACTAGAGAACATCCCTTATAAAATATTATAATAATTACAACCATTATATTATTACTTATTTTAAATAGTATTGTAATATACATTGTAATTCAGAGAAGTTCTTATAAACTATGATAATAATTATAATATTATTATTATTATAATTATATTATTATTTTTATCTAAATTTATACCATTATTAATTTTGCGTAAGAATGTTATGGGGTTTCATATATTAACATTCATATTAGACACATATTAGGTTATGTTTGCAGCGTTAATATTAACAAAGTCAGATTTATTATTAGTGTTAATTATATTCTTAATACCAAGCAGAATTAACAGTCCCATATATTCATACTTTACTAGTCCGTATAGCTGCTGCATTAATAGTATTATATTTTATTAATAGTATGATATTATGTTAACAGCATCATAATGTCCTTCAGTTGAATTGATGTTAAGCAGTCTTAATTACTTATCGTTATTTATAACCATTGCTTCCTTCATCAATCAAAACGTTACCATCATTATATATCCTATTTCTAACCGTGATAATGTTTTTGTCCTCTAAAGGAGTCAACGAATCCGTGTCATGAATTACCTTAAGGTTTGTTGTTAGCTGGCATACGTTGTAACTCCTATTACTTATACTGCCCGTGTTGTTGGTCAACTATCATATGACTATGTAAGTCGGCTTCAAAAATCATCTGATCAATGTTGCTAAGGTTTTTGTAGCAGTGTTGATTTCACTCTTTGTTTTATTGATGTTTCTTCAAGTATATATTATTCTCCTTATGATAGATTCACACCCTTCATAATGATAGATTCCGTTTTCCTTCTCTCCTCCCCCTCCTCTTTTTTTATCCCTCTCTTATACCATCCAAGAGAGGTATTTGTTCCTTTACAAGACATACCTCTTCTCAAACAAAACTCTTCATTACACCTCTCTTTCGATAATTAGAGATCGCTGTCTTATGGGTTTCGTAATGCATCCCTCCGCATAGTGTTTGGTTGCCATTTCCCTAACATATACGAATAGCATAGATCACCCCCTTTTGGATAGTCTACAATGGTTATAGTCTTTTTGAAACGTATTATCCATTTCTTAATCGTCTCCTCATATAATTGGTTCGCTACCTATTACTAATTACTATGCCAAGAGTATTTTAAGAACAACAGTAGAATTATGAAATGTAAACAATAATATTATTAATAATATAATATTATAACATTGTTTTAATAATAATATTTTTATTAATATGTAATGCTTATAATGATAATATTGTTTTGCTCTATTTGAATATTTTCAGAATATTATTATTAATGAATACTAATTAAATAATAATATCTAATAAATAAACAACTATTTAATAATTTCAATTAATCTTTCATTAATAAATATTAAATTAATAATAATTATTTAATTCAGGTTTTATATTCGCTCTTCTTTAGTGTGGTTTAAGGAGAGCATAAATAATTTATATTGTATATCGGTTCTATTAATGGCATTGTATTAATACGATATTATTCCAGATAATACTTATAATGTATTTTGACAATTCATGTTTATATTTTATATTTATTAAATAACACGTTATATGGTAAGTGTAATATATTCAATATATCTATTTTATCTTTTAATAGTATTTTATGGTAAAACTTCTTTAATAGTTAATATAATATTAATAATTGAAATATGAACGTTACATTAAAATAAAACAATAATAATAAATAATAATCATAACAAATAATAAACATTAATAATCATATATTAGAGGAAAATCATGAATTGTCATAAATGAGACGATTTTCCAATATTATTAAATGTTAATTAATAAATGTTTTAATTATCATATTTATTTAATCCAATGTCCAAAGAGGGGTTATGACACCACATTTTTACCTTAAGCCTGCCTCATAATTCGCATCCTGATGTGCAGGATAGATGCCGCCCAAGGTTGCAGAATCCTCTAAGGCACTTGACGCACTAGAAACTTCCTAGGCACCCAAAGTTGACAACCCCCGCAAGTTGGAAAAATGAAGTAGTGGTATCAAGGGGTGATACGAGAATCCAAAGTTCAAAGTAAATGGGAGAATATGGGCGACACCGACTTCGGGCATGTTGATCTTCAAAATTTCAGAGACAGGGTGTATGCTCCAAATGCATTCGGGAAAGGCGAGAGAATGGTGGAAAGCAGTATTTGCACAGACGGCAGGTTTCCCACAAGCTATTCAAAATTATGAGCTTGTTGTGGAGACTGCTAAACACTATTAGCCAGATAGCCGGGTGGTGGTCACGAATGGAATGATGATGGCCAACCTGCACCTCGGAGGCCATTGGAGAAGCCTTTAATATCCTACTCCTTGAGGATGCAATTGTAGTGATGATGGAAGAAGCCCAAACAGCTTATGACATCAATCCTAATAAGTGCAGGGGAAAAGTAAATGAAGAATGGTTTAAAGTGAGAAGGCCCCTGAGCACCAAGATTCCCAAGAAGACCTACAAAAGCGACTTGATTGAGGAATATGGGGATATGATAACACTGCTCAGTCGAGTCATGGGACTCGCCCACTCCAACCTATTTGAAGAGTGGATATTTTATTTAACAGAGCAAGTCATCCTGGGAAAAAGATCAAGTTTGACTAGGCCCAAAATATAAGCGATAACATACATACCCAACTGGTCCAGCTTGAGGAAAAGAAATACTTCACGATGTCCTCCTACCTAGTGTACATGTTTGCCAGACACTAGAGACTTCCAGGGTTGCTTCGCATAAGCAAAATTTGAAATGGGCCAAACCAAGTGAAGGTGTATGATTGTTACCCTCAGTTGCACTATTACAATATAAAACAGAGGGAGAAGAACAACATCGCCTATGCGGTGGGCCAATAGGACAACGTGAATGACGCATTCACCATGTGCATGGTCAGGATGATGCAGAAAGGATTGCATCAATGGTTATCCAAACAGGCTACCACACTAATATGGAAGTACGGAGCATGGTACATCCAATTCCCTCGTTTCTCCTACCTAAGGATCTCAGGTTTTGAGGGTTCTCCTTTCAGACTCCCACGCTACCCTACAAACAGGATGATTCTCTTAGAAGTTGCTAGACAAACACAACCGACTAAGCAAATCCTCAGGGACAAGAAGATTGTAGTGTCCCCTTTTTAGCAGTCATGAGGTGTTTTGTTGTTAGCCTGTTCTACCATGGTCCTGAGGGCTAACTAGGACTTTGCAGGGATCGGTGAAGGATTTGACCTAGGCAATTTTAGTTTCAGGCCAAATGGAGGTGTTTTGATGGGGTTTCCAGATACTTACTATTTATAGTAAGTCAACTGAGGCTCAGTGTTTGGTAAATTTTGAAGCATTTTTTGGTTGTTAGCATTTTGGTGCATTTAATTCTTCACAAAGTTGGCTAATTTAACGAGCCATTAATTTATTGGGCACTTAAATTAAAAGCTTGTAAAGTTCAATTTAAATATTTAACTTTAGTGATTATTTCATGTTGAGTCCAATGTTAAAGGGGAAAGATTAAAAGTACCCTTTCTTTGTGAAGGCATAAGGGGACAATAATATTTTACTATATCATTTATTTATCCCACATTTGTGGTGTCTTTGAAAATGTGCCCAAAGGATGTCATAAATATGAGCATTTAAGGCTGAAGCAGTTATCTCGGAAATTGTGTTTCTTCTTGGAGTTTGGATTTCTGGAGAAATCTGGAAAATTTCTTGGCCTTTTGGGGACGTACACCCTCATTGGCAACATTTCCCACGTTTGTGGAAGACCAAATCTGGGAAATTGAAAATCAAATTGGAATTGTAATTTAAGGGCATTGAAATTTCAGTGTGTTTGCAAATGCTTAGAGGGAAGGGTGCAGAATTTAGTGATTGGGGTTTACAGTAGTTCCAGCGCCCAAAGTTTTGCAAATTGTAGTGACTTTAAAGATGGGTCGAAGTTGGAAGTCTGAGAAGGAAAGTGACAGGTGAGGTTACAGCTAGGATGTTGTTCCATTAGTCAGCAGGGACGTTGCAACTAGACGTGTATTCTCTCCAAGTCTCAGGGTTGTCATTGTGCTGGCTGAAAACTCGATACAATTGGGTGTGATATATATAGCAGCAGTCACATTTTCTATCCTTGTTGGCCATGTTCAGTTTTCCACCTATGCGTGGTCACTAGTAATCTTTGTGTTTGTTGGGTGTGTTAAGGTATCGGGTGATTTGGGTCTGCTTGAAAGCGTCCAGCCTGGATGTGAACTGAGAGCCACTCCAGCACTAGTGGCGTGGAACTAGAAGGCTGCAGTTGATAATGCGTATGTGAAGGTCGCTGGGACTGAGCTCATAGACATTAGCCAAACTGGAAAAATTGTGGAAGATTGTAGACATTGCATTTCGTCTCACCAAGGACGTGAAAGGTCGCTGAAGATAATCTCCTCTAGATTGAAAATTGGCGTTTTCATTGGATGTCAACCCTGCATCGTTAAACCAGGTTCCTTCTTGTATTTGGTTTAGTAAGGCAATTGAAATGTGTATATTTGTTGAGTAGTAATGTACTATATCGAACTATCCTTGTTAAATGTTAAAACTGAAGTATTTCACAAATGAATCCTTTGATGTTGCTGGTTAATGGTTCGACTAGAATAGAGTATTCACTATTTAAGTTTTCAAAAATGCAAGTGTGGTTTGTGGAATGCTTATATGTCTCTTCAAAAAACATCAAACACACCAGGTTTCGACAAAACAGCACATTACTACATTAGGAGGGAAAAAAGTACACTGAGTGGATGCACAACAACTGTTTGACAATTTTATTAGTCTGTTTAGAAAGATTATTGCATAAGGGGGCAGCCTATTACAGTGGTATTGGAGCAGAAGATTCTGCCAACCTGAGGGTCTAAAAACTCATGCATCATCAGTATTATTTGAGGAGAAACAGATCCAACACTAACCTCAACAATCAAACTGGAGAAGGGCAAGAAGATCCACTCGTAATTGAAGAAATAGGTGATCCTTTTCCAGCTAGAAATATGGGTGAGAGAAGAGACCCGAGTGAGGAGAGGTTTATACAGTAATTAGACACACTGGTACAAGGGCAGCAGTTCACAGATAAAAGAGTGCAGCAACAGAATCAGCAGTTGGACTTGTTGACATAGATGATAGCACGACAGATGGGTATTAATGTGAATAACTTAGGTGGTGGTAATGCTGGTAACAATCAACAAGGGGGTAATAATAACCAGCAAGGGGGTAATAATGGATAGAATGGAGACAACAATGGTGGGTACAATGGAAATGGAGGACAAGTGGTAGATAATTTTGGTCATGCAGCACAACCTACTAGGACAGACAGTTCTAGACCTCTCCTGCCCACTTTTCCACCTAGAGTTCCAGCATAGCTAGTTGTTGAGCCACAAATTATAGATCTACTGGATTAGTTTAAGAGAGACTAGGAGAGTGGAGGACAGGACTTTTAGGCAGCTATATCTCTACATGACTACATTGATGTGAGGATGAGACATATGCCTCATGCAGGTGACAGGAACCAAAACGACGACTTAAGGAAGAAAGTAGGGAAGTTGTCTTTACCTTATTTTGATGGTTCTGGAAAAACTTCATCATGAGCTTGGGTTCAAAAGGTGGACACTTACCTTCAACTTAATCTTATGCCTGAAGAAGACCTTCAACTTAATCTTATGCCTGAAGAAGAAGCTATTAAATATGCCGCTATACACCTTGATGGAGTTGCACATGAATGGTGGCACCATGGCATGGTGACTATAGGACATGGACAAATTACTTCCTATGTTGAGTTTACAGAACGATTGATTGAGAGGTTTGACACCAAAGACCCCGAGTTGCATTTCAAGGAGCTAGCACAACTTAGATAGTGGGGAGCAGTAGATGCATATATTGCAGATTTCCAGAGGATTGCAGTGCTAGTGACTGATATCTCAGAGAGGAGACTTGTTGTTTTATTCATGGATGGTCTTTCTAATCCATTACGTGGTTGGGTCAAGGGACATGATCCTTTGAGATTACAGGAGGCTATTGAAAAGGCTAGGGACTTGGCAGCATCATTCTATAAAAGTAAATTTCAATCTAAGGACTCTCATTTCAAGAAGGACAAAGATAAGAAAACTCTCCAAAAGGACACATGAGTGGTGATAGCTAAATGTATATAAGACTCATTGCTATATACAGCTTCTAATCCCTTTTGCGAATTGGTGAAGAAAGATAATAGGAGTAGGAGAAGTGATGTGATGCCAGTCAGATGTGAGAACCGAAACCATGGGTTTGTTCCTCTTTCTTGATATTCTTTATTGCTTTCAATACCAAGGTTGCATGCATAATTGATGGCAACATTTAATAAAAAATTAACTCGACTTAGTTTAAGATTTTGAAAGTTTTTTGTTGCATGAAGGTAAGTGCACATCTATTTAGTGTAAGAATGAGAGATTTGATTCAGTATTCTCATAGCTTACTTTGTCAAGTCTCTTGAGTATTTCCAGCTATCCTGGTTTGCTTTCTATACTGGGATCACACAAATTTAGACTCCAAAAACATTTGCATTGTAAAAATCAGAATTTACAGAATTTGAATTGTAATACATGTTTGTTGCTTTAATATGGTGTTGAAATATATTTATTAGGAACATACACTAACTTTCTATTTCATTTATCGCTTATGTAATCTTTTTATGTTCCTCAGTTATTGGACAAATTGTTTGAGATGGATGAATTGGGCATTTGGTGGCAACCTCTAGCATTGCATATTATTGGTGGGATACTATTGCCATGTTCAGCATGGCACATTGGAAAGGTAGTTAATATTTCAAGTCATATTTTTCTTGAGGTTGGAATTGATGCTTTTATCTTCTCCAAAATGCTTTTATGTAAAAGCTACCAGTTCAGTTTAAATCAAGTCTCAATTACAAAACATGCATCTTGGAATATAAAAATCAAGATGAAAAACAAAGGAGAATTGTTTTTTTGATATAGAATACCATTGGTCTTGAAAATTTGAAATGTAGAAATCAAGGTTAAAAACAAAGGTAAAATATAGTTTTCAAGAGTAATTAATTGTTATCCCTGTTTATTTTTTAGGTTGCAGCAGAAATTCGGCATGCAGCAATGGCTGCACTTGGAACCTTTTTGGGACGGGATCTTTGCAGACAGGTTTCAGAAATATAAATGTCATTTTAATTTATTTCTATATATTTTAATAACACTTTTTCTAGCTTTTCAAAAGTTGCTTATAGTCATATTAGCCAACTGATACATTTTTTACCATTTATAGCTTCAAATTAGAAGAGATGGCATTCCAATGAGATAACATACATAGAATCTGGATAAATTAAGCTATGAATCAACTCAACTTATTTAAAATTTATATAAACAATTAGAATTTCATTTGTAATCTTTTCTGGTAATGAAAGATTTTTGGGAAGACTTAGTCTGGAGCATATCTATGAAAATTTCCATATTTGATGGTAATATGATTGTGTATAAGGGACATGATTCTGCTTGAGGTTTCAAAAATCTTTGGCCATGCCAATTTATCATTTAAAAAGGTTGAAGTGGCTACCAAATATGTGCACAGCAATAATGTCCCTACATTGAGAAGAGGTTAATCTACACAAGGATAACTCACATTTTCCACTTTTCCTACCCTTTAAATTGCAGTGATTAATTTCCTAGATTCCATGTGGCATCCTCTTATAATGTGTAGATATACATTAAAATTGAGCATTGGTAAACTAATAGTGAATGGCTCCAAAATAGCAAAATTGTAAACTTTTTGTTCCATAATGAGTATAAACATTAACAGTCTACCTCCCTGCTGTTGTGACATTTTCACACATCACCCCATTACAAATGGGGACCCTCACTTTTCGCTTAGAAGTTTATCAACTGCCTGTTGTTCCTCATTCATCCATCTGAAATGTCCTTTCTGGGTGAGATCTGTTAGAGGAGCTCCTAGTTATGAAAACCCCTTAACAATCTTCCTGTAGTAACTGCAAAACCCGAAGAAGCCTAGTAATTCTGTGAGTGTCCTTGGAGGTGGCCAATCAATGATTGTTTGAATCGTTTCCTAATGTACCTATACTCCTAGAGCACTAATTATATGACCCAAATAGATTATCTGAAAGATCCCTGATGGATCTCTTTTACCAATCTGCTGTAATTTTTATTTATTTAAATTGAATTTTCCTGCTTATTAATATTTTCTTTCAGAAATAGACAGAAGTTGCAGAAGGGTTGAATTCTTTTTGTATTTTGATGATTTTTCAACAAGTAAATAATGAAGTACAAGTACATGAACAAAGTACTGAAAATGAAGTTCATATACAGCCAAAACAAATTCGATTCAAGGCAGATTTCTGAATATAAAATCAAATATTTGACCAGATGAAGATTTCCAATAATTTCAGGAAGATTACAATCAAGAATAATTCCAACCTGGATGCTGAAAGAGTAACATAACTAGGAATGAAGTTGTGGCAAGATTCCAGCCCTCCAAGTGCTGCACGTGGGAAGGAAAGTGGCTGCCAGGTACAGCCGTACGGCTGCCAAGTACACCCAACTGGTTAGAAACCCCAAACCCCACGCTAAACTCTGTCAGAATTGCTGAACCTCCAGAAAGAATGCCGTACAATCTCCAAGATGCTAATAGCTGCAAACAAATCCAAACCATTGTATTGGGGGCTACGTCCCAAACAGGCAAGGCATTGGGGTTGGCGTCCCAGATGCTGAAAAGCTCTTCCAGAGCCAAATCTCAAATCCAAGATGTAAAATGTGTAAAAAATAATCATAGAATGAAGCTCCTATCCCCTTATAACCCCTCTCAATTGCAAATCGAACCCTAATTGTCTCCAAGTGGCGTGGTCTAGTGGAAATGTTATAATTTCTTATTTTAAAGTGGTCATGTTACTAGAAAATGACCTTTTTCCCCATAGACAGAAATCCGCTCACTGAATTGCCCTGAGACCAAAGAGAAAGATTTAAAGAATTTCAAGATCTTTCCAACGAGCTATCACACAATAGGATGCGCATCCATATGAGACCAAAAATCCCCTTATTACTCCAAAATGGCTAACAACTTAGCCTTATTTAATTATTAAACGCTAACTTAGGAAATATTAAAAATATAACCCAAATAGCCACAAAATGCCCAACTGACATTACAAACCCTAAAATCATCCTGTCACCTGTCTGTGACTGAAGTCGGAAATCAAGGATTCACTGGTAGTCTCATCCCTAAAATCTAGGGATGTTCCTAAAATTTAGGAAACAAGCCCAATCTCTTTGAAACTGAAACCATCTAAAAGGTCATGAATAACCTCACGACTGGCAACTGTCACGACCTCCTAAAATTTAGGGATACCCCCTAAAATCTAGGAACTGCTCCAAACTGGCTCCAAACTGCCTGTAAAGCCAAAATCCAATCACTATATGCACTGAATGAGTCCCAATCAACCTCTGCTAGCCTACGAGACTCCAATTATAGGCCAACTCCTCCGTCTCCGATGTCCACTCTAGAAAGGGGACATGACATTATCTATATCATTTCAAATTCATATTCTAAAGCCTTGGCATATGACCCAAATAGAGTATTTCTATCATTTCAAATTCATATTCTAAAGCCTTGGCATATAATGACTGTGCCTCCATGATAACCAGTATCTCATCCAAATGTTTCAAATACTCCTCTAATGTCCTATTGTGGATAAGTATATCGCAAAGAATCCTAGGTTGAACTGTTAAAGATGTGATTCATACTGGACTAGAAAGTAGCAGGAATATTGGTCAACGCAAAGGGCATGACCAGGAACTCATAGAGCCCATAATGACACTGAAAAGTTGTCTTGGGGATATCAAGTGCCCTGACTTTGATTTGGTGATACCCGGATCTAAGATCAATTTTCGAAAAGTAAATTGCACCATGCGACTTGTCTAAAACCTCGTCAATTCTTGGGGATGGGGTATATGTCTTTAGTTGTCTTCTTGTTCAAGGTACGATAGTCAATGCACATCCTCATGGTCCCATCCTTCTTCGCCAAGACAATCAAAGAAACATAGGGGCTTGAGCTAGGTCTAATGTGCCCCATGTCCAACAACTCCTTAATGTCTTTCTTGATCTCTTTCTTTAACATCCTAGGGTGCCTATAAGGAGGGGCAATAACAGGCTTAGAGCCTTCCTCCAATTCAATAGTGTGCTACAATATGATGATTGGCAATCTCATGATACGGAATTTGAAATGCTGTTATGAACTCTCCCTTTGATTTCTTATGTGTACAGGCCATCGGCTATTCTTTAGGTAGCCAAAAAATGGGTGATTCTCTATAGCTTGAGAATTAGATTGGGTAAGAGTGGGCCTCATTCATTGGGATATATTCTTAAACAAAGGATGATTTCATTTATGACTTGCTACTTGATCTGCTTAATGGAAAGGGTACATTATTTTTCTTGGGCTAGTTTTGATTCTATGCCCAATTATTCCACACAGTACTATTCACACATGTTATTATTTAGAACTGAAATGCAAGCAAAGGCAATTCATTTTGAAAATTTTGCTTTCTGTCCACTTAAGTCTAGATATTTCCTTGTGATCTGCCAAATAAATTGCAAAGATAAGTCAATGACTTAGTCGTTGCTTTAATAGAAAATTCCATATGGTAATGTTAGCATCATTTTACATATACAGATCAAGTGGTAACTTGAAGCGGGACACAATAAGAGATATAGTTATCAGCAAAACATACCTAAACATTGATTAACCTCATTGGAAGTTTTAGGTTCTTGAAATCCGCTAACATTACTATAGTGCAAAATAGTTTGAAGCTGATTTTGTGCACCAACTGGAATATTGATTATAGCCACATTGCTTGTAGGGTAACTTGAGTGACCACCATCGAACAAGAGTGTTGGTTTACATTTTTACGGATATCTTTTTATATTGTATTTTATTACAAATTTTTCCCTGCATGCAATATTTTCAATTCATGCTTCCCATCTTAAACACAATGCACCTTTCCTAGTCTAGGGTATAGTTTAATTTCTATCAATGGCAGTTTGTAGTTCCTCATGGAAGACATTTAGCTATGGATAGATAAAAAAATTACAGATTACTTTTTTCAAATGCAGTAATTCTTTCTTGCAGGAAAATTTAGGAACTTTATTGCACTCCCAACAACTGCTTTCCATTGTGACATTTTGCTTAGAAGAAGATTATTACACCGACACACGTCGTGTCAGTTGCAATGTTATTGAGCACATTCTTCGAATTGTGGGCTTTGAGTTCAATGGTATGTGAACTTTAAGCCAAATGAATAGCAAGAATTTAATCTCCTGAATATTTCCAATAAATAGAGAAAATGCTTTTTTCGTTTTTGTTTTTATCTTCATAGATTCCAGGTTTCTTTTAATATTAGAGGAAATTAATAGTTGAATGAAAAACTAATTTTCTTCATTTAACCTTTGGAAAACATGATTACAATCTTTTTAAAATATCAAATATTTGTAAGATTTGCATGATGTAGGACAAAGCAATAATACATGTTTTTGTCTTCAAACTTTGCCTCTAGGAGTCGTTCAGTGAATCAAAATATCAGTGCATGAAAATAGTTAAATCTTTCAAAAGAACATAAAATCTATAAAATATTGATATCTCAATCATATAAGTTGTCAATTGTCATCTAGAATCATTAGTCATTTAGATAGAGAAGATAATATTGATGTGAATATGTAATCAGCTCAATATTGCACAATGAAATAAACTATGTAAAAACGTTTGTTCTAGGTATTAGGATGGGAATGACGCATCAATCTATTCTAGGAAAACTAAAAAGGAAACAAAGCCTAAACCTATTTAGGGAAGGAAAATAAAACCAAAAATGGCATGAAAATACTAGATTGTTTTTGAAGAATAAATTAAAAGGATTGCTTTATGAATAGAAGTACGTGGATAGGGTTTCTTTTAAGAAGCTTTCTTTCTTGTAAGGATGGAAAGATTTATTCTAACAAAAAAATTGTAGCTTTACAAAAATTATGTTGCATGGTTGAACCAATAGTTATGCCATTTTTTCTTTGAGGATTGGGATGACAATTATTTTTCTTAGATTTGGGAACAATGGTGGGATTATATAATATATAATATATAAATACAAATATTTGAATTTTAAATAACATAAATAGAAAATAACTTAAACAAATTAAAAGATGGTATGATTTTAAAAAGTAAACAGAAAGTGTTGAATTTGTAAGGACAATCTATTGATTAAATCATAGTTGAAAAACTCAGACTCATACTCAGCTGGGCCAAAAATTTTATTATCTTGGGACTCACCAAAAAACTCAGCAAATTTATCAAACATTTGAAAGTATATAATTTCTTAAAAATCACAAATATATACAAAATTATTAGAACATATACTAATTTCCATCACATATGCACCAAATTTTTTTAAAATGTAACATAATAAATATCCTTATCTTTCTTATGAATGATCAATTCTGATTTTATGTAATTTTAATCAAAAACATTAAAAATAAATTAAAATGCTGAAGTATTTCTAATAAACTACAATTGAGTTCTCTTGTGTGGTTTCATTTTGCATCTTGTGTGAAGCACCATTTTAGGTTGAAAGATCATGTAGAGATCTGCAGTAAGAGGAGATATGAAACATAACATAACAACATTGACACATAGTGCCCATCATTCCATAAGCATGGTCGAAATCTAACATGGTGATGTGAAATTGCATTGTCGCACCCTGTAGAAGGAAAGCTAAACTAGGGTTTTCACTTTTTAGTATTTGTTCAACCATAGTTGAAAATCTCGGACTCACCTCGGACTCAGCAAACCAAAAATTTGTACTCGGACTCGGACTCGTGAAAGACTCGTGAAAGACTCGGCAAGGACTTGACAAAAAGAAAAACCGTAGTTTTACAAAAAAACATAAAGAAATTAATGCATTTAGAGAGCATAAGAGCCATAATTGAAACATTACACATGTCACATACTCATAGTTTCAAACTTTCAACTCTAAAATGTATAATACCAAGATTTCTTCAATGCTAATAATGCTGTTATATGGAGCCTAATCAGACTCGGAGGTTAAATTTTCCCTACTTCCATCGGTGCAGTTTCCCCCTATATTTTTCAACAGGGGTTTGGGGGCAGCGCCCCCAAGTTGGGGTCAAGGGGCATTGCCTTTTGCGGGGTCAAGGGGCAACACCCCTTACGCGCTCCCTGTTGCGATACAGAGCGGGGTCGAGGGGCAGCGCCCCGTGAGGCCAAAAATACTTTTATTATTTTATAAAAGCATCGGGTGTTATTTTTCTTTTATTTTTCACTCCCTCAGTTATGCGAAATGAAGGCAAATTTTTTTTTAAAAAACTCAATTTTAAAGCTTGCATGACTTTTTTTTTGGGTCGCGCAAGTCCATGCAAAAGACTCGCGAGTCTTTCAGATGGACTCGCCAGGACTCGCCTTGCGAGTCCTTGGCGAGTCGACTCGTGGCTTCCATGGACTCGCGAGTCCGTGGCGAGTCCACGAGTTTTAAAACTGTGTTCAACTATAACTTAAAAAATAAAAACCTTAATTTTTTTATGGCAGTCATAGGAAGATGCCAAATTGATGAAATAGGTTGCTGCTATTTTTCCTCTTTTTTCCGACCTCTTTATTGTCCTCAAGCAATCTCAACTCTGGATGCTGCAAAACATGCTCACCCTCCCAAGTAGCATCCTCTACCAACAAGTTCTTCCATTTCACCAAATACTCCCTGATGACCCGTCTCCGTAAAGTACACTCTCTAGTATCAAGAATGGCCTCAGGAACCAAAATAAGTTTCCCCTCATCATCCAAAGGAGGTAACTCTGCTGAAGGTACCACATTATGACCCAACGCCATTTTAAGGCGTGATATATGAAACACATTATGTACCTTATTGTCTGCCGGCAACTCAAGCTCATAAGCCACCTCACCAACCTTCCTGATAAATTTGAAAGGCCCATAAGAGCATGGCTTCAATTTTTCTGCACCACTCTTTTGAGAGTGGGTTGTTGGTAAGGTTGCAGCATAAGGTAAACCATGTCACCAACCTCAAAAGATCTCTCGACTCTGTGCCGGTCTGCATACTGCTTTTGCTGATTCTGAGCTTTTTGCATGTTCTCCTTCAAGGACCCCATTATATCTTGACTCTCCTGTAAGAGATCCTTAGCCTTAGGTACCCGGCTATTACCAAACAACAAATCCAAAAAGCTCGTAGCCATAGAGAGCCATAAAAGGTGACATCTGGATAGACATATGATAAGTGGTGTTATAACAGTTTTCACCTAAATGCAACCACTTCACTCATGCCTTCTGCTGCCTTGCAATATAATTACGGAGGTATCCTTCCACCCACTTGTTCACAATCTCGGACTGCCTATCTGTCTGCGGGTGATAGCTAGTGCTTAGTGTAAGCTCTGTCCCACACAACCTGAAGAGCTCCTGCCAAAAATTACTCATGAACCTGCTGTCCCTGTCACTAAAAATACTCTTTGGCAACTCGTGCAACCTGAATACCTCTCTAAAAAACAACTTTGTTGTCTGAACCGCTCTATAGGTGGATGAAATAGCAAAGAAATGTGCAAACTTAGTCAACCGATCCACCACAACATATATGCAATCCCTGCTTTGGGCCTTAGGTAGGCCCATAATAAAATCCATCAACACATTGTCCCACTTCCTCTCAGGAATGGGTAGGGGATGCAATAATCCATCTGGGAAAGAGTGCTCATGCTTATTCTGTTGACACACAAGGCACTCCTTCACATACTGTAACACCTCTTTCTTGAGCCCTTTCCATGTGAAGTGCTCTCTCACCTGCCTGTAAGTTTTGAAAAAAACTGGATGTCCTGAGGTGGGTGAGTCATGGAAAGCTCTCAAGATCATCTGCTTCATAGCAGATCCAGGCACTAAGAAGATCCTCTCCTTGTAAATGATCAAGTCATTTACCACTATGTACCTATCATTCTGAATAGTGCCATCAATAATCCCAATAGCCAACTTGTCCTTTGCATACTCTGTAGAAATCAACTCCCTCCAATCATCCTCCAACACTCCCAAAGCACACAAGTGAGGTCTCCTGGATAAAGTATCAACAACTATTTTTTCTTGCCTTTTACAAAAACTATATCAAAATCATAAGCCTGCAGTTTGCTGACCCACTTTTGCTACCTATCATTCAGATCCTTCTGCCCAAGGAAATGTCTCAAACTATTATGATCGATCTTGACTGTAAACTTATTGCCAACCATGTACAGTCTGAATTTAGCCAAGCCTTGCATTATCACCAACATCTCCTTGTCATATATATTGTAACTCTTTTCAACACCCCTTAACTTTTTGCTCTCAAATGCAATAGGGTGTCTATCTTGCATCAATACCGCACCAAGACCTTCAGCCGAAGCATCACAATGCAACTCGAAAGGTATACTAAAATCAAGAATGGCCAAAACTGGGCATGTGCTCATCAACTCCTTAAATCTGTCAAAACACTGCTAAGCTCTGTTTGACCACTCAAATGCATCTTTTCGAGTCAAATCTATAAGGGGAGCAGTAGTCTGAGAAAAACCCCTCACAAAGCGGTGGGAAAAACCACACAAACTAAGGAATCCCTTCAACTGAGAAATATTCTTCGGTGGCGGCTAATCCATAATAGCCTTGATCTTCTTGGGATCCACACAAACACCCTCAGCACTAATTATGTGCCCCAAATACAACAACTCTGTCATCCCAAAAGCACATTTAGACATCTTTGCGTACAAGGATTCACGCTCTAGTATGCTCAACACAATATCTATGTGTTTCAAATCCTCCTCCCAAGTTTTACTATATATTAGTATGTCATAAAAAAATATCAGCACAAATCTCCTCAGCTGATCTCTAAATGTCATGTTCATATAGGATTGGTGTAATGTCCCCACATTGAAATAAAATTTAATAATAAATGATAATAAAATTTAAAAATTTAAAATTTAAATTAAATATAAAATAATATAATTAAATATGATTAATTAAAAATTAATTAAGTTAATGAAAAGTCAAGACATGAAAGGAAAAGTTGTGACTCCCTCAACAATGAGATATAAAAGGGAGAAGAGAACCTCATTTGAGAGGGGGAATAATTTGGAAATGAGAAGTACAGATCTGATTATGAGAGGTTGTGTCCCTTTCAAAGGGCAGAAATAATGAAGAGTTGCACTCTTTCAAAGGGTGCTAATGGTGAAAGGGCATGTCTCTTGCTAAAGGGCATACATGATGAAGAGGTGTGATCTCTCCCTCACATTGAGAGATATAAAGGAAAGGAATCAAAAGCATCTAGTAAGATCACCATGGATCAAATCAGATCAGAACTGTTATTAAGTTATAGGCGGTAACATCCTTGTTCTTGGTGGTATGCATGGGGATGCGTTTAATAAGTATGCTTAATATACAAAGTCCAATAATGTTCTTATGGAGAATTAATAGTAATACTAATATGGACTGCAATATGTATGACAGTCATACTTAATTTCATATATATATTCATAATACATATGAAATATATATACTTATATTCTAAATCATGTTATTACTTTCCATATTTAAGAAGATGGGATTGAGATGTTCCAAAGAGGGGCAGTCTAAATCCAAGCAATAGGTTAAGTCCCAAGATAGGGTGGGGATCAGCAACCCATAAGCCTTGAGGGTATAGACCCAAGATAAGTAAGGGCTTGGATCTATAAACTTTGAGGGAACCTATTGTAGTTGGTCTCTAAGCGCTTTGGTAACATATGTAAACCCTTCTCCCTTGAAACTGAAGTAGTAGCAGTGTTTGATATCTATATTAAGAACTATGAATAATGAAATTAATCAGCTAATGAGGAAAATAGACAAGCACTTGTTAATAACTTGTTGAAGAAAATCTATCCAATTTAGTATATTTAAATAGATCAGGGAGGGGACATTACAAATGGTATCAGAGCCTTGATCCTGCCATCCTGCAAGGTAAACATGAATCAATAAAACATTCTAGTTGATAAGAAAGAATCTAACGACACATATATTTGTGTGTACGCTCCGTGTTTGTATATATCCATGTGTATGCTTCGTGTTTGGTTCATGCCTGATATGTTTCCAACATTTTCATTCCATGTGTGTTTCCAATACCATTTCATATCAGGAGTCATTTTGAACACTCCATGATCATTGCTTGAGGACAAGCAGTCTTGGGTGGGGCGGACTGTAATATCCCCACTTTGAAATAAAATTTAATAATAAATGATAATAATAAAATTAAATTAAAATATAAAATAATATAATTAAATATGATTAATTAAAAATTAATTAAGTTAATGAAAAGTCAAAAGACATGAAAGGAAAAGTTGTGACTCCTTCAACAATGAGATATAAAAGGGAGAAGAGAACCTCATTTAAGAGGGGGAATAATTTGGAAATGAGAAGTGCAGATCTGATTATGAGAGGTTGTGTCCCTTTCAATGGGAAGAAATAATGAAGAGTTGCACTCTTTCAAAGGGCGCTAATGGTGAAAGGGTGTCTCTTGCTAAAGGGTATACATGATGAAGAAGTGTGACCTCTCCCTCACATTGAGAGATATAAAGGAAAGGACTCAAAAGCATCTAGTAAGATCACCATGGATCAGATCAGATCAGAACTGTTATTAAGTTACAGGCAGTAACATCCTTGTTCTTGGTGGTATGCATGGGGATGTGTTTAATAAGTATGCTTAATATATGAAGCCCAATAATGTTCTTATGCAGAATTAATAGTAATACTAATATGGACTGCAATACGTATGACAGTCATACTTAATTTCATATATATATTCATAATACATAAGAAATATATATACTTATAGTCTAAATCATGTTATTACTTTCCATATTTAAGAAGATGGGATTGAGATGTTCCAAAGAGGGGCAGTCTAAATCCAAGCAATAGGTTAAGTCCCAAGATAGGGTGGGGATCAGCGACCCATAAGCCTTGAGGGTATAGACCCAAGATAGGTAAGGGCTTGGATCTGTAAACTTTGAGGGAACCTATTGTAGTTGGTCTCTAAGTGCTTTGGTAACATATGTAAACCCTTCTCCCTTAAAACTGAAGTAGTAGCAGTGTTTGATATCTATATTAAGAACTATGAATAATGAAATTAATCAGCTAATGAGTAATATAGACAAGCACTTGTTAATAACTTATTGAAGAAAATCTATCAATTTTAGTATATTTAAATAGATCAGGTAGGGGACATTACAACTAGACGGTAGCTGGTGCATTAGTCAAGCCAAAAGGCATGACTAAGAACTCGAAGTGTCCATAATGACACCTGAAAGCTATCTTCTCCACATCTTCCTCTGTGACCCGAATTTGATGGTAGCTAGATCTCAAGTCTATCTTGGAGAAATAACGAACGCCATGTAACTCATCAATGAGTTCATCAATAGGGGATATCGGATATCTTTTCTTAATCGTTTTCTTGTTCAACTCCCTATAATCAATGCACATCCTAAAAGTCGCGTCCTTTTTAACCAACACAACTGAAGAAGCAGACGGACTCTTACTAGGCCTGATGTGCCCCATCTCAAGAAGCTCTCTGATAGCCTTCTCGATCTCATCCTTATACCTTTTCAGATGCTTGTAGGGTGTAGTAATAACAGGTTTAGCCCCCTCTAATTCTATAACATGCTCAATGCCCCTGTTGGGAGGTCTACCTGGAGGTATATCACCAAACACTTTGGAGTGTTTGGTCAACAATGATTGAACCTATGAAGGATACTCCTACTTTTTCTGTCCTATCACCTCTGGCATCACTAAAATCTCAGCAACCCACTGCACTTGGTCATGATGGATCAACCTTTCCATCCGCCTAAGTGATACCACCCTAAGTCCACCATCTGATAAACCACGTAGTACCACTTTCTTGCCCTGATGCTCAAATCTTATTTCCACCTTCTCCAAATTAAATGTAAACTCTACAAGAAATCATCAACCAAGTCATGCCTAGTATGACATCATAATCTCCCATGTCAACTACATAGAAATCATCAACCAATTCATAATCACCAATCCTCGTATGCAAATTAGTAATTTTTTGTGTACATAGGATTTTGTGTCCACTAGCCACCATAACTGATAACTCTAAATCCCTCATGCTCTTTTGTCTGTAATCCCCATTTTGCCACTACCTGAACATCAATGAAATTATGAGTAGCGCCAATGTCAATCAATGATATCACTTGCTGCCCTTGTATCACACCACGTACCTTAAAGGTAATTGATTTCTAGGTACCTGTCAATCATGCTAACACCTTGTCATCACTACTATCCCCTCCAGCTGCTGATTTACCATCGTTGTCCCCAAAAGTAGATGAATTTTCTGAACTCTCAGAGGTTGTCTCCTCAGCTGAAAAGTTCTCAATCTGCTTGGCCTTAGCCTTAAGAGGACATTTATGAGATGGGTCCCATGGCTCCCTACGGGCCTACAGTGAAAACACAGTTTCTTCCTCCTAAGTTCATTTAGCTGGTCATTATCCAATTTCTTAGTACCCTCACGTGGCTGATGTGAATCCTTTTGAAATGTTTTCTTATCTTTGTCCTTCTTGAAATGAGAGTCCTTAGACTGGAATTTACTCTTGTAGGATGATGGTGCCAAGTCTTCAGCCTTTTTAATGGCCTCTTGTAATGTCGAAGGATCATGTCCCTTGACCCAACCACGTAATGGATCTAAAAGACCATCCATGAATAAAACAACAAGCCTCCTCTCTGAGATATCAATCACTAACACTGTAATCCTCTGGAATTCTACAATATATGCATCTACTGACCCCCACTGTCTAAGTTGTGCTAGCTCCTTGAAATGCAACTCAGATGCTTGGTGTCAAACCTCTCAATCAATCGTTTTGTGAACTCAACATAGGAAGTAATCTGTCCATGTCCCATAGTCACCATGCCATGGTGCCACCACTCATGTGCAACTCCATCAAGGTGTATAGCAGCATATTTAATGGCTTCTTCTTCAAGCATAGGATTTAGCTGAAGGTAAGTATCCACTTTTTGGACCCAAGCTCGTGCTGTAGTTTTTCTAGAAGCATCAAAATATGGTAGAGTTAACATCCCTACTTTCTTCCTTAACTCATAGTTTTGATTTATGTCTCCTGCATGAGGCATCTGTCTCATCCTCACGTCAATGTAGTCCCGTAGAGTTATAGCTGCCTAAAAATATTGTCCTCCACTCTCCCAATCTCTTTGAAACTGATCCAATAAATCTACGATCTGTGGCTCAATAGATGTCTGAAGCGGAACTCTAGGTGGAAAAGTGGGTATGAGAGGTCTAGAACTCGCTGTCCTAGTGGGTTCTGCTGCATGACCAAAATTATCTGCCACGTGACCTCCTCCATTTCCGTTGTGCCCACCATTGTTTCCTCCATTCTGTCCATTATTACCCCCTCGTTGATTATTATCACCCCCTTGTTGATTGTTACCAGCATCACCACCACCTAAGTTGTTCACATTAATACCCATCTGACGTGCTGAATATTTGCTAATGCTAATGGGTGCTGAATGTTGTGTTTAAAAATTGAAAAAAATTAAGGGGGCATATTTCAGCCCTTCACCATGAAGTAATCCCTATTGATCTTTCCTTGTTGCACTCACTGTGATCTTGGATTTCCGAAGTAAATTCAATCTTGTTAGAACATTTCCTTCACCATCACTGTGATGTCTTGGTCCTTCTCAAATAGTGAAGTCCTTTTCATGTTACACTTGTTTCGTTCTTCTTCATCATTCTATGAGCTCCCCTCTTTCATGATTCCTTCCTTTAGGTAGACCGTGTATGACACTTATGCGTGCACAAAGTATGCCATGAAGTTGACCTTATGAGCGCATCTAAGGGGCATGCCTGCACACAATGAACGCAGGACACATCAAAGATAGGTGCATGCACAAACAAGGTGAGTACATTAGAGGTAAGTGCTTGCACTAAAAAACCTTGGGCGGCTTTGATGATGCCCTTGTTCTTGATGTTGCATTGTTGAATCATCCACTTGCATATGTTAATGTTGTCCTTGCATAGTGTTTCTCCAAGTTGCATCTTTGAAATTATGATGGTGTCTCTCCTTGATCTTGGTAGTGGAAAGCAAATCTTGTCTTGATTGTATTGATATTCCCCCTCGATGTCGGAAATCCTTGTCATTGCTGAATGTGTGGAACATGCCTTTGTTGCTTCTCCTTCATCCTTACACTCCATATACTTCATTGCTAGCCTCAAACCTGAAAAAAAAAACATAACTTGAATCAAAATACCAGAAATGAAGTCAAAATTCCACAAAATTTATGCTTCGTACACCACTTTCAAATTTGGAGATGAATTTTCTACTAATGAAACTCGCTTGCAATCGGGTCTGATTTAATTTTCTGATCTCCAAAATTTGCTCAGGTCTGCTAGTCTGATCCTCTGCCATTATTTGTAGGTCTGCTCGTTCATACTTCGCCTAGGTCTTGGATTGAATTGGTGTTTGATGAATGAATTTGATCCTTACTTAATAGTATAGTACCCTCTTGTACCCATTAAATTCGCTCTCACCTCCATAAGTCGTCTTGCTTTAGGAATTGTTTATTTTACCTTTTTCAAAATTTGATTTCCCTTTCAACTTAGGCCAACCTAGGGCTTACCTACCTCTGAATGTGTTTTAGGTGGTTAAATGCACAAAGCACAATGCATTCTTTAGGTGTTTTAAGAAGAAATACAGGCCGGCTAGCTTTGTAATTCTATTTGCTTCCCCTTCAAGTTGGTGTGCATTATAATTGAATTCCTTACTCTCTGAAAGGTATAAATGCAAGGTTGCACAATCACTTATGAATTCAATTCACACCTTAAAACATTATTCTGCTCTGCCCTGCAAATCCTAGGTCTGTATTTATATGCTTTAGGTCTGAGTTTTCATGCTTTTAGGTCTTCCTCTTGTGTTTCTAGGTCAAATTTTTATCCTCTTAAGGTCTGATTTGTATGTTTTGACTGTTGGCGCATTCAAAACGTCCCAATGCACAACAGCCTAAGGCAGGTTTGAGGTAGCTGTGTGCACAAACTAAGCGGGATTCATGTGTGTCCTTGCACAACTTTTGTGCTTGAGTGGCTTTGAAGCATTGACTTGCACAAGTAAGTACTAAGGTGCATATGAAGGTTATGTTTGCACAAACATGAGGACGGGTTTGACAAGTAGATGTGCACAAAGAAGGGCACATTTGAGGTGCCTTTGTGCACAAAGTTAAGTGCATTCCTTATGTGTGTATGCACAAAGGTGCATGTGAGCACGTATGAGATGCATGTAGGCACAATATTATATGAGCATATTCAAGGTAAGGTTGTGCACAAGTGAGGAAGGGCTAGTTTTGATGATGTTTTGACACAAACTTTACCTTTGAGCACATAAGGAAGGGTAGTTTGCACAACAAAGGAGAGCGCATATAGAGCAGGCGCTTGCACAAACCAAGGTGGGCAGACATAAGGTGTTGTCTTACATAAAAACTCTTGTGCTAAGATGGAAATTAGAAAGTTGCATGTACTAGCAGGCTTGAGAGGTAAATGTACACAACTTGCCTTAGAGTGCATTTGACATATGCACAAGTGGATGTTGAGCACATTTGGGGGTTACTCCTGCACAAAGGAAGTAGAGCATACATGAAGGGGGAGTTTGCACAAACATGAGTGGCATGGAGACCTTTTCTTGCACAACCTTTTGTGCTAGAGCGCATTATAACCTTGGGCATGCACAATATTTAGGGTGGATTATAAGAGGTTGCCTTGCACAAAGGAAGTAGGGTGCATTTGAGGGGTAGCCTTGCACAACAAAGGTGGTGCATATGCAAGGTGTGATTGCACAAATGGATGAAGCGCATTTGAGGTGCCTTTGTACACAAAGTTAGGGCAAGATTCGAGACCATGCTTGCACTAAATGCTAGGTTGGGTGGTCGTTCATGCGTTACACAAATTTTATCTCCTCATTCATTCCACACCTAGGGCACACCTATGCTAGGCTCCTGCACAAATTTAAGTGTGTATACATGGTGCAAGGGGTTGACTCTAGACAATGCCAAATTTTCACACTTGTTCCCCACCTAGGTCTTGCACAAATTTGGAATTGTAATTCATGACCTTAGGCATTGTGCTTGCAATTTCTGATAGAATTACAAACAAGCTTACCACTACTCGATACCATTCCTCACAACATTTTGCACCTCGACAACTTTTGACAACTTTAACAACATTGGACAATATTGACAACTTTTAGCAATTTAACGTCAATTCTCCATCCTAACACTCATTTATGAATTCTGGGCCTGAAGCAATTAACCACTGACTTGGTCTCATCTAGTTGACAAAATGTTACACCTCCTAAGACATACCCTAAGTTGCTCAATGTACCTAGCCTAGCCGAATAAGACACATCCTTTTGACAAACAAAGGGTAAAGCCTACGAAATTATCGCCAAGCTAAGACAACTAATCTAAAACACCTAAGCTAGGAAGCGACAAAGTGAGGGGTCCCCATTTACAATGGGGCGTTGTGTGAAAACCTCACAACGGGGACTATGCATATGTGCATAGATTATAGTGCTCTAAACAAGAATATCAAAAATTGGTACCCTATTCCAAGGATTGATGAGCTCAATGATGACTACATGGAGCTATCTACTTCTCCAAGATAGATTTGAGATAAGATTATCATCAGATAAGGTTTCATGAGGAGGACATAGACAAGACTTCTTTCAAATGCCACTTTGGTCACTTTGAGTTATTGGTTATGCCTTTTGGCTTAACCAATTCTCCTACAACATTTCAATTTTGCATGAAATAGGTATTCAATAAGCACCTCAGAAAATTAGTCACTTTAGGCGAGAAACTAAAGATTAAAGGAAAAATTTTATTTTTATTTTTAAAAAGTGTTGAAAAATATGAATCAAGATGAGAAAGTTCATTTTTGGCATTTTCATTTAGTAAAAGTCCAGTTTGAAGTGTGCAATTGTTCATTTTCAGCCCTAGGATGACAACCCTATGGCAAGATTGGTTTTCTTAGACAAGCTTTGCTTCCTAATACATGCATGGTACACAAATGGGCTTTCGTTCAACTATATGAACTTGTATTATCATTGATCACACTTGTTGCATATCCAAACATATGTCCTACCACTTGGATTGTGTTGTACTAGTTTTACATAGCTAGATTTGGCTGCTATCATAATAATGTAATGATTATCTCTACATGCAGCAGGTTTACAAGAGGTTTGAATAAAAAATGAAAATCAATTTACGAAAATGAAAAACTTTATGATTCAAACCTTCAAATTTTATCTTTTATTTTATCCTATAAGTCAATTTTAATTTCTATTCCATACTATAGTTAAATTATTTATTGAAATAAATTACAAAATTGAGCTACTTATTTACTAGTAATTAAAAATAATAATGAACTATATTGATTAGTGCAAATTAAATTTTTATTGTGTATTATTTAGTAATTATTAATTTTAAATTTATATAAAAATTGAATTATTGTGCATTATTGATTCAATATTAGTATATAGTGATACAAGTAACAACAAATATTTTTTGTATTTTAATTTATTTATTTTTAGAGAGCATGTTTAATTTGAAATATTTTTATACAGGGAGCATTTTATACATTTATATTATTAATAATGAACAATATTGTAGATTAAGGACATAAGATCTCCACAATCCATAAATACTAATTAGTATTGTTTATGGATTAGATTGTGTAGAAGTTTTTTGTAGTAATGTTTTGGGTCACACTCCATGATCTATCATCAAGATGATAGAGCTATAGGGAATAAAAATAGTAATTCAAAACATTGATGCAAAAACCTATACACAATCTTGTTTGGGAGCAATAGTAATCATTACCGTAGATTAATGCAGAAAAAGAAAATGTTTGAAATTTCAAATGAAAAAAATATCAAACAATGAAGGTTTAACTGCTATTTAAAACTTGTTATAATATTCAAGCAATGAGTTGTGTCATTAGGTTGTGTTATATGTAGTTGGTTTGAAAGTCAAAGCAAGGTGGTCAATCGATCAAGAAGAGTTGGTTCAACCTTGATATGGGAGGGAATATTACAAACTCTACTGGCTAACCTAGTTCAATCTTACAATGGTTACCAAAGAACACATTAATAGAATACTTGGTGGTAGTGTTCTTATTCACAATCCTATAACCTATTCAAATTATTTTGTTTCATTTTTGTTGCTCCCATGGTATTGAACAACCAAAATCGACATTTAATATAAACTAATGGACATCAAACGTCAGTTTTAGCCTTTTAGGGTCTTCAACTTTTAAAATGTAATGAAAAATTTCACTGGTGCTTGGAATCTCAACATAATTGCTCTAGAAATGCCATGGCATGGCCAAAATCATGTGGGTTCAGGAGGTATTGGCAAAATTGTTCCAACATGAAAATATTTGAACCATGGATGATTTTACAAAAGATTCCATAGCCTCATTTGGAAGTTGTTGATGTGGCTAAAGTCGTACTTTGACTCTTTCCAGTCAACACAAAATAGAATGCTAAGTATCCTATCCTCTCTTGAATAAGGAAATCCCTAATGTTTTTATGGATGATCAAAGGGGATAACCTCAAGGTTCCAAATGTCAGGTCTTGACGGCGGGATAGCTTAGCAGTTTGATGTGTTTTGCTGGTAACAGAAGGGGGCTTACGTTTACAACAAACTGACCTGCATCTAACGATGCTTTGATTCTCAAACTAGGGGAATAAAAGAGAAAAAGAGAAGGGTTTAGGAGACTTAAGTACAATGATAGAAATGGCTAGTGTTGCGGGTAGACAGATTTCCATAAACTAACCCTTGCTTCACCAGAGATATACTCACAACTTCACAAGGATAGTGCAAGCTCCGAGGGAATGAAGGATTTTCAGGCTGGAGGTACTCATTTAGGCACCCAATTCTAGCGCAGCCTAAGACAAATACCTATAGTTGAACTAAGCACAATAGTAAGGTTCAAACTAACCATACACGGTGACCTACAATTAGCAGGCCCTTAATGGTATGAACCGAAAATCTCATCAAATACCCTCACACTTTGCCATTAAAATCATTGAACTCTAACTAGTTAATCAAATGAAAAGAAACCATGCAAATAGAGGAGAACAAAGTCACAAACACCATATTTCAATGTTCATATATTTGCTTCAACTACCATTACAACAATTTCTACTCAGCAGTCCTATTCTACCTACATCTATTTCTAATCTGCTAACTGCTAAAATCTATCTATCTAACTCTCCAGAAACTCTAGAATCTAACCCTTTACAAAAGAAAGGCCCTTCCTTTTATAGATTTTACATTTCAGATCAAGGGCCAGGATTGACTGCATCCAAGGGCTACAATCTGCCTTCTAGAAGCCTGGCAGCTTTAACCCATGCCTATTAACTCTCATAACTTCCCAACTGCCACCTTCAACCACTTTCTTAGCTACTGGCCATTGTTTGGCATCAATTTGGTCAATCAAGTAGCTAAGGAATAACTGACCTGTGTACCCACTTGTTTTAAATGCATTAATGGAGACCCACAAGTAGTTGTTTACATTAAAACAATTCAGTTTTTACAAACTGTTTTTTGGAATCCTCTGTTGTGCATTTCTAAATCTGCTTATTTATTGTAGCACTTTGAGTGTTCTTCTATCTTCAATCTTGCTGGTGGACTTCAACTTATGGTCCGGTGGCAGTGCATATCTTCGTGCTTTGCCTTTAGCTCTGCAGTGTGCTCTTCATTGGCAGCGCTCCGTGATCACTGTTTTGATCTTGTGCGCTGCATCTTCACCGCTCGACTCGATCACGATCATCTCTTCAATTTGCACTTTAGGTTGCCACCTTAGCTCCTTCCAATAGCATCAATCTGCAAACAGTTGATTTAGTTTGAATCAATTACCTCGAAAAATTCAAGTAATTTTAACAAATATTAAACATTATCAAGGCAACGTTGGGCTTCACTTCGGCGAATAAGAGGGGAAAATAAAAGATATTTACTTTCAAAATCATTTAAATCTCCTTTACTTCATTTCTTTTTTGACTTAAGATTGCACCACTTTAAAGGGAACACTTAGGCATTTTGAAGGCGAAGTGCCAAAAAGTTCCCCTTGTTTTAAATTTTAGTTTGCCAACTTAAGGAAAAAGTTAGGCATTTTTCGGCATATGTGCAAATACAAACACTTAATACTTTGATGCCTGATTTCTATTGAATTCCTCTCTTTGTCTTCAATTCACCTAATTTGACATTGAGCCACTTTTAAGGGGATTTTTAGGCGATTGAGGAGGAAAGCGCAACAAAAAATGCGATTGTGAGGTTTTATAAAAACAATTCCCCATGCCTAAGCTTTTTAAATCCATTTATGCTCTTTAGTTCGAATTTTGCGTTGACTTTACCAGTATTTCATTCGGTGATTGAAAGGTAATGGAGACTTTATTTTAATGCCCAAGACTATTTCGCTTCGGCCTTTAAATGCCCTTTGTGACCCAACTTTCGACATTTTGGGGGAAGTTTTCGGGCTATGAAGACAAAATGGGGAGGCAAATGCGAACTCAGAGTGCATTTTCAACAAAAACATGCAAACTTTATTGAATTAACTCCCCTTCGTCTTCATCATTTGGCCTTTCATTAGGTCTTTCATCAGCCAAAACATCATTCAAAGCCAAGTTTCATTTTCATCGATTTAAAAAAAAAACTTAAATCGCCGAAGTTTTCGTCGGAACTTTCAGGGGCATTTATGGGCAAATGTAGAGTTGTGACAACTTCATTTTTGTGTCCATTGTCTATATCACTTGGTTTGCGATTTGCGAGACTTCAGCATATTTTCGGTTTGGTGAGGCACAAGGTTGAAGAGCACTTTCGTTTTTCCTTGAACGCCCGAGCTCTTATTTTTTGATTTCAACAAGGCGTTGCTTTGACATTGCCTTAGAGCTTTGTCGAGATTACTTTAGTGATGCCAAAGGGCTCGAGAAACATATTCCGCCCTCTAAAACGTGAGATTCTGGCCGTGATTATTCTCGACACTTTGGGAGGGCGATGACAAAAATGACATTTCTCGGTGTCTTGGTCATTTAACACTTTTGGTGCTTACACGGGGTTTCGAACTTCATCATTTTGCTTCGAATTGTATGGGATCTCATCGGCATTTTATCAGGGTATGAAGGGTAGAGTCGGATTTGGGCAACCAAAGGCTCGAGAAACATCTCGCAAGGTTCTCTCCTCTAACAGGCATACCAGACTAACGGAGGGGGTCCCTTGTCAAAGACGGGGTGTGTAGAGCTACGCACAACAGAAGGATCATCTTCTCTAAGTTAGATGCATGGCATCCTTCCATTATGTTTACAGGTATTTGGGTTGGGCACATCCCCACCCCTCTATTTTGTCTTGATGGTAGGTGCCTCTCATCTGAGTAGGGTCCCTTTTGGAAAGGTCACTCTTTGTAGGGTCAAGGGCATGCATCCTGACATTCTTTATTTAGGGTGGGAATGTGGCATATATTAATTCTAGATTTTCTAGGGGAACAACAAGTCGATATGGCATATTCTAGTTCCAATGAGCACCCTACTATTATTAATTCAGCTCTAGTTGAACGAGACTCAAAAAACCAGGCAGAAAAGAAATTGTTTTCATTTATTCCTTCCAAGAAGGGAAGATCCTAACTATGGATTTCCCACATCCTATTCAAAAAGCATGAAAAGACCTGAATGATATGATCCCTCCACCTTGGAATAAAAGGTGATCTCACAGTTCTTGGATTGTTAAGATGTGTTGTTAGACGCTTTTTTAACATATTTGATGTTTACTACCCATAATTGGTATATCATTCTGCCAATTCAGCAACTTAGTTTCCAACCAAGAAAAGGCCTCCTTGGGGTGCAACCTATGTTTTAGCCGCTTTTTCAACATAATTTTTATCACGTTATAGGTTTTTATGCCTCTTATTTCCTACCAATGCATGATTTTGTCTTTGTTCTGCCATTAAACATCTTGGAGGACTGCCCTCCACCTGTTGGAACTGCTGTTCGCTATTTAAATACATAATGCCTTTTCTGCTCTGCCCTAATCTCAGAGCAGATTTTGTATTTCTGCTCTTTGAAACCATTCCTGTGTAATATCCCTTGGTCAACTAGGAGTGGAAAATGATGAATTTTCTACCCAAGGAATATCGTCAAACAAATGTCCTTTGAAGTCATAAACTGCTGTTCTGATTTTCAGTGTGTTATAAGGTTGTCAATCACATGAATCTTCATGAAGTAACAACTATCAATGCCATAAATATCCTATGAAATAAGTATGAGGATCAATTGTAGACTTTAGACAGCATTATATCCCAAGTGGAACTCATAAAACCATGTCAACAAGGACTGACATTTTGTCAAATACATGTCATGCAACCTCTGAAAACATATTACAGCTACAAGCCCATTCAAATCTTATTATAAACCAGTTCCAAATGCAATCATAGGATCTATACATAGGCTGATTACCAAGAGTTATGCCACTGATTTTCTGAAGACATTAGACTGTCACTAACTGAAGCATATATCTCAAAATTACAATGAAAGAAGAGGTCTGAAGAACCTGATTAAGCCACGCCCAAGTCTGGCGATGTAAACACTAGCATTACTCATCCAAAATAAGGCTCCGATGTGCAAGTTCACACTAAGTCCTAACCTGCCCCTGCTGCTGAAGGTGATGTCTCAGAAATATTGCTGTCACTGCTATTAAATGCCTCCAAAAATGATTTGAACCTGATCGGATTTCCCTTCAAGGGCAGCGCCTAACTCCTTTGATGGTTTCTGAGCAAGGTGGAGTGTCTAAGCATGAAGTCAAGAGTCCATGGAGATGGCGGACCAGGTCAGGTTCAGCCTCTCCAAACAAATAATATCCGCACTTTTACCACCAATAAATGCCTCAAAAAGAATCGCCTTTGCCCCACCTTCAATCTGCAATCATCAATGGGCAAGATCGATGCACAAATGGAGAGATATGAGTCAAAATGTGGGTCTGCTACTGTTCACGACACTGTAGTGACGGCACTGTTCACGACCACTGTTCACAGCAAGGTGAAAAGTCTTCAATCTGCCTCCAATTTCCAGAATTAAGTCGCGTTATTGCCAAGAGGATATTGCCAAATTAGTCTTGCACAAAGATGAATGTATCAATAAGGTGATCTCCAAATATGAGAGTCTGAAGCACAACCACCCAAAATCTGATATGAACTCAATAAGCTCAAATGAGATGACTGGAACCTCCCCTATGCAACCCCTCGAGAGATCTTTCACCCTCTCAGTTATGCGATCAATGGGAGTTTCCGTTCCCAAAGACCCTTAGTCTGCAGACACCAACTAGGTTCTACCAAAACCAAATCAACTCCACAATATCAATTCCAAGTCTGCTTTCCTTCTTTTACCCTCTTCTATTTAACCTTTTCTATAACCCGTCATGAGACACCTTCTAGAAGGGGGTAGGTACACTTTATTTATTTTTATTAAGTGTATTAATTATTATTTTATTTTTATACTTTAGTCACTTTTAATTAAATTAATTAAATATAAAGTCACTTTTTAATAAAAAATTTATTTAGTGACTTTATAAGAAATTAATTTAATTAATTTCTCCTTATAACGCCTATTAGCCTAAAGGCTAAAATTGGGGACATTACATCCTGCTTGTTGGAAAACTGTTCTGCCATTGCTCAGAAGATATTTGTTGCTAATTTTTGAGGAATGAAAGACAATATTAAACCAATATGAATGCCTAGCATTCCTACTTTGTTGGACCATATCAGCCCCTATTACCAGGTCGGCTCTAATCATAAACATTTTGTTTTTTTCTTAAAAATTCTGCAGGGAGGTAACAGTTTATTCAATTCCTGTTGAGCTGGTCTTGGTCCTTCATGGACATTGATTTAATTTGTTTTTATTTTGTTTCAAAATTCAGGTGCATCTGCATTTATTTCACCTTTTCTAGTTAATTTCTCTCTTTAAGGGTACCTCTAGCTAAATATATGCTTATTTATCAATTAATTTTTCCTCGATATGTTCACCATACATTATTTGAGATGTCAGATAGGGAATGTTCTTTTATATTTTGCTTTCTGGCAAATCATACAAGTTTGTATATGGTTTCCTTTAAAATTATGTCATTCAATTGTAAGGATGATTCATTTATAATTCAATAAGTTTCTGTCCTTTTTAATAAGCTTATGGTTGATCACAGTCTGATATTTGCAACAAAGGATATCTACTTTGTGATTTCCAAATTGTATTACAGGGAGAAGTGCTTTGGCCTCTTCAAAATTTTGAGGCTACTGGTTTTCAAAGCACCTTATTTATAAGGTTAGCATATGCACAAATATGAAAAAATAAGATGCCAATTTCTTTTGTGCAGATGAACAGATAGTAACAGCAAGTAAATCATTGCTGAAGCGGTTAGATGACAGCAATGACACTGTCCGTTTAGCAATATTACCTGCAATTTCAGAGTTCCTTATTGTAGCATCATTACCAAATAGAAATTTTGATGTAAGTTTCTAATATATCTTTGTGCCCACATTGCTGGCATGAACATTATCTTAGTGGCTCATAGGGTACTACTACATAGCTGGTTATATGAATAATGACATATTTAGCTAGCATGCTGGCATACACATCCATGTGTATTAATTATATATACCTGAATTCTGACTTCAGATAAAAGGTTTTCTCAGCAATCTCATACTTCATATGGAGGATCTAAACGAGAAAATTCAGGTATTGAGACTCCCAATAAAAATATATATATTACACACACGTGTGCACACACACATACACATGGAGGATCCAAACAAACAAATTCAGATATGAGACTCCCAATAAAAAAATATATTAGACACACATATATGCGTGAATATATGTACACACACATACACAATTTATATATGGTGTATCATGGTTTTCATCTAAGTGAATGAATTTTTTTAATGCAAATGGATATTTACGTTCATTTTATTTTTAAAAAACCATTTTTTGTAAACTTCTATACAACATTTTCACTGGCTTAAATAACAATCTCTTCAGTATATGCTGATTCTCTTATTTTGTAACGTGATAGGAAATGAAAAAAAAAAGTGAAAATTATTTAGTTTCAGTAACCACTTGTTAAGTAATAGATTTTTTCTTATCTCTGAAAACTGTTTAATTTAAGAAAACAATTTTTAAATAAATGCATTCCATCAAAATGCTTTGAAAGTGTAAATCTGAAACACATTTTATCATGAGGTGGTTCATGATTAAGTTGAGCTGAACCCTACTGGCTGAAACATAAATTTTATGATGCAAGTTTGTCAATTATTGTATTATTTCGAACAATCCATTCGAGGGTTTTAACTTTTCCTGCAACTGTTATATTATCTTTTGTCTCTGGAGTCTGAAGAAATGACTGAGTGAACTTTGTTTGTTGTTTTAGGTTAAGTTTTAAATTCTTCTTAGCATTATTTTGTTAAAGCCTAAGAAATATAAATTCATAGTACAGACTATTTTTTTAAAAATTGTATTGGTTTCCTCATGTGACCAAAAGTGGGTCAGTGGGACTCAAAGAAATACATTCAACCAGAATAGAGGAATACTAGGGTGAGAAGAATCTACATGTCAAAAGCTAAATGCCAAGCAATAAAGAAATGTAATGATAAAATACAGGATTAAATCATTAGTAGTAGGTACAAATGTCAAATACCAATATTTATATGATGGAAGAGCCCCTCAATGGAACATTAGAATAGATAAGAAGAAAAGTGGGAAACCAAAATAGGGGACAAGAAAATTCAAATGTCCGTAACAAGCCTTGGGCTAGAAGAACCAACAACATTATTATCTGTCGTTATGCGGAACCAATGCAAGATCTAGTAATGCTTATAGGATAATGCCCAGGGCTTAGTTGGTTGAAGTCAGACAATCCTTAAAAACATCTACTAGAATCTGCAGCTGATGAATGTTTTGGTGACATGGTAAAGAATGGTAATGTGTGTTTGTGACTTTAAATCTGAACAAGGGATATGTTCTTGATGCCTAAATATAGCAACTCTACATCTCTATGAATGAGGTCAAGTATATTGGAACACTCTAGTAATAATTGTTTACCCTCTCGAGTGAATACTTAAAGCATAAAGTACGTAATGCAGAATAATGCCATAGATATCAGACAAGTATCAGATATGTTATTCCATTCATAATTCGTGTGTTGCAAGTTACATTTTGAAGTATATAAAGATACCGAGGGGGTGTGAGTGCCAACCGTCGCAACGTAACTACAACCCCTCGACTGCCAACTAACAAACCCAATTACGACTTAATTAACTAGTCTTATTCCCGTATACAATAATGTGGCTAACATCATCCCCCCCAAAAAGAAAAGTCGTCTCCAGGCGACTTACAACAAAATGGAGAATACATGGAGCTCGCAAAAATCCAGAAGAAAAAAAACTAAGTGCAGAAGGTGTCCCTGATGAAGAAGGCGCCGGTGGTGGTGTAGCAGTGGACGCCAAGCACCCACAGAGCTCATACACCTAATCCGTCCTCCTCTTGAGATCCCGTTCCGCGACCATCTACCGCTCCATAGCAGTCTTTACCATGTAGGCTGCCTCGAGCACCTCCTTATCCTTTTTGTCCACACTTTCCAGTGCATTGACCAACCGAGTCTCCAACAGCTCCCTCGAGGCCCTCTCCTCTTCCAACTGTATCAGCAAGGCAGACTTATCTACTACCAAAGTGTCCATCATTGTCTGGTTCTGTGCCATGGTAGCCTCTAGCTCTCGAACCTGGTAGCCAACTCCTCTCGAGCTATTACTGCTGCCACCCTCAAAGCCTCAACTGTGGTTGCCATCTGTTGTGACCTCCTAAGCTCCAGATAACCTTCACGGAAGGCCTGCTCTACCTCTCTCACCAGCGACTACATCCGGGTCTCGCCAACCCCCTCAGTGAGGTGCCAAGCCTCCAACATCGCCAGGCTCTCCGTGTCCGGCCACCCGGCACACTCAAAACACCTCTCAAACTCAGCTTGGCATCCGGTGCGGGCAAAGGTCAACAACCCCTCCATCCGCTCAACCATGGTCGCATCGGCCTGGAGCGTGGCAGATGACACAAGCCACTGTGATCCCAAAGTCATCTCGGTAATGAACTGCTCCAACTCTGCACCCTGCTGACTTCCCATAGGCACCCCCTCTACTCTGTACGGACTGGTTACTACCACCGCAGGGGGTGAGGCAACCCTTTGAACCGCCGTGCTGCTCAGGGAACTCCCTTCCTCGAGATCAATGACATCCAAGGAATACATGGTCAGTCTTGGGGATAGAGTGGCCTCTCCCGGTGCCACGGGTGCCATCTGGTAACGGCTCAACCAGTTAGTGAGGTCATCATGAAGAGTGCCTGCTGCCGTCATTGCCTCCTGCATATATCCGAGCAACCTTGGCACATCCTGTCCTATCACATCTGGCACATCGTGCACCATGGAAGCCTCTGGCACATCGTGGGCCATGGAAGTCTTTGCACTCACCAAGGTCTCCACCCATGGTGGTGTCATGGCTATCGTCACCCGAGGCTGTCCGAAGCTAGGAACTGGTACCGTGGTGACTACACTCACTGTCCTGAAGGACCGCGGCACCGCCAACTGACAAGTCTCCGGTAAGTGGGCTGGTGTAAAGTGGACCTGCACCTGTGATGCTAAAGTAGACCCTACTGTACCTGCCGACTCCACACCCCCCTCTTCAGGCAACTGGTCGCCTCTTCTCCCTGTCAGTCGAAAGCTTCCTCCGCTTACCTAGGAGGTGTCTGCAGATTCCTCCTTGCCACTTTCTGCATCCTCAGCCTCGGACTCTTCTGTGTCAGACTCCGTATCGAACACGGTGGCCTTCTTTCTTTTTGTGCCTAAACGTGCCTCCGTGCCATGTGCCAAGACCTCCAAGTGTGACCAATAGAATATGGGCGGCTGGTCTGGTGCAACACGCCCTGCGGCTCCAATGGCTGTGAGCCCGGGGTGATCTGCGTGTGGACTGCGTCGAGGAATAATCTGATGGCATTATGCGGCATGTAGAACTTTTTGTATTGTAGCGTCATGAACTCGTCCATTCTATTCGCCAATAGTGACGCCCAATCATATACCACTCCATTGTGCAGCCCGTTCATCAACAATATCTGTGCAATGGCTATGTCCGACACGCAGGTGGCACCTGTGAGGCGACTCTTCACCACCGACATCAGGCATCGCCATACTCCCTTGGCGAAAAATTGTTTCTTCACCCCCCGACTATTGCCTGCACTCTTGAGGCTATCTTTTTCTCCCTGGGTAAGGTTATTGTGCAACATCAACTGTAGCAATGTGGCACGATTTTCTGGGGATATTTTCTGTGAAGTGTATTTTTTTTCCTTTTACCCCCGGTATGCCAAATACCCTAGTGAACTTGCCTGCCGTGAATGACACTGTTATCCTCTGATGTTGATAATCAAATACCGACGGGTGGCGATGTCTGTCATAGCTGCCAATCATGGCACGCAAAACCACCTCAAAGTCCTTTATCGAAAAAAATGGCATCTGGACAGCCCAGTGTACTTGTGCCTGGCAAAGGCTTTTCTTTATCAAATCATCGTGAGGTGTCTTTGCCCACCAATTCCAACAGTCGATTCCATTCAAACCCTCGAACATAATATTATCTGTCGTTATTTCATCTTTGTCCTTTCTCGCCAAGGGTTTGGGACAATGCTTCTTTCTTTTTTGACTGGTGCTCATACCAAGGCTACCTGTAATACACACCCCAGATGGCAAAATCCGTTTGCCTGTGTCTACATTGGTTTCTTTTTGCCCTCCCTGCAACTTGTCTTCTAACAGCTGCAACCGTTTCCGCCAATCTGCCTTGTTCCTGTTTATGTCCATTAGTCCCAGATTACTTCTTCAATTCTGCTTTTATAACCTTTTTAAAAACAAAAACCCGTCTGCCGCTTTTCAAATAACCTACGATGCTCCCTTGTGCGGCTACTGCGGACTTGTGCGGCTTTGTGTAGCTGTTGTAGACTTGTGCGGGCTATGCATATCAGTGCGGGCTATGCGAGTTGTGCGGTGTGTGCAGGCTTGTGCGGGCTGCGAGCGTGTGTGGGCTGCAGGCGTGTGCGGGCTGCGTTTTTGTTTTATGCTGCGGGGCGGGGGTTTTATGTGTGCAGTGTGTGGTGTGCGGTGACCACCGCCGGTGGCATCCATCGTCGGTGGCCCCACTGCACGGTGGTCCCACCGTCGGTGGTTCTACCGCACGGTGGTCCCACCGTCAGTGGTTCTACCGCACGGTGGTTCCACCGTCAGTGAGCCCACTTTCGTTTTTTTTTTTTTTAATTCCGTATGGTACGATAAGCGTATGGTTTTTTTTTGGTTTTTTGTTTTTTTTCAGATTTAGTCTATCAAGCATCTTGATTGGATGGTCCAGGCTCCCTCCGTTCATGGTAAACTTTTAATTTCGACCCGTTGACAGCATCTGGTATCTCTTCCCCATCCAGTGTCCACAACTTAATTGCCCCGTTGGTATTGACCTTGCATACCTTGAAGGGCCCTAGCCATCGCACTTTGAATTTCCCAGGTTTGATTTTGTTCCTTCCATTGAACTTCAACACCAACTGCCCAAGAGTAAATTTCATTCGCCGAAGATGCTTGTCGTGCCAACCCTTCCGTCTTTGCTGGGCTGTTTCTGTCGCCCACTGAGCCATCATCCTTCATTCATCCAATTTGTTCAAAGTGTACAGTCTCTCTCTTAGGCTTTCCATGTCGCCAAGTCGATTATCGATGGCGATTCGGAGACTCGGCACCATGAATTCAACTGGCACCACGGCTTCTTGTCCATACATTAGCTGGAAGGGAGTCTGTCCAGTAGTTACCTTGTAAGTTGTTCGATATGCCCAATGTACTGACAGTAGGCGCTCCTCCCAATCATCCTTCTCCACTCCGCAAGACTTATAAATCACCAACATGATTATTTTATTGGTCGCCTCGGCCTGCCCGTTCGCTCGCGGATAGTAGGGGCTTTATAAGGAGTGGAAAATTTTGAACTCCATTGTTAGCAATCTGATTATGTGATTTACAAAATGTCCTCTGTCACTCGTCAGTTGGATTGGAATCCCATATCGCGTAATGATGTGTTCATAGATAAATTTTGCTGTATTGACCGTCAAATTGTCCGGTAACGCCCGTGCCTCCACCCACTTGGTCAAGTATTCTGTTGCCACTACAATGTATCTGCATCGTCGGGCTCTACTTGGTTTTAATGGTCCGATGAAATCCAATCCCCATCTCTCAAACAGTTCCTGCGCATTCGATGGGTTGAGGGGCATAAAATCCCTCTTTAATGGCCGTCTGGCCTGTTGGCATGTGTCACAACTCGTCACCCACTCTTTGGCGTCATTATGTAGTGTCAGCCACCACAATCCTGCCAACAAAACTTTCCTCGCCGTGGTGTCGGGCCCCATGTGTCCACCTGCGGGCCCTTCATGTGCTTCCCTTAGGACGCCCTGAATTTCCTCTTCTAGGACGCATCGCCGTAGGATCTGATCGGGTCCCATTTTATACAAGAGGCCATTAATGAGTTGCAATGTCCTACTCCTCAGTACCAGTTTCCTTCTGTCTCCTAGTGGCATCTCCCTCGGAAACCGTGATGTCGACAAGTATTCCCCCACGCTTGCGTACCAGGCGGGGAGAACCGCGATGCGAAATAAATGAGTGTCTGGAAAATCTTCATTCACTCCTTCGGCTGGTTCTCTTGACTGGATTCTCGACAGCTAGTCAGCTATCACATGGCTTTTCTCAGGTCTTACGATAATGTTAAATGTAAATTCCTGTAGCAATAGCAGCCATCAGCTGATTCGTCCTTGGATAATTGGCTTGTTTACTAGGTACATTAACGCCTAGTGGTCTACATAAAATGTGAACGGGGTGGCCAGCAAGTAATGTCGAAATTTTTGGACGGAGTACACCATCCCGAGGGCTTCCCTTTCTATGGTGCTATAATTTTTCTCTACCTTCGACAAAAGTTTGCTTGCAAAGTTGACCGGGTGATCTAGCCCGTGGTCGCCAACCTGCGCCAGTGTGGCCCCTATGGCAAAATTGGATGCGTCAACGTGTACATGGAACTCTTTGTCCCAGTCAAGATATGTTAGGATTGGGGCACCCACCAACCGTGACTTCAGTTCTTGGAAGGCCTCTTCTTGAGCCGTCCCCCATGTATACCGTTCACCTTTCCTTGTCAGCTTGTCCAGAAGGCAAGATACTCGAGCAAAATTTTTGATAAATCACCTGTAATACCCTGTGTCCTAGGAAGGATTTGACTCCCGTGACATCTGTCGGTGCCTCCATTTCCATTATCACCCGAATCTTGTCTGGGTCAGTCTTGAGTCCAGCCTTACACACTGTGTCCTAACAACTTCCCTTGAGGCACCATGAATCTGCATTTTTTGGGGTTGAGTGCTAGGCGAGCTCGCTTGCATCTCTCCATGCATTCGCCAAGTGCGGCCAGATGTGTATCTTGGTTACTGTAGATGGACCAGTCATCAAGGAACGCCCTGAAGTTCCCTACTGACATCTTTTCAAATATGTGAAGGATTATCTGTTGAAATCTCGTTGGTGCATTGCATAATCCGAATGGCATTCGATTATACGCGTACACGCCATCCTCCACTATGAAGGTGGTTTTTAATTTGTCTTCTTCGGCGATGGATATCTGGTTATACCCAAAAAATCCATCCATGAATGAATAAATTTCATGACCGGCCACTTCTTCCAAGATGCTATCCGTAAATGGTATTGGAAACGGGTCTTTTATGGTGACCGCGTTAAGGCATCTGAAATCCACGCGGATTCGGATCTGGTTTGCCTCCTTTTTAAGGGATATCACTATGGGCGACACCCACTCGCTGGTCTACACTTTAAAAATAATCCCAACTTCGAGCATACATTCAATTTCATCATTCACTCTCGCCGCATAGTTTTTATTCATTCTGTATGGCCTCTTGCATACAGGTACGGCCCCAGGTACGAGTGAAATTTGGTGTACACATAGTTCTGGCGGCACCCCTTTGAGGTCTTTATACGTCCAAGCGAATACATCCTTGTATTCCATGAATATTTTAAACCCGGCGGCTTTCAGGACTGGATTCCAGTCATCGCCAACCAGGATGTTCCTTGGCTCTACTTCCGTGCCGAGGTTTGTAGGTTTTACGGACTCTTCGTACCAGATTGGTTTCGTCATGTCAAACCTGTGCGCTGGTACTTCGTTGACCGGGGCATCCCCTTCGGTGTATTCCCCGTACGCTGGCGGAAATTCGTTCTCGTCCGGTTCCTCATCAACCTGCAACATGTTGCACCCATACAGCAACTCGTAGTCCTCCATTTGCTAGTGGAAGAGCCCATTAAGGGAATTGGTCTCGTCCTCGAAACATCCTTCGATTCCCAGGACGCTTTCCTCGTTCGATTCCCTTCCGTACTTTCCTCCGTCAACTCCGCCCTCGCCGTCTGATTCCGACTCTGACGCGAGTTCTTCACTCACAAGTTGTGCTTTCAAGTCGATAATAAATTTTCTCCCAGCTTTCTCCATTGACAACGTGTTACGCTTCTAGTTGTGATTCACTCTGGCTGCCACCAACCACCCTCTGCCCAGAATGGCGTCGTATCCTTTCTTGGCGAGCGAAATCATCACGAAGTCTAGGACAAATGGTTGTGTCCCGATGGTCACTTGTTGCGCCATGAGCGTTCCAAGGGGTTTGATACCATGTTGATTCGCTCCCAGTAAGTTGAAGGTTGACGGCCATAGTGTCGGCTTACCAAGCTGCTTCCAGGTTTCTTCCGGAAGCACATTCACTCCCGACCCGCCGTCGACAATAGTGTCAATCAAAATGGTGCCAAGTATTCCCATTTCTACCACCGTCGGGTGCCGGCCACTGTACAATGTCATAACCAATGGGTCTGTAGGTGTTCTGTCGGAAACATCCGTATTCCGGGTTGCCTGATTGTGCAGAGTTACTTGGACCGTACGTAGGAGTGCCATACATAATTGCGGCATCGTTTCCAGGAGGTCCTTCATCTTCACAGGTACTTCAATCTGCAGCATTTGCTTCAGGATATTTTCCTCCGCCTCAGAGCGGGAAGTACTTACCGCTTCCTGGGTACTCCCTTGTGCCAACATTTCCTTCGCCACTTCAGCCTTGGCCTCCAGCGCCCGCTGCTTCTCCGTACGAGGGTCCGGGTATGTGGCCTTCTTTGCCTGTGACCGTGTGATTGCCAATACCCGTTCCTCCATCCTATCAATGTTGAGCGGGTTCACTCCTGACTTTGGGCAAGTTCCATCATCGTGGTCTCCAGGCCCACACCATTTGCATAGTTTTTGTGGAGTTTCTTCTGAGGTGCATTCCCTGGCAAAGTGGCCCCATTGATTGCAGGCTCGGCACTGGATCATTGGCCGTCACTTTGCATCATATTGGATCCGGCTCCTATTATTATTATTGGTTTTCCCCCCTCGCCATTTGTTCCGGTATCCGCCAGATGATGCACTATTGTTGGCGGTTTGCGAAGTTCCGACGGCTGGCTGTTCTTGTGTAAAGAGAACTTGTTGACTCCTGGTTTTCATATTGTAGGGACATTCCTTTGTCAAATGTCCCGCAATCTGACAAATGTCGCAAAAAGCCTTCTTGGGGTAGGACCCCTTGGTGTGTTCGTCACTCCTACAGTCAGTACACCACATGTCGTTTTCTTCAGTCTTACTCGTACTCCCCTTCATGGCTTTGAATTCTTTCAGCATTCGTTCCATGTCCTTTTTGAGAGCGTGCACCTTTTTACTCGATTCGCTATTGCTACTATTTTCCCTGTCAGAATTTTCATCATCGTCAGATGAATATTTATTACTTTTCTTCTTCTTTGATGTTTTGTATTCGCTCTCTAGGTCCATCGCCCTATTATAGGCGTCGTCATATGACATCGGGGGTACAATTTTCATCTTTTTTCATAGGGAAGACTTCAATCCTTCAACGAACCATCATTTCTTCAATCCCTCTGCTAGTTGGCTTTCCATTTTACCCAGCAATTCCTTCAACCTCCTGTTGTATGCTCGTACTGTCTCCTTGGTACCTTGTTTGGTACTGTATATCTCCGTTACAATTTCATTGTCATCACGAAGCAACCAAAACTCCTCCGTGAATTCCTTCTGTAGATTGGCCCACGTGGCCACTTTTTGCTTGTCCACATCGGAGTACCAATCTATGGCAACTCCACGTAACGTGGCTGGGAACTGCTGTACCCAGTCATCCTGGTTTGTCACTCCGTTGGCGGACCAAATGGTTTCACATGTACGACAGTGCCGTAAGTGGTCTTCCTTGCCGTCCCCTATGAACTTTGGCAATTTTTGTTTACTCGCCATCCCGGGTCGTCTTCCTGGGGGCGGCTGTGTCTGTGTCTGTGACCCTGCGCTGCTTCCTCCGGTGGCGTCGGTGGTGTGTCCTGCGTGGGCGACTGGAGGTATGGTGTTTTTCCTGTCGTGTGTGGCACCTACAGCCGTACGGTTGCCCTCCCCTTCGCTCTCACCCACGCCCACTCCCGGTTCCTGTTGGTGATCTTCACTTCGTGGTGTAAGGGATAAGTTTCTAAACTGATCCCGAGTCTCCTCAACTAGATTTCACCGTAACCTTGTTTCTTCCAGAAACTCTTCGTGGCTCTACGTCCTATGATGATCTGGCGACGCATAGAAATTTCTGTCGGCTTCTGCACCCTCCATGACACCTCCTTGGTTCCCCTCAGGCCCCCCTTTGGTAGGTCGTCCTTCGGCAAGTTGCCTCAGCCTCCGTCTACATTCTACATGTTGCTCCAGAATCAAGGCCCTCTACGCGGCCTCCCACTCGTCTGTTTCTGCTTTCTTATTTCTATCTTTATTCAAAAGGTTGGGCATTAATTGCCATACATTTCCATACTTCGCAATACATAAACAAAATTACGTCTTTATTAATTGATTTGTCGGATACAATCTTGTGTCGATGACACTTTTATTTAAATATATAAAGTTCAAGTTTCAATTCCCTCCTGGCCTGGCGCCATCCCGTTCCGCTTCCCGTCGGTGCTGTCTTCGTACTGTTGCAGGATTTGTTGGCGTCGCTCTTCTTGGACAGTCTCCTCCAGGCAAGCTGCTTGTGCCAGCGATGCTTATGCAAGTAATCGGGGAAGATGGTTCATTAGCCGATTTACTGCCGGGCTCACCTCCAACGCTGTCCGCAAGACACTGGGTGGGATTTCCGCCTCCGCCGCCTCTCGTCGGACGTAGGTCTGGATGGCTACCTGGAGCAAAATTGAAAATTCTCTTGTTGCCGTATCTTCTCTTGTGTAAAGTTTTGTTCGCACGTCGTCGGCCTTTGGGTTTATTTCACCAATGGGTAGGCCCATCGTGTCCGTGCACCATCTGCGTCTTCCATTCCCAAGTATGTCTAGGCAATGGCGCCAAATGTTTACCCTCTCGAGTGAATACTTAAAGCATAAAGTACGTAATGCAGAATAATGCCATAGATATCAGACAAGTATCAAATATGTTATTCCATTCATAATTCGTGTGTTGCAAGTTACATTCTGAAGTATATAAAGACTCTGAGGGGGTGCGAGTGCCAACCGTCGCACCGCAACTACCACCCCTTGGCTGCCAACTAACAAACCCAATTACGACTTAATTAACTAGTCTTATTCCCGTATACAATAATGCGGCTAACAATAATACACATGCAAATAACTCACTAAGCTATGTTTTCAATGTTTTCACAATTGCTTTTGACATAAAGATTTGGATCAAATGGGCTTCTTTTGAAACCAAATTCTGAAGATGTCAAGCAATCTTTATCTACCAAGCTCATTTAGTCTGCCTTAGCACATAGAGACATAAGAAGCCAACAAACCAGATGATACAACTAATACAACTTCCAACCAAACTAGGATACAACTGAGAGAAGAAACCAAAAACTGGCCATATTTTTTCTCCTTAATTTTATACAATCCCATTTCAAATAACCAAAGTTACCAGGAGATGGGGGTACTTGGAGACGCCAATTTTTTTTAAATATAATTTAATAATTTCCAAAACATATCATGACAGAGCTTTGAAAACAAGAACAGTGGTAAAGTTTAACATTAACTTTAAAATTTGAAATTAAAATTGCTTATTTTGCTGCTACCATAGCCAGTCTTAGTGAAAGTAAGGTAATATAAATGTTGAGCACACTCAATATTGTCAGCTAAATAGTAAAGGCAATTTCTCTTTAGACTATTACAATGATAAGAAATCAGTCCTCACAAAAAGTCTACTCTGTCAATTGATCCAATCACCATAAGTTTGCATGGATTTTTGTCTTCCTGCGAAACAGTTTCCTTATTTTAGTCATTTCCCTACGACTTTGCTTTGCTGCAAGCTTATCTTATTTGTTTGCTTTATTTTTTGGCCTTTTTACTGCATTTTTCCCTAAGTTTTCAAGGAGGAGACGTCAATTTTTGGTTGGGATACTAGTACGGGTCTCCAAGGGTAGGAGACAGGTCTCCTGGTAACTATGCAAATAACCTTTTGCAACAAGACAAGCCTTGTACTTGTCCAAACTAGTGTTGAATTCAAATTTGATCTTGTCTACCAATTTGCATCAAATATGTTTTCAACTAGAGCTAATTTTGACAACCCTGGGTATAGTTCTTTATCAATGCATCATACTTAATAAGTGTGGAAGCTTTTCCCTTTGGCTGTCCCTTATCCTTTGTAAGATTCCTCTTAAAGTTTTTTCTGAAAATATCAACTTTTTCTCCTCATGGACATTTTATCAAACAAGTTGCATACCTCTGAGTTGAACAAGATTTTTTTTTTTGTTTGTTGATTGTGTGTTTGTTCAAATTTGCCTTGGTTTATTGCAAAATGTTATTGCACAGCTTTTTTAGAATGAAACTATAATAACACATGGATTTCATGAAAACTATAGCAGACTGAGTTTCTGTTACAGAAATGTTTCATTACAAATTTATAGCAGAAAATTACAGAATTTGAACAAATCAAATTCTAACCTCTTTCTCAGTCATAAACCAAATTTTGAAGGGATTTATGCCTTCCTCATTGACTGAAATAATCAACAGCAAGTCATTTGATACAAAATACTCCTTGCCGCTACCTTTTACACATAACTAGTTCTTTACTTAAATGTATCAAACTGCTAAGTCATTGATATTGCTCATAAAATCATACAATAATCTCCAGATTAAGTTACAGCACCCAACAGTCACTCAGCAGCAACTTAAATCACAGATATCCCTCCTAACTCTTCTAACATCCAAATCTCAGACAAAATAGTGCTTGAAATACATTGGGCCCCTTTGCCCAGCAAAATAACCATGTCCATGAAGTGGAAGATCTCCATGCTCAAGGTCAAAGCACACAGGAAATAAGCCACAATGTAACCATGTAGGTCTGAATATTCTTTTCCAGAAATGCTTCAAGGGTGCAGCAGATTCAAGCAAATATATATGGAAGAAGTTGTATGAGAAAATATGCAGAGTCTCCCTTCTCAGCATGCAATATATATGGTTCTTTTCACTGCTGAAGATGCTGTACAGGTTTGGGCAAATCCTCGCGGCCTCCTTCCAAACTTCATGCATCAGTACCCTCCACGCACAAAGTCAAGGCACACAGGAAATAAGTCACAATGTAACCATATAGGTCTGAATATTCTTTTCCAGCAATGCTTCAAGGGTGCAGCAGATTCAAGCAAATATATATGGAAGTTGTATGAGAAAAGATGCAGAGTCTCCCTTCTCAGCATGCAATATATATGGTTCTTTTCACTGCCGAAGATACTGTACAGGTTTGGGCAAATCCTCACGGCCTCCTTCCAAAGTTCATGCATCAGTACCTTCCACGCACAAGGTCAAGGCACACAGGAAATAAGCCACAATGTAACCATGTAGGTCTGAATATTCTTTTCCAGCAATGGTTCAAGGGCGCAGCAGATTCAAGCAAATATATATGGAAGAAGTTGTATGAGAAAAGATGCAGTGTCTCCCTTCTCAGCATGCAATATATATGGTTCTTTTCACTGCTGAAGATGCTGTACAGGTTTGGGCAAATCCTCACGGGCTCCTTCCAAACTTCATGCATCAGCATGGACACCTCTTGACCTCAACATTCAATGATAGCACAAGATTCAGCTACGGCCATGTAAACAAATAAGAAACCATTCGACCAAATATTTTATTAATGCCTTTGTCTACAATTTCCCTTTTGGAGTAGTGCCCAACATTTATTCAAAACAACTCCTCGTAATAAATTGATTCCAACATAATAAATATTATACCTCAAAAGTGTGCAATATAATATTGCAAAAATGAACATCAATATATCAATAAACCTCCTTCCTCTGCAAACCAAAACCTTATGCCTAGCAAAGAGAAAATGATAATATCATTAAAGAACAATAAACTCTTAAAAATTTGACTTCAAAGAAAATGATATAAATTTCCAAACCTTAGTCTTTGAATCCAATTGCGAAATCTGAGCTACTCCACCAAATCCACATGGAGGAACCGTTCACAATTGAAACTGATCTTCCCAAGAGGGTTTTCGTCCTCCAAAGGCTGAGATGTTCCATGTTTGACCTCCCAAACCACAAGGGCTTCAATCAAAAAAGTAGAATAAAGTCCATAATCCAAATGAGCTCTCAAACCCCTTTTTATAAGCTTTTTCAAGAACTTTCCTGAAACTCCATATAAAAATCACTTTATTAATTTAATAAGCCTTATAACACCAAAAAGTGATTTAATTCATTGTTAGAACATTTCCGGACACTATTCACCATCTCAACATTTAAAACTTTCCAACCCGGTTCCAACGAGCTATAACACTAAGGTACCCAGTATAATAATTTAATTTAAATAGCAACCAAAGTCAAATTAATATATCTCAATATTACACCTAATTTGCAAAAATGGTTGAAATGCATTGGAATTGAAAACTAACTATGCAGCAGTGATACCAATGATAAAGGATGATGATAATCGGACCTAATCAGGTGATTTATTATAAACAGATGTGCCCTCCTAGAATCTTGGAGAACACACCAAAAGCCAAAAATAACATTTGAAAGTGTCATATGAGTCCTCCAGACCATCTGAGCTAACTTGAAACATCAAATAACCACTCTGATCAAGCTGACACACACCCTAAAGATCAGTGTCAACCATATTGCAAGAGAACCCGAAAATGAGGACATGTTCACCTAAAATATCATCATTTACTTCTACTCCACTGGAATCATCAAGTAACCTAGTAAATTCGAAATCTGTACTCAAGGCTCTTTTTTTGTATTGCTCCTTTTACACAATCTCATCATCACTAGTTACGTGCATCTCTAAGAGATTATCCAAAGTTTCTGTCACACATTCCTCATGTTTCGCGGAAATCTCTTCATCAATTTTTTCTACTATAGACCTATGTTACTCGGGGACGCGTACCCGGTATTTTTTTCAGGCGTCCCAGGACGGGGACGTCCCCATAAATTCTGTATATTGACAGTGAATTTTGACAATGAATTCTATAAGCAATTTGACTTTGACTCTCAATTTAACACAAATTTGGCATGAGAACTCTTCTAGTTCTTATATGTTAAGGTTCTATAATGTATATGTGCATGCTTTATCCATGTTTTCACATGAGTATTTTAAATTTCCCTATATATTTTAATTTTTCCTATTTTTATATAGCCGTCCCCTAGCCGTCCCCAAAATTGGCAAAAACAATAACTGTCCCGGAAATGCATACCCGTCCCCTGCCGTCCCTGTCCCGGAAACTCAGGGTAACATAGCTATAGACTCCTCTTTATCCACTTGCTACTCATTATACAAGAAAGGTTTCCACTTCTTTTCACACCGAACAATCATCTTTCAGCTAAGTCCCTTTTAATTGTTAGGATTCCCTAATCAAGGGACAGCGAAAGTGGGAAGCTTGCATGCTGGTTAAGTAGGATGCAGTGATAAAGAACTGTACCTTGGGTTGTCAAATTATTTCTAGTTCAAAATGTATTTGATGCAAATTGGTATACAAGATCAAATGTGAATTCAACGCTACTTTGGACAAGTACAAGGCTTGTCTTGCTTCAAAAGGTTATTTGCAATAGGACAGGATAAAATTTAGACAAAGATGGTTACTTTTTGGTTTCTTCTCTCAGTTGTATCCTAGTTTGGTTGGAATTTGTATTAGTTGTATCATCTGGTAATGGTTTGTTGGCTTCTTAAGTCTCTATGGGCTTGGGCAGGCTAAATGAGCTTGGTAGATAAAGATTGATCAAATTCCAACCTCTTTCTCGGTCATAAACCCATTTGTTTAGATATTTGTGCCTTCCTCACTGACTGAAATAATCAACATAAGTCATTTAATATAAAATACTCCACGCCCCTACCTTTTACACATGACTAGTTCTTTACTCAAATGTATCAATCTGCTAAGTCATCGATATTGCTCATAAATTCATACAATAATCTATAGATTAGGTTGCAGTATTCAACAAGCACACAACAACCTAACTCCACCAAATCATCAGCTAGGGAGGAATCTTTCAGCACCAAAACGGATCTTCCCAAGAGGGTTTTTGTCCTCCAGAAGCTGAGATGAACAAAGCTCAATCTCCAAAAGCACAAGGATTTCAATTAATGAAAATAGTGTAAACTGCATCATATCAAATGAGCACTCAAACCCCTTTTCATAAGCTTTTTTGAGAACTTTCCAGAAAACAAAATTATAAAATCACTTTATTAATTTAATTAGTCTTATAACCCGAAAAAGTGATTTAATTCATTACATGGAGCCAATGCAAGATCTAGCAGTACTTATAGGATAATATCTTGGGCTTAGCTGGTTGAAGTTAGACAATCCTAGGAGGGAGTTAAGTCGTCCCTTGGAAACATCTAGTAGAATATGCAACTGGTGAATGTTTGGTGACATGGGAAAACATTGTAATGTGTGTTTTCCTTGATGAGTTTAAGTCTGAACAAGGGATAGGTTCTTGATGCCTAAATGTAGCAAGTCTACATCTCTATGATTGAACTCAATTATATTGGAACACTCTAGTATTAATACACAAATGCAAATGACTCACTGAGCTATATCCATTTTCAATATTTTCACAATTGCTTTTGACATAAAGATTTGGACCAAAAAGGCTTCTTTTGAAACCAAAATTTTGAAGATGTTGAGCAATCCTTATCTACCAAGCTCATTTAGCCTGCTCAAGCCCATAGAGATTTAAGAAGCCAACAAATTGGATGATAAAACAAATACAACTTCCAACCAAACTAGGATACAACTGAGAGAAGAAACCAAAAAGTAGTCATCATTGTCTCCTCAATTTTATCATGTCCTGCTGCAAATAGCCTTTTGCAACAAGACAAACCTTGTACCTGTCTGAAGTAGTGTTGAATTCACATTTGATCTTGTATGCCAATTTGCATCAAATATGTTTTCAACTAGAAATAATTTGAACCCTAGGTACAATTCTTTATCAATGCATCATACTTAACCTGCGTGGAAGCTTCCCGCTTTGGCTGTCCCTCATCCTTTGAGTAATACTACAATTTAGACACCTTGAAAAAGTCAGAGCGAGCAAAATGAATATATTAATATGAACCAGCAATTTGTTTTCCTGTTCATTAGGGTCACACACCTTGTAATGTCCCCTTATGGTAATACTCAGGAAATAAGTAAACAGTTGACTCGTAAATCGCTTGCAAAAGACTTCTTTCTTTTAAAGCTCAATTGCAAGAGACTTCCTTTGAAGATAGACTCCACTGACACTTAGAATAATAACAATTGATGCTGTTTAAGAATGATAGATTGTGATAAATGATTGATATCACTCATAATAGAACGATATTAGAATCAATATCACTATTATCTCTGATTTAACACTTAAATGTATGCCAAATGATCTTGATCTAAATATCTGTACTTAGTGTAATGCAATCAATGTCAAGGATGGTCTAGAGTATCTCTGCTGTCTCTGATAAAACCTATAATAATTGTGCAAGGGTGATCTCTGATCTGCAAAGGGTGGAGTTTACTCCGCTATCTCTGAAATGACAGTGCATATTATACCACAAGTAACCTCTCAACTCCTTGTAGCCTTTCCTGATATATCGATGTCAATGTGCTGTGTGTTATTTCCTCAATCGCTTATAGCAATGATGCAGGTTTGCTGTTCTGATTAGAGTCTTGAAGTATGCTATGATCTCATTAATATGGCTTATATCAATATTGTGATTGCTATGACTGATTTGTCTATATCAATATGTAATATACTTTGTATTGGTCAATTCAGACCCTCAGTCTATAAATGAATGCTAGTCTGATATGTATGATTATATAGCAGTAGCGATGACATATGAACTTCAGAAATGGATGCTTGCCGGATTTAACTTGTGAATTATAGTAATTCCAAAGGCGCTATTTCTAATATGTATCGCTGGAAAATATATGTCCAAAACCTAGGGCTGGTTGCTTAATAAGAGTGAATAAGTTACCCGATAATTCTCATGGGTGTATTCTGATTCGTATATGACTCGCTTGTTGGAAAAACGATTGTCTATTTTTTCTTATTCCCTCATTTCTATCTTTGATTTATAATGGAAACATGTAATCAATGTCCTTTGCTTATAGCAATGCTATGGTATCTAGTATATGATATATCAATGAAAATAAGAAATGGAACGTACTTGCTTGAAGTGATTAGCGCAATGTCTGGTTATCAATAAATACTTGCACTTCAATGGATGCTCTATCTGATGCACATGTTGGCAATGTGTTGTCATTGATGTCAACCGGTATAGAAGGATACAACCAATATGGGAGAGTGTTGATATTACTGTCATTGATGTCAACCAGCATTGTGATGTCATTGGAGTCACCAGTACACAAGTTAGTGTTTGACTTGTGTAGAAGATATGGACAAGAGACCGGTATGATATAACAACCGGTAAATGATGACATCTGTGAGTAGGCAATATGTTGAGTTGTTGATTATGATGAAGAGGCGGAGTGTTATCTAAATCACATCAACACGGGAGGAGAAGGATGTACAGGTCACCGGTACATTGTGTGGATGCAGAACAGCAGGACTACCACCTGATAGAGATGCAGTCACCATGTGAAGAGATGACTGACAGTGAGTGTGCCCAATCGGATCACATGAGCCTGTTTGAAGATATGTTGCACAAGCAGGGAAGCCACATGAGTGCATTGCAGGATGCAGATGACCGGGATCCACTACCACTGGTAAGTGGAGCTTATCTCCTATTATGCACAGTGTGCATCATAGTTCTGTGAGATAAGGAAGAAGAGGTAAAGGCAGGTGTTTGAAGGCTCACACCAGATTTACTAGTGAATCACAAAGATGCCTCAAGTGCATGAAATCAGAGTTATGCACTGGACCGACAGAGAAGGCATGATGACTTGTCGGGACAAATGAAGAGTGATGAGTTTGTCACTTTGACAAACCGGTTGAGATATTGTCTAGACTAATGATGAAGAAGGAAAGACTGAGCAGCTGCAGACAAAGAGTGCAACAGACATGCAGATGCCTCAGATGGAATCAGTTGAAGGATGATGACATGGTGTCATCAAGGTGTTTACCGGTAAGTATGTCCACCGGTAATGCAACAATGTGCAGATGCAAAAGACTCCCATCTAATGAAGATGTGCATAAGGTAGGTTAGCAAGAGTGTTGACCGGTTGAGTATTCCACCGGAAGAGAAGCAGAGTGCAAGGTTGAACCGGTAAGGGTTTATCGGATGATCAAGTGTGAATCGACCCAATGTCGGTAAGTTGAATGCTGAGCTGGATGCGACATGTGCAATACGCAGGTGCCAAGTGGCAAGAAGGCAGAAGTCGGTGAAGGTGTTTATATCATCAAGGCCTGGTAGGTGTTTTTACAGTTGAGCATTTAATATGGAGTCCGTGATTTGCGGATTGGATCAGAGGATTGCAGATCGAGGAAGAATGAACGACAGAAGGAGATCAGGGAGTTGTTGGCACCAGGATCAAAGCAAGGAAATTAGATTGCAAGAGAATCTCGAGAAGGAAACAGCTGGGTCATGAATGTGTCAACAGATTTCAAGGCCGGAAAACAAGGTCAGGTTTGCTATTCTTGGCAAATATACTTTGGACAGATGGAAAACGCGTGATGGCTTATCCTTCCAAAGTAGGTGTGCGATCCAAGGTGGATCGGATCAAATTGGATGCAGATTTGGTCAGTAGAAGAAAACCCTAACCACCCGAAATTTGAATTGGCTTTTGGCGGGAAAACAAGTTTATAAATATACAAGCCAAAATCGATGGTGGTTGTCGCTGGATGAGAAAGTATTGTTGTTGAAGAAGGAAAATCAGTCAAGTGCTTGCCAAGAAGGAGAAGAAGAGACTAAGTGTGAGTAAGAATAGGGTTGAAGTGTTCAACCGGCATCGGAGAGAGAACCGATAGTTAGTCTTTGAGTCTGCAAAAGGAGTAAACCAATAGTGACAGAACCGACACAAGAAGAGTTGCAGAAGACTGCAGAGAAGGCAAGTGAGAGAGCCGGCAAAGAAGAGGAAGGAACTGAACCGGTGAAGGTGCAACAGAGAGTAAGTTGCATCAGAAGATAGAGTTGTTGTTGAGAGGTGAGCAGAGAACCGACAGAGCATTAGAGAGAGGAGAACCAGTAGAGAGATTTGCTGAAGAGTTACAAAGCTCATTTGTAACAAGGCTTTTAATTTTGTAATTGATAACGGTTATTGAAGATCACTAAGTTGGAGCTCGATGTAGGGGTTGGTGCTCCTTGGGTTGGTGCCCTAAACATTGTAATCAGAGTTTCATTGTGAGGCTGGATTGGAGCAGTAGACTCCAGCAGCATTTCTCATCGAGGTTTTTCCCATCTTGTGTTTTCCTCATATATGCTGGTGTTATGTGATGTCCCTTTTATGTGTGAGTGCATTTGTAATAGTCTCCCATCTAACCGGTAAGTCTTCTTTTTGTTTGAACTGAGAACCAGTATACACACATAGGATAGTTAAAGGGAAAAGATTGAAAACCACTGATTCACCCCCCTCTCAGTGTTGCATTGTGTCTAACAGCACAATCTAGAGTGTATGATCCCTTAGATGCCGTCTCTAATATATACTATGTGTACTTGCACCAATAAAGCCAATAGGCTATTGACTCAAAACAGAGCGTATCCAAAGGATGGGAAGAGAAGAGGTAATTTTTATTTTATTTTTTCTTATGATCCGAATGAATGAAGGGGTCCTCCTCCTTATATAATGTGTCCCTTAATACTTTTCTTTATACAATTATTAGTCGCATCCCTTGGGATATTGTTAAGACTTGTAATGGTAACAATTATTGATTTCCTTATTATTTTAATAGTTATGGTAACCATCATTGACTTACTAATCGTTGTGTTTCTCCAAGACAGTAACATGCTGGTGTATTGTAATCGATTCTTATCCAAATATAAATGGGGACTATTATTGCAATTAGTTGTTCATTATTATTGCCAATATGATTATGATGAGAATTATCCCGTTGATCTTTAGAATAAGGATGATGGACTGGTAACAATCTCAATGGTTCTTTGATATCATGTATTGTTCTTTTAATAATAAGTTTAAATCTTTAATTAAAACTTATTCAATCATATATTGAATCTTATTAACCTTAGGTCTTGAATGGGGACATGACACACCTGATTGAGGAAGTTGATCAACCCTCACATCTGAAAGATTCCAGTGGTGTATCAAGCAAATCTATGTGAGAATATAAGGATTACCTTTTGTAATTATGTCATTTTATTGTCTTGTTGGTGTTAGTTGTCAAATAAAGGCTAGTATGTTATCAAATATTATGTTAGCTGGGTAGTTGGTTTGGTAGATAAGTTGGTTGTATTGGAAGGTGAAAGAGATGGCTTTATAAAGCCATATATTGAAATGTTTTGCTATCCCAAATGATCATCAATAGCATTTATATATTCGGTGTTATTTTTTGTGCAATTATGGTTTTGTTTTTTCCTACATTCTCTATGTTCTATCATTTTCAATATGGTATTATAGTGGTTTTAATATGATTATTGGGAAAGATGTGGAGCAATGAGGAGCAATAATGAATTGAAAATAAAAAATCTTCATAGAGATCCTTTCTAAAGTTTAAAGCTGCCCATTTCAGATGTATGAAAGGAGATATTTTACTTGCTGGAAATAGCATGTGAAGCCCTGATTCTGTATTAAAGTAGAGGAAGAGACCATGCTAAAAGGTTTTAATCACAGGTAAAGAATATAAAATTGTAATTTGAGTGTAAAGAAAAGCTTGAAAATTTTAAAAGATGTGAAGAATTAAGATACCTCCCTACCAGCAAAGGCACCGAGAAGAAGGAAGCACCAGCCACTGGGGAAGGAAAAGGAAGGACATAGTATGGATAAATGTGAAGCCTGGGCGATGTGCTTTTGAGTATTTTTTTGCATTGAAAAGAAACATAAGAGTGTGAGCAGGTTGCATCCAGCTAGTGTGGAGTTGCCCTTAGGTGAGCAAACAATTACAAAAGATTGCCTCAAGATATTATTGCTAAATGAGTCTAATGTTCCCTTCTTAATTTGCCCTAGAATCTCAATTGCAACAAATTAGGGTCAAGGTTACATCTTACCAAGTAAAATATCTCTTTAAATAATGTGATTCTAAATTTGAATCCTACAATCATAACATAAGAAACATGTACAATGTATGTATATTTATTATTTAATTACTAGGTTTAGACAAGATCACATTGCATTGGACTACTAACCATAATATTATTATGCATGCATATTAGGTTTTGGAGGAAGAGGCGTGATAGGTCTGCCCGAAGCCATTTCTACACTAAGCCCAAGAGTGGAGTGAATGTAAAAGCCCTCTTGGCCTCAATGGGTAGTCAATATGGACATCCACAGAGGTGGCCTACTTAGTGTTTTGCCTATACCTGCTTTCCCCATCAATGTCTCATCAACCTAAAGACAAGTGCTATCTTGTGGAGTTGGGTGGAGGTTGTAAGTGAATTCCTTGGCTCTTCTACGTAAGTGCCCTCTGGTCCTAGGAGCCATTATGCTCAACTCTAGGACGGCCTACTTAACCCTCTTAAACCCCTTTTGCTTACACCCCAGACCCTCCCTACAAGATGGATTTCAGACAACCAGGCATATCTTATATTCTATCATATAGCCATACACTTAAGCATTAACTATTATGCATAAACAAGTATATATATATACCACCAGTAGTTGTGAGAGTATAGAGTACTGAGAAGGGCAGATCTGAAAATAATATCAGACTGCTGTTTTAAGCCTGATTTGAAGATTAATTTCTTTGATGTATTTGTTGTTGTATGACATGAGGTTTGATCTAAAATTCCTTTATTTCCTTTATTAAAATTATTCCCTCTTCCATTAATTGCTTACTCTTTCTATACCTTCATATCTCATTGAGGAGACACATGTCTTTGAGAAGAGATATCCATTGAAACAGTCGTGTCTCTTCATTGCTGTCTTACTATTCAAATCAGATCGGCACTTCCGATTATTCATTATAATGCTTATTGTCTATTCCCCAAGATGATCTCCCTTCAATGTATTCCTCAAATGCAATCTTCTCCCCGTTATATCTTCCCATGTGAAGTAGAGTCACACCTCTTCATCATATCTGCACTTTGCAAGGGTCACAACTTTCAATAATTATCACCCTTTGAAAGAGCTACAACCCTTCATCATTTCTGCCCATTCCTTTCTACTTCCATTAATCCCTCCTTGTTTCACATGCTCCCATCTTTCTTCTTCCTCCCACCACCCTCCTTTCAAATGAGATTCTCTTCTCCCTTTCCTTGCATGGAGTTTAATACTTTCTATTCATTCATCCACTCTTGGGAGTGAGTTTTGTCCAATGGGTTTTCTCCTCCTCTTCTTTTCAAAGGAATCATTTTGTAAATAAGTACCTAATGATGACAGCCATTTATGCTCTATTTTATGCCTTTTTCTATGCCTTCATATTCATTTCTATATACCATTTCCATGCCATTTTACCATTTTTTGTTGCATATGATTAAATATTAATAAGTGATACTTAATTTAGTATTGAGATAAAATATGAAAATTAAATTGAATTGTCTTTATTAATGAGCATTTCTATTTTAGACTTAGGAAATAAAACCCTTCACCTTGCTGATTTAAGGATGCAAGTCTTCCTGTCACTTTTTAATTCATAGTTCCCAAACTCACCGTGAGTCGTGCGAGTTATCCAGTCGCCGAGCCGAGCAGACCTCGCTGAGTTTTTATGACTCAGCCCGAGTCATGGAATATGATATATAATTTCATATATATATAATTGTAAAAGTATATAATTTCAAGATTTTGCCGAGTCATTGCCGAGTCGTTGCCGAGTTGTAGCTGAGTCACGAGTCGAGTTGGCCTTGCCGAGTCCGAGCCGAGTCCGAGTCTGGGAACTTTGCAAGTTTTTATACAGGAACCTCCATGTCACTCTCTATGGAAATCTCTTTCTTCTTGTCACCACAGAAATACTTGACAACATCTTCCACTCATGCATTTTTCACCTATCGAGTTGGCTTATGTTAGACCTATCATCATGCGGATTTTTATGTAATGTCTCCAATTTTAATAAAGTGACTTAATTAAGTAAGTGGTCCTAAATTTTAAATAATATCATGAGGACTTATTAAATTAATTATTAAATAAAGGGGCTCAAATTAATAAAATAATAAACTATTGTCGGCCTACTTGTAACCCTTTGGGAAACTTCGTGGAGCTCTTTATAAGGCCGAGTTTGGCATAGTTGTATGGCATGGTGAATTTTATATTTTCTTTGTATCTGCAAATTCCAGTAGGAGTTTGGCACTGTTGTAATTTCGGAGGTGCAAGATCCTCCCTATTCTATAATCGCAATTTCGGTGGTTAGCAACCACCCTAGTTTGTCGTTGGAGATATCATTTCTGATATTTCACTTTGTACTTCATTGTCGGATCTATCTCTACCATGTGGAAATATAATTATAAATATCTAGTTCTTGGCCATTCAATGTTGTTGATGTATACTCTGTGTTGATAATTCACTCCTGTATCTACAATAATCTTATCGACGGAGGAATTATCTACGATTGGATCCTTCAGTGGAAGTAACATTGTCGTACGGAGTATTTGGAAGTGTGCGGCCTACTTTTTTGTACAAGTGGAACTTTACATCCGGAGTCGAAGGGTGCCGAGTGTCGTTGATTGAGGGCCGAAGGTGTTGAAGATACTTTTCCCTCGAGTACTTCCCTCGGGTATTTTGCCCTCGGGTATACTTCCCTCGGGTACTTTTCCATCATGTATTTACCTCGAGTAATTGCCCTCGGGTATACTTCCCTCGGGTACTTTGTCCTCAAGCATTTTGCCCTTGGGTATTTCCCTCGGGTACTGTGTCGTAAGAGAGCACCAGTACATCACAGTGGTACATGACGTGTGGTGGAAATTTGGGTACCGTACGGTTGTATACATTACAGTGGTATCAAAGCCAAAATCCTACCAGCCTGTGGAATGCTTGAGATGACTACAAAAATGGAAGAAAGGGATAATGAAATTGTTGCCAATAAAATCTCCAAGTGGTATAACAAATATCAAAAGAGGAAGAATTCTTTGACATTTCAAGAATATCTAGTTCCAATAGGAAAATGTATACCTATACATGAGGAGGTTATCAGAATCTTTGATGAATACTCAAGTGAACCTGAGGAGATCAAGGCTACCGAATCCTTTGATAGGTACTATGTAAGGAAAAGAAAAGAGGAGTTGGATCCTGAATTAGGAACTCAATCGGAATCAAAGATAATGAAGACAAGTTCACATGTTCACCCCAGTGACAAGAGGATATGGACAAGCCAGAGACAACAATTGTCCCTTCAAGTGGAGAACACTTAAACTTTCATGACAGCTGCAAGGATGAAGATGTTTGTATGAATTTTGTCAAGCCAAGAGTGGTTGATCAACTTCATGGAGATGTGAACTCTAGCAATGATCCCTTATAGGAGCAATCTCTACAGTTGGTTGAATACGAAATTTACCCTTTGGTTGGGCATGAAGCGTGCATGATTGTCATCTCTCCTTGTGAGTGGCATCTATATGAAGAAAGCAAGTTGGATTTTGATGAGTTATTCCTCAACTCCGAGCAAGGCAATGTTTATATCAAAGTGGAGCAGTGCAAGTTGATTGGGGATTTGCAGGTGGTGCTTGCAGCCTTGGTGCGGCGTCAAGCTTTCAGCGGATATGACTACCAGCATCTGCACATGGTCTGGGACCCTAGAGCTTGTCAGATGGCAGATAGTTGCGGATTGCTTGAGGGCAAGCAATCTTTGGGTCGGGAGGACTGTGATGTTCCCGATATATAATTAAATAATAAAATTAAAATACTTTATTGTGTGGCCCCAAATTTAATAATAAATCTTTCAGTCCTTTATTTAATTAGTCAAGTTTTATTTTGGTCATGTCGGCCCGTTTGTAACCCTTCGGGAAATTTCCCGGAGCCCATATTTATGGCCGAGTCTGTCATGGTTGTAGGCATGTGTGAATTTGGTATTTTCTTTGTATGTGCAAATTCTAGTTGGAATTCTGTTGTCAGCCATTTTGGAGGTGGAAGATCCTCCCTACTTGGCATCCACGGTTTCGGTGGGAGTAACTCCTCACCCTACTCTGCTCTTCCCTCAGTCCAAGATTATTGTAATCTGAAGTGCTATCATTACTGAGTCTGAATTTCTACTTGCATGTCTGGTGTTCATTCCGTGCCAAATTGTGTTAATCTGATTATATGGTCTATCTGGCACTACGCATTATAAAATATTTGTGGAGTTGAACATGGCCGAAGGAAAGTAGTTTCGGCGTCCAAATCCATTGCACGGATGGAGGGGCTGTACATACCATACGGCTTGGCACCAACCTCACCGTACGGCTTGGCACCAACACCACCGTACAATTGGCACAAACACCACCGTACACCCTTTTTGTGGTCATCGCATCTTGTCGAGGGGGGTTTGTGAGCTGAACGGTTCAGGTACATTACATTTTATCATGTTTAGTCCACAGCAATTGGATCGTCTTATTGTGTGCCAACTCAAGGAAATCCTCTCTTCTAAATGGCTGCATCTGCTACCATGACGGTCAAGTCTCCACAATGGTTTGTCATCTACAAGACTGCCTTCTCTACTTACATTGGCCACATAGATATTTTACTGGTACATTTCCATCTCAATGTACACTCTCAATTGACCATTTCAAGTGCCACTAGTGATTGAAACTAACTAGAGAAGGAAGCATGCAATGGAGAATTAGCTGTGATAAAGGATGCACTGTTTGGAAGAAACTGTACTATCTTCTATTTCCTATTTTTATCCGCTGTTGTAACAGAATGGTTTCTGATTTATGGCCAGCGACTAAGGTTTCACGTGCACCAATATTTTGTTGGTTGTAAGCCAAATGAAGCGATTCTGTTCCACGCTATTGTTATAGACCTGATCTATATATATGCTATGTAATATCAGCTCGGGAGTAGATTTTTCTGTATGCAGACTTTAATGTAAGCAGATTTTTGTAGCAGAATATTGTGTGCAGACTCTGTAATATATTTGGATGAATAAAATAATGTTTATTCTGATCGAAGCAGTCTAGAAAGGCATTCGTGCTTCCTCACCAGATGTACTGAGGCAAGATCCACTTCTCGGGATGTCTGGTGAATTCTATTAGGCTAGATATGTGTTTATATATGTTCTTTATTAAATATCGTTTCTATTTTGTTTACACGCATGGTTTGCTGTTTATTTCTCGTGAGATAATTTTCTAGATCAAATGTTCATGCTTTATATTGCTTTATGATTTATTAGTTTGCTTTGAAGCTGTGAGTTTAAGTGACAGTTCCTGACGACAGAATTATTTTGATTTGTTGTAAGTTTTTTTTTGTCTATAGGTTGCATTTCATCCCCATTCATCTCACTGCCTACAGCCCTTGTGCAAATAGACAAGACATCTTTAAACCAAGCTGAACCTATTTTATCTTGAACCCCAGTGTTGGCCTATCACCTAACATAGCTATACATTTTCCAGAAGCCACATATCCATCACTTCTGCCCACCTTTGTTATGCTTATGAAGGGTTTCGGTGCATTAATTTATTTTCTTGCATTTAGTTGATAAGTCATTGCATTATATGTACCTAGGATAGGATAAAGCTTGCTTAGGTAGGTATTTGCTTGAGTAGGTTAAATTTGCATCTTGTGACTTGTACTTACCTAATTTGATGGAGTTGCACTATGCACATGGGACTATTTCTCTTTTACCCCACATTAGTTGTACATTCATATATCTTGGTGGTGTTCTTGGTGGTGTATCCTATATATACACTTGTAGCTCTCATACAAGCAGTCAATCTAGAATCATCATCTTATGTTTGCAACTTTGCATCATTTGATGGAATAGAATTATTCTCATTTTAGGTCTCCTTTGTGCTTTCATATTGAAGCTCCTTAATCTTCAGTGACTAATTTCATAGCCAAATCTTACAACAGCAAATGGGACTGTTTTTTCAATTTCTCTATATTTCAAAAAAATTTATCTTATTTCATGTCAAGTAAAATAGTAAGCTTTCTTTATGTAGGAAAAAAATTAATTTCTTTTCATTGACATATTCCAGAAAGAATCCATTGACATCTCAAAGATAAGTTGCAACATTTATCCTACCTTACCCACCTACACTTTATGGTTAACTATCCTGTAAAATATGTGTGTTTAGATTGTATGCTCCTAGTTGTGAGTGGTAGACAGCCTGCCATTGAGGCATTTAATAAAGTAAAATTGAGCCTCTGCCCGAATCATAATAAGGATCTTCAGAACAATGTCAGATAACATTTGTGAATGAGGAAAATCTGAAAATGATATCTTCAAATTGCCTACTGCAATGGGCACATTCAATCATTTCCATCCATCCCTCCATCAAGAAGATTAATAGAAAGAAATTCCTATACAGGAAATCATCTACAATTATTGTTGTCATCTTTTCTTCATCAAGAATGTATACCATATTATCCTCAATTTCCAATACACCCTATATTCTTCCAAGGTACAGCTAAATCTCTAGTGAACAAAATATGGCTTGTTAGGGTGTTTGGATTGATATGGCTGGTTGTGTTGCAATATTTTGCTTTCCCAAGTTGCAGTAGATATGCATTAGCACCGAGCATGGACTATGAAACTAAACATTAAGTATATATATATGTCTTTTTCTTTCAGGAAGGAGTGTACGAAGTAATAAAAGAGTATGCATCTCAAAAGCCAGAAATTGTATTTGAAGTGGGAAAAAGAGCTCAGGAGCGCCATCAGAATATAAAATGTTATGATCAATTGTTGCAGTTTACAGCTTCAAAGATGGGTTGAGTTATAAAATAGGAGAGAGCCTCATACTTTTCTTCTCCAATTGAAGGATATTAATGGAGCATCTTGTAAGTCTTTGAGTGGTCTTAAAATTAGAAAGATCACCTTTGCTATTTGGTGTAATTATGTTCTTATTTAAAATTGATGCGAGTGTTTTCAAAGAATCATTGTTGGCTACTTCATTTGTGGGGACCAGGTTCTGTCAGCGAGCAGTACTGTATAGTATGTGGATCATCCAACTTAGCAAGATTTGTACTTTAAAAAGAGATACTTTGCAGTGTTTCTTACCTATGAATCAATCTAATCTGAAACAAAGAAAGAAAGTGCCTGCCAGCTAAGCTGCCATTGTCATAGCACCATGCTTTTGAGTTTGCAAGAGTTAATGATTCAAACTGCTTCCAGCATATATTGAAGCAGGCTTATGAGTAGGCTATTTTAAAATGCAAAATGATCAGGCCATACAAGAATATTGCTGGTAAATTTTGCATATTTTACTGTGAACACATCTTACATCTAGTGGCTACTAGGACCACAAAAGTTAATTTTCCACTCGTTGCTGCCAAGTGCAATAAGAACAGAATACCACAATATTATATTAATTTTTCCATTCAATGCCCAATCTACCAATTCAATCTAAAGAGGTTGAAATACCTTGATGCATGTTAAACAATTCGGTATATTCTAACATTAATGAGAATGAATAGATGTGATCGGCACATGCCCCTATTTTCATTATTTGTGCACCATCACTAAAGCTGGCCGCATCCTGATCAAAATAATCATTTCTCCACAAGTTTATATGGTATTGTTATCAAGTAGAAATTACATTGCATATCAAACATCCCTACTGCTGCAGAATGAACTTCTGTTCGTAGCAAATGCACGCTTTAAAGAAGAATATTATTCACAAGTTGCTTATGTGATACCCTTGTTCTTTTCTTAAATGTGAGGACTGTGTAGGTTATATTACAGAAAAGTTTTGGGCTTGAGATTTCCTTAGTATCAAATATTCTCCATTGCCATGGTAAGGAATGATAAATTGTTGAATTGAGCAGTAACAATAAGCAAATCAGTGATTTGTGGTGTTTAACCTAGGTTGTTAAAACGATAGAAGCATGAATCCTCAAAAATCCTGATTTTTGCAATTTTTAAAAAATCACCGAGCGAAATGAGTTTTTCCCCCAAAAAATTCGATTTAATTAGCCAGTATTTTCAATGTTTTATAAAGGATTATATTGCGAAAAAATACAAAAAAATCGCTCATGAAACACATTTTCCATCCACCAACCTATTACAATACCCTACCCATGTGAAATTGATATATTATCGGGTTTTTTCATTGATTTTGAGTGCAGATTTGAGCACTAGCTGCTAAGACATGGTTTACCATCAAAGATTTGCCACATTTCATCAGGTTGTCGAGGCAAATTGTAGGTAGGTGGTTGAATGGGCATATATTTCTAATAGATGTTAAGAACATTAAAATAGAGACACATTCTTTGGTGTGCTTTTATGTTTGATGATAAGGAAATTAACATGGAATGGTTAAAAGATGTGCTGTTTTTTTTCCTCCAATATTCCACACTACTATCATTTGCCCTTAGGCTTATAGTAATGTTTTCCATGTATACAAATCAATAGACAATTTAGTGGGAAACTGTAGACAATACCATAAATACTAAGGCTTCTATCTGAATTTTTAGTATATCTAAACCTTATAAAAGTCCTTGCCAAAAGTAAATATGGAAAGCTATGCTATATTAAAATGATTGATATCGATCTAAAGAGGTTTGTTCTCTTGCAATTCTTGTGATCATGACTATTCAAAAGAATTTTAACAGTTTAATTGTCAACAATAATACCAAGGTGGTAGTTAAGATTATCAAGGTTAGGTTGGGACAAATTTTATTTTCAGATGGTAACAAAATGTGATAATTTGAAGCTTTAATTTGACACTAGCCATAAGTTTTAATGACAAGTGAGGAGGGTGGTAAGATAATTGTATAATCAAATGGGAAGCAGAAGTATATACATTATTGTATATGGACATTACGAAATTAGAAGCAAAATGGTTCCTATCAGAATGATAAAAAACAGTTTGTAGTGCTGAAAAAAATGAATTATAGCAATATTTTGTATCAAAATGAAGGACTGGTTACGTTTAAATTTCTTATACATTCTATGGGCTTAATTCTTTGTTAATTGGTGAAACTCGGTACTTAAATGCATGCCTTGCAATTGTTAGGGAACTAAATTTCATTTAGGTTCGTCGTATACATAGAGGTTTAGAAGGTATGTAAGGAGTACACTAGCAGTACATGGATGCTTTAGACATATATTGTACCATTCCATGCATGTTAAATAGGTATCAGACAAACTAATGCATGCCTTGAGAGAAGTCATGCCCTAGTTTCCTGGGCTTATCTTAATCCCTCCTAAACTAAGTATCATATATTTTCTTTAACAATATAGATAGATTTTAATAGCAACTACCCCATAAGAAAGGGAATGTTCCTCAAACTTCGATTTTTCATTGAAACTTGTACCTATGATGTCTCAAATTTTGAACTTAAAGTTCGTCAATGTTTTAAACTCCATCACCCACTTACGCAAAATCAAGGAAAAATTACTTGAATAATAATAGCTAAAATTGTGGCTCAAATAATTACACTTCTTTTGTACTATTAGGGTTTTATTATCTAATGGAAAAACATTTAACACTCCCTTTATTGTTTTACAAATGTACTAAAATAGTTATCAAAGGACATTTTAGTATCATTTATGGTTTTATGAGATGTAAGATTCTATTTCAAAAGTATTTTCTTTTACTCCACTATAAGCTATTTTATTGCAAACCTATTAAATTGAACTTTGCAATTGCTTCCTTTGTCATATATTTTCCCTTTTATACTCTTAATAAAGTTCTCTTTCATACTATCCTATAAATTGCAATTACTACTTACAATGTTCGCTTAGCAAAGGAAAATTGTCCTTTTAATGACTTTCTCAAGCTTGAGGATTTTGAGGTTTTGGATGCCAACTTGGATAGTCATGAGGTTGAATGAATTAGGAGAGGCTTTGAACTAGGATCTTCATCATCAAGACCTATAGCCATCTACAAGAGCTCTATTTGTAGTAGCAATTGACTATGGTTGACATTTTTTAACTTTGACTGGCTGACTTTGGACAAATTATATTGTAATTGAATTTTTGTCAATTTTAACCATCTAGTTATTATTCATGCACTATGAAGTATGTTTTGTGCAATGCAATTCAATCAACAATATGTATATAAACAACAAAATGTTTGACTTTGTACAAATTATATTGCAATTGAAATGTTGTCAATTGTAACCATCTAGTTGTTATTTATGCACTATGAAGTATGTTTTGTGCAATGCAATGTAATCAATAATATGTATATAAACAATAAAATGTTATTTCTACAATTCATGGATTAAACACTCTATTTTATTTGCTATCTATATCTCTGTGCTATGGAAATGCCCTTAAATTTCAAATCAAAGTAGTTCTTTTGTTTTGTTTTTTTGTTTTTTTTTTATTTTGATTTTTAACCCATTTAAAAACAAAATCTTATACTCTTGGCTTGCCAATTTATTCACCAAGCATTTCTTGTTGCTATGGTTAAAACCTCAAAAGGCATCAACATGCATTAGCAATTCCCTTAATACAATATGTAAAAAGCTCTATATTTTTGCATGATGCTTCTCTATAAGAAAAATAGATAACATATTGTAGGACAAGTTTGTATACAAAATAGTAGCCCAAAAGAGCTTCATGAGACTTTTCTATAAAAACAAGTACAATTGTATGAATTTCCTAGCTTTCATGAGCCTTTGAATGAACAATCTTCACATTAATGTTAATTTCAAACTTATAGGAGAGAAACTTTGTTTACTGACATGCTTCAGATTGATTATGTTTGCACAAGTTTATTGACTAAGATTTTGTGCATAAGTTTGTTTTGAACTTGAAAAAGTCATGTCAATATTTTGTCAAGATATGTTTGTTTTGATTAGACTGGTTGTCAATTGGTTGTGAATGATTTGTGTTCTGTTGTAGACTAATCTATAATTTCGCCTTAAAAATGGTTTGAAACTAGGGAATTGAACTTTGACACTACCATACTAATTGGAATCCAAATGGGTCATTAATATAGGAATTAGATTAATATTATACAAAGATGAACATACTGAAATGTAAAGAACAACATAACACAAAAATTTGAGTCAAGAAAAACCTAATTGGTAGGAGTAATTGCTCTTTATTAAAGTGTATTGTTCAAAATAGACAAGTACAAAGTGATTTGTCATCCTTAGTCAAGTCTATTTCTTTTAGGTTATTGGAAAACCTCTGCATAAGTTTATCAAGTCTTGTACTAAGGAACTGAAGGAATAGGGTTGATTTTTTATAGGGTTGATTTTGTTTCAAGTTCTACATATTTTCCAATTCAATCAAAATTGTCCTTTTTCTTAGGATTATTTTTTAAAATTACGTATGCAATTTTAAAATCAATAGTGACCCTTGTAAAACTATCATTTTAAATAGTTTTAACTATTTTTATAGAAACCATTTTGGCAAATAGACTCAAATTGAGGTGCCATTTTTTTTAAATTGCATAGTTGTGTGAGGAATGCGAACATGTAAAATATTCAAATTTTGATGTCATTAACAATTGTTGGCCCAACAACATGGTGAAGTCTCTTTCACTTATATATATAAGCATTATCCCTAGATCTAAGATAGATTGAAGATGGATTTTTGTTTTAGAAACCTTTATTTCCACATGATTCAAATAGAACTCTATCAACACTCTTGGTGCAAACCAAGTAATGTTTATACATTCAAGTGTTGTAAAATAAAAGGTGATAGTTAATGAGATACAAGGTAGCGATGCTCTGTCATAGCTTGAGGCCAAAACTTTTCTTTACCATGAACAACTCTAATCTGGACACCTATATACACCTATACTATTCTGATTATCATGCTACAACATGTCCCATTCACATAAATGGTCCTCCTTATTGAATTTATGTATGATGAAGGCCATTCCTACAACCATGTACATGCTACAATTGTGATGAATGTTTATGTAAAATACAATAATGGAAACCATTATTGTGATACCCTTACCTTCTACTTTCCCATAGAGGTGGTGATAGTTCCCTATGTCTTCAACAAGTGTAGTAGGTTACACATTGCATCGTTTACATTTCCATGGAATTAAAATAAATATGCTTACAACATTTAATAACATGCTCATAGTGTTGGCCTTATTTACACAAGAAAAAATTATGCATGCTTACAACATTCAAAGATGCTTTAGAGTGTTGTCCACGCTTGACCAAAAGATGCATACATGTTTTACAACTACCACGAACTATCATAAATTTTTCCACAATATGCCATGAATGCAAAGTTACACACCTACAATATGCAATTGCTACAAAGTGCTACCCATGTTGTAACTTAAGAATCATACATGATTACAACACCCCAACACATGGCATCTTGATGAATATCCACCTCATGAATCTGCAACTGATGATATCCTAACTTAAGGTCTATCTTGGAGAAAACCTTAGCATCCTTAATCTAATAAAAAAGAATCATCAATCCTTGGCAAATGATAGTGATTCTTCATCATCACCTTGTTCAATTATTGGTAATCTATGCACAGATGAAGAGATCCATTCTTCTTCTTAACAAACAACACTGGTGCTTCCCATAGAGAAACACTAGGATGAATGAATCCGTTTGCTAGCAAATCTTCCAATTGCAACTACAACTCACTCAACTCTTGAGTAGTCATCCAATAAGGTGCCTTAGGTATCTGCTCTGCTCTAGGAACTAGGTCTATCCAAAAATCAATGTAACACTTGGGTGGCATACTCGGAATCTCATTGGGAAATGCATCTGAAAACTCTTGAAAAATAGGATGACAAAGGAATATTGCATCCTAACTCTCTCCCTCATCCAAGTCATTCATCGTGACTACAAACAACTGACATCCCTGGACCGCACACACCACTTCATCTGCATAGCAAAAATCATGTGAAGAGAAATAAGTTGTTGCACACCCACAATCTCCACTCTCTCTCCACCATCACTAAGACATTACACCCTCTTGCAATGACAATCAATCTTAGCTTGATGTGCCTCAAGCCAATCCATACCCAACACAACACCATAGGATCCCAAAGAAAGGAGTTGAAGATTTACAATGGTGGAACACACTCCTAAATCCAACATACAACCATGAACAATAGAGTCCACTGCCACTTTGGAACCCATAGCTAACTCAACCTGCCAGTTATCAGCTTGCTTTGCCACCGAGAGCCCACATTGCTCTACTAAAGATGGAGAAATAAAAGAATCTGAAGTACTTGAATCAAATAATATCGAGCAAGAAATACCACCTATCTCACACGTGGTCTCTACAATTGTACCCTGATGCTCGGCCTGATGGTTATCAATTGCCACAAAAACTCGTAAGATCTCGTTGCATCTCCCACTGTAGGCTCTGAAGCTACTAGTCTCTAACCAGACATCTGTGTAAAACTCCGAGGACGATGCACTACAATTTGACCTTGTTGGCCACAAGTGAAAAACCTCCTCTGCTAAAACCTCTGCTAACTGAAGGTGCACTGGACTGCTAGACACTACCTCTGCTAGAATTCTAATGAGAACTTTGTGCTAGCTAAGAAGGGGACAAACGCCTCACGAGGGCTTCACTTAGTGAACCTGGGTTATATCACCTGCGTTCATGGCATACTGAAGAATACCCCTACTTTCAAAAAATATTGTCCTAAACTCCTTTTTTCCACCCCCTGCCAATACATAACCTGAATTAAAAGCCCCCCTATTTGCACAAAATATTGCATTTTTTTCATAGCCTGAATTAAATACCCCCTTATTTTCACTGATGGGCAATATATTGCACCCTCATTTTTTGGATATTAAACCCCCAATATGAATGCACGTGATATGATATTGCCTATTTAGTGAAGCCCCCGTGAAATGATTATCTCGCCACCTACTGCGATCCCTATTTGTCTGAGATCTAGCACCACGAGCAAAATTCTGACTCTAATAATTCTTCTTACGATATCATTGACCACTCTTGGAGGATGAAGGATGACTCCTAGCAAACCCTGATGCCTATGACTGCGGACCTCTCGCACTTGAACCAAATGTTGAAGCACTAATGGTTTGCACTCCTAAAGCCAAAGCTAAATTCTCCTCAACCAAACATACCTTAAGGTTTGCACTCTTGGGTTCAAAAACTTGAACTCATCCACTAATACGGGCATTAAGGCCCCTAACAAAATGTTGCGCCAATATAGCCTCATCACTCACTATTCTTGCATATTGCTTAAGTTCAAAGAACTTATGCTCATACTGCTCAACTATCATAGTCAACTGCCTCAGGTCGTGGAACTCATCTGCCTTCCTTTGCCTTCAAATATCTGATAAGAAACAAGCATGGAACCACTCCAAGAACATCTCCCAAGATATCGATGCAATATCCAAATGAAGCTTCAACTCCTCCATACACCACCAAGTGGAAGCAAATCCATGAAGATACATGATAGTGCACCTAGCCTTGGTGTAACTACTATACAGATGTATAGCAAAACATCTACCCAAATCCAAGAGCCAAGTCTCTACCTCTATCCCACTACTACATCCATCAAAAGTAGGAGGTTGAGACCTAAGAAGATTCCTCATGAGTCCTGCTAAAACTACATCCTGATCCAGAACTGCATCATCTCTTGTTCAAGGAAAACACTCCCTCTCTCTCTCTCCTAATATGCAACTTTATCTTGATGATCAGAATGATGAGACTCCTCCTGTTGATTCTCCTACTACCTTGGACCCAAATGGGCAAGAAGCTCCTAAAGGACATTAATCAACTAAGGTACTGCCTCATTGCCTTGTCAGATCTCACCCTAAGCTTCCTCTTCCTGATGGTCATGTTGTTGCTCCTCCTAATGAGCCTCCTTAGAATCCTCTAAACGAGGGTTTTGTCTAGTGCCCACACGACCACCCCACCCATGACCTCTAATCCTATGAGGCATCTTGTCTAACCAAGATGCAAAGCAACTATAAGATAAAATCTAGGGCATCTACTATAAAGAAAATAACTAACAAGGATAACCTCAAGTCTAACAAAGCTACAATACTGCTACACACAATGAGCTCAACATTTAACCAAAGTACCCAGTGTGTGAACCTAGGCTTTGATACTAGATGTAATGCTCGCCAAAATATCCTAGAGAAATTAACCAACTAAACAAGAAAATACAGATAATTTTTTTTAAAGATCCGATATTATGCATGCACAACTAACATAATATCCAATGAATGCATACAACAGTAAACCATGAACATAATATTATAACAATGCAAGCAAAAATAAACTCATAACACGTAGATAACATTCCCTAGGTATTCCAATGTCATCACTTAACATAACACTAAGAACATGAATATAAATAACATCATAACAATTCTACCATATCCATTTCTTCATCTATTCTATCATTCATCTCTTTCAAGAACATAGGGAAAAAAAACCATCAACTATACTACTAACATGCTATAATAACCCAATCACCATTAATATCTTAGATTCATTTTAATACACCAAATCCAAATGTTTCTACGCCATAATTCCGTCATCTAGAACATAACTATTCCATTTCCATAAAAGAACTACACCATCTGCATGATACTCATTACGTAATTACATCCAATAGAGTAAGATCAATAAGAGTACATCATCTATTACCAAGAGCCATAATCACTAGCCATAAGAATAATCATCCATTTACATAGCATGTCTTATAAGATTACAAGATTAAATGGTTTAAGAAATTTGAAGAAGCACAACACAACCAATCCTCCCACGAATTCATTGCTTCAATCCAAAATCAAAAACCAGCTCCAATCCTCATTCAATTGCAGAAAATTCCATCAGCAATATAATTCCAGAAAAATCTTCAGCCAAGCGACCTCCCAAAAATCTTAGAATTTCATATAAATAAGAATTAATCAAAAACTCTACCCCAGCAATAGCCAATAAAGAATAAACAAAAATATTATAAATCATACCAACCATACCAAAAATCAAGATGAAATATAATAAAATAATATTAACCACCAAATCCAATACTTACAGGCAATAGCATAAGAGGGTAAGTAAAATAACTAATAAAACAAATGAGTAAAATATTAAACAATAAATAAATAACCCAATAACCGCTAAACCAACAATTAAATAAATAAATCAAATACTATGAATCATATAAAGAGTTCAATTAAATATAAAACCACAAAATACATTAATATACCATAACTTATTAATAAATATATTAATTTAACACTATTTTCAAACATTAATTTAACTTAATGTTAAATATCCAAGCCAAACATAGAAATTAATTAAATACCAATAAACTATAGGGATCAATCAATTTAAAATAATATAACCAATAGGCACAACTCCACAAAGCAACCCAACATAGGGCTGAATAAAATACCATATGACACTAGCAAGACGACTCAAGCCAAGATACTAAACTTGACAAGGTATCAACTAAGCCTAGAGTGTATAGAAGGAACTCATGCCACCTCCGATCATCTTGACATTGGGATTAAAGACACGCTCAGACCTATGAAACCAAGTGGAGTCGATGTCCAGTACCTGCAATCCTGCACAACACCAATGTCTACACAACAACATACACGTTGCATATAACATAAAATAATCAGGCAAGTGAAAGAGAGTTGCAAAATCACACCTAGCTCATAGATGAGAGGTATAATATTGTCTCTTCCATGAATACAACAGTAATACAATCATGGAAACCATAACATCTCAATAATGTTATCATGTCTCATAGAGCATAAAGTAGGGTCAGCACATAACATGATCTCATCATAAGCAGATATAAATTTCCACAACACTTAATGAGTGCTCACAAATATCCAACATTTGTCCAATCATCATAATAATCCTTAATGTATCATCATCCATATAAACCATAATGTATCAACTGTCAAAATAAAATGTCAAGCATCAACTATAAACATCTGAAATATAGATAAATCCATAATCATCCAATCAAAATATTATAAAAGAGTCTGAGCTAAGTCTATCAATGCATCAAAAAAAAGATGAATCGAGGAGGGGCACTACAACCCTCATATTAACAACTCTTAATAATCTAAGCAAACTTAAATAATATTTGGTAGGAAAAATAAAAAACCTACACTAACAATTGTTTCTTGTTAGTTTTAGAAGTTTAAAAATGCTGATTTTCTAGAAGTTCATTGATGTTACTATATTCATCTTTAGATCCTACTCTCTAATAAATATTACTTACAAATAAATAATCTTAAGAAACTATATAAAATATTTTTTATATATATTTAAATAAAATAACATATACAAACATTAAAATATTAATATATATCAATATGAAACCATTAAAAAATAAAATATAAAAGAATATTACCAAAAACAAAAACAACAAACATAAAAATCAAATCAAATCAAATTATTTATAAATTAAAAATTAAAAAAATATGTTAATGTATGTACATAGTAAATAATATAAAATAAGTTCTAAAGAAAACTAAAATAATTCTCAAATAAGTCAAATAGTTTGAGATTGTTATTTTAAACGTTTTTTAGATAAATGTATATGTATGTATGTATGTATGTATGTATGATTTTTTAGACAATGTTTATATTTTGTCTTTTGGACGATAATTATCAATGAGAACACAACATGGACAATATATTTTTTCTTTAAAATTATTTTAAAAATTTATGATAATGTAGCTCATGAAAGGCTCTTAACCTTTTTTTCTCCTATTCAAACTTGAAAACTACATAAGAAAGTGCATATCTATGTGTGTTTAATTAAGAAAATTAATCTAAATTAACATTGGTTTCTTTATAGTTTAAAACATTGAAAGATAAAGGTATATATATATCTGAGAGAGAAAGACAAAGGTATATATATGTGTGTGTGTGTGTGTGTGTGTGTGTGTGTGAGAGAGAGAGAGAGAGAGAGAGATCTTTTGATGTATTTTGTATAGTTTTTTTAAAATATGCATATTAGTATATATGTATTGATATAGTTGTGTGTAAGTATAATACATGTATAAATGTCAATATTATTACACTGAAGGCATTCCCTTATTTAAAAGGGATGACTTGATTTCGACAATCAACGGAATATAATGAAAGAAAAGGGATGCAAGACGATTGAATCGTCGTCCGCCATTGATTTTTTCCATCGGATTTATGTTTTTCCGCTGCTGGTATTTTATTTGTTGTCGTAAGGTTCCTTTCATCATTTTCATTTCCACGCATATCTTGCCCACTCATTATTATGTGGTTCTCATGCGTCCATATGATTAGATGTGTGTGATTAAATGTCTTTTACTGTCATCTATCACTAACGGACGCGTCTATTCTAGCTCCAAAAGTGACCTGTCGTACCAACGACATGCATCGACATACATATCCGAGACATGCATACCATGCCAATTTGGCCGAGCCACTGGACCCACAAAATATGGCGTGGACTCGCTGGTTTCAAACGTCGAGGCCCATGCGAAACTATGTGGACATGCCGGAGGACAGCAAATCCTAGGCCGCGACTCGTTTACTGGTTAGCGACAGTGTGATGTGTATAACACGGACATTAAAAGCCATGAAAAAGAAACAATCAGCGGCAAGTGTACAAACCGTGTTCAGATGGCAAACCGGTGGGAAAAAGAGGGCGAGGGCTTCAAAAAAAATGCAATAAAATAAAGAAAAACCAGGAAAAAGAGGGCGTTGCTTCCAAAATGCCATGGCTCCCTCCAAAACCTCTTGTATGTGTTAGTGACAGGTTAGTCCTTAGTCAATCGCAGTCGTTCATTGAAAAATTGACGATGTACAGCGCACGACTAACACGCATGTTAGTCAATCCGTACTACCTGTTCCTGTACCTCTGTTTCATAAAACGTGGTGCCATTTTCTGCCTCACGTGGAAAAAAAGAAGACTAATGCGCGATTAAGACATAAGGGCTTGAAGAAGCAGGCTGCAAGTCATTCCCATTGTAGAAGAAGGGCTTGAAGAAGCAGGCTATGAGTCATTCCCATTGTTGAAGAAGGGCTTGAAGAAGCAGGTTGCGAGTCATTCCCATTGTTGAAGGGCTCTTGTTGGAGTTGTTGAAGGAGGCTTCATTTTTTAAGGTTGTGAGGTATGGAAATCAGCCTCTACAAGTCGTGTTTTTTTCTATTTGTGTTTAGATTACATTAAAAATGATGGACTTGTATATTCTTGGTTTGCATTCTTTCTTTTCATTTCTTATTTTGTTTTATATGTAGTGGGAAAATTTTCTTGTTTTACTTTATATGTAGTGGGAAATTTTTCTTGTTTTGGAGGCAGATACCGCGCGGGACACGTGTATGCTAGCTCCAAAAAGCTGTGGTAGTAGCCGTTCGATAGTGGGTCGGCCTTTTATCTTTGTGACTGTAGATTTTGAATTGGACGAGTGGGATTGGGTTAGAATGCATGTTAGGTATTCACATTGGGGTTAGCCGCGTTAGGGTTACAAGCCACCTCACTGTTAGAAGGCGGGTCAAGGTTAGCAGCGTTAGGTTAGAAGGCGGGTTAGTGTTAGCGACGTTAGGGTTAGAAGGCGGGTTAGGATTATCCGCATTAGGGTTAGAATTGGTGTTAGGTTTTTGGTCGGACACGTCTGGGCGAAGCAAAACGGACGTGCTTCTGTCTCCAAAACAGATGTGTTTGTTCTGGCTCCAAAATGGCATAAGTCTTACTGATAGCCTCATCGGTTATCGACAAGACAATGTTATGCTTTTGCCGCTTATGTTCACTATACTGATGAGCCTTATCCGTATATGCTTCTCTGATATAACCGTCATTGACTTCATACTATAATTGATGAGAGTAATGCCGATAGGTCCGACCTTGGATTTCCATGCATTGTTATTGGTATATGATACATCGATCAATAGCTAGTATTTGTTGCCTGTGTTTTTATCAGGGTGACTTATCCCGATAGTGTAACTTTCCATTATTTGTAATTTTTACTTCCTCTTCAGGATACAAAAGATTAATAATCAAACAGGAACTTCTTGCCTTCATAAGGGTGCCTTTTCTCATTATGCTTCCTGAGATGTGCACTCGTCTATTCTGGCTCCAAAACCACAGTAAGGATTTACTAACACGCGTGCTAGTCACCTGTTTTACACCGTCGATTTTGCAATTAACGGCTGCGATTGACTAACCTGTCGCTAACACACTGTACGAAAGGTCCGTTTTGGAGCCAGGAAATAACTTATAAACTAATACACATTATCTCAATCAAAATATATTTACATAAATAGATTTATTAAAAAATAAAATAAATACAAAATTGGATGCATCTATTCTTGCTCCAAAATGAGAGTACAGATTGACTAACACGCGTGTGTGGGAGTGGAGTCCGCATCGGAGGCATGTATTCCGATTCGAAAATGATAGTATGGATTTACTAACACACGTGTTAGAGCATTTTACACTGTCGATTTTGCAATTAACAGTTGTGATTGACTAAACTTTCGCTAACACGTTGTACGAAAGGTCCGCTTTGGAGCAGGAGCACCTATTGTACAACATGTTAGCGTTGTGTTAGTCAATCATTGCCCGTTTATTGCAAAATTGATGGTGTAAAACGTGCGACTAACAGGCGTGTTAGTCATTGCGTACTACCATTTTGGAGCGGTCATGCGCGAAAGTGCATAACGCGCCTTGTTAGTCGATGAAAGTTTTTATTAGTTGTGTGCATCATATGAATCCAAGGTCTTCGTAGGATATCATGATATGGAGGAGCCTAGTATGGATATGTGTAAGTGTACAAAAACGTCCACAGACTATGGTGCAGAAACTTAGATTCTAGAATAACATGGAACATGTGGTAGATGAATTTAGTTATTAGAAAGCACTAAAAAATTAAGGCATAGGTTGATAAAAATTCAAATAGTTTATAGATGTCATTGTTAGTCTGACAGATTTGCATGTTCGTTTTGGAATCACAGGTATCTCGATTTCAAATATGGAGGCAAACTTTTCTTTAGAGACAAGCAAAGCACAAGTCACATTTTGGGGACGAATAAGCGATGATAGGTTGATGAACCTATTTATCTATGAAGACACTGCATTCCTTTCCACGGTGAAGTTGATCCTTAGACCTGAGTACGTAGACGGTGGATGGAAGTACAGAACGAATGCGGACATAGTGTCTCTGTTTACGGCATGGTGTCTGGAGCTTTGACCTGTTCTGAAATTCAGAGAAATCATGAACAGGTGTGTGAAGAAGGAATGGCTAGGCGGAATGGAAGCTTTATTAGGTTTGGCACGAGACATGGACGGCTTTGAAAGTGTGGATGTAGCGTGGATTCGCGTGAGTGAATTCACTCCTCTCTTGCGACCGTTCTTGCTCTGGAGCGCCACATTTGATAAAGAGGCCAGAAGAAGTGTAGCACAGGCTGGAATGTATGGTATTTAGCAATACCTTGAGACGGTCGATGTTTGGGAAGCGTGTGTGGAGATGGAAAAATGGGGACCTTGGTCGGAATATAGAGCACTTGTGCAACAAATTGTTCCTGCACGCACAAAACGACGGGGTCGACCTTGTGGAAGAGGAACAACTAAGAAGGGTTGTGTGCTACAGTTCAATGAAGGCTCCAGTAGGGAGACAAAAATGAACCAAGTTAGGAACATGGAAGTGCTAGATGTGGAAGAGGGAATGGTCACTGTTCACGTGGAGTAGCGAGATGGCACATACAACCTTTTTTGAGGCAAGGACCATATTTTTTTTAAATGTTTTTTAATGTGTTATGTATGGACCATTATATATACCGTCCACCGGCTTCGATGGTCTAGTCAGCTAGCCGTGGAGGTTTATCTTTTAGAATGTAAACATTTTCAGAATTAATATTAAATATATCTCTATTGGACAAAAATAAAAATTGTTGACACCAACTGATACTCTTATCTTCCTTGTTTTGAAATTGTTGTTAACATTTCATTATATATGGTGAAAAAACAAATGTTTTTGATTGTATGTGCATGAAATTGTTTTATAACATTGAACTCAAGCATTTCATTATATATGACTACAAATAAAATTAAATTCTTGTAGCACAATTGAGTTTCTATTCTGGATCGGTAAGAAATTGGAGGATTTCAATATATATGGAGGAAAAAAACCGATAACCTTATCTTCCTCTTCTGTACTCAGCTTTGTCTCCCTCATCGTGTATCGACGTAACCCAAAACTCCTCTCACCAATGATTTGAGTTGTCCCAATGACCTAGTATTTCTACCTTTCAGTATTGCCTCATCGGAGTAAGTTATGCCGATGATACCACCTTTGTCGTCTAGCCCACCAGGTATCGGAGTAGCGTGGGATGACATTCTCCGATGACCCTGTTGGTCACTGAGTCACGATGGTTAAAAGGACTTGCATCTTCCCATCGTGGTCTCATGACTATCGTTGATTGTCCTTGGACCTAACCATAGTTTAAAGAACTTTGTCCTCCCTACATTCCAGGCCCACTATTCAGTCGCTGATTCGTGAAGAGTAAAAGGACTTGCAACTCTTCATCACAGTCTAGTGACAACCGTCTAATCAAATCCTTACTACTCAAAGTTTTAGATCCCTTCATCACTTAACCGCCAGCGCTTAACTGCCAGCATTGGATCTCTGACTGACCCCGCCACTAGCGGCTTGTTGCTAAGTCACGATGGGTATTCAACGTGCAACCTCCCATTGCGGTATCACGACTGTCATTGGATCAATAAAGACCTGCCCAACTTTTAAGAACCTGATGCATATGTTAGAAAACCATTCTTAGAACTTAGGAAAATTAAAGTGATCCAATGTAAAAGACGAAACCCACCTAGACTTAAAACTCAAATGGACCCTTTTCAATGACATAAAGACCCTTTCAGTTAAGTGGAGGAAAAGGTAACGGACAAACAAATTTTCCTTAGAGACAATAAGACATGAAGGTTTTTTATCAAATGTTCTCGAAATTATTAAACCCAAAATTCATAATTCATGGAAAAATTGTTGCTCATGCCATGGGGCCACGGCTATTTTGGCTCCAAAATAGACCTTTCATACAACATGAGAGAGACGTGTTAGTCATTCCCAGCCGTTTATTGCAAAATCGACGGTTTAAAACGTGCGACTAACATGCGTGTTAGACAAGCTGCTCATGAACCCTTGCTCACGCCAAGAGCAATACAAATTTGCAAACACACCTCAAACCTGCACCAAAAGAAATTACAAACACCTCCTGAGAAATAAAATAACATACACTAAACCACTATGAAAGAACAGTAGCAAGGTCAATCCATTTGGTAGAGATTGCTGCTACAAAAATGACAAAATTACAAGGTAAAACTTGGAAATTATCTTCAAAATCTCTTCGCACTTTCTCATAAATGTTCCAACCCTTGTAGAATCATTCTTAGAGAATTTTATATGCCATTTTGGTCATAACCAACTCTTCATCAGTTGCCTAACCACCGATTTGCTAAAAAAATGCAAAGTTTCTCAAAAAGTTGCAAAAAGTTGTCAAGCAACAATGACAACTTTTGCTCAAATGTGCATTTTTGCCTTTTATGCATTTTTACTTTTACTGAACCTCCTAGCATGACTTCCTAACATTAAAATAACATGCCTAATGAGGCTTTACAAGTCGTTTTACATCATAATGCAAATTTATGCCATTTTAGGCTTACAAGGGCTCATAGGCTAGATTTGAGAAAAGTAACAACCTAGGTGACAACCATCCTTCAAATGACTATCAAACACACATGTGGAGCTCTGATTATTCCATTATTCAAACACCTAATCCAAAATATGGATCATCACCTCAAAATGTGGAAAATGCATAAAAAATGGTAAATAGTTTCCTAACACCTCACTTGGTATGACGAAACTCCTTAGCATGGTCTTAATTTCCCTATCTCTTCCATTTGGTGGAACAAGTTATTTTAGTATAAGGAATGCCCTTTATGTTGGTGAATTTGGATCGAGCATGGGAGCTTCATTTTAGCTAGAGGTAGGCCATACCTTAGTGGAAGGACAAACTGAAGACCTCTATTTTTTCATGCGCTTTGGCAGATTGGTATCAGGTCGGCTAGATAAAGTACGTACGAGCAGGGACTTGACGAGTTCTCATAATAGTAAAGATATGTTGTTCGGATGAACCTTGTTTGGACTTCGGGCCTGTTTTGGTCTCTAGACTTCTCTAGAAAGTCTGAAACTTTATATAAGGAATGGTTCAGATTGCAATCTTAAGCCTACAAGTATCGATCTAAATCGATGGTGCATCATTTTGGTCTCAGTTGCCTGTGTGAAGAGGAATCAATCCAGGCCCAATACAACCGGCTATTTCAAGCAAACTATGTGCTCTGGAATGCTGTATGGTGGGTGGTTAATGGTATATTGGGTGCTAATCGACACTGGTGTGATGGGTTTGTTTATGAGGCTGTCATTTGCCCTACGGTTGACATATTTGATTCAAAGGAAGTGACGATATAGAGGATCGACGACTTTTTTTGCCCGTCTGATGGATAGGCCCTGGCAAATGCCATTCTAGAGTTGGATTCTGATTGTCAAAGTAATGGAGATTGGAGAGAACATGGTTGTCATACTCCAATACATTGGGAATTAGTTTTGTTGTTTATCTATAATTTCATGTTTTGCATGTCACTTGAAACTACACTTCTATGACCATATTGAAAACAATAGGAATAATTTTGTAAAGTTAGCAGTAGCACTATTTTAGGTACTTACCCACTATGTTATAAAACATCTTGTTATGGTAAATAGGAAAAAGTGTCAATTGACACTATGTTAGAAATGGCTCACCATTGTAGGTGCATGGAGCGCCTTTGATGGTCATTTTGTAGCCATTATTTTGACGTTTAAAGATTTCATTTTCATCTACATGTAGTGATGATGGATGGTGGACATTACAATTTGTAAAGAACCAATGCTTCTTACACTTCATGCTGCCAATTTTTTAACACAATTTTTGTTAAGTATTGATGTAGTCAAATACAAATTTTCTATCACATGAAGTATTGATCTATAGTTGTTAGTTTTGTCTTTTTTGTAGTTTAATATTGCTTCAATCTCTCTGTTAGCTTCAAACTGTTATGCAAAATCCTTGTACCGACTCTTCATATACGGATTTGACAGATTAGAAGCATTTACTCAACTGAAATCCTCCTATGATTTGCCTCGTGCGAACACCAATCTACCCATTCTCTGCATTTAATAATGGCAGGTTTAGGGTTTTACAATCAGATTTTGCAACGGCTAATCGACATAACTTTTCTGATAATTCAATTATTTGGTGCCACCCGTCTTTCAATCGGCATAGGTCTTACCGATCACTCCGCCTCCTAGCTAGGTTCTACTTTCACCTTTATATGACATTGGCGTAGGTCATTCTGATACACCCTCCTTTTATTCCTTCGTGGTGTTATCAGTGTTTTGGATGTTGTTGGAAGTTTTTCTTGATATCCTTAATTTTCCAAATTTTGGATTGATCCCTTTGAAAATATTTTAAAAAAAAACCTTTGCGTCGCATTATTTCCAAATCACTTCTATTTGCCTGATGCTTTTTTCACTTAAGTGGAAGGGTCATCATGTCGTCGAAAGGGGCCATTTTGAGTTCTAGATTTGGACTGGTTTTAATTAAATTTGAAATGTTTCATAGTTTCCTAAAGTCCTAAGTATTTTCCTTTATGTATGTGTCGGGTTCTTAAAGGCCGAATAAGTTTCTTTTGATCTAACGGTTGTTGTGACACCGCAATTGGAAGTTGTGTGTTGAATATTTATCGTGACCTAGCGACAAGCCACTAGCGGTGGGGCTGGTCAAACAGTTAATGCATATAGTTAATGGAGATAGCTAGCGGTGATGGTTTAGTGGTGATGGCTAAGTAACGAAGGACCTTAATGATCAAATAGTTAGCTCATGATCTAACGGTTGTTACTAGACCGCAATGGGAAGATGCTCGACCTTTACCCATCGCGGATCAGCGATAAAGAGCAGGCGAGTGACAAAATGATGGGCCCACTTTGAAGGCTAAAGTGATTAAAGGGAGTGTTGAATCCACATGATCTAACGGTTGTCTGTAGACCATGATAGGAAGATGCTTGACCTTTACTCATTGTGGATCAGCAACTGAAGGGAAAAATACTCAGAAGAAGCCCTTTTGGTCCGTTGGAGCTGAAATTTGAAATTTTAAAGAATTAATTGCAGAAGTGTGTGGCCCTATTGATGATAATTAATGCTCAGTTGTCGCTAAGGTGCCCCATAAGACATTGTTTTTAAATTCAAATTGAAAAAAGCTTTCAAGAGGATTAGCGGAGAGTAGGTGTGCGGTTTTTGTGATTTCTCAGGCGACAAGTAAGTTTTTCTACGATTGTGCTTTGCAATACCTATTTGTGTGACATTGTTTGGTGCTGGAAATTTAGAAGGGGTTATTTGAATAACAATTGAAGTGATGATAGCTTTAGATTGATAAGATGGCACTGCGAAGAGAATTTAAGGGAAAGATAGATTACCAAGAGAGGGCTATTTGCGATGACTTTTTGGAACAATTTGTTCAATCCACAAATAGTGTAACCAAGATAAAGGAACTTGTGCCCAAATACTTGTGCCCAAATATCCCCACCTGTGGATTGGTGACGGTTTATATGACAAGGGATGTTGGCTGAGAGATCCCCAGATATGCATGACAAGTTTAGGTTTGTTTAGGGTAGGGTTTTGCCAACGGAATACACTTGGTCCTATAAATAATATATGGGAATTAGATGTTGGGAAACTTGTGCTCCCTGGAGTTTTCATGGACATTGATTTGTTGACCCAGATTGCAAAAAGTTATGACCCTATCACTAGGACTATGAGGAATGTAAACAAGGGCCCCCTTATTGAAATTATTGATGATGAACTCAGAAGGGTTTTCCGGCTGAATGAAGCCTCAAGTTATTTAGAACCCATTGATTTTGAAATGCTCAAGAAGGTCTATGATGCCCAAAAGGATCATCTTAGGAATGGGCCATTGAAGGAATTTTTTGTGAAGATATGAGGGTTAACATTAGTAGGCCCTAGCACAATGAAGCCTTTCCCTATGAATTTCTTCACTTTAAGGGCTAAGGGTGTATATTGGTCTCTATGTCAAATTTTTGGAGAAGATGCAAAGAATGCCATGCCTACTCATTATATGCTTATGATGGCACAAATTTTGAACCCGTCCTTAGCAATAGCATATGATTTTACACCTTATCTTCCAGATGTCATTCATGAGGGTTTAATTGGGATAAATAATGCTAAAGTGGATAGACCTTTTGGCTAGTATTCCATGTTGATGCATATGTTCTTGTTTAAAAGTGTGAAATATTTTGGAAAAGATATGGACCTACTAAGAGAAAGGGATGGTGAAGATATGCCAGTTCATTTATGGAGTGAAGATCTATCTTGGGACAAAGAAGATGCTAGCTATCTGAAGTTTGATAGATGCTTTGCATCTAAGCTTAGAATTCTTCTGTGTCAAGAGAACCCTAGGATCTCAAAGGTTCTCCTTGAATTCATCAGACCTGAGGAGTTTGCAGAGAGCATCAAGATTGTGCACAATTGGGTTGACATAATCTTATATCCTATTTCCACTATTTTCAAAGTATATGGTTTCAGGGGAACCCCATATTTTCTCCCCTATTAGGTCCCTTTGAAGATTGGTATTGCTGAGATTATGAGGCAAATTGGAGGCCTACAAGAAGAAGAGATGGTGAATAAAGGAAGAGGGACAATCTTCCCAACAATCACCATGGCACATCAATTTGTAGTCACCAAAGGTGGTTGGCTATATTTTGAGAAGTTCCTTTAGCCATACAGATTGTCAACGGCAGTGGCTAGGTTTGTTGATCTTGAAGACTTCTTCAATGGTATGTTTAGGAAGAAAGTCAGGTACGGGGGCAGAATTCATCAATTTCACTTCACTGAAGATCTAATAAGAAATTAATTTAATTTGGATGAGCAGGAAGTAAAAAAGGAAAAATGGTTGGCATACAAGAAGACCCTTGATTTTGTCCAATTTTTTGACAAGAATTATGATCCTTTGAAAAGATTTCACCCATTTGAGGAGAGGATCAATTTTTTGATAGGATACTTTGAAGATGCAATGCAGACTTTGAATGAGAAGAAGGATGTTGTAATGAAGCCAGACCCAAAGAAAGACAAGCTTGTCTTGACTAAGCTCGTTTTGGCCAAAGTCATTCCCCCTAGAGAGTATGTAATGTATAAGAAATCGGGATATAATGTGGTAATGCCTAGGAGGGATGAACCTTCTATGTCAAAGGGAAAGAGGCCAATGGAGGATGCCCTTCAGTCACAACCTTCCCCAAAAAGGTAGAGGTTGGAAAAAGAGGCACAGTCAAGTGAATCCCTATATTCTCCTTCTCAATCCCCATTATTTATAGGTGATGAGCAGGCAGTTGTTGAGCAATTACTACAACTAGGAAGCTTAGGGGAGATTGCATGTACATATGGAGAATTGCAAGAAGGGATGTCATAAGAGCCAACAAGTGCCAAAATGGACCTGACTATTGAAGAATTTGCAGGTAGAGAACTAGATCCTGTCATTAAGCAAGCCGGTGATGAATTTTTGGCTAATAAGAGTTTTGTAAAGACAGGAGCCTTTCGGCAATTTGTTTGGTGAAGGCATATAGGGTAGTTTAAAGAAAGATGTGAGAAGGGAAACGTTGAACAACCCCATAAGGATACATCTTCTGTTGAAGCAGAAATAAAGAAGGAAATGGTGAGAGAGTTTGAAGCAATTACCCCTGAGGAAGGGAGAAAATTGATTGCATATGCTGGAGTGCTAATTCTCCCAGAATGGGACATAGCCGATGCAATAGTTTTTGATGCAGTAAGGAAGGAGACCAAGCCTTTAGAGGGAGTTAATTATAGTAATGACCATGCAGCCCTTGTAATACGATCACTTAAAAGAGAGGAAAATAAAAGAAGGAGAGATTTCTCAGAATCTCATTACTCATGGGGCATGATTGTGAAAAGAGTCAGAGACATAGGGGTAGTAGAAGCTTCTAGCACGACCTTAGAGTTTGCTAAATTCGGTATGGAAGTGGCTGAAAAAGAGGCCAAGGAGAAAGCTAATCTCCAAGTGAAATTAGAGGTAGTCCTAAAGGCTTATAATGAAGCAAAGCTTGAGCTAGCTTCTAAAGATAGCACTATTGCAGAGCTGAAGAGTAAATTGGAAGGACAACATCAAAGGGCTGATTCTTCCCAACTGATGATTGCTTCTTCTCCTACTAAGCCCCCTCCTTCCAGCCCAATTATTGAATTCCCTCCTTCTCCCATGAATCATGGTTTCCAATCAGCTGAGAACATTCAAGATAAGATTGAGAGATTGAGGCAAGATCAAACAATTTTTGCAAATAAGTATGAGGAAAAGATCAGGGGTACTGGTTTGAAGTTTGCCGATACTATTGGGTCAACAATTGTGCTTATATATATGAGAAAGGTAATGATTCTTTTAGGTTCTTTCAAAGAAGAAAGGCTACTTTGGAGCCAATTTTGGATAAATGGACCGCCAGAGAGGTGGATTTGAAGACTATATATTCTTTGTCCCAGGGAGAAGAAGGTGTTGATATCATAATCAGACCTACTTATGAATTAGCAAATGAGTTGTTCAGGTTTATGGTAGAAGGAGTTAATGTCGAAAGGAGGGAAAACTTGTACTGAAAGGAGTATGCAAGTGAAAAAATTGAATTGTTTCCTGGAGGTCTTTTGAGCACCAACAAGCTAAAAGATAAAGAAGTATGGATTGAGGAGGTTGGTCATAAATTGTGTCAGAGAATTAATAACATTATAAACATGGATGATACTTCTTTATTTATTCAGACTATTGAGGAAATTGAGAAAATAAAATCACATTTCGGTTTTTTGGAGAAGGACGTTAAACAGTTGACAACTATCTCCCTATCTCAGTAACAGGAGGATTCTCCAACCTTGGAACTGCAAGAAGAGCCGAGTAATGACCATCTGGCACACGCATAAATGGATTGGGGATTGGATTCTCTGTCTTATCCTCCACATGCATGCAAGGGAGAGAAAGGTTTTCCCCTCTTCATTGACTATATGGCATTGGGCAGATAAAGGTTGATTATCTTTTTAACAGGGGGATTTCTTTGATAGTTGGGGGATAAAGGGTTTCAATGGGATTTTCACTCTTCAATTATATATCTATATGGTGAGAAATTCTATCTTATTTATTGAGGTTATCTAATTAGGCAACCCTCTCTCCACTCTTCAGTTCAGGGGGGGCACAATGGATCTACTCTTTTTTACCAGATGGAGGATGGACGGCTAGAAGGCAAGGTATAGCTACTGTCGGCCGAGTGCCTGACTATATCTATATAGTTCTATTGGCATGATGCAAAAGAGGGGCTATATGCAGGATATAGATTGAGGCAAGGTGAGGCAAGGCAATGAACTGATGTGTCAGGGGGGCGTTCCATGGTATATTTATAAGACTGAGTACCCTAGAGTGCTACCATCTACGCAACTCTATTTGTTTCTATATCGATCCAGACATCTGTAAGGAATGGATTGGGGCTTTCAAAGTGGCTTTTTGTGAAGGAAAGGAGAGGTGGAAGAAGTAGTCCCTATGACATTATTAGGTTAGAACACTGAGGCAAGAGAGAGACGACCATCTCGGTCCCTAGGCACTGGCACGAAGACTGAAAGGCCTACCATTCTATAGGCAGGGTCTAGCAGGCTGATGAATGGCAAGGGGAGGCCCCTACTATTCTATGACTAGTTCTATTCTACCCCTACCCCTACTATTTGCACTATAATTCCCACCCTGCATGCATACGAACAGGGTGGGGGGTTATATTGCCGAATCAGAGTGGGGAGTTATGGAAGAGTTGGAACAAACTGAAGAAAAAAATAATTAAATTCTCGTGGCCTGATGATGATACATTCAGAATATGGGAAAACAAATATATTTTGAAAGAAATAGAAGCAGAGGAAGGTCCCACCAACACCCCGGCATGTGGCAGTTCACAGGCAACCTGATTTGCAGACGAATACTTTTCAGAATCAGTTGTTCTCGTACTGCTACAATATTTTGTAATTGATGTAATTTTTGGGGGGGAATTATGGTTAGCATAGGAATATTTTCTAAAGAAGTTTGAATCTTGTCACATCCCATTTTCTATAAGTGGATACCAGGACTACCTAGAAGGGGATCGCAAGAATTTTGTATGAAAGCTCTGGCAAAATATATACAGGCTTTTGTTTTGGCATTTTGGAGGATCATTTTGTGTCTATGTAAAACTTTGATGACATAATATTAATATACAATCAAAACATTTATGAGCCTAGATCTATGTTGTCCTTGTGTCTGTATGCTTGTTATCATTTTGATTAAATGATCTAGGATTGTTTAGTTAAACGATTTGGTCCAACGATTTGCAAGGTAAATTATGAGAATGTCTCAGGTTTTTTCCTCAAGGAGGAAAATAAAGTATACTTAATTCCTTTTCATGGATAATCAATAAATTTGCATGAATTTGATGAGTGGGTCTAGCGTAGGTTGATATTTTATATATGTCAAGCATGTATAGATTAAGTAAATCAAGGTGATGATATGTATGTAAATTTCTATTGTCAAATTTTCATTCGATTAGTAATGACTCAAGAGACAATTATGAGATCATCACTGTCAAGGTTTCATTATGTGTTGTATGAATAATATAAACCCAACTTTACATTCAATACCACATCATGTGATGGTACATCACAACAAATCAAAAAAGATTTATCAAGAGGACATATGGTTTCATCAAACATGAAATTACACACAACGATTTGAAGATAAAGACATGAACATCTTGTATATTGACATTCTCGAATAAGAATGTATACAAAAACTACACTTATAAAATACTCCAATACATTCAGTTTGTACAGACTAAACTTCTCATTCCTACTAGACTTTTCTAAAACATAACACTTCCAGCCCACCCAGTGGCCAAAAATGTCTATCTATCTATCTATCTCCCTTTTTGATACAAATATGACTCATTACATATACATGAGCCAGAGAATTTGAATGAAAGGACATACCCTTTCATCATGCTAAACTAAACTTAACTAAAACGTAACACCTAACTGCCTAACTGCTAGATACAAAACAAAATTACAAACTAAGAAGTCAATTTTGGTCGTCCAATAATGTGTTACATTTTTTAATATGCTCCAAATACTTGTTGTCCTTATGAGTGTTGTTGTTGAATATGGTATCTCTAACAGCGATCCCCATGGTAACCATCTTCTCCATCTGATCACCTATTTCCTTCATGCCCAAAATATCTGCCCGGGCAACATCAAGGGATGCGCTGAGTACATTCTGGCATTCTGTAATCCAAATCCCTCTTTCTTTGAACTGCTCTACATCATCCACAATATCTAGTATACCATACCTAACAATATCCTTGCAGTCAGTAAATTCTTGCTCAATATCTACGCCAAATGCCTTGTGTTTCTTCAACCTTCTTTAGATCTTCTCAACTATTTCCTCATCGGTATTCTTATCCTTCAATAGTACCTTCAGCCCTGTCAAGATCCTTTTATGAGAAACCATATTGTCCAGGGTCTTTTGACAATTTGCCCAGAATTCTCCGAGGATTTCCAATAAATGCTCAAACCTATTAGTCAACAGAACACAAGTAGCATCTACCCTGGAAGTTTGGATTTGCCTCCTTAACTTGATATTCTCTTTCATTTTCTCCTCATACTTCTTCTTCCACTGAGCACCAGTGTCTACTATCTGTGGCACTTCATGTCCATGACCTCTCATCATGTCTTCATATAAACTTTTATATTTTGGACCCTCTTTCACCACCCACTGCATTTGGGCCTTATTCAGTTTTGCAATGTCAATCCCCAAATCTGCGGTGACAATTGGATGAACCTCTCCCACTTTTAGCTTCATCATATTCCCAAATGCCTTATCCACATCTATAATTTTGGGTCTCTTATTTGGAGGGTACAGGGCCCAGAGCAACATTTCCTCTTCATTTGGATCGTACCTTGATCCAATAAAAATATCATTTACACCCTGTATATCTAACTTTACATCCTTTCTATCAGAATGCAACAAGCTATCAAAAATGAAAGAGGCACTTAAGTCCCAACTTGGGAACAAGATGACACTTGCCTTAGTAAGAAGTTGTCTCCCTCTCTGTGGTGTCATTATGGCCACCTTTGCATCAATGTCTTCTTTCAATTTCTTAAGCATCTCTGCTTCATTCTTCAGGGTAACATTTGGGATGCTCTCCCTCAATTTTTTCCCTTTGTAGTGATACAAAAATGATTTGAACTCTTTAGACTGTACAAAAACTTCATCCGCAACAAAGGAAGCATGCTCTTCCATTCTTACATCTACATTTGCATTTATTCTCACCATGGCTTGCTCATGGCTCTCTGCCACTTCTTCCAACTGAGGTGCTCAGAGGGTCCATACAGCTATATTCTCATCAAACCCATTCTCAGAATCTCCTCAGCCTCTGCTTCTGTTCTTCCAATCTTTGGTTCAATTCCTCCAAATCCGCAACAACCTCATTTTGTTCCTTATTTCTGAATAGATCTTCAGCCTCCAAGGGGATATGCAAATACTCCCCTAGATTTTGACTCTTTCTACAATGGTGGATGTATCCCTATGGATCATAATTCTTCTGAGCCTGGTGTCCATATAGATTGTACTCCTCTACCAGCTTATTTTCTATCATTTCATAAGCCTTAGTAGAGACAATGGTGAAATCTCCAAAATGTAAAGTGCCAGGCATAAACACCTGCTTATGTGCACCAGCTAAATGCTTGGCATTTGACATGCTAAGCTACCTAACAATTTCTAAATAGGCAATCCTATCAGGAACTAAAGTGGGCAACATATATGGAACACCCTCAAAACCATAAACCCTGAAAAGGTGAAATTTTGGCATACAAACCAGTCACCCCAATTGTGGTTGACTCTGGTGTCTCCAAAAGCATGGGGTCTCAAGAATCTCTTAATCTCCAGTGAGATAGGCCTATCACATTCCACTCCAAACATTCTATACAAGGGCTTGACAAAATATTCTTCAAACAACAAATAGTGTGATTTGTCAAACCTTGAATCCCACAGGGATACCCATAATTGAATTGGTTGGTCTTGTCCCTCTTTGTTCCTGGGAGACACCCTTAATTATTCAGGCCACAAACCTTTCATCTGCCCATGAAACAAAACCATATGCATTAGCAATGAGTAAAATTTGAAAGTAGGGTTAGGCTCTATTTGCAAACTCAGGAATCCTTCATGCGGCTTCTCTGCCAAGTAAGTTGCATAATCAAATGGCCTCGTCTCATGCACTTGAATGTCTATAGTCAACACCAATGGGCCTATCCTTGTAACATCATGAAATTCTTCCTCGGAGACCTGGTTGCATGCCCAGTATGTGTACTGCAAGTATTGTCTGAACAAAGTGATTTCAAAGGGAGGACCATCCTTCTCTATAAGTCATCCCTTCTCCTTCTTGTGAATTGCTAACTTCCACAATGTGTGAGTAGTGTCCATTTGGGTATACTCTCCTTCTAGGTCTGTAAAGGATAGGGGCATGCAGGGCTCATAAGTCATACCAAAGACCTCTTGAATGGTCCCGACAGATATCCGGATGAACGGATCCCCACTAGGCAATTGGATGCATCTTTTTTCTTTGTTGTATTTTCTGGTAAGCAATTCCAATAATCTGAGATTCAGAAAAACATTTGGGACCACCAATCTGCCCAAATTTGTCGTCCAAGGGTTCGACAATGGCACATCCTTGTTCCACCTCAAATAGCGATACAGAATCAATTCATGGCCCCTTATGCTTGTCCAGATATCTCCAACCTCTTTGTACTTATCTTCCAATTTATTCTTGGGCAGCAAATAGGTTTTAGATCTCCTTGACTTAGCACCCAATGACTCCATTTGGTCAATCATGTCTTGGTTCAATTTTCGCTTCCGCACACCCTCCACAGACTTCATCTTTTTAGCTTTAGTGGACTGTGTATCTGAAATATCTATGACCTTTCTCTTCCCTTCTGAACCAGAAGCCTCCATGATTAAGTGCTTGAATTCTCAAATTACTCGCGCTTCCTGTCTGCAACTTCAATGTTGATGGCTGAAGAAACTGTGAATAATTCTGTCACGAGAACTCTTTCTTTATGCTAGATATGCAATGGCTAGAGGGAGTCTTTAACAATCAAAACTCATTAATTTTGCTTCATGTGGATCAAATCCACCTAATCGCGAGCATTTAATAGTGATTGTCGTATCGGATATTCCAACGGCTATTTGGTATAACCCTACCCGATAATTCAATTACTTCGCGCCACCCAAATTTTATGTTCCTTCAATTACCTTTTTGTCTCGCCTATTAGCATAGGTCATTCCGACTAGTCCATCGGATATCACCCCAACTGTTCCCCCTTTTTCCTCATGGCTTGACTTATCCTGATGGATCCGCCTTCCCTCTTAAGTGGCGAGCTTTACTTTATGTTAGATCCGGGTATGTCTCTCCGATGAAATCTCCTCCTGTTTATCCCTCTACTCGCTCCTTCAGACTTCAGAATAAGTCACTTAATACTTCACCCGATGGTCCCATGGAATATAAATTTTTGTTGATCGGTGTGAATTTCACCAATTGCTTCATTGGGCATCAGCGTAGCCTATTCTCCTTGCTTCTGATGGTTATAGTCTCCCCAATAGACCCACCCTCTATGGCATTGTGACCATCAAGCATCGACACAACTCAAAAAATGTTTCTTCAGTGACATCAGTTATCCCGATGAGTCTTTTCGCACCTTTTTCTCCTTATTGGGTTGCTTTGCTCTATCGCATATGCTTTCCCGATGTAGTCACTTTGCTTGTGACGAGCTCATCTTCCTTATCAGGTGTCAGGATTACTCAATACGCATCTCCCTGATGATGTATGTTATCTCGATGAGTCTTCTTCCTTTCTTGACTGGAACCACTTTATCGGAGAAACTCTTTCTAATAGATTTGCCTTCTTTATTTGGTGCATCGGGTATCGAGGTAACATAAATTAGGACCTCCCGACAACTTGATGTCATCACTATGAATACATCACCTCATCATTTATCGGCAAGAGTTCCACCAATAACCCCATCGAGTATCGGGATAACATGTTTTCCTTGTTGTTGATAGTGTATGTTATCCTGATGACTTCGTCTTCTTGTCACACCATCGCCGTAACCCCCCCCCCCAATGGGTTTCCACTTAGTCACACTTTTTCTGGCTGCTCATGCTTTTGAAAACAATGTCAGCATGAGTTACTCTAATCAACACACCATCCTCCTTGGGTGATCTCATTGGGGTAACTTATGCCGATAAGGAGAATTTTGCATTTTTTTACAAAAGAAGCCCTTTTTCCATGGATGCAACTTTTAAGAACCATAATAAAAGGTGGCTTCACCCATACCACTAACATCTCTGAACATGTTCATGACCCTGCTCTATGCTAATCCTCCAAAAGTACTTCTGCAATGAAACTAATTGTCAAGATGAGGATTTCTAGAATGCCATAGTACTCAACATTCCCTTGAATATGCCCAAGTGATGCTTTTTCATGAAGATACTGCAACATATCACCTGTACATACAATCCAGCAGTAAATGCTCTTATGATGAAACTAAAAGCATCCATATATAGCACAAAACTATTTTGTAAAAATATGTGCTAACAGGATGAACCTAACAGTAATGTAGCTTTGTGAAGTCATTTGTGCGAAGCAACCAATATCATGGCAAACACATTTGACATCAACCACTATCTCAAAACACTATCACACTAAAGATATCATCACTATGGCTATTTATTGTTGATGATATCTCTATCTTTGTTTGATATGTACAAGACCAAAATGGGAAAACACCGAAAATGGCAGGACATTATGGTATTGGAAGTTCAAGATGGTGGTGAAGGTTTGCGTCATTTTTGTTCAAGGGATATTCAATGGACGCCAATTTGTGTCAAAAATGATTCAACGACAAACCTTTGTGCAACAATTCCACTCGGTAGATTGGATGCATTCATCAGAGGGGAATCGTTGCGTGAAGGTGTTGAAACCCAATTCCTCCGAAAGTGGCATAGTGAGCATGATAGTATTGTGCACAACACGCATACAACAAAGATGTACAGCCGGTTCGTAGACACATTATTTCCTATTCTTTGTCTACGTTTAATGACATTATGACTATTGTTGATTATAGGAGAGTTGTTTTTGAAGGTATTGGTGTTCATATGGACCAAAGGACAATAGGAAAAAGTCATCGAATAAGAAGCACGCCCAGACATATTAGAAAAAAAGAGGTTGTACATGCCACTTCATTGTTAAGATGTTATATGGTAGGCCAGATGTGGCCATCTTGATATTGAAGAAACCATTGCATGTAGACAAGAATGGTGAAGCTTGTCATGGCATGGATGATACCACCAATGAGTTGCACTCTCAATTTGCACCAAACCTTTCCGATGAATGCAAAGCATATATAGAGAGGTTGTTGCTGATGGATGTGAGCGTCGATGCTATTATGGATAGACATCTTGATGATCCTATTTTTCATGACATGTTAAAGAAGAGAGATTCATTCGTTACATGCAAGGATGTTATGAATGTGGCGATGAGGGTTGGTTCTATTCGGTCACGATGCCACTAGCATCTTAGAATGGAAAAAACAAGATATGGCAAATTTCTTTTTTTTCCAGTAGCCACAAGGTGCCGACAGACCTTTCATTATGGGAGTACAAACGTCTTGGATGCTTGACATGATGGTTTGATTCTCACATGACTCAATCATCTCAATGGATTCGACATTTGCAACAAACAAATAAGGGGTAAGTCTCTTTGAACTTAACCTATTTTTATGCAGCCCATTTGATTTGTGGATGGTCATGATCTTCCTGTTTGTTATTTAAAATAGTATCAATTGTATTCGTGTCTCGTCTTCGATGAGCAATAATCGGGGGTGCCTATTGCATGGGTTGTGACATCGAGGAACAAGATCGAGGATATCCAGGTGTCGTTGATGGAGTTGCAGAGACAAGGAAAGGAAAAGAGGCCTGATTGGAGGATCAATACATTTATCACGGATGATGCGAGTGCAGAGATTCAAGCAATAGAGTAAGTGCAAGAGAGAAATGTTTGTCTACATAAAATCAAACATTATGATACTCTGGTCTACGTTTTATTTCAAATGAGCAGGCTCCCGGCTCAATTAAATGTTTTGTTCCAGCAGTGTTTTTGAATGTCATGTCATACTTTATATTTGGCACGTGCGTCGAGCATGGTTGAAGAATGTGTACAAGTATGCAACAAAGGAAAGAGCAATGGACATTTTTCACCATCTAGGGGTGATAATGATGGCAATGCATGAAAGTGAAGAGAGCATTGTGGAGGAGTTGCACACTTTCTTTGCCGAATTTAGTGATCAGCCATGTTTTCTAAAGTTCTACATCACATGGTGTCAAGGAGAAGGTCGTATCGGTGAGTTGGACATTACATTTGACTTGGCTTTATGACTTGTTACCCATTTTGGTTGTCGTTTGGTAGTTGAAATCCTACTCCTATTTTTAATTTCTTTTTTTCAAAAAAAATTTGGCTAGCTATGTGGGTGAAAAACTTCAGGAATTTCGCTCATGCTAACCAGGACACAAATAATACCATCAAATCATACCATGGAAAATTGAAGTCGCTAAACCTAAGAGATGATAAAAAGACATGCTTGAGGAGGATGGGCATTCTGTATTTTATACTTGTGTATAAAGTGGAACCATTCTACCAGCATAAGCGAGAATTGCAGCATTTTGGATTTATCAAAAACATAGGTTGACACATTTGCAAACTAGTATGGAGAGGGAAAAGGAAATTCCTGATGCCAATTGTGTTCCAGGTGACACTACTCCTAGTTGGTACTGGGTGAAAAGTCAGTCTTCGTGCAACTGGTATGTGGTTAGGAAATTTGGGGATCACTTCTACATCTATGAATGTCTGTGGAGTTTGCAAGGAAACATGTGCAAGCATGCGTTGAAGGTTGTTGCAATGATGAACAATTCATTCCATGATTCATGTGTTCCAGGTAAGTGGATGTTCGTGAATGTTGATCTTTGCTAGCTTAAAAGATGTGTACTTCACTCTAAGATCTTGTTTCATATAGATCCTATTCTTATGTCGACTCCAACATCTGCTAATACTAATGAAAACCCAACACCTGAACCTGTCATCGATAGCATTTCTAATGCACATACAAATTTAGAGGATGTGGACACCATAATGTGGAACGAAGCAAACATAAAGTTAAACATGTTGTCACAAACAATGTCAGGTTCAGGCGATAAACTAATGGAATTTGTAGGCTGTCTGGATAGGTTCATAGTTGATCTTCAGAATGTTGGTGCCATGTCATTTGATTTTAGTCCCTCTAGCGATCCGGCCAATACAACCACTGAACGTATGTGGCCTTGGTTCAATACAAGTTGGGTCCGTCGTTGCAATCAGTGGCAACATAGGCAGAGTAATACGAGTAAGATCTATCATGATGTTCAATAGCCTATCACCTTTGAGTTCCCCTTTGAGACTTCTAGGAGGAGAATGGGAAAGAGGCAATTGGACCAAGCACCGGAACCGCATGTCCTTGCCACTGCATTGGTTGTGTCTGATACAGGTTGGTACTCTAGTTTCACATGTAAGTGGTTTCTAAACATGTGAATGTTGCATGCATTTATTTAGTCATCATGTCTTGTAGTCAGTGAAAGTGATCCACACTTATGTGTGATAGTGTTCAGCACCCCCTCAACACCTGGCCATAGGAGTCATCGTCGGTGATTGGCTTTTGATGGTCTTTTACTTGGAAAGGGATCACATAATGATCCTCCCTGATACTAATTTTGGTATTATTTGTTTAGATTAAGCTTTCTGTTTGTAATTATGTCATATATGTGCTTGATGTTTAGCCATTATTCATTCAACTTGTTGCGTAATATAGAACAACTTTGTTTGTTGTAGTTGCATTGTAATGTTTACTATTACTATCCCTAACCATCTTTTATAATGTATCTTTATATGCAGGTCCATTGTTTTTTATCATTTTTTATCACTAAATGGCCTTCACATACACGTCGGGCAACAGGCACAGGTTTTATGTAGCTTAATTTTCAGTATTACACTTTTATGTCTTCAATTTATTAAATGCTCTAGTTAAATAATTAATACTCTTATGGTGTGATTATGTCTTGTATTTTTTTAGTGCTTAACACTCTTATGTCTTACATTTATTAAATGATATAGTTATATTACTAAAACTTTTATCGTATGTATCTACAAACTACTACAGAGGTTGGCAAAGAATGACAATGAGTCTACCTTATTTCAGTGCCTCCCGAATATCCTTGTTGTGGATATTATCCGAACGATAACTCCTAGACGGGCCGGTGAGTGGACCATTCGAATGGGAAGACATTATACCGAGGACAATATGTACACTGTCCACATAGAAGACATGATGTTGTTCTCCAGATTGTCAACTTCGATGACGGTCACTTTGTATAGGCGACTATGGCCAGTGTATTTCGCCCTTACGTACTGGCCAGTCACTCTCCCTCGGATTCACATAATGTGTGCTGACAGACCCCATTGGAGATGTGGATGGTCCCTGGTGCCATACTCTGATGAGAGTATCAAGGATGTCACGGCATTCTTTCCATGGAACCTCCTTATTATGGACTACACCCATATTTTCACGGGTTATGGTAGTCCTCGGTCAACATCAAGGTTTGTCAGGATACAGAGTAGATTCCCAACGCAGAGGAGGTCCTCTCATTAAAATTGTATAAGTGCTCCTGTATGACTATCCTCTTTTTATAAAACAATTCATTTCTATGGTTACATAGTCGATCTTTGTACGTCGTTTGTCTCGATTGTTTACGATTTATATGTTTGTGTCAGTTATGTTTACAATTTATATGTTTGTCTCTATGGACTTTATATGTCTACAAACAAATACACTTTATATGTTAGTTTAAATCTAATAAATATAATCCTTTCTCTAAATATGTCATAGCATTAAGTCTACTCTAAAAGGAATAGCATTGATTTCCATAATAATGCAATTTTGATATGCAATGAAATTAAGATGTGAGATATGGAATGCATATAATCTAATAAATATAATCCTTTCTCTAAATATGTCATATAATCTAATTACATATAGTACAAATTATCGACAAAGTTGTCAAACATGGTAAATACAGTTCGCGAATCAGCAAAATCAACTAACACGACGTGTTAGCCTATTTCATCATTTCACGGGGCAAAAGGAAATGGTGGCTAGGCAGTTCGTGAATCAAAAAAATCGACTAAGACATCGTGTTAGTCGATTTCATTGATTCACGGATTGTCTTTATTGTGTCCTTTTACTCCACAAAATGGTGAAATAGGCTAACACATTGTGTTAGTCTATTTCGCCATTTTGCAGGCCAAAAGGAAATGGTGGCCTGGCAGTCCGCGAATCAGCAAAGTAGAATAACACGCCATGTTAGTCTATTTGGTTGTGTCATGGGCCAAAAGGAAAGGCTGAAGCTATTTTGCCTTCAAAATGACTACCATTGACTAACTTGTCGCTAACACACTGTACAAAAGGTCTTTTGGAGCCAGAAATCGACTAACATGGCATGTTAGTCGATTTCGCCATTTCGCGTGGCAAAACGAAATGGCGACCAGCTAGTCCACGTATCAGCAAAATAGACTAACACATTGTGTTAGTCTATTTGTGTTAGTAGATTTCGCTAATTCGAGGACTGGCTGGCCAACATTTCCTTTTGCCACATGAAACAGCAAAATCGACTAACACATCGTGTTAGTTGATTTATGTTAGTCGATTTTGCTGATTCGTGCAATGCGTGGCAGCCATTTCCTTTTCACCTGCGAAATGACGAAATAGACTAACATGTCATGTTAGTCATTTTCATTGATTCACTGACTGGCAGACCACCATTTCCTTTACGCCCACGAAATGAGGAAATCGACTAACACGGTGTGTTAGTCTATTTTATCGTGAGATGGCAATGTGGAATTGGCGGGCAGCCAATCTGTGCAAATCAATGAAAATGACTAACACTTCTCACATATATATGAAGTGTTACTTTGAATTTCAGTTTCTTTGTTTACATAATACAAGTATAACTAACCTGTGTGTTATAATCCACCTTATTCGTGTGCTAAAGATTAAATAGTTAAATACTCATTGATCTATATTTAATATTTACGAAGAGGAATACTCATTGAGCTATCTTATGTACTTGTGATTTAGTTTATCCATCATTTATAAATAAGCATTTTTCAGTTAAATACTCATTGATCTATATTTAATATTTACGAAGAAGAATACTCATTGAGTTATCTTATGTACTTGTGATTCAGTTTATCCATCATTTATAAATAAGTATTTTTTAGTCTTCAATAAGCAACTATTATAAGCTGGTGGAAGTTAAGAAAAAATGCCATCATACAATTACTGGTTCTTTTAAATCTGCTATATAAAAACCTTTAACCTACAGATTTAGGTTTCAAGTATAGATTCACCTACCTTGGTTCACCAAGACTGACTCAGAAGTCATTAAGAGAAGTGCGAAAACCATTCATCATACAAGACATGTAGAAAAGACACGTATAACCATTCAAAAAGCATGAAAAAGTGTACAAGAAAACAATCATTAACCATTGAAGATGTTTAAGTGAAGTCAATCACATTTATTGAAAATAACCATTCATGAAGCATACAAAGTGTTTTCTTAAATGAAAGAATATGTCTGATTACAAACAATCCACCACTGCTAACATTTTATTCAACAAGAGTCAGCAATATACATCTAGAAAACTTTCGTAGCAATAAAAGCCTCTTATGGAGGCAGAGGTTGACTATTTAAATGACTTTTGTTTCCCCCAGTGGTTGGAATAAGGGGAGGCACATCATTCTCATCATCTTCATTGGTTACGGAGGCAAACACCTCCTTGTACCTTTGTTTCCAATTTTGAGTGTGTTGCGCACAAACATCTAGCATGCCCTGCATCTAGTCACCTATGATTTTGCTACTATTAGCGCACACCTCACGCACTACCTCCTGTCTCTTATTCACCATCTGCAATCTATGCACTTCTAGCTCAAGGTCCATATTCTTATCATCTAAGTCCATGACCTTGTTATTGAGTTCCATGCATTTCTTATTGAGTTCAGTGCATTTCTTATTGAGTTCAATGCATCTCCTTTTCACTTCAGTGAATCTCCATTCAAGATCAGAAACAATCCCCTTCAGCCTTTCATTTTCAGCATGGGCCATTTTGACCTTCTGCACTAGTAGTTCTACATGCATGGCGTCAAACTTCATTATGTCCATCCCATCGTTCTAGTCTGCAAAGGGTGGTGTTGGTTGTCTTGCAAACTTCCCTAAACCATCGTCGGAGGTGAGAACATCAGGCATCCCATTCGCCTTTGAATTCATAGCAGGCGTTCCAATCTGTGGAATAGATGTTTCGATGCCATTTCTTTTTCCTATCTGTTTGCTTCCCATTGTCATCCCTACAAACAATGCCAAAAAAGAAGTATCAGTAGATAGGTGGGAAAGACAACATGAAAAATGCAGGAAACAATAGTTTATGCCAACACGAAATGAACGGGTATCTGTTGCATTTTTAGCATGAATAACATTATGTACAATACAAAAGTTAACATGTTCACTAAAGTTGACATGTTCACTAAACTAGGCACTTGGGTGGCAGGTTACCTGCCAATTGGGAATTCATGTTTTGGGAAGATAACTCCATCACTCACAACTCCTTGTCCTGCATCCAATTTATTACACATCTACCATGAAACTATAATAGAAGTCTCGTGTATTTTAATTGATTTTTTTTCTGTTATTTTTGTGTTGTTAATTCATTTCAGATTCAGTGTTCAAAAACAAACAATAACAATGGTATATTAAACTGTCATACGCTACAATGGAAAGAGAACATGGTTCACAATTTCAATCAAACATTCTGCTTGATCTATATATGTAAAAGAGTTGCAAGAACCCTATTGCTACGCAATAACAAAACCTATGCATATGCAATATGTAAGAGACCTTGAACAAAACTTGAACAATAAACGACTATCATCGACTTTATTGTACCATCCACTATTATTATTAAAAATTTTCAACACCAAAGATAGGTTTTTGAAGTTATTAAAGGGTAGTTGATGGTGCAGGATCACCATGAAACAATCCAACAAATCAAGCCTTTATAGTTATGTTGCTTAAAATAGTAGGAAAGGTTGAAAATAAAGTACAATTCATTTAAAACGTAAACAAGAATTGAGAGGGTTTAAACTATGGTAAGGTAAAAGACATCTCAATATAACATCTCCAAATCCCATCTGAATAGTCTATCAAGACTTATCTTCCACCACAGTATCTCGCTCTAAATATTAGGAAAGAGGAACAACAACTATGATTGAAAAATAGTATCGCCTCCGCTGTCTGGATTGTGCAATGGAGTTGACAACACCGTAAAATGCTTTACGCTTCTTCTCATTCTTATGCAACTTGGGAGGGGTGATGCCAAGTGATCGTAGCCTCTTAATTACACGTCTGATCATAGGGCCGCATTTAACATCTTCTTTTTGTGGTTGGACACTTTCGCCAACTTTATCCTGCCACATACAAACAACATCATACGAGTGTTGCCTATTTCATTCCATTGGAATAAGATAAACAATGGAATGAGAAGATGGAGGAAGGGATCTTTTCATCTTTGAAACTTATCACAGGTAGGGAATAGACCAGGTCTTCAATAGGCCACACCACCCATGATTTTAGGGAATCTGACAAGACATCGACGAAAGGACCTAGGCAAGGCAGGTGGGCATTTGCATCAAATACTTTGACAATGCGAACTTTAGCACAATGTCATCGGAATGGAATAGTATGACACATTAAACCATTCCCCGGGCCATCAAAAATGCCTTCCCCAACCATTGCCCCATCTAGTAGTAGGTGGACTTCAACTCTAACGGCAACAACATGAGCATCTTTATTGGTGCACTCTTCTTTGTCTTCCACAGTTGCCTGCATCAATAACGAGTGGACGCGGTCGCTTAAATAAAATTATTTATACCTGTCCATCAAACATAGGCAAATCAATTCATGGCAATGCAATACAACAGTACTGAAATAGTTGTCTCTCTTGGCCCATTGCCCCCATCACGGTCATGGTTTGCATTTGTACATCCGTCATCATTTCCCCCAGACTCTTTCTCAATGCTTTCTTCTATCGGATTATGCTGCAAAATGTGACACATTGTACAGAAGTGTAAGTACACATTAAACCCATACGCCTATGAACACTACTGGACCAAGGCCGAAGAATTTTACACAACTAAGGCAATAAAAGGAACACGGATAATGGACACAAACCAAAACATCATAAAAAATTCTCTCTAGTATAACACTGCCTTTCACCGCCTGTTATCCAAAATAAGAGCCCAATACCTATTCATCTCTGCTCTTATCCTCCAATGTCTGTCCCAATTGAGTAGTCTCCTCTGCAATCTTCTCACCACTGCATGCACTCAAATTTCCATCCAGCATCTCCTTCAACTTCTCCCTCGAAATAGACTTTTGAAGTTTCTCATCCAATACCGCGGCTGACTACATACAAAAAGAGTTACTCTATAGTATAACACACCATGTGACGATATAGCACTACATGTCATGCACAATGGCATCACATTACCTATTTATCTTTGCACCTATCCTCCAACCTCTTCCCCAGTTCAAGAGACTGCTCTGCAATCATCTTGTCACTGCATGCACTCAGTTTTTCAATCGTCGTCTCCTTCACCTTCTTCCTCCTAACAGACGTCCGAGATTTTGGACTTGGTTTTTGGGTAGCACTACACACGATGTCATCAGGCAACTACATTGACTTTTCTTTGCTCCTATCATCCATCGTCTGCCCCAACTTAGGAGACTGCTCTACAATCTTCTCGCCACTGCATGCACCCAATTTTTCATTCGACGTCTCCTTCAACTTCTTCGACGAAATAGACTTATACTTAACAGATGACCGAGGCTTTCAACTTAATTTTTTGGGCACACTATGTTCTGTGTCATCCAATACCATGATACATTTCATGCTCCCTCCATGGACCCCATCAAAATCACCCTACAATGACATGGACGAAATAGTCAACATGCTACACAGTGGACTGCAAAGCATACCATGCAATGAAAACACACATATGGACAGGCCAACAGACAGTCAACTTCGATGAAAAACATGTCACCTCATTTGAAGTCGGACTTTTTTTTTCTATGGCATTATTCTTTTCTTGTTTCCTCGATGAATCACATGCAGGCTCATTGACTGGCATGTTTGTTTCAGGATGTGAAGCCCGCCTTGTTTTTTCTGCAACATTCTTCTTTTTTTGCTTCCCCGACAAAACAAGTGCACCCTCATTTGTTTCAAGTTCTGAAGTCGACCTTCTTTTTTCCAAAGCATTCTTCTTTTTCTAATTCCCCAATGAAACAGATGCAGCCTCATTCACTAGCACATTTGTTTCGCGATTAGCCTTCGATGCCAGAACCTCCTCACCATGGCCTGCACTGTCACTTAAAATCTAGGCACTAGGATAGGATAGCTCAATAAGTAATTCTTTAGATGTTTAAAGGAATTTAGTAAACTACAAAATAATACGATTGCTAAAAATTACCTCTGTTACAATATTCTTTCTTTCCAGTAACTCTAAAACCTTCTTCCTTCTCACCTCCCTAACCGGACTGCTATCATACACTCGCATTGCTTCCTTTATCTCTTCTTTCCCTTCGGTAGGAAGCTCATCACGTGTTTACTTGCCATATTTCATGCACACTTGGTCAGTGACACGTTTTTATTGCATACTGTGTCATACACCCATTTGGTATTTGATATTAGACTCCCTCTTTTTCAAGTGCATCAGTGTTTTCTTCATATGATCCCGTTGCGTTGTCCACTACCACACGATTGATGACTACGTTGTGTGATCCCCAATAATGGAATTTGATTTTCTCTGGTTCTATGAGTATTAAGCCTCCCCAGATCCCAAAACTAACGGCCTCCATTTTGGGAACAATAATGGAAGAGACAAAAGTAGTGCAACCTGCCATTAATATGTTCTCTTTTATGATCGGCATGTTGCTACACACAGCCAACAAAGACAAAGAGTCACATTTAATTTTGCACTAATCAAGCATTATAAAGATAATCCAATATATAATAACTAATAGTGGACCTCCTTGTTACTCGCCCCTCCTCCTTGTTCCTGTTCGTGAGTGCTGACAGAATCATGTTGTTGTTCAATCTCCTGCTCTATTCTCACCTCGTGCTCGCTATGAACATCCCCTTTTTCACTCTCACCGCTTGGAGTATCAGTATAATCGCCATCACCCTCATCTACGTACATTTCCAATGGCCTCATCTTCCTCACCAGCACAACCACTATCATAATGTTATTCAATAAAATAGCACACATCATCGATGTTTTTTATGCCCATGTATATATCTACATTTCCACTTATAAATCCCAACTTCCAGCAACCATGCCATGCAATGATGGAAAAAAATATATAATGCAATGATAAATAATTACCAGTGTGGCTATGCAGTCACTAAGAAGCTGACTTGACAATGGGTTCAAAATTGGAGACTCAACTCATGACTCATTAATATTTGAATCCCCAACTAGTCCCTGACCTAAAGGCCCATCTCCTGGCTCTTTCAGATTTGGATCCCCAACTTGTCCCACATTTGAAAGCCCAACTCCTGACTCTTTCAGATTTGAATCCTCAACTAGTCCTGGATGTGAAAGTCCAACTCTTGAATCTTTCAGATTTGAATCCCCTACTTGTTGCACATCTGAAAGCCCAACTCCTGACTCTTTCAGATTTGAATCCTCAACTAGTCCTGGATGCAAAAGCCCAGCTCCTGAATCTTTCAGATTTGAATCTCCAACTAGTCACGCATCTGATAGCCCAACTCCCGACTCTTTCGGATTTGAATCCTCAACTACTCCTAGATGTGAAAGCCTAACTCCTGAATCTTTCAGATATGAATGCCAAACTGGTCCTGCATATGAATGCCCAACTCTCTCCTGGGTATACAAATTGGCTCTCCAGTCACAAGCATTAAATAGTGACAACACCAAGCAATACTACATGTTGCATAATCCATTAAAACTGCTTAGCTTATAGGCAGGCCGATGTCACATGTCACTGGGAAGCAAACGCGACCAACTCCCAGGAGATCATCTTCCTTTAGCTCCAGTAACCCATAATCAAGATCAACAGTTTCCCTCAACCTTTTTCGCAACGCAATTGACATGATTTAATTGAAACAAAAAAAATACAATTAATATTCTTCACACTATCAATAACACCACACATTCACCACAAATGACACAGCCAACACATGACTGGTTATTCCCACATTGCAATACAAAGTCATCATGTCGTTGTGTTATGTGCAACCCAGCTAATGGTTTAGCCATAAACTATCCATGACATTCCGCTGTAGAACATATTTTGTTGCAATTGCAATGAAATAATGACTATGATCCATCGCCAACGCTGTTAAAAAGGCTTCTTGTGTTCTCCACATCCAAAATACAACACAAAAACTAGACTTTGTTAAGGATTGATAAGAAGGATGCAAAACATGCTTAACACATCGGTTGCGTCTATTCTGGCTCCAAAATGGACCTTTCCTATAGCGTGTTAGTGATAGGTTAGTCAATCGCAACCGCTAATTGCAAAATCGACGGTGTAAAATGAGTGTGCAACAATTAAGATGGTCAATCTATGTCAGATAATACATAGGGATTCATTATCATTAACAAAGTCTTTGACGATAATTAATGGGTATAGAGACCTCCAATTCATTATTCCAAAGACACATGTCTTTTGAAATGAGTATCTATTATAAATCTTTCATCTCTTTGTTGATATGGGAATATTATTATTTATTAAAAACGTAGTCTTAAGTTACGAAAAGAAAAAAGGAAAAAACACTGTGAAGGATAGACACGTGAGGAGTTCGTCATGCCAACCGAAGACATCTGAAAAAAAAGCCCAAATAACATTTGAAATCGGAGTTGGATCATCGAACACATGTACTTCTCAAACATCACGAACATCAATAATCTAGATATACAAATACTCTGGGATGAACATAAACACTCATGTAAATCAACAGAATATATACAAATTTATAACACATAGTTTGCAAGAATCAGGATTTTTGGTTCATATATTCAACACTGGCTTCATGACTCGAAGATCCATAAATAACAATCGTACTGCATTCAGGTTGGAACATAATATCTTATTGTCTAATATGGTGCATCTATAGCATATAATATAAAGCATTAGCCAATTGCGTTGTTCATTTTCATCATTATCAAATTCAGTAAAAGTAAGGACATTAATATTACATGATCAAGAACTGAATATTAATAAGGGGACATTACAGTGCAAGTAGTATTAAAGAAGGGAGAGAGAGAAAAAACCCGGGAATGTCTGGACAATTGTCAGGGGACTGCTCAATATTCCTTGAAAACCAACAACCTGCATGGATAACTAATGTTAGTGGTAGTCTACATTGGGAAGTAAATGCATTTCAAAAGACATAAAAGGAACCTACATGTTCATATATGAAAATGCAGTTTAACATTCAATATAAACTACCACTAAGTAATTTATATCACCTAAATTATATGTGTCAATTTGCCATAGTGCCAGAGCTGTGCCAAAGTCATCTATATCAGCCACCTATTTTTGTATTGTTGTTATGCGCTCAAGGACAGACTCCTCTATTCTAACTCGAAATCAATGCTATGGTTTGACTAACATGCAGCTTAGTCACACATTTTACACTATATTTTACATTCAATGACTGCAATTGAATAACATGTCACTAACATGCAGTAGCATTTGTCTATTCTCGAGCCTTGTTATTGACTAACTCCAACTCCAATTGTAAATTTCATTGCATGTTAGCCTTTGGCTTTACCGTTGTTAGCTGCATCAAATCACAAACTGTACATGAACAATGGTCTAAGAGGTTGTGTCTATTCTGGCTCCAAAATAGACAAATTGTATAGACTAACAACATTGTGTTAGACAAAAGCAGCCATCAAATGCAAAACCTACGATTAAAAACCTGCCACAAACATGGGGTGTTAGTCCCCCCATACTATTTTTTGCAGCCACAATAGAGGCGTCCCACTGTGAGAGTAACTTGAGTTTCGTGCTAGTCTTTTCTCTGACAAACGTACCAAGTTTTACAGCTCGCGGCCTCTTCTTCCTTTCGGGATGTCGTTTGAACGCGATTCCTTCATTCGTAACCTTTTAATGTGTGCGTTATGCACAATAAAACAACAGTAACAATGAAGCATGTCGTGGCCATCCTCTGACATGTCCACATAATTTTGCATGGGCCCCAAGGAGTGAAACTAAAAACTCGACAACAACTCCACATCACATACCATGGGTCTGAGCACCACGACAAGTTGGCATGGTATGCATGTCTCAGAAATATATGTTGATGCATGTCGTTGATATGATAGGTCCACTATCGAGCCACAATACACATAGCCTCCCACATATATTTGCATATATGTTTATTCTATAGTTTTCGAGTGAGATTAGGTGCTTCCAACTTGTGTCAGACATGTCTATTCTGGCTTCAAAATGAGATTGTACCAATGACATGAATCGACATACATGAGATGCGTGTATTCTGGATCCAAAAAGGACCTATCATACCAATGACATGCATCAACATACATGTTCGAGAATAAATATATATATATGCAAATACAAGTGGCAAACACCTAATAGCTACATGAAAGAGAAAGTGAGGTAAAATGTTCTGTTTCAAATTGAGCTTCTTTTACGTGGTCTTGACCTCGTTTACATGTTATGGTTTTCTTTTTGATGCAAAAGACTCCTCAAAATCAGGTTGTTGACTGGTTGATACAACCATTCCTTGACTGTGTGTAAACTGCTCTTGTTTAGGAGTTGATCTACTATTTGCTGACAATTAGGAGTTGATCTGTTGTTTGTTTGATGATAGCAAAAATGGCACCTTTTTAATCTGCCTAACATGGAAAAAGTAAGACTAATGCGCAAATGAAAACATTATTGTTGAAGGGCTCCTTGTTGAAGTAGCCTACGTCTATTCTGGCTCATTGTTGAAGGGGGATTTATGTGACTGCAATTTTTTGTGTCCTGCTACGGCTTGGGGTATGTTGAAATCCACCTCTATAACTCGTATTTTTCCTATTTCGGTTTGGATTTTTTTTTAAATTATCAGGGTTTGCATTGTTTGTTTGCATTTTTTTTTGCCTCTATACGTAGCCAGAATAGCTTTAGCCTATGTCAAATATTTGCTTGTTTTGGAGCCAGGATAGACACATACCATCGCGTTAGGGTTAGAGACCGCTAGTGTTAGGTTTTCTTTTCTTTATCTAATGAGCACCTGAGAATAATGGAAACAGAGCATAATATTTCCATTGTTTCTTTTATCTATGTTTTATTCTGCGTTTTCCTCTATATTGCAGAAGACATGTGTGTGTGTGTGTGTGTGTGTGTGTGTGTGTGTGTGTCTATGTGTATATTGCTTCATATTGACATATATATACTAGCACACTGTTGGCAATATAACAAGGATATTGAGAAGGTTGTTGATGATTATGGACATAACTAATTAAAGATGTTTTACTGTCTTGATATTATTATTTTGTCATTGATGTCAAGAAATTGATTTTCTAATTCAGTATGATGTTGCCATATCTTAAGAAATATGATATGAAGATTATAAAGAAGTCGGTAAAGACACAGGAAAGAATATGATGAATAAAGGGATAAGTTATTCAAAGGGCAACTCTACCGAGTCAGACAATGGTGAGATCTTGATGTTTTAGATTGTTTTAACATCATTCATATGTTGTAAAATGTAAAGGTTAATACTACACTATGTTATCAAGCAAAGAACCTAGTCGGTAAACCCTAAGGTTATCGAAGTCGGTTAATGAAGACAGAATGTCTACCGAGTAAAGTTTAGTATTCACTGAGTTGTAACCGAGATATAACAGAATGCATTGAATGTTTACATGTGATATTTAATGAAAGAAGCTGATGAGCTGGAGCGGATCAATGATTGGCAAGCCGTGGAAGAAGTTTGTTAACAAATCTAAGGCAATGGAAAGTCGGCAAGAAGATCTACAGCTCATATTGAACCGCATTACCCTAACACAAGTTCCAAGATGATTGTACAAGTTCCGAGGCAGGGTAAAACATTTTTCAGATCATAAGATACAATGAACCTGGACAAGATTGAAGATCTGATGGCTATGATTGATCATGGGAAATGTGATCAAGGAGATTAAGCAGTTAGATGATTGTTTATAAATAAGGAACTGTTGATAAACAATGGATGCGGGCAAGTGTATGCATAGGGATGCTACATAGTGATCACCGAGCACAGAAGCTTGAAGACTTGTTGGAATAACAGAGTATTGATGCCCAATAGATAGACAAGATTAGTTCTATGTCTAGATTGTGTTGAACAAATAAGAATCTGCTTTAGCATTTTAGATGTGAAGTTGCAGATAGATTGTATTACTGTTAGCTTGTGAAAGTAACAGGAAATCTCTTAACCGAGTGGACTTAACAGTCTTATAAGTAAATCCTCTAACAAGGTGACATTCAAAATGAGTGTTTGAAATCCTTTGACAAGGTCACTTCTAACAAAGTGAAGATCCTAACAAATCTGAGGGAAATCCCTTAACCGGGTCACATCTAGCAATGTGTTTTGTAATCTTTAACAGGATTGGCTTTTAACCAAGCATACTCTAGAAGAGTATATTTCTTAGTGGGTCCGAAATCCCACAGTGGTTTTTCCCTATTTGGGTTTCCATGTTAAATCTGGTGTTATGAGGTTTATATTGTTCATATGCTTTTGAGTTTGCATGTTTGATAGTTTTTATTCTATGATTGATATATGTTACCGAGGTAGAATCGGATGTTTTCATTGATGATTAAGTTTGTATGATTCACCCCCCCCTCTCATCTTGTTGGCTATCAGATCTGTACTTATATTAAGTATCAGAACTATCAATTGGTATCAGAGCTTCAGACTCCGAAAGGAAAGTTTAAAGGCACTTGAGTTAAAGATCCAAAGATGTATAAGAGGGATGCACCTAAGCTGAATAAGTCAAGTTTCTCTACATGGCAGAAAAGGATGAAGCTACATCTATTAGGAGTCAGAGAATATGCTATATACTATCTGGAGAATGATTTTGTTACACCGAGCACCTATCCATTGACTATGGAAGAGATAAAGGCAAAGCAAGAACACATTCAAGCAATGATTGAAATAACATCTGCATTGACCGATTCTGAGTTTAATGATCTAGAAGGCTGTAATGATGTGAAGGCTATGTGGAATAAGCTCATATCTATATATGGAGGAGATGAACATGTTCAAAGAGAAAAAGTTGATAGTCTAAGAGGACAACTTGAATCTATGAGGATGAATGAAGGTGAGAACATAACCCAATACAATACAAGACTAAAGGAGATTGTAAATCAAATCAAGGGAGCAGGAGGAACTATTGAAGAAAAGGATGTGACAAGTAAGTTGTTAAGAACCCTTCTACCTGCCTATGCAATCCGAGTCTCTGCAATCAATGAATTGAGGTCTATACCTAATATGCCAGTTTCCTTGGATGCTACTATTGGTAAGCTACATGCATTTGAGTTAAGTAATTTTGATAACAGTGGGTCTTCGGTAAATAAAGTTGAATCTGCATTTACTTCTTTTCATATGAATGAATCTAATGATTACAATGAAAGAAAGTATAAGTACTCTGGAGGAGATCATAATGGAGCAAGTGAAAGATTTTGGAAGAACATGGAGGAGGTACACAAACTGTATGAAGAAATCAGAAAGCAAGAAGAGTTTGAAGCACTATTGGCCAAAAGGTTACCAAGAGGCAAAGGTAAGTATAAGGGAAAACTACCCTTGAAATGTTTTAATTGTGATAAGATTGGACATATGGATTCTAACTGTCCTGACAAAGATTTCACTAAAAAGAGAGATTACCGAGATGACAGACAAAAAGATAATCATTACAGAGGTCACTGAGACTTCAGAAGAAGAGATAGAAAGACCTGCTTAATTGCTGATGAGGAATCTGAAGATGATAAATAAGATGAGACCGATACAGAGGAAGTTGTTTATGTGGCTATCAAGGATGGATCAGATGAAGAAAGGTATGAAAAAAAATCCCTAATATCTCACATAAACACTAATGATTCTAGGATTATAGATAGTGGATGCTCACATCATATGACAGGAGATAAACACAAGTTTGTTATGTTAGAAGATTATGATGGAGGCTATGTTAGATTTGGTAATGATGCACCATGTCCGATAAGAGGTAAAGGATCCATAACACTTCTTGATAAAGCAAGATGCAATGATGTTTATTGGGTTGAAGGTTTGAAATATAATTTGTTGAGTGTAGCATAGCTAAACAACACAGGTTACCGAATAGAATTTCAGAAAGGAATTGTCAAAGTTCATGACAAAAATGGAAAGTTAGCTACTACCGGGACACAAACAAAAGGTAATACATTTCACCTTGACTCTACTCACAACAAGTGCTTGCATCCGAAGATTGATAACACCCGGTTATGGCATAAAAGGTTTTGTCATGTTAACTTTGATAATCTGATCAAGATAAGTAAGAAGCATAGAGTAAGAGGTCTATCAAGTCTTGAAAAACTTGAGAATGCTATGTATCGAGGATGCCAAATGGGCAAGATGACAAGATCTAGCTTTACAAGTAAGTCCTACACTTCTAAGGGAATTTTAGATCTTGTACACACTGATCTTTGTGGTCCTATGAAAGTTCAAAGTTATTATGGTGATAAGTATTTCATATTATTTGTGGATGATTATTCAAGGATGATGTCAGTAATATTTTTAAAAGAAAAATCAGAAGCTTTTCAAATGTTTAAGTGGTACAAGGCTAGAGTTGAAAATGAAATAGGAAGACAACTGAAATGTCTTAGATCAGATAGAGGAGGAGAGTTCACATCTGATGAGTTCAACCTATTTTGCAATGATCATGGTATTAAAAGACAAGTCACTGCACCGAGGACTCCACAGCAAAATGGAATAGCTAAAAGAAGAAACAGATCTATTGTGGATTGTGCTAGAACATTGATGATTGAGAAGAAGGTTCCACAAACATTTTGGAGAGAAGCAATAAGCACAGCTGTTTACACCTTGAACCAAGTTCAATTGAAGAAAGGTAATTTGAAGACACCTTATGAAATCTGGTATGGCAAGAAACCTAATGTAAGTTATTTTAAGATCTTTGGAAGCAAATGCTATGTTCATAAAGATGATAAAAATGGCAAGTTTGATCAGAAAAGTGAAGAAGGAACATTTCTAGGATATTCTTCTAGAAGCAAAGCATTTAAATGTCTGATCAAATCATCTAACAAAATAGTAGAAAGTGCAAATGTGAAAATTGATGAATTTGCAGAAAGAACTGATGAAGGAAATTCCAAAGAACCAGAAGACTATGATGAATTTGTCTATGTGCAACCGAAAAGTCCTACCGAGAAAACTGTTGAAGAAAATGAAGAAAATATCCAGTTACCGAGTGATGAAGAAGATCATATAGAGCCTACCAAGTCAGATTATAGGAGATAAGGATGATCCAGTGATTACAAGAAACAAACTGAGACAAAACACATGTTTGATATCTGAATTTGAACCAAGAATAGTAAAAGAGGCATTCAACAGTGAAGATTGGATAAATGCTATGACTGAAGAGATTGATCAAATCAAGAAGAATGACACATGGACACTAGTCCCAAGACCTAAGGACAAAAATGTAATCGGTACAAAGTGGATCTTCAGAAACAAGCTAAATGAGAAAGGAGAGGTCATTCGAAACAAAGAAAGATTGGTTTGCAAAGGTTATGCCCAAGAAGAAGAATTGATTATGGTGAGACTTTTGCACCTGTTGCCAGACTTGAAGGAGTTAGAACATTGTTGGCATATGCTGCTTTCAAAAACTTCAAGGTATATCAAATGGATGTCAAATCTGCATTTCTGAATGGAATATTAGAAGAAGAAGTTTTCATTGAACAACCTAAAGGATTTGTTGAAGACAATAATAAAGATCAGGTATGTAAATTGAACAAAGCTTTATATGGTCTGAAACAAGCACCTAGAGCATGGTATGAAAGACTACACTCTTATTTGATTAAGATTGGTTTTATAAGGACAAGTGAGAACAGCAACATGTACATGAAGAATGATGAAAATGGAATACTAATCTCAGCCATATTTGTTGATGATATTATATTTTGTGGAAATGACTCTTTATGCAAGAACTTTGGTAATGAAATGAGCAAAGAATTTGAGATGTCATTAATCGGTGAGATAAAGTATTTTATAGGCTTATAGATACTACAAATGAAAAATGAAATTTTCATTACTCAATCCAAATACATAAAGGAAATCTTGAAGAAATTTGGAATGGAGGATTCAAAGCCAGTAAGTACTCCTATGACTACAAACTGCAAACTATCAAAGAATGATGAATCTGCATCTGTTGATGAGACACTCTACCGATCCATGATTGGAAAACTACAATATGTTGTTTACAGCAAGCCTAATATAGCACATGAAGTAGGTATTGTTGCAAGATTCTCTGCAGATCCTAAGGAGATACACATGACAGCAATCAAAAGAATTTTTAGATACTTGAAAGGCACTGAAGATTATGGCTTAGTATATCAGAAAGGAAATGGTTTTGATTTGAAAGTCTATACTGATGCTGATTGGGCAGGCAACATTGATGACAGGAAAAGCACAAGTGGAGGAGCTTTCTTCTTAGGAGAAAGACTAGTGAGTTGGCTTAGGAAGAAACAAGGATGTGTTTCTCAATCAACAACCGAAGCTGAATATGTTGCTGCAGCACTGAATTGTACCAACATTGCATGGATCAAACAATTGTTGGAAGGTATAAATGAGAAAGTTACCAAGCCAATAACTATATTCTGTGAAAATACTAGTGCCATTAACATTTCAAAGAACCCTGTTATGCACTCTAAGACAAAGCACATATCTATCAAATATCATTATCTTAGAGAAGAAGCTCATGAAAAGAAAGTGGTGTTGGAATATGTTAACACAAAGGAACAAATAGCTGATATCTTCACCAAGCCACTACCAAAGGACACTTTTGAATATCTCAGAAGTAAGTTAGGGGTCCTACCCCTATCTCTTGCTCACTGATCGAGTTCGGTGAAAGCATCACTTCGATGAATCTATTGAATATCTTTTAGGGAGCTGATGTTGGAGTGATATACTTTAAGAATGCTTTTCTGAAAATGTACAGGAATAATATTGGGATATACAGAAAATGATACAGGGAACAGGAATTGTAAACAAATGCTCTGACCGAGACTCAGTTGATACACATCAGCTAGAAATAACTTCCTACAGAAACAACTTATGTTTTAGTTCTTTTCATTTTGGAATTGTTGTCAAAGGGGGAGAAGACCTACCCAAGGAGGAGAAGACTACCCAAGGAGGAGAAGACTACCAGAAGGACAAGACCTAAAAAGATTGAGAAGAGAAGTCTGATGTATGGGGGAGAGCATTTCAGCATTTCAGAATCACAGCAATCCGAATTCTTAACGGTCAAATTAATTGGTTTTGCCATCAATGCCAAAGGGGGAGATTGTTGGCAATATAACAAGGATATTGAGAAGGTTGTTGATGATTATGGACATAACTGATTAAAGATGTTTTACTGTCTTGATATTATTATTTTGTCATTGATGTCAAGAAATTGATTTTCTAATTTAGTATGATGTTGCCATATCTTAAGAAATATGATATGAAGATTATAAAGAAGTCGGTAAAGACACAGGAAAGAATATGATGAATAAAGGGATAAGTTATTCAATGGGCAACTCTACCGAGTCAGACAATGATGAGATCTTGATATTTTAGATTGTTTTAACATCATACATATGTTGTAAAATGTAAAGGTTAATACTACACTATGTTATCAGGCAAATAACCTAGTCGGTAAACCCTAAGGTTATCGTAGTCGGTTAATGAATACAGAATGTCTACTGAGTAAAGTTTAGTATTCACCGAGTTGTAACCGAGCTATAACAGAATGCATTGAATGTTTACATGTGATATTTAATGAAAGAAGCTGATGAGCTGGAGCGGATCAATGATTGGCAAGCCGTGGAAGAAGTTTGTTAACAAATCTAAGGCAATGGAAAGTCGACAAGAAGATCTACAGCTCAGATTGAACCGCATTACCCTAACACAAGTTCCAAGATGATTGTGCAAGTTCCGAGGCAGGGTAAAACATTTTTCAGATCGTAAGATACAATGAACCTGGACAAGATTGAAGATCTGATGGCTATGATTGATCGTGGGAAATGTGATCAAGGAGATTAAGCAGTTAGATGATTGTTTATAAATAAGGAACTGTTGATAAACAGTGGATGCGGGCAAGTGTATGCACAGGGATGCTACATAGTGATCATCAAGCACAGAATCTTGAAGACCTGTTGGAATAACAGAGTATTGATGCCCAACAGATAGACAAGATTAGTTCTATGTCTAGATTGTGTTGAACAAATAAGAATCTGCTTTAGCATTTTAGATGTGAAGTTGCAGATAGATTGTATTACTGTTAGCTTGTGAAAGTAACAGGAAATCTCTTAACTGAGTGGACTTAACAGTCTTATAAGTAAATCCTCTAACAAGGTGACATTCAAAATGAGTGTTTGAAATCCTTTGACAAGGTCACTTCTAACAAAGTGAAGATCCTAACAGATCTGAGGGAAATCCCTTAACCGGGTCACATCTAGCAATGTGTTTTGCAATCTTTAACAGGATTGGCTTTTAACCGAGCATACTCTAGAAGAGTATATTTCTTAGTGGGTCCGAAATCCCACAGTGGTTTTTCCCTATTTGGGTTTCCACGTTAAATCTGGTGTTATGAGGTTTATATTGTTCATATGCTTTTGAGTTTGCATGTTTGACAGTTTTTATTCTGACTGATATATGTTACCGAGGTAGAATCTGATGTTTTCATTGATGATTAAGTTTGTATGATTCACCCCCCCTCTTATCTTGTTGGCTATCGGATCTGTACTTATATTAAGTATCAGAACTATCAACACATGCCAAACCACAAACAAACAATGCAAACCCTAAAGGTTTTCAATAAAATCCCAAAAATCAGCCCTCAACAATGACCCATCAACAATGAAGCCTTCAAAAATCGGATGCCCTTCAACAATGAGCCAAAAAATATATATATATATATATGAAGCAATATACACATAGACACACATGTCGACGGTTATTTATTTTTTTCTGGTTTTTTCTAACCAAACACCGTTAACCCTGAGTCGCCTTCTAACAGTGAGGTGCCTTGTAACCCTAACGCGGCTAACCCCAACCCGAATACCTAACGCGCATTCTAACCCAATCCCACCCATCCAATTCAAAATCTACAGTCACAAAGATCAAAGGCTGACCCACTACTGGACGACTGCTACCACAGCTTTTGGGAGCTATCAACCAGGCGTCCCGTGCGGTATCTAACCCTAACGTGACAGTTAGACAAGTAAATTTTCTCCCTATTCTGCCTCCAAAACAAGAAAAATTTCCCACTACATATAAAGCAAAATAAGAAACGAAAACAAAGAATGCAAACCCAGAATATACAAGTCCATCATTTTTAATAAAATCTAAACACAAACAAAAAAAACACGACTTGTAGAGGCCAATTTCAATACCTCACATGAGCATTTCATCTTTAACAACTCTGCTCACTATGGAAAACCGACACATAATTATGGAAATATACATACCTTTAAAATCTTGTATATCTTCTTCACTCCGCCAAACCACAAACAGGGAACCTTGGTATCCTGACAGGATCATGCTGCAAAATGATGCCTAATTTTCACAGATAGAACACAAAATGACACAGCACATAAAAAAAAATTATTGAATATCTTTGGGTTTCAAATTACCGCTGTCACCTAAGCCTCCACCCAAATCGTTGTACTCTTGACACCTCCCAAGGGCACACTCACAACCACCTCTGCGATACAAAAATGATAAAAAAAATACAATCGAAAACATAGGGTTGATGAAGGAATCATAAAACTATCGTTATCTGTTAAGGTTTGAATTTATCGATGCCGCCATAACCCTACACAACAATCTTGAATCGTACCACCCTCTTGTGCGCTACAATACCTCCTCCCTGCACATGAAAAAACCCACGTGTTAACAAGCGATAACGATATACCTAGATAACTTGCATTATGCATGCGGTCGGCTTTTGTACTCCCCTTCGGAGCCACAAATATTTTGACAATGCATACCAATAACTATAATTGAAGCATAGCTTCTTCGCTCAGTGATTCAACCAAGGACATTGTCATGCCACGATCGACATAGATTTACACCGTCAAATATTTTGTTTCCCCTACACCACTGCATTCTGCATGCAGCTCCTAGACGAAATATATTTTCAATTTTCGCGAAATTGAGTTTTCATTCAAAAAAACATTTAAAAAAAAAATTGAAAATTGTACCCATAACACATGACCACTAATGTTAGTTGACTCGTGGACGCAATAAAGCAGGTTACCCAAAAAATGTAAGCCACGTGGCCATTCAAAAAAAAAAAAATCAAAACTGGCGATTACCAAAAATGTAAACCACCTGGTCGGCAGTATGTTAACCGCCTCACCCGATGTAACCGTCGCATCGTGGTGACAATAGCCGAGAAAATGTTAACTACGGGCAAGATTTTCCATCAAAAGCAAACCGGCAACGCCATCCATGCCATCGCTGCCGCAAATACCTCCATGTCATTTGTGGGTCCCAAGAATGTCGCTCTCATGGACTTGTCGTACTTGAATGGTATGCCTTCGACATCATATAGAGGCATGCCATTTTGGAGTCAGAATAGCTACAACCATCACTAAAATCACTGACATTAACTGTATTTGTGCTCTTTGCACAACGGAACGTGGGGAAACGCACAACATTCACTATTTACTTAATGTTCTCACCCATACTTTCATTGCATTTTTCGAAACCAATATATATTGACGTTAAAATTTCATTCACCATATAGCAGATAACATGCCTTAAAATTACATTTGCCATATTTCACTAAACATTATATATTATGGTTTCTTCTTGCATTTGTATAGCTGAACGACACATTGAATGTCAACTAGCTATAATTGGAGGCGATTGTCAACTTGGTAGGGTACACCAAGACACAATCACTTTAACCCTAATCTTCTAACAAGTAACAACACGTCGTATTCCATCTCTACTAGGTATTTCGGATAAGAATTAATTTCTTAATGGGACTTAAAACTGGATTTGATCCCTGAATGACATGAAAATATGTTTTATATATGTGGAAAAATAATATCTTATCAAAATTAAATAGACTAATAATTGTACCATAAATTTTAAAAGAACGTGATAGATGTATTAAGAACACTTTTATATTTCAATATAATTAAAGTGTGTCCATTACAGGTTTCGTAAATATATAATATATTAATATATATAATTGTGAGTTAAAAGATTTAGTTATAATAATATAAGTATACAATATATTAATATGTATTTTGAATTTAGAATTAAATTAAAGAATAAATAAATATTAGTTATATATGTATAATATTTATTGAATTTTAATTTTAATATTAATATTATTTATTAAATGTATGAGCATATTAAATATAATATAATAAATATTAAATGTTAAATATGTATTATATTAAATATTAATATGTATTAAAAAATATTAATATGTCATATTAAATGTTAAATGTATATAAATATTAAATATGTGTAAGATATATTATATAGTGTAATTAATATTCTTTATTTAATGAAGGAAAATGGCGAGCGAAGGTGGCGAATTCAACAGAGGCAACAGCAGTAGCAGGCTCCTAACCGGCGAGCAAGTTGTTGTGGCTTTGATCCAAGGTAAGGGAGGTCAGGGGAAGATTAGATCGTGGAGCGGCGAAGCTAATGAATCCTTTCCTATCAAAGCAATGAGGAGCCAAGCTGTCGGCAAGCGACTAGCTCTTGAGTCATCAGCAAGAAAAGATCAGATCCCAGGTCGGCCATGGAAGTTGGATGTACCTAATCTCATGTAGAGAAGATATAAGGATCTAAGACCACAGAAGAATATAGATATTAGTCATCCCTACACAAATAGTAACCTCAGGCCAATAAACTTGCAAGCGTGAAAGAAGAATGGCCTTTCATGGAGCAATGATGGTTGGTTTCGCAATGTGAAGCTTCCTGCTACTGAGTTGGCACGTAATTGGAATTCATTATTAAATCCTAATGCCTCTGTATCAGGGACAGAAAGATTTAACATCCCTAATTGTCATAGGTAAGGTTTCAACCCTCCACCGGGTAATGGCCCTAAAAAGTTTCTGAATGGGTGGTTTAGGCAAGACAAAACTTTGCAAGTCGATCGTGCAGAGGTCTAGTGGTCCATTGCTCCAGTTAGAAACCAACGATCTAACTTGGATCGAGTGGGGCAAAATGAACCCTGGCGAAGATACCAACCATCGGTTTATCCAGACATTCACAAACCAGTAAGGAAAATCTCAAGACCCACTGTTACTTTGGATGATAACAAGATCAATTTGGCTAGGTCAAATCTTCAAGATTACTGTTTTTTACAAAATGGGGTGGAGGTAAATGCTTAAGGGGAGATTTTGATAAATGGTGTAGATTGCAATGGGGGGAGGACATGAACTTTAATGTTCTTACGAATGATTACTATTTGATTGAGTTTATGAAAAAAAAGGACATATGGAATGCTAAAAATAAAGGTCCTTATACTTTGGATGGGATTGGAATGCATATTATTGATTGGATACTTAATTTCAATCCCTGGTTTCATACCTTACCAGAAAGCATAGGGTGATCGTAAGGATCTGTGTCACACTTTAGGCTAACAATGCCTATTCCGGCTAGAAGACCGGAAGCATTCCGGTCGGAAGTGTTCCGACTAGACCGATTTGGCTCCATTCGGTAGCCACATTGCACTCTCGTGGCAAGGGGTTTCCAGCCGAAACCATTCTGAGCAAAAACCCGTTGCCCTATATAAGTGCTGAAATCCGTCCAAGCCACTCATTTTGCAATGAGCAGCTTGGAGTTAAGTAGGATGGCGCAAAAAGACTCAGAGATCCGGCCGGAAGGGTTTCGGCGATAAGTACCTTTTTTATTTTTTTAAATGTATTTATTTTAACATATTACTTTTTTTTTTTTTAATCGTTTTTAATAGAAAATTAGTTTTTTTTAAGTTTTTAAAAAATATATTTTTTTTTGTATATATTCTATCATATTAGTTTAGAGTATTAGAAAATAAATACACACATACATATGTAATTACATACACATACATACTTACATACATATATACATACAAACCTACATACATACACCTACATACACATACATACAAACCTACATACAAACATACACAAACATACATACCTACCTACATACATGTACATACATAGATATAAAATAATTATATGTACAACTTAGGACATACACATACATAAAAATACATACACATACATAACTATGTCTACATACATACATACACACATACATGTACATACACATACATAAATACATACGTGCATACATACATAAATACACATAAAATAATTATATACGCCTTAGAACATACATACACCTCAAGACATGCTATGAGGGGTCATGTGTGGTCCTGAGGGGTCACACGTGTGTGACCCTTTCAGGACCACACATGACCCCTCATAGCATGTCCTGAGGTGTAAGTATGTAGGTATGTGTATGTATACATCCTAAGGAGTATATAATTATTTTATATGACCCATTAGGACCACTAAAGCCCCTTGCTACACATGCACACCCCTTAGGACCTATTATGACCACATAAGACTAAATGGTGTCGCAAGGGGTCATTTGTGGTCCTAAGGGGTCATGCATATGTTCTAACACATGTGTGACCACTTAGGACCACTTAAGGCCCCTTGCGACACATGTGCACCCCTTAGGACCTATTAGGAACACATAGGACCAAATGTTGTCACAAGGGGGTCATATGTGGTCCTAAGGGGTCATGCATGTGTTAGAACACATGCATGACCCCTAAGGACTACTTAAGGCTCCTTGCGACACATGTGCACCCCTTAAGACCTATTAGGACCACAAAAGACCAAATTTTGTCACAAGGGGTCATATGTGGTCTTAAGGGATCACGCATGTGTTCTAACACATGCGTGACCCCTTAGGACCACTTAAGGCCCCTTGCAACACATGTGCACCCCTTAGGACCTATTAGGACCACATAGAACCAAATGGTGTCGCAAGGGGTCGTATGTGGTCCTAAAGGGCCACACATGTGTTCTAAAACATGTGTGACCCCTTGGGACCACTAAAGGCCCCTTGCGACACATGTGCACCCCTTAGCACCTATTAGGACCACAAAGGACAAAATGGTGTTGCAAGGGGTCATATGTGTTCCTAAGGGGTCACACGTGTGTTCTAACACATGTGTGACCCCTTCGGACCACTTAAGGCCCCTTGCGACACATGTGCACCCCTTAGGACCTATTAGGACCACATAGGACCAAATATTGTCACAAGGGGTCATATGTGGTCCTAAGGGGTCATGCATGTGTTAGAACACATGCGTGACCCCTAAGGACCACTTAAGGCCCCCCTTGCGACACATGTGCACCCCTTAAGACCTATTAGGACCACAAAAGATGAAATTTTGTCGCAAGGGGTCATATGTGGTCCTAAGGGATCACGCATGTGTTCTAACACATGCGTGACCCCTTAGGACCACTTAAGGCCCCTTGCAACACATGTGCACCCCATAGGACCTGATAGGACCACATAGGATCAAATTGTGTTGCAAGGCATCATATGTGGTCCTAAGGGGTCACACATGTGTTCTAACACATGTGTGACCCATTGGGACCACTTAAGGCCCCTTGTGACACATGTGCACCCCTTAGCACCTATTAGGACAACATAGGACAAAATGGTGTCCCAAGGGGTCATATGTGGTCCTAAGGGGTCACGCATGTGTTAGAATACATGCGTGACCCCTAAGGACCACTTAAGTCCCCTTGCAACACATGTGCACCCCTCAGGACCTATTAGGACCACAAAAGACCAAATGTTGTCGCAAGGGGTTATATGTGGTCCTAAGGGGTCACGCATGTGTTCTAACATGCGCATGACCCCTTATGACCACTTAAGGCCCCTTGCGACACATGCACACCCCTTAGGACATATTAGGACCACATAGGACCAAATTTTGTCACAAGGGGTCGTATGTGGTCATAAGGGGTCACGCATGTGTTCTAACACATGCGTGACCCCTTTGGACCACTTAAGGTCCCTTGTGACAAATGTGCACCCCTTAGGACCTATTAGGACCACATAGGACCAAATGGTGTAGCAAGGGGTCATATGTGGTCCCCTTAGGACCATTTAAGGCCCCTTGCGACACATGTGCACCCCTTAGGACCTATTAGGACCACAAAATACCAAATGTTGTCACAAGGGGTCATATGTGGTCTGAAGGGGGCATGCATGTGTTAGAACACATGTGTGACCCCTTAGGACCACTTAAGGCCTCTTGCAACACATGTGCACCCCTTAGGACCTATTAGGACCACATAGGACCAAATGTTATCGCAAGCGATCATATGTGGTGCTAAGGGGTCACTCATGTGTTAGAACATATGTGTGACCCCTTAGGGGCACTTAAGGGCCCTTGCAACACATGTGCACCCCTTAGGACCTATTAGGACCACAAAAGACCAAATGTTGTCACAAGGGGTCATATGTGTTCCTAAGGGGTCACACATGTGCTATAACACATGCATGACCCCTTAGAACCACTTAAGTTCCCTTGTGACACATGTGCGCCCCTTAGGACCTATTACGACCACAAAAGACCAAATGTTGTCCCAAGGGGTCATATGTGGTCCTAAGGGGTCATGCATGTGTTACAATACATGATTAACCCCTTAGAACCACTTAAGGCCCCTTGTGACACGTGCACCCTTTAGGACCTATTAGGAGCACAAAAGACCAAATGTTGTTGTAAGGGGTCATATGTGTTCCTAAGGGGTCATGCATGTGTTAGAACACATGTCGGACCCCTTAGGACCATTTAAGGCCCCTTGCGACACATGTTCACCACTTTGGACCTATTAGGACCACAAAAGACCAAATGTTGTCACAAGGGGTCATATGTGGTCCTAAGGGGTTACGCATGTGTTAGAACACATGTGTGACCCCTTATGACCACTTAAGGCCCCTTGTGACACATGTGCACCCCTTAGGACCTAAAAAGACCACAAAAGACCAAATGTTGTCGCACGGGGTCATATGTGGTCCTAAGGGGTCATGCATGTGTTCTAACACATGCGTGACCCCTTAGGACCACTTAAGGCACCTTGCAACACATGTGCACCCCCTAGGACCTATTAAGACCACATAGGACCAAACAGTGTCGCAAGGGGTCATATGTGGTCCTAAGGGGCCAAGCATGTGTTAGAACACATGTGTAACCCCTTAGGACCACTTAAGGTCCCTTGCGACACATTCACATCCCTTAGGACCTATTAGGACCACATACGACCAAATGGTGTTGCAAGGGGTCATATGTGGTGCTAAGGGGTCATGCTTGTGTTCTAACACGTGTGACCCCTTAGGACCTATTAGGACCACAAAAGACCAAATGTTGTCGCAAGGGGTCATATGTAGTCCTAAGGGGTTAGGCATGTGTTAGAACACATGCGTGACCCCTTAGGACCACTTAAGGCCCCTTGCGACACATGTGCGTCCCTTAGGACCTATTAGGACCACAAAAGACCAAATATTATCGCAAGGGGTCATATGTGGTCCTAAGGGGTCACACATGTGTTCTAACACATGCATGACCCCTTAGGACCACTTAAGGCCCCTTGCGACACATGTGCACCCCTGAGGACCTATTAGGATTGTGATGCTAAAAATGTGGTATATAGGAGGCATACACATATAATGAGACAATAAAAACATAATTGAAAAGCTTAATTGAAAACTAAATCAAAGATGCAAACTATAAGCCTTCCTTGAAATGTCCCATTTTCCTTTATTCTTGAGGACCTTGAAGGTGTTGGATTGATGGGCTCTCAGCGAAGCAATGACCTCCAATGTGGCAACTCAAGAGTTGAGTAGCTATTTGATCATGATTGACTATGGAGATGATATGAAATGCATGATTTAAGAAACTAGATTAACATGCTATGATTAATCCAAAATCTAATTACTAGATAATTGAAATGCAAATTTCCTATAGTAATGATGCCTAAATTAATATGAGATGGGATCCTTATTGCTCCAAAATGGGGGATATTTATATGAATTCCAAGGCCAAAGCTGAGGTGGTAGGAATCGACGGTCCAGATCTAATTTGAAGATATCAAGGGCCAAGATTGAGGAAGTTGGAGAAGAGGTTGGAGGAAGGGACACTTGTCATCTTTGTGGTGACAAGTCTCAAGGAGCCTTGCTCATGAGAGAGAAAGTGTCCAAGGGAGGAGACATGTGGCAAAAGTGTCATGTGTCTCAAGGAGAGAATATCCACACCATGGGAGGTTAGGATAAGGAGGTTAGAATGTGCAAGATAGGATAGGGTTAGTTAGACCCAGGATTAAGTGGAATGGGTTAAGTTAGGGGAAGGTTAGGTTAGGTGGTTAAAGTTAGGAGCCATGTGCTCATTTGAATTTAGAAATTCAAATAATTGGAAAATGGTAATTAATCTCAACAAACTTGAGTTTGTTAATCTTAATTAGGGATTAGAAGAATTGATTAATATGGGGAGACATTAATTAATTTAGAATTAATTAATCGGAGGGGGATATGAAATTAACTATATAAATAAATCATTTAGATTTATTTACTAGTAGATGAATAAAGAAATTAATTAAATTGCTTGTGAATTCAATTAATTAGGAAGGCGAACTAATCAAACAACTACGTATTTAATTAACTATCTTCAAACCATTTTTAGGCGTATACAAGGACCACATAGGACCAAATGGTGTTGCAAGGGGTTATATGTGGTCCTAAGGGGTCACACATGTGTTCTAACAAATGCGTGACCCCTTTGGACCACTTAAGGCCCCTTGCGACACATGTGCACCCCTTAGGACCTATTAGGACCACATAGGACCAAATTGTGTCGCAAGGGGTCATATGTGGTCCTAAGGGGTCACACATGTGTTCTAACACATGCGTGACCCCTTAAGAAAACTTAAGGCCCCTTGAGACACATGTGCACCCCTTAGGACCTATTAGGACCACAAAAGACCAAATGTTGTCACAAGGGGTCATATGTGGTCCTAAGGGGTCACACATGTGTTAGAACACATGTGTGACCCCTTAAGACTATTTAAGGCCCCTTGCAACACATGTGTACCGATTAGGACCTATTAGGACCACATAGGACCAAATATTATCGCAAGCGGTCATATGTAGTCCTAAGGGGTCACTCATGTGTTAGAACACATGTGTGACCCCTTAGGAATACTTAAGGCCCCTTGTGACACATGTGCACCCCTTAGGACCTATTAGGACCACAAAAGACCAAATGGTGTCGCAAGAGGTCATATGTGGTCCTAAGGGGTCACACATGTATTAGAACACTTGCATGACACCTTATGACCACTTAAGGCCCCTTGCGACACATGTGCACCCCTAAGGACCTATAAGGACCACAAAAGATCAAATGTTATCGCAAGGAGTCATATGTGGTCCTAAGGGTTCACACATGTGTTAGAACACATGCATGACCCCTTAGGACCACTTAACGCCCCTTGCGACACAGTGCACCCCTTAGGACCTATTAGGACCACATAGGACCAAATGTTGTCGCATGGTGTCATACGTGGTCCAAAGGGGTCACACATGTGTTCTAACACATGCGTGGCCCCTTAGGACCACTTAAGGCACCTTGTGACACATGTGCACCCCTTAGGACCTATTAGGACCACATAGGACTAAATGGTATCGCACGGGGTCATATGTGGTCCTAAGGGGTCACACATGTGTTCTAACACATGCGTGACCCCTTAGGACCACTTAAGGTCCCTTGTGACACATGTGCACCCCTTAGGACCTATTAGGACCACAAAAGACCAAATATTGTCGCAAGGGGTCATATGTGGTCCTAAGGGGTCACGCATGTGTTCTAACACATGCGTGACCCCTTAGGACCACTTAAGGCCCCTTGCAACACATGTGCACCCGTTAGGACTTACTAGGACCACATAGGACCAAATGTCATCACAAGGGGTCATATGTGGACCTAAGGGGTCACGCGTTTGTTAGAACACATGCATGACCCCATAGGACCACTTAAGGCCCCTTGCAACACATGTGCTCCCCTTATGACCTATTAGGACCACAAAAGACCAAATGTTGTCACAAGGGGTCACGCATGTGTTCGAACACATGCGTGACCCCTTAGGACCACTTAAGGCTCCTTGCAACACATGTGCACCCCTTAGAACCTATTAGGACCACAAAATACCAAATGTTGTCACAAGGGGTCATATACGGTCCTAAGGGGTCACACATGTGTTGTAACACATGCGTGACCCCGTAGGACCACTTAAGGCCCCTTGCGATAGATTTGCACCCCTTAGGACCTATTAGGATGACATAGGACCAAATTTTGTTGCAATGGGTCATACATGGTCCTAAGGGGTCACGCATGTGTTAGAACACATGTCGAACCCCTTAGGACTACTTAAGGCCCCTTGTGACACATGTGCACCCCTTAGGATCTATTAGGACCACAAAAGACCAAATATTGTTGCAAGGGGTCATATGTGGTCCTAAGGGGTCACGCATGTGTTAGAACACATGCATGACCCCTTAGGACCACTTAAGGCTCCTTGCGACACATGTGCACCCCTTAGTACCTATTAGGACCACAAAAGACCAAATCTTGTCGCAAGGGGTCATATGTGGTCCTAAGGGGTCACGCATGTGTTCTAACACGTGTGACCCCTTCAAACCACTTAAGGCCCCTTACAACACATGTGCACCCCTTAGGACCTATGAGGACCACATAAGATCAAATGGTGTCGCAAGGGGTCATATGTGGTCCTAAGGGGTCACGCTTGTATTCTAACACATGCGTGACCCCTTAGGACCACTTAAGGCCCCTTGTGACACATGTGCACCCCTTAGGACCTAATAGGACCACATAGGACCAAATGGTGTCGCAAGGGGTCATATGTGGTCCTAAGGGGTCACACATGTTTTGTAACACATGCATGACCCCTTAGGACCACTTAGGGCCCCTTGCAACAAATTTGCACCGCTTAGGACCTATTAGGACAACATAGGACCAAATGTTTTCGCAAGGCTCATATGTGGTCCTAAGGGGTCATGCATGTGTTAGAACACATGCGTGACCCCTTAGGACCACTTAAGGCCCCTTGCGACACATGTGCACCCCTTAGGACCTATTAGGACCACAAAAGACCAAATGTTGTCGCAAGGGGTCATATGTGGTCCTAAGGGGTCGCGCATGTGTTCTAACACATGTGTGACCCCTTAGGATCACTTAAGGCCTCTTGAGACACATTTGCACCCCTTAGGACCTATTAGGACCACAAAAGACCAAATGTTGTCACAAGGGGTCATATGTGGTCCTAAGGGGTCACGCATGTGTTAGAACACATGTGTGACCCCTTAGGACCTCATAAGGCCCCTTGCGACCCATGTGCACCCCTTAGGACCTATTAGGACCACAAAAGACCAAATTTTGTCGCAAGGGGTCATGTGTGGTCCTAAGCGGTCACACATGTGTTAGAACACATGCGTGACCCCTTAGGACCACTTAAGGCCCCTTGCAACACATGTGCACCCCTTAGGACCTATTAGGACCACAAAAGACCAAATTTTGTCGCAAGGGGTTATATGTGGTCCTAAGGGGTCACACATGTGTTCTAACACATGTGTGACCCCTTAGGACCACTTAAGGCCCCCCTTGCGATACATGTGCACCCCTTAGGACCTATTAGGACCACATATTACCAAATGGTGTCACGAGGGGTCATATGTGGTCCTAAGAGGTCACACATATGTTCTAACACAAGCGTGACCCCTTAGGACCTATTAGGACCACAAAAGACCAAATATTGTCGCAAGGGGTCCTATGTGGTCCTAAGGGGTCACACATGTGTTGTGACACATGTGTGACCCCTTAGGACCACTTAAGGCCCTTTGTGACACATGTGCACCCGTTAGGACATATTAGGACCACATAGGACCAAATTGTGTCGCAAGGGGTCATATGTGGTCCTAAGGGGTCACGCATGTGTTCTAACACATGTGTGACTGCTTAGGACCACTTAAGGCCCCTTGCGATACATTTGCACCCCTTAGGAGCTATTAGGACCAAATGACACATGTGTGACCTCTTAGGACCACTTAAGGCCCCTTGTGATACATGTAAACCCCTTAGGACCTATTAGGACCACATAGGACCAAATGGTGTCGCAAAGGGTCATATGTGGTCCTAAGGGGTGATGTATGTGTTCTAACACATGCGTGACCCCTTTGGACCACTTAAGGCCCCTTGCGACACATGTGCACCCCTTAGGACCTATTAGGACCGCATAGGACCAAATGTTGTCGCAAGGGTTCATATGTGGTCCTAAGGGGTCATGCATGTGTTAGAACACATGTGTGACCCCTTAGGACCACTTAAGGCCCCTTGCGACACATGTGGACCCCTTAGGACCTATTAGGACCACAAAAGACCAAATGTTGTTGCAAGGGGTCATATGTGGTCCTAAGGGGTCACACATGTCTTAGAACACATTTGTGACCCCTTAGGACCACTTAAGGCCCCTTGCGACACATGTTCACCCCTTAGGACCTATTAGGACCACAAAAGACCAAATGTTGTCGCAAGGGGTCATATGTGGTCCTAAGGGGTCACGCATGTGTTAGAACACATGCATGACCCATTAGGACCACTTAAGGCCCCTTGCGACACATGGAAACAAGCTCATCAACTGCCCAGAAGAGAGCAATTGGAGAAAAGAAGAGGAAATTGTTAAAGGGTGATAAATACATAGAGAGTATGCAATAGAAACAAACAATGTCTGGAGTGTGTGATGTGGTCTCTAATTTATGTCTGGAGGGACTAATTGGTTTTGGGGTTAGACAGGGAAACCTATTGGGCCACGCTTGGAGGAAATCATTGTGTTCATGCAAGGGCTACCTTTTTTCTATTATGAGAATGATGATTTTGCACCGAAGGATATTTGGAAGACAATTTCTGAAAATTTTTATGGTGTGGAACCAGAGTTGGTGGACTCGAGGTACACTTTTCAGCGTCTTAGAAGACCAAGAGTCTATGTACACAATCTCCCAATAGAAGGGCGATTTTGAAAGCATAATTCTCTAGTCTTCTAGAAGTTGAAAAGTACTTCGACGAGTCCACCAACTCAAGTTCCACACCATAGAAATTTTTGGATATTGTCTTCCAAATATCCTTCGGTGCAAAAGCATCATTCTCATAATAGAAAAAACGTGGCCCTTGCATGAACACATTTATTTCCTCCAAGCGTGGCCCAATAGGTTTCCCCATCCAACTCCAAAACCAATTAGTCCCTTCGGACATAAATTAGAGACCACATCACACACTCTAGACATTGTTTGTTTGTATTGCATACTCTCTATACATGTATTTATCACCCTTTAACAATTTCCTCTGCTTTTCTCCTATTTCTCTCTTCTGGGTAGCTATTGAGCTTGTTTCCACGTCATTCAAGATAATGCAGACCTGCTTGATTTCTTTTACGAAATTTACTTGCACCCCAAGTACGACCTATTAGGACCACATAAGACCAAATTAGGACCTATTAATTAATTTGTACATATGCAAAATTGTGAATTAATTGTAAATTAATTTTACTTAGTTGTAAATTAATTTGACTTAACTTGGGGTCTTAATTTGACTTAATTTGACTAATTTTCAAATTAATTATTGTATATGCAAATATATGTAATTGTAAATTAGACATATATTGAAATTTAAAATTAAATTTATAGTTGTTTAAATTTCTTTTGTGCATAGATCTCTAGAAGTTTATCTTAAATTTGTCTTTATATCTAGAAAATTTTAACTCAAGTATGCATTTATGACATTTAAATTTCTTTAAAATCTATATATCTAATTTCTTTAATTTACATGTTTTTAAATATATTTCAAATGATTTAAATGTATGTATATGTTTTTAATTATTGTTTAATGTGTACTACATACATGCACATGTGCAGATATATATATCTAGTTCTACATTATCCACTGAACATCATGTCTGATGAGCTTGGATCACATAACACAAGTACTTCTGAGCCTAGTGTTCATCCTCGTGGGAGTGAGCAGAGGTCACATAGGTCTACAACAACTCCACATGAGAGACATCAGCTCTATAATTAGACTGTTGAGGCACTCCAATGTGCCTTAGATCATTTAAATATCACTTTGGAAAACATGCATGATCACACTAATAAACAAAGGGGTGAGACTATTAGACATGAGCTAGTTCATATGATTGACCTCATCGACAATTATAATCCATATGACAAGGTCAACGCAGAGGAATTCTATAGATCCATTTTCACGTAGTGTACGTGGTACTGTGAATGATAGGGTTTCCACAGCTGATGTGAAAACCATGTTTCCTCATTATCAGGCCTTTGGTAGGGTGAAAGGCTATATGCCTACCAGGTGCATGGGTGCACTAGTAGAACCATTTATCTATCCTAGATGGTTAGCCACTCATCATAGGTGGCCTCAAAAGATGAGTTGCCCCTTTATTTCTGCAAACAATTGTTTGCAGAGTTTCATTTGTTGGATGATGTTGATTACACCGCTTTTCTGAAACATGTTGGGCAAGGGAAGGGCGGATTTTCAGATAAGTTTACACGGCTAGGTGCACCACCACCCATTAATAAATGAGCATTGATTGGTCCAAACTTTGTGGTTCTTCCCAAGAGTGCGGACCTAGCACATGCTGTAGATAGTGTGCCAGATGACACTCGACAGTCCATATTTTCCAGTATTGCTACTATAGCCACACAAGTGGATGAGATGACATCAAATCGGGTGGGTAGATATTTGTTGCACTATCATACTAGCATTCATGATGTATCAACGAGTGATGATCCATATGTTCGAGTAGACATACCATCACCAATGGATGTTGCATGCATGCATGGCATAGATCCTTTACGGTAGATGAGTGCATCCTTATCCAATGATCTCTTGGATGCATATCAGGTCATTGCTATGGATCATGGGATCCCACTACAGGATGCCCCATCATTTGTTAGGCGTGCACTTGGTAGACCGGGTGCATCTAGTCGTGGTTGTGAGCATACATATTCCCAACCTACTGCTACTGCACATCCTACTACCCCGCCTCAACATACAACAGTTGGTCAGGATACACCTCCTCCTCTTGTTTATACATTAGTTGATCGCACCACAGTACCTAATACTATATTTTTAAGGATGTTCACTACTATGCTTATGGAGCCAGGTAGTGAGGGGGATCATGTTGCAGTGGGCTGCTTGCATGATTTTGACATCAGCAGGATCAGACAAGCCTTACATGCTATAGGAGAGGTATGAATTATATAATATATAATTTACTAATTTTAATTTAGATATTTTATATAACTACTTGATTGTACATATGAACTACATAGATTAAATTAATTATATATATATATATATATATATTGGATTGTATTTTTTGAACTATATAGGGTATCACGTTAGGGTCGATGTATGGAGATTTGGAAGCTGCCACTAACCCAGTTGTTCATCAGGAGACATGGGTATATATAAAGTTTAAATTATTATTTTTTAATTTTTAAGTTCTATTTAAATGGATATCTAAGTGTTGATTAAATAATTTCTTGAGTGATTTAAATTATATATATATATATCCAACAAAATGTGTGCATTGTCTAGGATGAGCGAGCTTTGTGCAGGATGAGCCATTCATCCTACAAACGTTCTAGAGTCCAGCATGCATGCGATGGAGGTGTTAGAGACCCCGAGGTATGTTTATCTACAACCTCGTGTACATGTACATGTTCAAGTAGATTAGATTTAAATAATAATGAATGTTTAAATAATGTACATGTTCAAGTTCATGTGTAATTTATATTGCAGGCGTAGGGGCGATGTTTGAGGTTTTGCACATTGCCACCGACCTTGTTCATCATGAGACATAGGTACATAGATTATAACTTTAAATTAATTGAATCTTAAATATTTAAGTTCTATTTTTAAAGGGTTAGTTTGCTAGTTATGAATATATGTGTACACATGTATATCTAACAAAATTTCAATATTGCAGGATGCACCACTATCACGCAGGTTGAGATCCTCATCACATAGACGTCCTAGAATCCTGCATGAAAATGGTGGTGATGTTAGAGACTTTTCATAGGTATGTTTTTCTACATACAAACGCTCATAATCTATGTTACTTAAAAAAATTTACTTTAGTACATTCAAATTAAATGTTTAATGTATGATTTTATGCGTGCATACTCTATTGCAGGCGCATGGATTGGGACATGCTTCAGGACAGGGCCTTGAGTGACCCACTCTTTATGTGTGTGTGTGTGTGTGTGTGTGTGTGTGTGTGTGTGTGTGTGTGTGTGTGTGTGTGTGTGTGTGTGTGTGTGTGTGTGTGCACATTTTATAGACATTTCATATATATTTGTACAAGTGTACTAGACATTTCATACATGTGTATGTGTTAGATAGATCTACATTTTATACTACTTTTCACGTTTATATATAGATAGATTACATTTATAAAAGTTAAGTGTTTAAATGATATAATCTCTAAGTCATTTGAATTTAGTTAAGTGTTCTAGTTAATTGTACACGTGTATGTGAAAGTTAAGTGTTTATGTCTATTTTAACTTTGTTCATTGTTAAACAAATTTAGTCATTTAAATTTAATTTAGTTGTTCATTTTAGTTAAGTGTTTATGTACATGTTTAATGAACTTACTTCAAAAATTTAATATCCCCTTAAGACCACTTAGAACACCTTAGGACAACATAATTAGATGAATCCAAACAACATAATTAAATGAAACAATATATGTGTAAATATAAATGAAATGAATGTACATAGATGAATAAAATGAATCCATGCATGTGTAAAAATATAAAAGAATCAATCCCCTTAAATCCCCTTAAGACCACTTAAAAAACCTTAGGACAACATAATTAGATGAATCCAAATAACATAATTAAATGAAATAATATATGCGTAAATATAAATGAAATGAATGTACATAGATGAATAAAATGAATCCATGCATGTGTAAAAATATAAAAGAATCAATCCCCTTAAATCCCCTTAAGACCACTTAAAACACCTTAGGACAACATAATTAGATGAATCCAAACAACATAATTAAATGAAACAATATATGTGTAAATATAAATGAAATGAATGTACATAGATTAATAAAATGAATCCATGCATGTGTAAAAATATAAAAGAATCAATGATGCAAATATCCCCTTAAATGCCCTTAAGACCACTTAAAACACCTTAAGACAACATAATTAGTTGCTCATTTTAGTGAAACTATATATACATGCGTAACTATACATACAACATAATTAAATGAAACTATAAATGTGTAAATCAAAATTAAATGAATACATAGATGAATAAAACATGTAAAATCAATGTATAAAACGTAAAATAAATGCATCAACAAAACTAAATTTCCACAAGTTATCCAAATTGCTACACATGTCTAGAAATATCTAAATATATATATGAGTTTATCAAAATACTTGACCTATCTAATATATTTTACTTGTTCAAACATGACAAGTGAACTTAAAGCTCATGGTACATATAATCTGGATCCTCCCTATTTTTTATAATTTCTAAAAAAATGCATGATCTTCAATAGGCAACCTCCACTTTTGGTTGCCACGTCCTCTTTTTGGCAATGTCTCCAACTGCAATCTTGTCGCTATTACCAAGTGACTGTAGTGTAGAACTTTTTGGCCAGGCATATAATCAATGAATATTACACCATTTGTATCTATCTTTATTTGTTGATAGTACGTGCCTTCAACAACAATTGAATGAGTGGGATAGTGTTGCCCATCATCATCACTGGTTGATTCCAATAACTTGAAATTTGGTTGTGTGCATCTCAGTAGATAATAATCTACACTTTCAGTATTGTCAGGATCAGCAATCACTGCAAAAATATCACCTGTGAAAATAGACCGTGCATGTATATATATTACAAGCAATATTAGTTCATTGCACATTTTTAAATTAATGAAGAATTTAAAAATTTGTACATGTACATATATGTAATTTACAAAATATGCATGCATGCACTTGTAACAACTAAATCAGAAACACGTTCATAATGAGCTGAATATAGAGGATCATGAATATCAATAATGTCACTATCTTCGTAAGGAGGCATTGTGATAAAATCTTTCATATCCCATTGCAAAACATATCCATTAGTAATATTTTGACAATGAGTATCTCTGTTGTTTGCAATGCAATCAACACAAAAGCATTATTTTTCTCTTGCAAGAATAACACTAGGCTTGCTAAATCTCGTAGTCATGACTTGATGAAAACTTCTAATACCATTAATTGATTGACAATTATAAGGATTTGATCGATCAATATCTGATAATATACAAAAATTATTTAGTCAATTTTAGTTCATTTCACACACACATATATATACACACTTGAATTTTAAAAATAATTCAAGAACACCAAGAATGTTTAAGAAAAATTATATATATACCTTTAACTTCCCAAAAATAATGCTTGTTGTAAGTTGTATCACGACCATCAAAATGATTTTTGCACCATTCAATAATATCATTAGAATTACGTATGGTGTTACCTGTACAAAATTTTTTTCTTTAAAAAATTGGACAACCCACATGTATATATGTATATTTAAATTAATCTATGAAGATAATTTACCTACAAGTTCATGTTGGTGAAGTACACGCTTCGCACATGCTCCTACTCCATCATGCTCTCCTTTTCCATGTCCACTCTCAAAGAAGTTCCACAAAAACTTTATGCTACGTCGAGCATGTTGTAGGGATAACCAGTTAAAAGCTTTTGCAAACTTAAATTGCCCTGACATGAATAACATATATATTAAATATATATATTTAAACTTTTGACCTGTTATATACAATCAAATCATATATATATGAAAAAAACAACTTAAATAATCAATTTCAAATCTAATGTACTTACTGGCACATCCATCTGACCAAATCCAATGTTGTGTACATTCTATCCCACGATCTTTAATATCTTCACAAAACATTCCAAAACAATGTGCTACATAGCTCCTATCATGACATGCATCATCACTGATATAGAAAAGGACCTCCTTGATGATAATGCATTCATTTTCAGTACTCTCTATACCATCCACATGAAATTGTGCATGTCTATAGCAAACCTATACAAATATTGCAACTTGATCAGAATGATAATATTGACTTTGAATTTCTGTGTGAGGACTAAATGTATAGTTTTCAGAGAAATCTACAACTGAAAGAATACAACCTAGTGGAAAACAATTCTTTGAATCACGAAACTGTTTAGCCTGCCATCTTGCACCATGACAATGTTGGATATGTGGGTATATCATATTACGAAATCTATCTATAAACTGAATGTAGGGAAATTCACTCTCTTTCAACATATTTTTTTTTGGATTCAGTTCCTGACTTACTTTGGTATGTCTCATATTCAAATCTCTTCCATATAACTAGTGCATGAATATCAAAATTCTCCGTTTGCAACACAAACTTACTCAAAAATCCACAATCACTGCATTCACCTTTTATACATTGTATTTTGAACTCATTGGAATCTTCTAATTTATCACATAAAATAGACTTCACAAATTGTGTTGTACTTGGAGGAATGACTAGATTTGGATTAATTGTTGCCATGAACTTCTTATATGATTGTAAGTGTAGATGAAATTCAACATGATTTTGACAACAACAAATTTCACGTACTTTATTTATGCATACAAAGCAAGGACAAAATCTCTCAAATATCCTTTGGCAAATATTTACATCTAAAAATTCTTGCTTGAATGCTTCAAACAATTCACTTTGTGTTGTATCTAAGAAATGTTTGGGATGTGTAATCATTTTACCATCTTCATCTATCATCTATATAGTATCCCTTCTATTGGAAGAAACACAAGATTGGTTGGTCTAATAATCAATGACCTATCTTTTTACATCTTCAGAAATTGTCTTTTCTAGGAACCCTGCAGATATTTACCCAATTATTTTTGATGTTTTCATCCAACATATTTCACTTCCTAATGTATCTTTGAACAATTATTCTAGATACATTCATTAATTGAGAAATTGCATTAACTTGTTTTTTCAAGTCAATTCCTTACTAGTAATTATAGTCATCAATGCTCTACATGCAACACTTAAATCAACACCTCAACTTGTGTTCTCAATACAATTCAATGCTTCTTGTAAATTTTCAATTATAGTTTCTTTTACTAATGTATCACTAGAACTTTTCTTATTACCAACACCCAACAAGTCCAAAACAGGTTTCATTTCCCTTTTCCTAAATAACTTAGCAATTAATTGTGCTCTTCCAACAATAGACATTTTTAAAATAATCATCCCACAAATTCTTACAATGCAATTTTAATGTGCTTTCAGGTATCATATCTTTAGATGGAATTTCATTGAAAAGACTATCTTCATCCATTTGCATCAAATTTTCCATACCAAAAAAAAAAATCATCTCGTACTTGAGTAGATGTTTCTTGAACATCATCAGGTTGATCTTGAACAATAATAGACTATTGTTGACTACATTTTGTATGACCTTTCATCTTATCATCCCTTTTACGATCATACAACCTTGATCTAGTGCTCTTATTCCCTATTGCAAAAAATATTTAGATCTTCAAAATTTTGTGCTTTGAACCTAAAAACAACACATGCAAATATGCATATCTTCAAAATTTAGTGCTTTGAACTAAAAAGGTTATATATCTAATAACTTTTCATTGGTTCTTAACAAAAAAAATGTAATTAGTGAAATGTATAAATAATTTTGCATTCTTAAACTTAAAATGTGTAAATTTCATCCATTTAGATCATTTGACTTGAAGTCCAATTTTTATAATTTAGAAAATGAAAAAATAAGGCTCAAGAAATTTAGGAGCATTGATAAAAAGTAAGAAATTAAGTATACTTCAATTAGATACATTTGACTATATGCAATGTACATATGAATGTAATTTAATAATATTAATTGCTTGAAATCACTTAGCTAATATATATAGAGAATTTGAGTCAAGTATTAGGAAATAAAATATAATATAATTCAGTACTAAACAGTGTTGGATATATGGCCAAGAAATGGTTATCGCCATATTGTGAGGCCCTACCCCGATTCAGTTTGACATTTTCAGTTATTTGCATATTGAGACTATTATGGATGCTTATTTTATGCATTATGGACTTAGAACTTATATGATTCCATGATTTGGATCACACTGACATATGTGATGTTTTATTTCATGCATGATGATTATGAAACTTTAGATATGATTTCTAGAATAGAATTACATTATGATGGTGAATGTCATTATTGGAAATTTGCAGGATTTTATTTTGATGAAAGAAAAATGATGCATATTTATGAATGGTTCATTTTTGGGAAATTATGTTAATTGCATAGGTAAAATTGAATTTGAAACAAATGAGATATTGAATTATCAATGTCAAATGCATGAGTGTTTGATGTGTAATGAAATCCATGTATTTGACTTTGTATAATTGTGATTATTTGGAGTTACTAATGTGTTAATTGAGATGCGCAGGAAAATTATCCATGTGACCATGGAATTTAATGGAGAACCAAGCCTAGACCAATGTGCGTTTGTTAAGCCGGGAGTTGTCTATTTGGAGAGACAACACCCCCCCCCCCCCCCCCCTTGTAATGTATTTTATTTGTGATGTGTATAATGCTTGAGTGTAAAATTTAATTTATATGTAATTGTGTAATCCTTCAAGAGACCAATTTTCCATGTGTAATTTTCATATTGTATTTTTGTTGTGTCACTTGACACATGTGCTGATTAAGTGTCATTGATGTTGACTTGTCTCTTGGAGGGAGTTTTGTTTCTACCAAAGCCATTCAAAAACATGAGTGTGGTCCCAAATCTGCCTTGGGTAGGGAGTCTTGGGAGTGGTCAACTCAAGCTTGACCCGTAGGTAAACTTCAGTGGGGTTTCCAAAGGGTTTAATGGACTCCTAGGGTAAGTTTTTAGGCTTTTCCAAAGGTCCAAAGGGTATACCTAAGGGTTAGGGGTGTTTTGAAACATGTGGCTTCTCCCATGTGACTATGAAGTCACTTCAAAAAGTGGTGTTTTCAAGATGCACGAAAATTGAACTTAGAAAGTTCTTCCTAGGATAGAGAACCTTCCCCTTAGGAGTTAAACTCTCTTCCCCATCCTCTTCCACCTTTTCCCTTTCCAATTTGAGTAATGTGCAAGAGTTTGGGAAGGGCAACCAATGGGAACTCACACCTCACCCAAGGGGTTGGGAAGTGTGTGAGAGGCCTTCTTAGGCAAGAATTTGCAAACTTAGTGAGTAATCACCCACTCTCCTTTCTAGGAGATTTTGCTTGTTTTGAAAAAGTTAGTAGGAGTTTGGCATTTTTTAGTGGAATTTTGGAGAAAGTTAGTGTGGAATTGGGCAGCTCATCCCCAACTAAAGTTAGCAAACCTTTTGGCAGAATAAGGTTGGTACTTCTTTCTTCCTCTTGTTATGTTGTAAATGTTAGTTTGTGTTGTTTTGTGAAAGAAAAGAGTTGTTTGTAAGAATGTGTATTATGAAGTTTTTATTGTTGAAGTTAAAAATGTGTAGTTTCTCTTCTTTGTATTTTGTTTGTGTTCTTATTGTTTTGGGAGTGTCCAAGATCTCCTACTCTTGGGAGGGAAGGAAGATCTTGGGGTGGAAGGAGTATGACAGCCATGGGTGAGAGGCTCTCCTTGTGGAGAGTGTTCTCAAGGGTGTCCTTGGTGACCCTTGATGCATAGCCTTGTGTATGCATTTGGGGGTCATAAGGGGAGTAAATATGGCCTTGAGCCTTTTGGGGGGCATAAGGAATGAGGAAGAATTCTTGGTTGCATTTGTGTTGCCATGAGGTGGCTTATGTTGTATTGTTTTGGCATGCATTCTCCCCATAGGTACTTGGTCCACTTCCACCCATGGAAGAGTCACCATGAAAGTGGTGAATGTGTAGCTTGGGAAGGGATATTTGAATGTAAATGCGTTCCTATGTTTGTTGTGGGGATTGTATGTATGTAACCCGTCTAGTGCTTGGTTCTCCAAGCTCGGGGGTGGCTTCTAGTAAGCCTAGGCTGGGAGGTGAGCTTCCCATGGTCAAAATGTGTTTTATTGCAGGTTGCATGAGGAAGGGGAAAAGAAGAATCAAAGGGTTATGTTGTTGTTTTTGTGTTGCAGAAAAAGAAATGTTTTAAAAAAAAATATAGGGAAGAAATGGAAGGATTCAATGTTGTAGTGTCTAAAAGGAGAATGTGAGAAATTCTAGTATTTACTTTCTAGAAAGAGAAAGGGATGTATTATTTTTTTTTTAAGTAACTATGTAGAGAAATACATTGTAGGGCTGTTCAACCCATTTGTATTCATGATTATTTTGTATCCATAAAATTACTTGATATCTACTTGATAATGAAATATTTGTTGTTTTCTATCCCTATTTCTAGTAGTTGCAAATGAAAAAGTAATGTATTAGATTTTATGAAAAATTTTATGTTACAAAGGAAAAGTAGATGCATTTTATTTTACATGTATTCTGCAAATAGATAAAACTAGGTTGCTGTAAATTTAAATGAAAACAGTCCTTTATTTCCTGGTTATTGCAGAAAAAGAAGTTTATTAAATTAGTTTATTCCTTGCAAAAAAAAAAAAAAAGGGGGAAAACATTTAGCTTTCAATGTTTATTTTTTTTTAGTGTTGTTTGAACAAACTGATTTACACAAAAAAAAAAATATAAATACATATAGGTTCTTTTCTCATTAAGCAATCTGCTATGAATAAATGAATGGTTCTTTAGGCTTTTTAAAAGGGGTTTTCAAGTAGCTTAAATGGTAAAATATAAAACATATATATATATATATATATATATATATATATATATATATATATATATATATATATATATATATATATATATATATATATATGTTTTATATTTTACCATTTAAGCTACTTGAAAACCTCTTTTAAAAAGCCTAAAGAGCCATTCATTTATTCATATATATATATTTTATTTACTGTTCTTCAAAATCAGTTATAACAAAATAACACAGTAATGTTTTGTTACAGAATTTAATATTACAAGAAATGAAGAAAACTGTTAATATGATAAATGAATACATATATATATATATATATATATATATATATATATATATATATATATATATATATATATATATATATATTTATTTATTTATTTCTGTTTTATTCCCTTAAAAAAAAAAATTCACAACACTGTTAATATTACATTACAAAAAAAAGAGACCTGATAAACAAGTCATTTTAAAAAGAAACATATATATATATATATATATATATATATATATATATATATATATATATATATATATATATATATATATATATATATATATATATATATATATATATATATATATATATATATATATATATATATATATATATATACTGTTTAAAAAAAAAGAACCTGCCAGGACTGAGAAATTTTAACTATATCCATATTACCCTGTATATATATGTATATATACATATATATATATATATATATATATATATATATATATATATATATATATATATATATATATATATATATATACATGTTGCATTTAAAAAAAAAAATGAGAAAACGAAATAGCAGGTGAAAACCGCGTTACACACCCCGGGGGTATTAACCCCATTTTTATCGCAAGGAAAAAAAAAAAAAAAAACGTTTAACACAGCAAGCAGTTAGTGTATCGGTCTTGCGGGGGCCGCGCCCTCGGGCGGCGGCGGCCGCAGTCTGTGGAACCCACAGACTGCGGGCGGCGCCGTCGGCAACGCTGCAGTGCTCCCCGCACCACCGCCTTCATTCCCCCCTTTATGCGCAGCGCAGTTGGTGTGTGTTTGCCGCCACTCCAAAACCCTCGCTGCCCTTCTCGCCTCGTCCGCCGCTTTCCCCTGCACGCAGCACACGCAGAGATTTGGGAGTAAAGAAAGATAAAAAAAATACTTGTTGCTATTCATGTCGCCCTAACCCTAATTCGGGTTAGGGCAACACCTTATAAGTTTTAAAGAGTAAGATTATGTGTGCGTGGGGGGGGATGGGAGTAATATAATAAATAAAACAAAAAAAGGGGGAAGAAGGGATTTAAACCCCTACAATCCCCTTGGAATAACAACTTAGTAAATGAGAATAGTTAGTTGTTTATATATATATATGTGTGTGTGTGTGTGTGTGTGTGTGTGTGTGTGTGTGTGTGTGTGTGTGTGTGTGTGTGTGTGTGTATAAACATTTATGTAAAATTATATATATATATATAAGTGGGATCGTTTGGACATTTAATTTGAGTTAAATAGTTACATGTAAAGATAAGTTTTGAATACTTATGTTAAATATTGGGCATAAGCAGAGAAGACTTTATAGAAGGATTATAATATTAGGTGGATTAGATTAAAATAATAAAAATAAGGGGGTGTCAACACTAAGTTTTCTAGTAGGGCCAAGAGGGCCAAATATTGTGTATGATTATAACGTAATTATAAATTATGGTGGTCTCAATTAAATAAGGTGTCTTAAACTATGATGAATATTAACTTAAAAATTCTAGTGGATAAGAAGATAAGCTAAATTTTAAAAACGCCTAAATTTGAAATTAATCGTTACACTTGGACTTTTAATTATTTATTAATGATGCTTAGTGGGTTTCCTTTTTGGAGGAATATTTGCTCGTTGATAACTTAGTAAACCATGTTGCCCAATCGAGTTTAATTACTCATCGTTTGCGAATATAGTTTAGACCCAACCCAAAATGCATTATCCATTTAAGTTAATCACACTTAGTTGATTTTATTTGTTAAGTAAGTCGTTAAATAGTAAGTATTTTTCAAAAAAAAAAAAATTCCGTTCGTGCCCAAAAGTTGGGCATGACACATATTGCAGTGACTAAAGAATATGGTTAATCTAAAAAATATTTAATTTCCAAAAAAACATCTAATATTGTAAATTAAGCATGATTGAAAAAATAATTTGAAATAACATACTTGGAAAGGGTAGATGCCTTTTGAAAAAAAATTCAAAATCTTTGCCCCTTTACAAAATTAGAAATATTTGCCCCTTTATAATCTTCCTACTTGCTCCAAAATGCCACTTTATTTGAAAAAAAAAGGATTGTTTGCAAAAATAACTCTTATTATTTTCGCACTTGATTGATTTAGTTTTTTTAATGGAAAAAATAATTCTTTTTTATATGTGGTTCAAGCAACCGGTCGCTTGTACGACCAGTTGCGTTGGCCCTCACAGTTCCAATTGGAACTATTTTTGAATTGTTCCAGCCGGAACGACTTATGTGGAATGCCAAGTGGCGGCCACATCAACAAAAATGATGATTTTCTCAAACTTGTCACTTCTGCAACAAAATTCAATAGGTAAATTAAAATTATTAAAAAAATTAAAAATAGCCTTTTTTATAGATCGAAGTCATGATTCTACTCATATAATTTTTTAAACGTTTTGATTACATTTAATATATAAAAAATTAAAAATACTACAACTAGGTATTCTTTTGTTCGATATGAGTCTGCTTTGAAAAAAAAAAAATTATCGAATCACTTCAAAAAAAATTGAAAAAAATATGGTTCACTAGAAGAGAGAGTATTCTCCAAAAGGGTATTTTTAGTTTTTAGATTATCATAAATTGAATAGACAAATTGTGGTGGGAGACAAAAACTATCAAATTCTGATGTATTCGACTTCCAAAATGCTATTACAAAGAAAATATACATCAATGTTTTTTTGTTTTTTTTTCATGCACTATATAAATTTTTGATCTATAAGTGATATCAAAATGAGAAAAAAAAAGTTGATTTACATTTACTTTTGAGGTGGGAACCAAACCCCCTGTTTTTCAGTGTTTTTCAATGATAAAAAAATAGACTTTAAAGCTAAAAAAAACATATAAATTATTGATAAAAAAATTTCAAAAAATGGTAGACTTAAACTTCAACAAATTTTACACATTTCATTAGTTTACATCATCTTCAAATTCAAAATGCAAATGACACTTTTATGGCGACGAAATTGAACAGTTATTGTTGTGTTAGCCTTTTCCTTTGTAAAAGTGTGACACGGGTTTGTACTTTTACCCCACAATCTAGTTAAGGCTATACAACTGCCCATCGGACTATTGGCACATTGAGATTATTAAAGACATCTACAAAGAGCTTGGCACTTTTGTATCTATCAATGGCATTTTGGAGGATAGGGTTTGGGTTAGTTTTATTAGGATATGTATTAATACCAGCCAAATTTCCAGAATCCTAGAAGAAGTCAAAATTATTGGTGTCGGTAAGGTATGGATTCAAAGGATCGACAAAGAAGATCAGTTGCATCTTTGCCCCAAATTATTCTCAAGGGAACATATTGGTCTTGAATGTGAAGTTTCAGCTTCTATATTAAGAAGTTATGCTTGTGTGCAAACTAAGTCAACTGATGTGAAGTCATATAAGGAAAATACGGTAATACTAGGAACAAATGATGTAGAACAATCCTCGGTGGCCAGTATGAAGGAGGTGGAAATTAATAATCCTATTGATATTTCTCCCCTTGTTGTATCTATCCAGAAATAGATCCATACTGACAACAAAGATAGTGCTCAAGCTCTACTAAATCTATTGGAAGATGCTAAATCCCTTCAAAATGAAATTGCAACAGAGCTTGCAACTTCTCTTTCCTTAGAATCCACTAAGGTCGATGAATTTAGGGTGACAGAGGATGAGAATATTCTCCCTCTGCCAATTGATCCAAAAACCTCTAGTGTTTTGGGCAAGAAAGGCATCACCACTGACTTGGAAGAAGGAGAAATTGTTTCCTCTGCCTCAAAATGGGAAGAAGATTTTGAACCAGTTGCCAACCTTATAATGGATAATACTATGAAAGGTTTAGGAAGACTGCTTCATATATTAATGCTCCAAACTTTAAACCAAAGGGCAAAAGGGGGCACAAATCAAGGAAAACAATGCTGAAAGTCGCAGGTGCGGCTAGTGGGTTGTCCAAACTTAATTTAGGGAAGGGTACCCCCCTTCCCCAGGATCAATGAGGCTACTATCCTGGAATGTCAGGGGCCTTAATGCCCCTGACAAATGGCGCTTAATTAAGCACCAGATTGATGAGACTAAGGGAGATATTTGGGTATTACAGGAAACTAAATGGAGTCAGGCTAAGATAGGAAAAAAAATGAAAACATGGAAACAATGGAAAGGTCTATGGAGGCAATCTGAGGGGGGCCCTGGCGGTATGGGAATAATCTGAAATCCTTTGAATGTTAAAATCACACTCCTTGGAGAAGATAAACATTAGCAACATTGTTTGGTCACTAGTTTATGCAAAAATGAGAGTTTCAATCTCTTTAATGTCTACAGACCTTCTGCTGCTAATGACAAATGAGAACTTTGGGCACTTCTATCAAACAGACTCCAAAATATTTCTGAGGGCAATTGTGTGTTTGTAGGAAACTTCAATGCTATCTTGGAAGGTAATGAAAAGAAGGGTGGTATTCAGAGGATTGGTACGGTTCAAAAAGACTTCCAAGAATTTGTAGAAAAGAATTAGCTATTGGATGTTGCCCTGAAGAATGGAACCTTCGCATGGACAAATAGGGGAATCGGTTTCACTAACAATATTGCAGAATGTCTAGACCGGTTTTTGGTGGTCGGTGATTGGCTTGAACAAAATCTTATCCTTGAATCAACTATTCTACCCCTTGTAGGATCAGACCATTTCCCTATTTGCCTAAATGTGTCTATAGGACAATCTGAGGGTGGAAACCCATTTCGGTTTGAGATGATGTGGCTCAGAGTGTCGGAACTACATGAATTGATAGTAGCATGGTGGAATGAGCCAGTACTAGGAAATAACTTGAGGTTGTTCAAGATAAATAAGAAGCTCAAGTATATCAAGATCAAAATCAAAGAATGGAACTTGAGTCAATTCCAAAACATCTGTAAGGAGAAACTCAGGGTCACGGCAGAGCTGGAGGAAATAACCAATTTTGTCATAAAGACAGGCATGAATGAAGAACTTTTCAAAAGGGAGAGCTCTCTTAAGGATAAACTAAATGAAATTCTTTGGCGTGAAGAAATTCACTGGAGGCAGAAATCTAGGGAACTTTGGCTCAAGGATGGGGATAGAAATACCAAGTTCTTCCACAGATCTGCTATTGCCAACTAAAACAGAAATAAAATATCAGAGATTGTGAGGCCAAATGATAGTATTGCCAGGGACTATGAGGATATTGCCCAGGAAGCAGTAAGACATTTTGAATCTCTAATGAATGGTTAATGCCAGAGTGGTCAGGAAGCAAGAAACAAAATTCTAGACTCAATCCCTTTTATAATCACTGAAAGACATAATAAAGAGCTCTTCAAACCCATTGACTTAGATGAAGTCAGGAAAGTTACCTTCCAGCTAAATCTTGATAAGACTCCAGACCCTGATGGTTTTCCTACAGCCTTCTTTCAACATTTCTGGGACATTATTGCACAGGACCTACATCTAGCGCTAGAAGAATCTAGAAAAAGAATGACTATGTTGGGAGCTATTAATCACACCTTTCTAGCTTTAGTCCCAAAAAAGAAGAAGCCTCAGCAAATGGGTGATTTTAGACCAATTTCATTATGCAATTTATTCTACAACATAGTAACAAAGATCATTGCCAACAGAATGAAACCTCTTCTAAAACATATTATTTCAGATGAGCAAAGTGGCTTTTCCCTGGACACTCTATTGTTGAAGGCATCATCACTACTCATGAAACACTTCACACTGCAAGGAAAACTAAAGATTCTTGTATGATTTTAAAGTTGGATATTATGAAAGTATATGATATGGTGGACAGGGAATTTCTTGTAGAAGTATTGAGGAAATTTGGCTTTTGCAATGAATGGATCACATGGGTCAAGAATTGTCTATCAACACCCAAATTCTCAGTTTTGGTTAATGGTTCATCTCATGGTTTCTTCCCTTCAACGAGAGGTATTCACCAAGGGGATCCTATGTCGCCATTTTTGTTTATAATTATAGCTGAAGCCTTAGGTCGGTTGATTAAATCTCTTCACCATAATGGTCGTTGGCTGGGTGTCAATGTGGCTATAGGAGTTGAACATTCAACTCACTTGCAATTTGTTGCTGATACTATTCTATTTGGAGTCTCTAGTAGAAGAGAGGCAAGGAATATAAATACTTTCCTGGATGACTATTGGAAGACATCAGAGCAAAAAATCAATTGGAACAAGTCAGAAGTTTTCTTTATCAACACTTTGCCAAATATGCAAGGTGTTCTATCAAGGATCCTCAATTTAAGAGTTGCAAAATTTCCAAGTAAATTCCTTGGGACTCCTCTTTTCATTGGCAGTAATAAGATTTTCTAATGGATGCATCTTATTGAGAAATGTAAATCTAGGCTTAAAAATTAGAAAGGGAAGTAGTTATCATCTGTCGGTAAGCTTACTATGATAAAATTAGTCCTCTCTACCATACCGGTTTTTTCCATGGCTTGCTTGAGACTACCGACTGCCATAGAAGATGTGTTAATTACTATAATGAAGAAATTTCCTTTGGAATGGGTTGGATGACAAAGGGAAAATTCCCCTGATTACCCAGAATAAAATAAGTCAACCAAAAAATGTTGGGGGTGCTGGAATTCGACAAATTTCTATTATGAATTTGGCTATGGGAGAAAAATTGGTATGGGAAATTTGTAGAGGTGGTAATCAGAAGTGGGTAATAATCCTAAAACACAAATATCTGGACTCACTTGAGCCTAAAATGATTCTCACAATTATCAACCCACCTAGGGGTTCGACCATTTGGAATTTCATTCTGGAATGCAGAGAAATCATAAGCAATCAGGTCACTTGGGATGTCAGAAATGGGAGGAATGCATTCTTCTGGCTGGATTCTTGGAGTGGCAAAGAAGCCTTGTGTCATAACCCCACTCTTCAATCTATAATGAGAGAAACATATTGTCTTTGGGGACACAAAGTCTGTGATTATGGTCATTCAGTTAAGGAGAATGGTATTGACAAATGGGTGTGGAATTCTCTGGACCCCTTGGACTAGTCCAAAATTAGAAAGACATTTTTGTATTCTAAGGAATCAAATCATTCATCCATCCCCAGATGAGGACATCATTAGATGGTGTGGCTCGTCTGATGGTAAGTATAAGGTATGTATTGGCCAGTTAATCTATTCTGGCACAGACATCTACTTCCTAAAGCAGGTTCCTTTGCTTGGATGGCTTTTTAGAGGAAGATTCTAACTGGTGAAAGACTCCTTAAATTGAGTATTAATGGGCCTAGTAGATGTGTATTATGTCTAAATCAAGAGGAGATAATTGATTGCCTTCTGCTTCACTGCAAATTCTCCAGCAACTGTTGGTGGTATTTTATGGGTAAATTAAATCTTGCATGCCCTTTTCTGAAAGGTTTGGATGATTGGTTTCTGCTATGGCCTAAATCAAAATGCAAGGCATTATTTGGGGACTTATTTGTCATCCTTCCCTCACTGCTGATTTGGGAAATTTGGAAAGAGAGGAATCGTAGAATTTTCCAGGATAAAGATATGGGCCAGATTGCCCTCTATGGGAAAATTGAGAATCATCTGGTTGAGCTCTTGAATGAATTGGCTAAGTCCAAATCACTAAAAAAGAATCTATACACTGACTGGGATTGGAAGCTAAAACTTGCATTCCCAAATTTGATCATCCCCCCCCTTTTTGGAAGTGGTAACCCTGAGATACTAGTTAATCCAAGATTGGGTGTTAAATGGGAAATCCCAGATCCAGGGTGGCATAAGATCAACTTCGATGCCACCTTTGCAGGGAATCCAGGATGGAGTGGAATTGGATGTATTATTAGAGATTTTGAAGGTATCTCTATTAAGGAAATCTCTAAAGATATTGGTATGGCCACTAACGATGAGGCTGAATTCCGAGTGGCATTAAGAGGTTTGCAATTGGGGATTGAGTTGGGGATAAAAAGAATCTATTTGGAGGGTGATTCATTAAATGTTATCAATGTTGTTTGTAGTAACCAAACCCCTAGCTAGCATCTTAACCTATGGCTTTGACCGATGGTGGATTTGCTTGAGACCATTTAAGAATTTTGGATTAGCCATATCTATAGAGAAGGTAATATGGAAGTAGACAGACTATCTAAGATGGCAATTATAGGTGGAGGCCTTGATCTATGGCTTACGGCTAGGGCATAGATAAATTTTGATTATAGAAATTTATATGGTTAAAGTGTTGCAACCTATCATGGCAGATGAATGATCTGGCTTTGTTTCCTTGATGGTCTTGGTTTCCACCAGTTTGTAGTACTTACTGGGAGATGAACTCTTACTGGGTGTGGGTTTTTCTTTGATTGTGGTATCCTTTTGGATCCTACCGATAGGGGTATCCCACCTGGCTACGCGGTCTCTACCAGTTGGTGATGTTGTCATTTTCATAGGTCTCTTGCACTTGTCTCTTACTAGTATTTATTACATTCCGGTAATATGGTCTTACCGGGGTCATTTACTCCAGTGTCGGAATAGATGCTATCAGAAAGATAATCTAGCAAAATTTCTGATAAGTGGTTGCAATTGGTTCCCTCCTCAAGTCACCCTGTGTGGATGGACGCCTTGATCCAGGACATATGGTTAAGGCACATCTATATTTTATTATGGTGGTTAATATGGTTTAAGTGATGCAACCTATCTTGGTCTAAGAATGAAATGGCTTTGTTTCCCCAATGGTCTTGGCCTCTACCGGTTTGTAGTACTTACTAGGGGTGAATTCTTACCAGGTGTGGGATTTTTCTTCAATTTTGGTTTCCTTCTGGCTCTTACCGGTAGGGGTACCCCCCCCCCCCCCCCGACTGTGAGGTCTAACTGTTGGCTATGCTATCAATTGCATAGGTCTCTTGCATTTGTCTCCTACCGATATTTTTTTATGGTTCTAGTAATATGATCTTACCGAGGTCATTAACTCCAGTTCCAGTGTAGATGCTATCAGAAAGGTAATCTAATGCCCATAATTACTATTAGATATGATAAGGTCGAATGGTGGCAGACTTCAAAGAGGCAATAAATTGCGAATAAAGGTAACATGCTTAAGATGTGTTTTGTTTGTGTGAAGTAATTTGGCACGGTTTAGCCAAGTCCTCGAGCTCCTCAACCTTTATGAGTTGTCAAGATAAATAAAGGAAGGCCTGCTTAATTTAAGCATATCAATCTCTTCCCCTTTCTTGCTATGTTGTTTATATAATGGATACACCGATATTGTTGGAGGCAACATGCTGTCAGATGGAGTTTCTAGGCAAAATTTATGATAAGCGCCTGCAATCGGTTCTTTCCTCAAACCACCCTTTGATTATGCACTGTGTAAAAATAATTCTGGGGAAGGAATTCTTAAATGCTTACCACAGATATAGAGCCAATGCAGACATTCTGGCTTTCTTTTTAGCGATGTTGCTCTACATGGGGACTAGCAAGCAAAGGGTGAAGTTGCTCACTCAAATGGTGTTCGAGCACCGCTTCCTTGGGGAAATTGACATCGTACTGGATAATGTTGATGGCAATCTCAGAATGCCCTTTCCCCAAAATTATTATATGAGTTTTGGGAATGGTGTCGAGGTGAGGAAAGAGGTGATAGTAACATCTCTTGATTTCAAAGCCTTGGAGGCCTCCTAGCCTAACATTAACAAAAATATCAAGTTCCTTTTCAAGGTTGTCAAAATGTTGCCTAGCTTCACAGCTGCCTGGAGAAAAACCTATATTCAGGATGAAGGGCTTTCGGGTAGAGGAGACATTGGTATCTTTGCCAACGGTGATATAGACGATGGCAACTCTTGGGGTCTTGGTCGTGGTGAAGAGTGGTTTCCAAACGATGTCCGCCACCTCTGGGAAAAAGAAGAATCGTTGGCTCATGTTTCTTGCGGGAATGATTGCCCGGTAATATTGGATGTTGTTGCTCCTCCTACTCCCAGTGACAAGGACCCAGATTCAAGCTCTAAAGAATCTTGAAATGTTGTGACCTTCTCGGCTTTGTGTGTCGGTTCTCTTTGGTATTCCATTTCTCAAGTTCTTTGTATTGTTAAGAATATTGTAGGCCTCTGGCCAAATTAGGCATAGTAACAGCCAGCATTTTGTTCTCATCTGGTTGATTTTGTCTAGCAATGTAGGATCCTCGCCAACTCAGTTGGTTTTTGGTCGTTGTTTGGAGCAATGGTAGGGGTTTTTTTTCCTGGTTTTTTCCCCCTACGACTCTTTCTGAACCAAGTTTGTATTTTTCAAAATTTTGATTAATACAAGGGTGTTGCCCCTCTGCAGTTATTAATCTATTAAAAAAAAAGATATATTATATAGTGATTATTGTTTTGGTATTTGTTTCATTTAACTAGTCTATCTTTCATCATAAGTACATTATAATTAAGCTTGTTTACAAGTATGTCAAGGGTAAAAGTTTGGTAAACATTGGTAGTTCATTTGACCATATGAAAAAAAGAACAAGATAACATATCATGGAATTATAGCGTACATTATTGCATAAAAAAATTTTGAGTTCATTGTTTATTAGTACTTGTCATATGTGTTAGTCAATTTGGTTAATTTATCTATATAAATTTTGAGAAGATAATTTATCTTTTTTATTTTATAATTAATATATTTTATTTTGTAATTTAAATTTTTTTAATGAAATTTCTATAAAAATGTCTAACTTTTGTTAATTTTCATTTTATTAAAATTTTCATTATTGTAAATTTTATATTTTGAAATTTTATTTAAATTTATGTTTTATAAAATAAATTATCTCTCTCCATCTCTTGCTCTCTTCCCCCTCCCTCTTTCACCTTATATATCCTCTTTGCCTCTCCCTCTTTCTATTACTATGTTGCTATCTCCTCCTATGACTCCCTCTTTCTATATCTTGACACTTTTCATCTTTCCTCTATTTTCTCCCCCTTCCCCTCCCTTCCTCTGGATATATTTATATATCTATCTCCATCTCTTTCTCACTCACACAAACTCCCTATTTCTCCCTCCATATTTATTTCACTCACACACACATGAGCTCTCTCACTCTCTTCTTGTTTCTCCCCCTTATCTCTATCACTCTCTCTCTATCTATCCCTCACTCTATATATATCTCTATCATCAACTTTATCTCTCTCTTGCCCCCATATCTCTCTCTCTCTCTCTCTCTCTCTCTCTCTCTCTCTCTCTCTCTCTCTCTCTCTCTCTCTCTCTCTCTCTCTCTCTCTCTCTCTCTCTCTCTTATATATATATCACCTCCTATATATTTATCTTTCTATCCCTCCATCTCCCCCTCTCTCATTGTCTTCCTTTTTCCATCTCTATTTATATATCACCTCCTATATATTTATCTTTCTATCCCTCCATCCCCCCCTCTCTCATTGTCTTCCTTTTTCCATCTCTATTTCTCACTTTCCCTCTCCATCCTTCCATCTCTGCCTCTCTATATATTTATATCTATCCCTTTTACTCCCTTCATATCCCCCCTTTCTCTCATGTCTATTTCTCCATATTTCTCTCACCTCTCTATACATGTCCTTTTGCCTCTCTCTCTCTCTCAAGTCCATCTCTCCCTCTTTCTCTCCTCTCTCTTTAAATGTATCCTTTTGTCTCTCTCTCACTCATCTCTTTGTCCCTATTCCTTTTTATATCTCTCTCTCTATATATCTCCTAGTCTCTTTCTAAATATTTCTCCCTCTCCCTCTTTCTCTACATACTTGTCTCCAACTTCCATTCTTTCTCTATCTTCATCTCTACCTCTATCTTTGTCCTCTTCCCCTCTATCTCTAGACATGTCTCCCTCTCTCTGACCATCCATCTCTCTTCCTCTCCCTAGTCCTATACCTCTATATCTATAGGTCATTACATCTTTACCTCTATCCCTCCATTTTTCTTCTTTCATCTCTTCATCTCTATCTCTATGTCTTTGTCTTCTCTACCTCTCTATATATCACTTCTTATCCCTATCTATATCCTTCTCTCTCCATCTCTTTATATTTATCTCTTTCATCTCTAGATCTATCCCTCTACACAAACCCCCCTCTTTCTCTCTATTCCTATCTCTCCCTCCCTATCTCAAACATGACATTAGATTGTTGGTAATAAACCCTAATTATCTTCCTAATTCAGAGATTTTCCCTATCATGTTTGGAACCCTATAAGTGGATGCATAATTGATTTCAATCTATCAAATTCTTTATTGAGACCTTTTTTGAACAAACAAAATCAATTGCTAAATGGCCCACCCATTGATCTCATGTATTACAAAAAATGTATGCAAAAGATAGACCATTTTTTTTCCTAATTGACCTTCCACACATCCTCGGCTTACCCATTGCACACCAAAGTGCAATTGCTAGTATAAATGTATTAGAGAAATCAACACCCACATAATCAACTAATAGTTAATCTCAAGTCATGGCATAGAAATCCAAGGGTTTGATTGGCATGCAAAGATTACTTAAACAATTTGTCTTTCACGTCACCTAGAAGACTCATATTTATTTCAAGATACGCCCACATTCAACCATTCTTCATTCTTTTGTGGCTTATATCAAGGGAAAAGAAAAGAGGTTAAAAGCCACATTTTAGGGAATAATCACCACATCACCAAGTAAAATGCATGTCAGCTTACTCATTAGTACAGTAAGGCATGGAAAAATCAATATAAGAGATGTTAGGGGGAATGGAAGAGGATAATTTTGCATTATCTAACATTCATCCTCTACCAAAAATCATTAATATTTTCAAACTTGATGTTATATAGTCTCAAATATTATTGGTATGATAAAATTGTTGAGAAGTCTATAGATATATGGGTGTCTTTCATAGATATAATGTAAGAAATTGAATAAATGTCTTAAAATTAATATCACATGAACCAAAAATCACAATAATCACACTTGATTAAGGAAATAAATAAAGTATACTCTGATTTAATATTTAGTTAAACTTTTAATAATGATCTAGATGTATAGTTTATTAGATTACACATGCTCAACATTTTATAATACATTGTAATATCTTAGAAATATATGATTCTTTCTACTTGATATCCCCATCACAACTAAGTGATATATGAATAAGTGTAATCCATCCGATGGATAAAAATATTAAGATCTATAAGATAGCCTTTACTAATAACATGATTATGTAAAACATTCTTTTCCTAAACCTACAAATCTTCCTATCTTAAAATAGCATTTGATATCAAATTAATATAACTCCTATTCCTCCATACTTCCAGCATTGGTTATTCCAAGCCCAAAAACTCCTAATAATTGTCCTACAAAATTCTTGTACTTATCCACTACCCCCGAGGAGGGGAGACCGAATATCTGTTATATTCTTCAAATATTGTTGAAGCATTTCTATCTTAAACTCCAAAATTTATATGTAGGATTGCAAATTTTTACAGTTGTCTCCACCCAAGAGGTCCTCCCTTATTATCTCTTCTTCCCCAAGACTCAAAACTTTATTCAAGACCCGAAACTGCTTGCCAAAAGTGTTGAGCTTCCACTCCCACTGCTAAGAACAAGAAGCTAACGCTCCTCCAACTTGCATGGCCTTCCTATATTCCTTCATGGTGTTCTACAAAATAGTATAATTTTAGAGGCATTTATTAGTGCCCATGACTTTTTCGTGGCAGCCACCTGTCTTACCTCAATCGATGCTTTTATATCTCCCTTTGGGAGTGACGAGTTTGAAGGTAAATTATCACCTACACATGTATCCAAGGGCTTGCCCATCTCTACCAACAGTTGCTTATATTTTTCCAGTTGTGCCTTGAGCTCTGAACGGGAGGAATGTTATTTTTCTATTCAGCCCCTGATGACACTAGTAGCCAATTCCAACATATCTAATTCTCCCCACTTAGTTTGCTTACCCAGTTTCACCTGTGATACTTGGTACTTTGGAGAGATCTGACCTTCTTCTTGTGTAGGAACTACTATATTTGCAATCACCTCACCATAACTTGTTCTTGATAAATGATGTATGGTCTTGGCCTTCTTTGTTTACCTTGGTTCTTCAGTGATTGCCTATTGTAGTGTAACTTTTGGTAGCACTACTTTCCTCTTTTTCTCGAAGGTGAAGTTTAACCATTGCAGTACATCTTTATCTTTTTCACCTTCATGGGGCACGATGTCAGTGGTCACTACGTGCACGTCTGGCTTCTCTTCTGCTTTATCTTTCTCCTCTTCTTTTGTATGCTTAGGGTCTTGGGATGAAGCAATTTTATGATCCAAGCTAGCTTGGAGAGCAGTGTCAACATTCAATTGTTGTTGCTTATGTAACTCCTAACTTATCTTTGATCTCTTCTTCAAGCATCCTACCATATTTATCAATTTCCTCTATACCTTGCTTGGTGGCTATCTCTTTCAATAAATCTTCTTGGTCCTGTAGAGTTCAGACCAACCTTTCATCATGTAAATCTTCACACTCATTTCGTTCCTTCTCTCCTCCAAGTGGTTTTTGTTCCATAGGTTGCTTGTCCTCTTGGTCAGAATTTGATTCGATTTTATGGACACTTACTATTTCTATGGTAGGTCTTAACACATGTGTCATGGGAGGCACTATTGTTGTAACAAAAATATCAGTTGATGGTGGCATAGGGGTGGTAGCAGCTGAGGTCAAAATTGGAGCTTGTGTTGCGGTGGTAGATGAAGACTGAGTGGATACACTTGTTGTATCAGGAGGAGGAGGAGGTTGTGCACTTTCATCTGCTTTCCCTTGTTCATCTTCCTCTTGAGTGCCCTCTCCTAGCATTTGTCCAATTGCCATCCTCATAGGATGTACCTCTGCCAGTGGCACAACTCCCAACCCTTCTTTTACTCCAAAATCTGTAGCCTTTTTCAAAAGTTCAGACCTCCTCATTTGTTCTTTGAATCTATTCAATAATTCCTCAGTACTTTCTTCGGGTTCGACAGTTTCATTTGGGTCAGTTGATGTGTTCTTTCGAGAGCTGGACCTTGTCTTACGAGAATACTCCTTATAACCCCTTGACTGGGGAACACCTGAAGCCGATTCCTTTTTCTTCCCTTTTGAAGAACTTGGCCTAACCCTCAAACTTAGCCACTACCTAGCTCTATCTATAAAAGTTTGAGTTACTCTATCTATATCTATATCCTCCTGTTTCGACCACCTTATTGGAGAGAGAGGCTTCTTGTCAATTTCTTGCTCCTTATATACAAAATCTAATAATTCACCATCATCCCTTAGTTCTTTAGGGAGATTGGTCTCTATTTCAAAATTTCTTATTTTTGGTACTAACAGCCTATAATAATTATTTTCTATAACTTCAAAATTGTCTTGGAGGTTTGCCCAAAAATCCTCCAATCTAGACTTATGCCCCTCATATGCCTTTGGCATTATTTTCTTTAGCTTGCCATAGGGATCATAGTACTCCCTTGCATAATTAAATTCCTTAAGATTTAAATCTTGAAGTTCTTTCTCTGCTATCCTTGCAACCTGAATCTTGGAACAAGAGAAGTAACCAATAAAAACTAAAAAATCTATACACACCTTGTGTTTTGAAGACAAAAGTTATTGAAGGTTGAGCATCTACCTGACATATTCTAACAATATAATGCGATCATTGTAGTATCACGGCAACAACATAGGGTTCCCTGTGAATCCACTAACCCTAATATATGTAGAGCGTCAGTTCTAAATGAACCAACAAGCCCATTCCCTGATGATTGCCATTGCTTATGGGCTTATTCTATAACCTGTATCACCTATGAGTTTGATGATGATAGGGAAAAGGAAGGCATCGTTTATTCTTTTAAAATGTGCCTTGACGTTGTTTAGAGGGAGTTGTGAGTAATACTTGCACACCTTCTTCTGGCCTTGTTCATCACCTAGTTGGCCCTCTATTTGGAATCCTGGGAATTTGCCTGCTCGAGTAGCTACCCAGATAACATAGGAGGTAAAGAAGAATTTCTTAGTTTGATGCACCTCCTTCATCTGCTTATGCATGTTGTCAAAAATAATTTGGGCCCACTCAAAGTATTGTTTCCCTATTAGTATAGTTGTCATAAAATGGAACATCCAATTATGGAAGTGCTGACAATCTGACTTGTCGAAGGCCTTTCTCAGCATGATGATTAAGTCTTGTTGTGGCTCCTTGAAAGCTGCCCTCAAAATTTGTGTGGCCTTTATCCCTATCTTCCTTTCCTCTTCCAACCAATTCTCATTCATACGCCTTTTGTTTGAAGCAATATTCTTATTCCATACTCCAACAGCTTCTTCCTTTGTAGTCAAAAGTACTTCATCCCTTGCAGGGATGCCAAACACAAATCCCAACATATCCACTGATAAATCAATCACAGTTCTACCTTGATCATCTGTGCACTTTTTGGTATCTTCATTATAAAATTTTGCAACGGTCATAATGAATTTCAGGGCTTGGATCGACTGCAGGAAAGTGGTTGCTTCCACCAGACCTGATCTCTTGATTCTCCTTAGAGGAGCCTCTAGCCTTGGTCTATCCAATTGTGTTTTGATATCTTCTAACTCGATATCCTCCACCTCTGTATCTGTCACCCATTTGATTTGGTCATCCAACTTTGAAACATAGACCTGCCCTTAATATTGATATTTCATGGTTATAGGAAGCTTGTCCAACTCCTTGCCTCTCTTGTTGGAGGTTGGTTCCATCTAAATGCTCTAATCTACAAGAAAGAATCACAAATTAGTCCATTGCATACTCAAAAATATCAATAACATTATCCACCTCGGGACTCTAGGTTTCCGGGGTGGATAGCTTCCTTTAAAACAACTGACTTCGGAACTTTGGGGTTCCGAGGTTAGCATAGGCTTAAAAAAAGCTAAGTTCAGAACTCCGGAGCTCCGAGGTTTTGGGTGGATAAAACAAATGGGGTCCAGAACTCCAGGGTTCCGGGATGGACAAGAAAAGCTAACTTCGGGATTTTGGGGTTCCCAGGTCCCGAGGTAGTTCAATTGAGTGCCAAAAAGATGTTTCAGAACTCCGAGACTCGGGGGTTCCGAGGTTAAAACAATGGCCAAATAGGAAAGAACTTCGGGACTCCAAGGTTCCGAGGTTGGGGGTCGTTCACTCATAGGTTTTGAGATGATCTAGAACTTCGGGGATCCGAAGTTCCAAGATAAAAGCACAACCCAAAAAGGATCAACCTCGGGACACCAGGATTTTGGGGTTCCGAGGTTGAAGAGAACTACCAAGCCTCAAACACCAGGGGTCCGGGCTTCCAACATGAAGAGAACTACCAAGCCCGGAACTCTAGGGGTCCAGGGTTTGAAAAATTTAGGGCACATGGGAAGAACAAAACACACAAAACGAGGAAAGAAAAAAGGAAAATCTAAGCTAAAAAACTAAAAGATCTAAACACGAAAACACACGGAAGGAGAAAAAACTACCAACCTGGCAGGAGAAAACACGCAAAAACTCAGCAACATGGAGGCGCGAAGTCGGGAGGTCACAACTGGAAGGTTTGAAAAATTTGAGTGCACAAATGAACTTAGAAAAGTTCATTCCTCCTATTTATACCCCCCAAAACTTCATATGTACGATCAAGTTAAACATGACCTCGAAAGTTTGGGGTTCCAAACTTCCGAGGTGAAAGCTAAAAAACACAAACAAATCTCAAGACTCTGGGGTTCTGGAGTTCCGAGGTGAATAAAGAAAAGCAAGCAAAACAACTTCGGGACTCCAATGTTTCGGGGTTGCCAAGCCAACACAACTTCAGGACTCTGGGGTTTCGGGGTTCCCAAGTGACTAACAACAAAACATGAAGAACTTGAGATTTCGGGACTCCAGAGTCCCGAGGCTTCAACAACAAAAAGAGACAAGGCACGACTTCGGGACTCCGAGGATCCGGGGTTCCGAGGTCGTGACAAACATAACAAACAAAAGCCTACCTCATAACTCTGGGGTTCCGGGATCAAAACATAACCAAAACAAATGCCTACTTCGAGACTCCGAGGTTCTGGGGTAGGACTTCAAAAACAAACAAAGGACTCCTCGGGACTCCGGGGTTCCGAAGTTCCGGGGTGTCTAGGCAGAACCTGAAAAAAACAAAGCTACAGAAAGCAAAAAGAGGGACCCATATTTTCAAGACATGGAAACTAATGGGGTTAGGTATGCAAGGCATAACAAACCCTTTATTTCATTTAAAAATGATGAAAAGAACAAGAATTGATTTATAAAATTTGTATATCATTCATCTTGTATATTTAATTAGAAGTAAACTATAATAAAAGTGAATATGATATTATATTTATTCTTGAATAGCAAGCAAATAATTATTTTATCTATTTAATAATATAAATCAATTAATAGAATTATGAAAAAAGGTATAGTTGTTGACTAGATTTTATATGTAATCCATAGTAATTTACTTGAGAAGTGAAAATTTCAAGTCTAATTTTTATAGCCAATTATTAGTTGTTGTTATTTCTTATTAAGGCTTCAAATGTAAAAGTTCGTTACGAGAAATTCTCAATTTGAGTGTTTAAATTTTGTATCTAGGTTTGCAACTTTTTCTTAATTGTTTGTGATGAAAAGCTCAATTTTTAAAAAAAATAGAATAGTCAAAGATGTCATGCCCAAATTTTCACTTAAGGACAAGACACAACTCCCAAAAATATTTTTCGATTAAAATTCACCTTTCTACATTGTGTGTCATGCATGAACATGGTGTGATGAATATATGCATCTTATGAATGGTGCTCACACATTGTTATCATAGACACATCACTCATAGGTGGGGATAGAAGGTAAACAAGTGTTTCCATAGATGTATAGATATCATTGTGCATACTCTAATTCAAGAGAGATGGTTTTGGTGCTAGGATTACTAGAATGATAAACAACTATCCTACAGACTAACTCAAAATGAAAGCATTATAAGATTTTCCAAACATATTTTAACCATCCTAACAATCTAATTAAATCTCATTTACTCTCTAATGGCATTAGTCTATCCCTAGTTTCAAAAGACATCCCCACTTATACATTTATAACTTAATGGAGCTAAATAAAGGTGGCAAACACAATAAACTTTATCAAGAATTAGGACATTACTTGTATTGCTATTATATTGGTGCATGCAAGGACTTTTGTTTGAAGCGTGAGGATAGAAGTGTTAATCAGCAAATGGTGACAACCCAAAACTCTCCCACATCACTACCAAAAGATTTCACCCTTGGTTAAAGATTGTTTGTTTACTCTGGTATGAAGTATATAATGCTTGGCTAAAACCAACCAACTAAACTACAAAAACTTAGTATTATGATCATTGACAATCTCAACATGGCTATAAATAAAATTCTTATTAATGTGACTATTATTAATATTACTGTTGAATATTATTAATAATATTGATACATTTTAGTTATTAATTTAAATTAATTTAAATTAATTTATCTACTTTGATCAATACCTACAATTGTACATATTATTAAGTCAATACCCATATTATAGTGGTCAATATTCAATTTGATATTATTATAAATGATTATTTGCTACTACCATTATAATTGTCTCACTACATGGTAAACCTATCTCTTATTGTTAAAATTATCAAGGATGCTAAATTTTGATGAAAGCTGCAACATAGAATATTTTAATTTTAGTTAACCTCGTATTGATAATGATACTATTCATGTTATTTTTGTTAACACTATTAACATCAGCATTAACATTAGAGATGATATTAATGTTGATGCTATTCTTACATCAATTTCATTGTTGGTAATTTTGTATAAATTTGGCATTCTAACTCTTAGAATAATATATGTAATACTCCTCCCAGCAATTTATATTAGTAAATCCATTTAAATACATTTAGTATTGTCATAAGCATCTTTCTAGAGATTAATATTAAAATTAATGTTATTCAAGAAGAGTACTTAAACCTTGTACCCATGTAATACCCCTCCCTTGATCAGACTTTATTTTGCTACCTAGTGTGACTCCAGTGGATGTTTCATTTCGATTTATGTGGTTTGGATGATACTCTATCGTGAGATGACATTGGGGAAGTTTCCCTTTCCCTGGAATAAGGGATTCCTTTTGATGGTTGTTTGTTGGCAGATGATTTTGGGGGAAAAATTGTTCTGGAAGAAGTTTGTAAGAGGTTTTGATTTTTTTGGATTGGGGTTGTTGTGTGTCGGATTGTGGAATTGGCGGCTCTTCTAGAAGTGCGAGTGAAGGTAGGGACTGAAAATCTGTGTATGTGGTTTTCCATTAAGTTGTGATTATTAAGTTGTGATTTGAATGTTTTGTTCAAAGAAATTTTGTCTGTATGATTTTGAACACAGATTTCTTTGGGAAATTCTAGTTTTATTATTATCTTGTTTATTCTTTGTTTTCTGGTTATTACCTGTGGAGAGTAGAGGAATATATGAATGGGAGGTTTTGGGGTTGTGTTTTTTAGATGTTAAAAATGTCAATGTTTTATTTCTGAAATTGTAATCAGAAATAAGAAATTTTTATTATGTTGTATTTTAAAAGAAAACATATGTGCCTGATTAAATGTTATTCTGTTTGGAATGTTATCTGTACCTAGAGAGTCTATTCTTTTGTTAAAAAAAATTATCATAAAATTAATCATGATTCTATTTTTGTTTGTATTCATTTTTTTTTTTAAAATGAATTTGATTTTTTTTTTAAATTTATTTTAATAAAAATTACGTTCATGGTTTTTAAGACAAAAAATACAATCAAATTTCATTCACAGTCGTGAGTTTATTTGTAAATCTATTTTAATAATTATAGCTAATTTTTTTTTTTTTCGGGTGATGAAGAGATGATAAATTAGAGTTTTAGTATACAAAATTTATAACCAACATTCACATTTTAGATTTACAGTGAGAAAATAAAGAGAATTTCAATTTACTGTTGTTTATTGATGAAAAAGGGAGAGTTTCAGTTATAGTATCAATTTGTTTATAACATTTCATATTCAGATTTATCAAAGCTAATGAAAAAAATTATATCGTTTCAAAAAAATTCAACATTCTTAATTTCTGTGATTTCAACAAACATACTCATAACATTATTTGTATAATACTTTTATTTATATATAAATATGTGCATGTACATGGTTATGATTCTCAAAAAGTATAAACAGTGATTAAATCCGGAATTTGCACATGGAAATAATGGAAATAATGAAAACCTGATTCTATTGCTTAATAATAAGCTAATTAACAATGAAATAAGAGGCATCACACCTAGTTGATAATGAGTGAGGCTAAGTTTTCGATGTTTGTTGTCAAGTTCTCTCCACTTCTACAATAGTTTCCTTATTGTCTTCTAAGAAGAAGACTTCTTTAAATCTACCCCCAAAACTCTTTGAATCTCTCTATCTTCCTATGCTACAACTTGTATCAAATCTGCCTGATAGATGTGAAAGACTAATCGTAGAAGCTTCTAAAACTGGGTCTGAATCCTTGCCTGTTGTATCAAAATGTATGGCAAATCTCTCTACTTTCTTAGGAAGAAGGGTCAACTCTCATAATGTAGCCACCTCCCTTTTTGGGAGGCGACTCCATTATGGAGTTTTCCCTTGTCAAAAATGGCTTCATGTTTTGCAAAATGATCCAATGATAGGTATCAGTTATGTAAGAATATCTTTATGGACAAAAAATAGTATTGCCCATAATATGGGTGTTATACTATAGCTTCTCAAAGAATAATACTATTTTGAACATAGACATTACTATCAATTCAAATTGATATTAAGAAGGTTTAAAAATTAAGCATTCAAACTTATTTTAGTTCACTAGAAAATGATTGCAGTATCAAATACTTAGTGGTTTAAAAATGTTGAAGCTACATTGACGGTCAACTTAATAGTTTGATGTAATTAGTTTGTAATATGGTTTTAATGTGGTTTGAAATCATTTCATCGAAATTGATGGTAAAGAAACAACTTAGAATATGTAAGATTACTTCAAAATAATTCGGCCTCCATGTATATAAAATGAGGTTTAATTCAAATAACAAGTCAATAACAGATAAAATATGGCAATTGTATGTACATGTTATATGTGCATATTGGTATATGTATACACGTGTATACATATTAGGATGTATATATGCATGTGTATATACAATTATCATTATAATTCAAATTAACATGCATGTGTCTACATATATATATACATACATACACACACACAAACACATTGTCCATATATATATAGAAGTGTACGTACATTTGCAATTTTATTTCCAAAGAAAGTCAATATGCACCTGATATCAAAATAAAAGCATACAGGTATGAATACATGGATACAAACAAGGTATGCATATTTATTTTTATTTTCAAACTAATTGAAAACAATATGATAATATTTTATAAATATGAATCATCAAATCATTCAAAAAACATCCATTATGTCATTCAAATGTGAGTTCTAAATGAAACTACATGATGTGTGAAATAGCTATCAATCATGACCATTCTTTACAAAGTGGCTAGATCACTTATCCTCAGCCATGTTCTTGCCTTCAACTCATACCTACACTCAATCGCACTTAGTCACACATTAATAGATTAGTTCTCGAAACCATAGCCAAAGAATGTGTGTATAGCTGGGAAAACATATTAATATCTCAATTTAATCATTTTCTTTTCATATGCATAAAAATTATCATTGATCCTAACATATTTAATCATAAATTAACAATTAAATATGATTAAGCAATATTTAATCTACTTTATTTCATTTATTTAATCAATCCAAAAGATGAGATGTGACATACTTTCCCACTAGTAAGAAACATCGTCCCAATGTCTTATTATACATACAAGTATAGTAAAATTGTCAAACTGTAAAAATCAAATCAACACAATCAAAACATCATAGCAAAACAAATATAGCATCTCAAAAAACTAGTTCCTCAAATGAGGAAAAGATCCCAAGTGGCACTATCTTCTAAATATTGGTCTCATTAGATCTTATAATACTCAACATCTTTATTACACAACTTGAGGTTGCACATATCAATGATGCGAATGGGCTCCACTAGCACCACCCTTGCATATTGAAGCTATAAAGCATGACAATCAAGTATGTGAGTGACATCAGGATAATATGGCTTAAGCAATGACACATGAAAAATGTTATGGATTCAAGCAAGAGCAAGCAACTTATAGAATTTAACACCCAACCAAGGACCCCTAGAGGATAGAATAAAAATACCATAGAATACCTGGAAATATTTTTTTAAGTAATTAAGTGTGAGCATACATAACATATACAAGAACAGTGCTCAAAGCTTACAATTAGGTCACACTATTGATAACTAACTATGCACAAGTGGAAGGATAATCACATCAAACTCCAAATGAACAAGATAAAAGGTCTTCAAAATCATATTATGAGGCCTAAGAAGTGTCCAGAGTCACACAAGACCAACCCTAAAGTTGTATGGTTTAATTTAACAACAAGACAATTTGTTGTCCTAGGTGTCACAAATGAGCTCATGCAAAACCCCAATCATAATTAAATTCCCCTAACACCCTTTGAACTCACTCAAAACCTTCTCAAGACCCCTTTAATGGCTCCTTGATGTTGCTACCTTTGTAATGCATCTAAAAATGGGTTAAACGGACACCTCAAACTCCTGAAAACCTCTCTAGATCAAACAATTGAAGATGAGATCCTGAACCTAAACCAAGCCACCCTAAAGGACATGTACACAAATATGGTAGAAACTATCACACCTTGGTAGTGTCCTCTTCTTATGTTAGTGTCCTTCGGATGCGCTACTATCCTTGGGACTAGTGAACTTGCATTATTATCCTCTGAGATGTGCATCTATTTGAACCAATGAGCTTCATGGTTGGAAAATTTGACATCTCATACACCTCAAACCCTTAGGCCAATTCAAAACATAGATACAAACCTTGAATCAAGAGAATTGGGCAAAAAGGTGCAAAATTGAGACAAAATGAGTGACACTAAGTCACTGTATGACACCTACAAGGCTAAGTGGGGTCTAGGTAGACTCAAAATGTAACCAGTCAACCAAAAACACACAATGCTAATAAAAAAGTACACAAAATAGTCCAAGACAACTAGAAACCATAATATAAGTCCATGGGACACTTAGCAGGTTCTCTTGATTAAGCTTGAAATGACTCCCAAATAGTCAAATCCACTCTAACTGAACCAAGAACTCATGACCATAATAGGAGATGACTAAATAAATCTATCACACTATAAGAGTCATATATAAATTCATTTTAAAGCACCAATGGAAGTTTTCTTATGATAACAACATAATACATCACAAATTGGGATATATTCAAGATTATACTTTGTGGTGAATTCCAACACTATTCCATGTAAAACTCCACCAATCCATATCCATTAGGTTTCCAATACGTTATTCTCCACTTGGATTATTCAAGTTACATATAATCAATGTTTACAATGTTTATATCAGTATATTTTTGGTTTACATCATGAAGAAATGAGAGAGTAAGAAGATCATGTGTTTAGGATGAATGATGAACTCTTCATTGCTAATCTCAAACCAATTCCACCAATCCCCAATGATAGTTTGTAATGCCACCCAACCACATGGAACCATTAGGTCCACCCAACCATTCTTATGGACATAGTCACAAGTCCCAAAAATCATAAAATTCAAGCAAGATATACAACAAGCTCACACACACATCATACATATAGTATACATGGTATACACTATCATACAAGAATGAAATGCAACACTAATGAGGGATGATACAAATCCATGAATCCATTAAGGTCTCTACTCAAACTACTCAAGGCATTAGATTCTATAGTGCAGCGGAGGGAGTGTTAGCGTATGTGCTCAAGAGGATTTACCTTACATAACTGAGCATTCTCTAATATGAATGAGAGTGATGATCATGCAAGTCCCAATGCTACATGGGTGAGAATGTCTCTATATCAAAGTCGTAGCGCTCCTTGTGTGGGCATACCTTCCAAAGGCACCCATGTCCTCGTGATAGTTCTCATGGCATGCTTGAGGAATCCAATTATATTATTAGTGTTTTACCTCATGTTTATTATTAAGTTATCATTTGATTAAGACTTCCCAATGTGATTATTTGTGTTCAACTTCAGGCCAAGTACAGGTTAGAAGCCACTCCCTAGAATCACTCTAGGACCTAAACCTAGGCTCATACCAAAATAAAATGAAATACATCACAATTCCATGAATTATCTCATTTACATAATATCATTCTCATACATGAATGAGACATACTTAGTTGGTCATAACAATATTGAGAATGGGTTCAAATTGATCCCAAATATATATATATATATATATCATTCCAAACTATAATATCATGTTTAATTCACCGAAATTCACTTTTCCATAATTCACAAATTGTGACCAAAACCAATCATAGTGTAATGCCCCGCCAGGAAACCCCAAAGGGATAAAGATAAAACACAAGAAAAGAGTGCAAATATTTTTTTTTTTAAGTTTGAACAAAATAATGATACATTAAATTATCATTAAGCTCATATTACACAATGGAAGAATTAACTAACACCTAAAGAGATTCCCAATGTGATTACTTGATTCGACACTTGAGTCAACTCACGCTAATTAATCCAATTAAGTTGATTAACTTAATGACATGATAATGCTTTAAACAAGGATAAATTCTTTCAGTAAGTTAAAAATATAGATAACATGATTAAGTTCATCCATTACGATTTAACCATACATTTCGACCAAATCTGCATTAAAACATATGTCATGCATCTAATTCCCTTACATACTTTAATTGCATTATAAACTAATGAATACTTTCCATGATACCAACCTACATGTTTCATGATCCAAATTACTACATTTAATAAGATGATTGCATGCATGTATTTAAGATCAACATCATCTAATCCACATTATACATTTTAACCATAATGTCATCCTTACATGCTAAATTAAAAAAAAATAGAAGAACATAAACACCACATACACCGAAATGATATTGGAGTTCACCCCTAGTGGGCTACATTTCTGGGTCTGCTCAACTGCAAGACCCCTTTAATAAATAATAGGGTGAAGAATACATAAGGTTCACATCATTTACATCTTGCCATAAAGGCGTACATAAACCAATAATACATACGACCATATCGGTCCAATAGATACATGAATGATCCCTGAATAGGAAAAGGATCCAACTGAACATGATAAGAAGCAATTACAAAAGATCAACTGGAGCACCCACGAAACTAGGTCTTCGCAACCCATCATAAACAACCCATGGTCTAACATAAATATCATGTTCTCACAAGGGCATAAAAAACAAGATACGACTCCACAACAGTGCTCCTATCAAAGACAACACAAACAACAAACTAGCGAACATAAGAGACAAGTGTCATCACATAACTTGGTATGGTTACCATGGCAGGCCTCCATAGGTTTCGGCCCCATCTACTAGGTTACCCTGGCAACCTATCCCGAACCTCCAGCCCATCCAAGTCTCATGTGGACCAAACACATCCTTTCATGAAGACAAGGTTGTTGGTTTGTCATTTCAGACCTTCTCACTACATGTCGAGTCTGTACTAGCACTCATCCCATGCATGAGGCACAATTATCTTACTTAGTGTTTTCATTAACTAAACTCTCTAATATGATATTAGGTTATCACTTATTTAGACACACTTTCGATGGGTTACCCTGCAACCACTTTGGGCATGACCCCCACTCGAAAGACACTTTCACATATGACACTAGAACATAATCCAACGAAATTCCTAAACCAAGGAATACACCAGGACCAGCATACGGAGTTCGATACGGTAGAATACCCACTTGGCCAAACAAGTCTTCATACGAGGTGCACTGACTGATGGTTCTCTGACTAGAGACATGACCAGCTATAGTCAAACCCTTAACAACAACCAACACTCACAAAGACGGACATGACCAGATACAAACAATCACATGAAAATAGTTAATACTCAAGATCAAGGACATAAGAGGATTCCAAAATAAACATACGACAATAGCTAACAATAACAATCCAGAACTTGCCATTTCTTAATCAAATGCGAATACAAAAATTTAAACATGCATAGGCATAAATCTGAAAATAACAATCTTCTTCCATATCATTTAAACATTACAATCGATCCAGTTTTCTAATAGATCTAATTTGATTGCAATTTGTCTACCTTGTCTAGCTACATGACGCTCATGGTTTACTAACTCACTAAAATTCATTTTGCATCATAAAATAATATAAATACTTCATCAAGAGTTTTCAGAACAAATCACAATAACATAATTAAATAAACATTTAATCAACTAAAATATGACATTTATTTTTTAAAATAAAACATCATTCTCATACTTGTTCCAAATAATTTATCTAAACTTATCTTTTCCAAAACCAAGATACACTTTCCAAAATATGGAAATATACATTAAAAAGAAACTATGGTAGATAATCATTTCCCAATGAAATAAAATTTAATCTCAAAAATTTCCCAAACTAAAATATTATTTTAATTCCCAAGAATTTAACAAATAATATAATATTTATTTTTTTCAATATTTTCCAAATAATATAAATATTATTTCATTTCTCTGAAATTTACTAAATAACATAAATTAATTTCACCTTCCAAATTTTTTTCGAAAACATATGTTAAAGACTTCCAAAATATTCCCATAACACATTAATTTATTTAACGAATTTATATTTAAAGAAATACAAATTTAATATAATTTAATATAATTTAAAATATATTTTAAATTAAAATTAAAATGTATATATAAAAATGACTTTATAGTCGCGCATTTTTATGCGAACGAAGAGCACACCTCAAAAATGGAATAAGTGGGGGTGAAGGGTTGTTACTTTGGCAACACTGCTACCAAAAGGTAGAAAGCGCTACCCTTTGGTAGCATTGCTACCCTCTGGTAGCAGTCACTACCAAATGGTAGCATTGCTACCATAGGGTAACAACCACTACCAAATGGTAGCGATGCTACCCAATGGTAGCAGGAGATACCCTCCCACGTGGTGGGGTATACCCTACCACATGGGGGTAATATAATATATTTTTTATTTTATTTTATTTTTTTTAAAACAAAAACCAAAACACCCAAATTTCTGAGTATTCTCAGAAATCTTTCTGAGACAAAACTGTGAGACATTTCCAGAGTCAAAATATGCTTTCATATATATATATATATATATATATATATATATATATATATTAACAGCAATATCCAAAATAGATAAAATTGGGCAATCTTCTCCAACCAAATACCATATTTGGACAAATAGGCTTGATTTACATACATTAATTCAACCAATCTGCCAAACCCCAAACTAATTTCCAATTTAAAACTTAATTCTGAAAACATTCAATGGAGTTTTAAACAAAATTTTATTGAGAACAACGAAACCCAATTTTGATTATTTTTTTAAACAATTTGAACAACCAATATTTTAATCTGGAGGTTTGGAAAGGAAGCAAGGAGGGTTTGAATTGGAGATTTCATTACAACTCTTCCATTTTTTCCCAAAATATATGAGATTATCAACAAACACAACTAGATTTCTTCAAAAACCAAACAATCTCTATTAAAAAAGAAACCAAAGAGACAAACAAGAATGCTACCTTATTCAGCAATCCTGGCAAGATTTGATGAAGAGCCCAACCTGCAAGCTCAAGAAAATCCTTCTTCCCCCAAATGGCCAAAAACTTCATTCCAAAGATAACTCTCTCAAAAATATTTTCCAAACCTAGGTTAAATGGAAAATGTTTTGACCAAAAATTTATATTTTTGGATTTAAAATATATTTTCCCAAATAAAATGAAAAATCATTTTCCCAACAATTCAAATATGCAAAGACTTGCTTTTCTTCTAAAAATTGCTTTTCTTAATTTAATTAAAACTAACATTTTTATTTCAAAATGCCAAAGGGTAAATTATTTCTATTTTTGAATACAATTTAACCTTTACTTTCAAAATTCATATACTGAATAAAGTCATCATTTAAAATTAACCATTTAATCGAACTTGCTAGAAATGGGAATTGAGCAATTCTAATTAATGATTAATCACACAAAAAGGGGTCCTATTTAATTTATTCCCTTAATTTACTAATGCGTAAAAGAACACATTTAATCAAATTAAATACTCAATTTTACCACACACAACCCAAGAATGCCAACCAAATACACGACCCGCATACCCAACCCTAGGGAAAACTGACGGATGACTGATGACACTCACTTGAGCATGACTAGGGTAAAACAAGGGTCTTACGACCACCTAATCCAATCTCTTAGGGCCGATGAGGTACACTCAAACCTATGAATCCAGGTGGAGACGAACCTCATACCTATGTGGTACTGTACCTGCAATCTCCTGCAATCATGAACCACACATGCAAACATATATATATTTAATGAAAGTGTTAGCTCGAGATTAATAACACGAATCATAAGAACAAATAAACTTACATAAGAATTGATGTGAAAGCACATTTACAGGTACGCACAATAATCATAATATCTTACTATAACATTTCATCATGGTAAATCAACCAAGATCAAACCAGGTTTTAAAATCTGATTAGGGCATGGGTACTACATCCTCCCCCCTAGGTTCCGACTTACTCCTGGAAGTTGTAAGGCTAGACAAAAAACATGCAGCATGCAGTAGCCCTGAAACTCATTTAACAAATATCGAAGTGCACATATGAATCTTTCACAAATAACTGAAACATTATTGCTAAATCCTATATGAATGCCATTATCCATTGGTAAGATACATCTAAATCCATATATTTCTTATAACATTCTAGGAACTATCTATAATCATAGCAGAGAAACCAGAATTTTCTTCCTTTCATCACGCCAAATTAAAGCATTAAAAGAGGTAAACAATAATTACCATACTCATCTACCAAATATGACAAGAAAATATGCCATCATGATCAATTTCTCTTACCAATCCATCCTCTTCATAAAATTTTATCGCATAGAACTAGCTTCAAATTTCAAATTCTACAACCAAATTAACTTTCATGAAATAAGATCAACATATAGAACACAATTGTTTACACTTGCCAAGCATATAAAAACCTTTATAATGACTATGTCCCATAACATAGTGACAAAATAACACATTTTACTCCATGATTACACATAGCAACCATCCACATAATTGGAATGCACAACTCAAAAGGCCACAAGTGAGCATATCTAATGCTTGGTCATAGATATCATGCACGATCAGCATCTCTATGCTTGATCTCAGAACAAATAACATGATCATAAATATCCAACATCTCACTCCAGGGCTTCATGGTGCTAGGGAACACCATAGCGGTGCTACCTTCCATACAAGACCCTCATGAACATCCCTTGTTGCATAAGGTGGTTAGCCTCCAAGAGATAATCACCACACATAGGTAGGTAGTGGATCCTAGCTGTATCACAGCCTTACATACGCCCATCCTCAAGGTTCTCTACATCTACTTCCTCATATACACTCAACCAAGACCATCTCATATGTCCTTGGAGAGGAATTCACATTTCAACACAAGACCAGCATATGAAAACAATAAGGATAAACTATTTTAGCCACCAAAATACAGATGAATAAAGATAATAAATCATCAATTCCAATAGTAAGGCAAGAAAATTCTAGAATTGCAACACCAAATCAAGTAAGCAAAAGATCACAGCTAAACCTTCAAAGTCAAAATAGAATAAATTGCTAGTCCACAAAGAAATAAATAAGAATATCATAATTGTACATAAAATCACTATGTGACTAGCACCTAGCCACCAATGAGGAAGGAGAGAATAATCGTCTAGCTATCGCAGTAGCTCATCATGTGGTGTGGCCTAGTCACACATCCACATGGCATGGCAGTGTGCACCTCGACATCACCCTGCATCACATCATCACACGGCATGGCAATACTCCAAGCGGAAAAGACATGCAATGGACGTATCCCACATGGTACTGTACCTCACGAAAAAAGGCATGCGCAAGTTACATCCCGCATAGCGACGTACCTCTTAGGATACTCGTCGTAAGCCAGTGGTACACATGGCTAAGATCTACCCACATGTCTACCAACACCTTCTAAATGGAAGCTCATGTGGAAATAACATACCTTCATGAAGACAAGGCAAAAATATCCTCCAAGATACACCATCACTATGCTCAAGAACTACCATCAATTTGCTCAAATAAAAGAGAGGAATAGGCCGACACACATAAACCTTATAAATTGGTTCATCAAAAAGGGAAAGTATTAAGTACACCTTTAATATAGTTTCATTATTTAACTATATTTTTCCTCGAAATAGAGAAGCTAAAGTCACTTCGCACTGACATTACTCGTATGTTGATCCATACTATTCAAGGAACGGTGACTTCTAATACTACCCCTTAACATACTGAATTACCAACAACCTGTGGTTTGGTACTCAGTAGGGTAACAAATAAGCAACATCACATAAACAGTATGGTTTTCCCATACTCATAAGTTAACATATCCTCCATGGTTGATTACTTCACCATCCCATGGGCATATATAGCAAGCACTAGTTTCTTACAATACACAATGAAAGCACCAACACTGGTTTATTCACATTTACGGGGAGTATTTTTTAGTACCCTATCATCTACTCAAGGAAGGTTTTAATTATGCTTCCCACATGAATAGCTGAATAAAATTTATTCTAGATACAAGTACTGAAATTCTTTACAATTCAAAATTACATAAGGAAGTAACGTCATTCCTATATCTTTCACTAATTCCACTAAGAATTCATATTCACATTACTAACCATGCAAAAAAAAATTCCAAAGCTTAAGACTTCCAACTTTCAATATGAAGCCAAAATACAAAAATAAAATTTCATATGCTTTATATACATTCTATTTAAATCAATGCATTCTTTAGTAGAATTTCTAAAAATCTAATAATCCAGGTAAAGAGAGGGGGAAAGAGAGTTTGATAGTCAAACCATTTCATACATATACACAAATCAACAAGATCATGCAACATGCTTAAAGTTTCTCTATATATGCATATCATCTTAATTGAACAGTTTTCATTTCACTACCATTTAGAAGAATGCCAATAGGCCTAACATGACATTTCCGAATATTATGGTTGCAACAAAATGTCCTAGTTTCCAAACAACAAAAATCAAGACAGACAATCTTTTCGATCATGCAAGACCTCTTTTGAACACTCACTACTCTTAATTAATACAAAACATACCATAATCTGCAACTTTTCATCGAAAAATCAAAGTACGATAAGAAGGTAAAAGAGGAGCTATCAACTAAATAATACATATTAATGCATGCACATCAAACAAGTTTTTCATTTGCACTTTCTATTCATACTAAGTCAATTATATATATCCCAAAAGAAAGTTCAATATAGCATTGTTAAAATAGGTCCTCAATTGAGTCAGTATTATGAAACACATAAAGAATCCTTTCCTGGAACACATTAACATGCTCTTAAGCCACTATAACATGATCCCTTTCATACATCATGTTACAAACAAGGTAGTTTCACATATCCGTTATTCACACATTAAAGAACATTACCTAAGATAGAAATTCCACTATGTTACTCCTACAATACACAGGAGAATTCTTTTATGAAAAACATACAATTTCCTCCAAATAACCATCATGATCTTTTAAACCCATAGCCCTCTTATTATCTATATATATAGAAGAATCATTAGGCTCACACAAGGGTTCAAGAAGTCACAACCTTTCTCTTGCAATTAGAAAACTTACATAAGAGATAAATACATATATAACAAACATTTTAATTTATAGAGAGAAAGAAGAGGAAGCATGGTAAACATTCTATTTGCTACATCATAAGCACTCAACACCTACCATACAACTCCTTCAAATTAACAACACTAAGCTAGATCATAATCTTAATACAAGCACATTTCGTACTTTCAGATTCTAAATAAGCACTGACCAACCCAATGGATTAGTCTAAAGAGTACAACAATCAATAAGGGAGGTACACATGACTCTCTCTGTAATAAGAGTAATCATAGACCATGATATCTAATAAGCAACAAAACACATCTAATCAAAGCAAGGTGTGAACAAACATGTTACACACAATTAAGGTTTCCTCGAAAGAATACACAAAAAGAACAGAGCACGAGTCCTTAAGATCTTCAAGATCCTATGCCTCAATCACACGCATACAATAGAAGGGCAAGCATACAATGTAAGGTCTATACACCTCACACCAACTCAGGGAACAAGCAACACCAAAGATCCCAGTATTTGCAACATTGGCTCTGATACCAAATACAATGCCCCACTAGGAAACCCCGAAGGGATAAAGATAAAACACAAGAATAGAGTGCAAATATTTTATTTTTTTACTTTAAATAGAATAATGATACATTGAATTATCATTAAGCTCAGATTACACAATGGAATAATTAACTAGCACCTAAAGAGTTTCCCAATGTGATTACTTGATTCAACACTTGAGTCAACTCATGCAAATTAATCCAATTAAGTTGATTAACTTAATGACATGATAATGCTTTAAACAAGGATAAATTCTTTCAGTAAGTTAAAAATATAGATAACATTATTAAGTTCATCCAATACGATTTAACCATACATTTCGACCAAACTTACATTAAAACATATGTCATGCATCTAATTCTCTTACATACTTTAATTGCATCATAAACTAATGAATACTTTCCATGATACCAACCTACATGTTTCATGATCCAAATTACTACATTTAATAAGATGACTGCATGCATGCAATTAAGATCAACATCATCTAATCCACATTATACATTTTAACCATAATGTCATCCATACATGCTAAATTAAAAAGAAAACAGAAGAACATAAACACCACATAACACCAAAATGATATCGGAGTTCACCCCTAGTGGGCTACATCTCAGGGTCTACTCAACTGCAAGACCCCTTTAATAAATAATAGGGTAAAGAATACAAAAGGTTCACATCATTTACATCCTGCCATCAAGGCGTACATAAAACAATAATACATAAGACCATATCGGTCCAATAGATACATGACTGATCCTTGAATAGGAAAAGGATCCAATTGAACATGATAAGATGCAATTACAAAAGATCAACTGGAGCACCCACGAGACTAGGTCTTCGCAACCCATCATAAGCAACCCATGGTCTAACATGAATATCAGGTTCTCACAAGGGCATAAACAACAAGGTACGACTCCGCAATATTGCTCCTATCAAAGAAAACACAAACAACACACTAGCAAACATAAGGGACAAGTGTCATCACATAACTTGGTATGGTTACCATGGCAGGCCTCCATAGGTTCCGGCCCCATCTACTGGGTTACCCTGGAAACCTAACCCGAACCTCTGACCTATCCAAGTCTCATGTGGACCCAACACATCCTATTGTGAATACAAGGTTGTTGGTTTGCCATTTCAGGCCTTCTCACTGCATGTCGAGTCTATACTAGCACTCATCCCATGTGTGAGGCACAATTATCTTACTTAGTGTTTTCATTAACTAAACTCTCTAATATGATATTAGGTTACCACTTGTTTAGACACACTTTCAATGGGATATCCTGCAACCACTTTAGGTGTGGCCCTCACTCGAAAGCCACTTTCCCATATGACACTAGACCATAATCCAACAAAACTCCTAAACCAAGGAATACACCAGGACTAGCATACAGAGTTTAATACGGTAGGAATACCCACTTGGCCAAACAAGTCTTCATATGAGGTGCACTGACTGACAGTTCTCTGACTAGAGACATGACTAGCTACAGTCGAACCCATAATGACACCCAACACTCGCAAAGACAGACATGACTAGATACAAACAATCACATGAAAATAGTCAATACTCGAGATCAAGGACATAAGCGGATTCCAAAATAAACATATGACAATATCCAACAATCACAATCCAAAACTTGCCATTTCTTAATGAAATGCGAATACAAAAATTTAAGCATGCATAGGCATAAATCTGAAAAATGACAATCTTCTTCCATATCTTTTAAACATTACAATCGATCCATTTTTCTAATAGATCTAATTTGATTGTGATTTGTCTACCTTGTCTAAGTACATGACGCTCATAGTTTAATAACTCACTAAAATTCATTTTGCATCATAAAATAATATAAATACTTCATCAAGAGTTTTCAAACCAAATCATATTAACATAATTAAATAAACATTTAATCAACTAAAATATGATATTTATTTTTTAAAATAAAACATCATTCTCATACTTGTTCCAAACAATTTATCTAAACTTATCTTTTCCAAAATCGAGATACACTTTCCAAAATATGGAAATATACACTAAAAAGAAACTATGGTAGATAATCATTTCCCAATGAAATAAAATTTAATCTCATAAATTTCCCAAACTAAAATATTATTTTAATTCCCAAGAATTTAACAAATAATATAATATTTATTTTTTTCAATATTTTCCAAATAATATAAATATTATTTCATTTCTCTGAAATTTACTAAATAACATAAATTAATTTCACCTTCCAAAATTTATCAAAAACATATGTTAAAGACTTCCAAAATATTCCCATAACATATATTAATTTATGTAATGAATTAATATTTAAATAAATACAAATTTAATATAATTTAAAATATATTTTAAATTAAAATTAAAATGTATATATAAAAATGAATTTATAGTCACGCATTTTTATGCGGACCAAGAGCACACCTCAAAAATGGAATAAGCGGGGGGGAAGGGCTGCTACCAAATGGTAGCAGGCGCTACCCTTTGGTAGCACTGCTACCCTATAGTAGCAGTCGCTACCAAATGGTAGCCCTACTACCATAGGGTAGCAACCTCTACCAAATGGTAGAGAAGCTACCCGATGGTAGCAGGAGCTATCCTCCCACGTGGTGGGGTATACCCTGCCACGTGGGTGTAATATAATATATTTTTTATTTATTTATTTTTGTTAAAATAAAAACCAAAACACCCAAATTTCTGGGTATTCTCTGAAATCTTTCTGAGACAAAACTGTGAGACATTTCCAGAGTCAAAATATGCTTTCATATATATATTTTTTTTAACAGCCAGATCCAGAATAGATAGAATTGGGCAATCTTCTCAAACCAAATACCATATTTGGACAAATAGACTTGATTTACACACATTAATTCAATCAATCTTCCAAACCCCAAACTAATTTCCAAATTAAAACTTAATTTTGAAAACATTCAATGGAATTTTAAACAACATTTTATTAAGAACAACCAAACCCGATTTTGATTTTAAAAAAACAATTTGAACAACCAAAATTTTAATCTAGAGGTTTGGAAAGGAAGCAAGGAGGGTTTGAATTGGAGATTTCATTACAACTCTTCCATTTTTTCCCAAAATATATGAGATTATCAACAAACACAACTAGATTTCTTCAAAAACCAAACAATCTCTATTAAACAAAGAAACCAAAGAGACAAACAAGAATGCTACCTTATTCAACAATCCTGGCAAGATTTGATGAAGAGCCCAACCTGCAAGCTCAAGAAAATCCTTCTTCCCCCGAATGCCCAAAAACTTCATTCCAAAAATAACTCTCTCAAAAATATTTTCCAAACCTAGGTTAAATGGAAAATGTTTTGACCAAAAATTCATATTTTTGGATTTAAAATATTTTTTCTCAAATAAAATGAAAAATAATTTTCCCAACAATTCAAATATGCAAAGACTTGCTTTTCTTCTAAAAATTGCTTTTCTTAATTTAATTAAACTTAACATTTTCATTTCAAAATGCCAAAGAGGGTAAATTATTTCTATTTTTTAATACAATTTAACCTTTACTTTCAAAATTCATATACTAAATAAATTCATCATTTAAAATTAACCATTTAATCGAACTTGCTAGAAACAGGAATTGAGCAATTCTAATTAATGATTAATCACACAAAAAGGGGTCCTATTTAATTTAGTCCCTTAATTTACTAATGCATAAAAGAACACATTTAATCAAATTAAATACTCAATTTTACCACACGCAACCCAAGAAAGCCAACCGGATACATGACCTGCATAACCAACCCTAGAGAAAACTGACGGACGACTGATGATGCTCACTTGAGCATGACTAGGGTTAAACGAGGGTCTTACGACCACCTAATTCTCTTAGGGCCGATGAGGTACACTCAAACCTGCAAATCCAGGTGGAGACGAACCTCGTACCTATGTGGTATTGTACCTGCAATCTCCTGCAATCATGAACCACACATGCAAACATATATATATATATATATATATATATATATAATGAAAGTTTTAGCCCGAGATTAATAACACGAATCAGAAGAACAAATAAACTTACATAAGAATCGATGTGAAAGCACATTTATAGGTACGCACAATAATCATAGTATCTGACTATAACATTTCATCAAGGTAAATCAACCAAGGTCAGACCAGGTTTTAAAATCTGATTAAGGCAGGGGTACTACACATAGAGGCCATCCACCATTGATGGACCTCAAAACACACAAAAATTCAAAATGCTTAATTTGAAAATATGAGAAAACCCATTGGTTCCCAGCAACCCGTCATCACAAAAATATAATCATTTTGCCATTTCAACAATCTAATAAAATTTTGATAGCATATCATAATATAAATCCATGTTTTCCCCAGATTCAAACATGCAATTAATAAAATCAACCAAATGGCCGAAATTCAAATATAAAAATGCTTCAAATCATTCAAAAAATTATTTAAAACAATAGAGAAACAATAAAATTAAGGAAAGGGGAGAAATGTAGATTCTTACCTCAAAAGTTGGAGAAAACTTCAAATTCAAAGTGAAACCCACACACACCAAGAGGTTGTATCAATTGGATAGCCCATAGAGCTCATTAAAACAATTATTTTGAGCATCTAGTCATAAAATTTCATCCAATAAATCTCCCAAACTCACCAATTCAAAACCAATATGTAGGGTTTTTTAGAGCAAAAAATATAAAAATGATTGTGTTCTAAAAGTGAGCTCAATTATAAATTATAAACTCATTTTTTGAGTGAGGGATAAAATAATTATAAAACTTGTTTTATGCCTAAAATTATCATGGAAATCAAGCTAATTAGACTAAAAGGAAAATCATGAATTCCTTAACTAATTAAGTAATCCTAAACATAAATCAATGAAATAGATGCAAATTGAATAATTAAACCAATGAAAAACTCCCTATTTGCATCATGGCTTCCATTGTCCTTCTCCATATTGTGTTGTGGTTCTTAGATATTGCATCAAGATTCCTACATAGGTTAGACACAAATATTTTCAAAGATTGTGATTGATTGAAATAGAGAAACGATGTTGCTTTTATAGATTTTTAGGGCAGATTGGGTGAGAAATGGAACTCAAGTGTTGATTGACAGTTAAACTAATTTGATTGATTTGTTAAGTGGATAGATTGGATAGTTAACTAATTAGATTGGATAAATGAGTGGATAAATTGGATAGTTAACTAGATAGATTAGATAGTTAACTGAATTGACTAGGGAGAAGATTGAGTTGATTGGCTTGTTAGAAAAAGGTGATTGGGAGTTAAAAGTGGAGATTGGAGAGTTAACTGATTTGATTAATCAGTCGTGATTTTCAACATGTTTTGTAGGAATTTTGAAATGAAATTCATTTTCATCTTTATTTGAATTTGAATTTTGATTTTCAAATGATGAAAAATCAAATGCACATTAACTTGAAATTTGATGAAATTGGGATTTGGTGAAATGTGAATTTTGGAGGATGAAATTAGATGAAAGTAATTGAAATCAAAATTTGAGGATTTGGAGGATGAATTAATTAATTGAGTAATTTAAAATGCAATTATTTAATCATTAGAAATGGAATTAATTAAATAATAAAGATTATTTAATTAAAGAATTGAACCGTAATTAATTAAAAATTAATATTTAATTAATGTTTGAGAAAGGGTTAAATAATGAAATGATGAAGGGATGGAATTTGATTAATTAGTAATGTGAAGAATAACATGATAATTTAGAAAAACTTAATTAAAGAATTAAAGAATTATTTAATTAATAAGACGAATAATTAGTATGTTATCAATGAGACATTTTTAGGTGTCTACATTTGCCCCTCTTTGAGACAATGTCAAAATGATGTTATTTCAAATAAAAAGAAAAAACATTCTACCCTAGTATCCCCCGGTGATGCTTAGGGTAAAAATGTGCCCCCTCTTAAAATTGGTCAAAAAATTATGGAACTAGGACCAATTTAACGATACAGTATTGGTGAGTAATAGTTTCCAATTTCACATGATTTTGAGCTCGTTTGGCTGACCTACAAGTGCGTTGAATTTCAATGAGACCACAACCATCGAAGAGAGGAAAACCCTAATTTTGAGCTATAAATAGGAAATTGATCCCATCATTTGCTCATTTTCTTTATTTTGAGTTCATAGGTTCCTTGGCGATTTCAGAGCTTTTGTGTGTTCTTTTAAGCATTATGGTTGGCTACAGAGCACAAAAGCACTTGTCTGAGTGAGTATGTTCATACCAGAGACCACTTGGCACAAGAAGCATGGTACATCTTTCAAAAAAATTCCCATTTTTACCTATTATTGTCCAATTTTTTGAAAACTTTGTGAAAGCTCAATTTTTTAACCGTTTCGCATACGTATTTCAAATTTTGCGCATTTGTGTTTATTGTTTTGTATTCATATAAACTATTGTGCAAACATCTAATCATGTCACATTACACACTCAAATTCACATTAGTTAAAACTATGTTGCAATGATTGTAAATGTTTTGCATTCATGATAATTTTGTCGCATTAATGTTAAATGCAATGCATGAGTTTCAATTATTGCACATTCATTGAAAAAGTTGATTTTTAAATATGAATGATTGAGATTTTGTCATGTAATGATGGTATCTGACATTTTTATTAGTTTTCATTGTAGGAGAATCTTGGTGTGCTCAATTGCCTACAGACAAGGCCTAATAGTCCTAATCTTCGACATTAGTTAATTGCTGAGGATATTTCTCTTCTTAGACATCTTGGACTATACCATGTTCTGCATTTGTCTGAGATTACGGCCAACGGGACCTTGATACTGCTTTTGTTGAGTGATGGCACTCGGAGACATGCTCTTTTTATCTTCCCACTGGTGAGGCGTCGATCACTTTAGAGGGTATTTGGCATATCTTGCACATACCTATTTATGGCACAAGAGTAGTGTATGATCATCGAGCAGGTGTTGCAAGATTGTGCGAGCTTTGTGAGTGTGATAAGCAAGATTTACACATGAGCAATGGATATGCGATAGCATGGGAACATCTAGACTATGATGATTTGACAATAGTTCTCTACAGTATTATATCAGGTCCTCTTCTTCCCAACAACAGATGTCATGGTTTTCTTGTTTGGTGGGGTAGGGTGATTCATGATATGATTGTTCATCAACACATGTTTGCATGGAGTCCTTACCTTCTCACCATGCTTTATTATTAGATGCATGCTATAGTATATTTGACATACAAATTGATCAGATGTGGTATTACTCTACTCTAGGTCTAGGCTTGGGATAACATTGCTATCTTCAAACCAGTTGTACATGTCAAGCTTCGGGTTGAGGAGCCATATGCATTTAGGTATACACCTAAGATCGGGCATAGACGTTCAGGTAACATTATGTATTAGTGGCACTAGATCGACATTCTACAACAATTCATTTGGAGACCTTATTTGGATTTCCCTGGTTGGGCAGATGATGCACAAAAAATTTTATTTTGCAGGAAGTAGAGGTACCTTATTGGATGGACTATTGATATGCATAGGATCATTGAGTTACATCTCCCAGGAGAGGTTCTTAGACAGTTCAGAGAGGTCTAGGGTATACCTATGGTTACAACTTACTTTTCTAGGTAGCTCGGGAGGTATCAGATTGGGGTGTTTGTATACAACCTCATGTGACTACCATAAATATTGATTATCTTCATGTAGTTCAATGGGGATGGGGTTTTGGGGTTGTAGATCTAGGTACGACACCTCAGTATGATGCATGGTGGGCTAGGCACAAGCCTATTTTGTTGACCGATCCTACAGTTCCTATCACACCACAATAGATTAAGCATCGAAGAGGGGGGAGGGGTGGGAGAGGAGGATACGATGGAGTAGTTGTAGTGATTTTTGTAGTAGAGGATGAGGGTGAGGAGGGTGATGGGGAGGAGGAGGATGAGGAGGGTGGTGGGGAGGAGGAGGTAGACATTGGTGGTGATATTGAGTCTAGTTGCAGTGGGGATGAGGATGATTCTTCATCAGGATCATCCATCAGTGGAGGAGAGGATGAGGAGGAGGGCTCTCACAATAGTGATATGCTGGAGTTGGAGGATGTACCTTCTACAGAGGCAGGTGGACAGGGTGGAGGAGGTGATGATGATGATCTGCAGGTCCTTAGAGAACACATCTAGAGCCTGGAGGATGCCTTAGCCACAAAGACATAGAGACACAGAGATGACCGAGATATCTTTCATCGGGAGTACATAACTGTTGTGACTGAGAGAGATCGGGTTGTAGCTGAGCAAGATGATGCATGTCATTGGGCATGATTAATTCAGGATGTCCAGGATCAGTACCTTGCTCCAGGTACTAGGTCATGAGATGATCGACTTATTCAGTTAGCATAGGAGTGTGTATATTGGTGTCATGACTATGAGTGAGTTGTACTCGAGGGACAATGATGTCTGAGTTATAGTGCATATATATCTGGGAGGAGATCTAGTAGATCTACCACTTGAGGGACTAGAAGCACAGGTGTCATGGGTCCACCTCAGGTGCCATCGGGACACCCTGGGGTAGGATCTAGTAGACAGAATCCACCTGGTGATAGAGGAAGTGTCAGTTGACACTTGATTTATTATGTTATACGAGCCTTCAGGAATTTGATGTATATTCTGACACATTATTATTTTTTAGATATATATATGATATGCAGTTTTGGCGGCAATCTATATGCTTGTGTTCTCTTTATGTGATGCATGATTCTATGTGCTTTAAATGATGCATGTTTCTATATGCTTTTAAGATGATTCTTTTATGTGGTTCATGATGTATGGTGTCTAAATGATTTTATTTATGATGATACAATGATCTCATGATACTATAACTTGAATGTAAATGAATGCACATTATATGACCTACTGCAATAAATCTATGATAATGCAAGATATGTAATTAACAAATGCAATTACATGATAATGAAAGCTAAAATTAACAAATGAAACTAAATGAGCAATATGACAATGAGCCTAAATTAATATGTATATGCCATTATACGAATGCAACTAGATGAATTAATGAATGCAACTAAATGAATTAATGTAACTTTTTGTTGAAAATATATCAGAATATTATTTTACCTCGTGACCCAAGTAACCAAGAAGAATTGTTAGTAAGATGAACAAATAGAAAGAAGTGACAAAGAGAGACTGTGTGAGATAATTGAATGATTAGACAAAATGAATAGGTTGATCCACAAAAAGATGCTTGATGAAAGAATGATATTAATTGACAAAATCAGCATGATAAGGTTTATGATGGATATACGAACTTTTTGTGTGTTTATTTATAATGCAATATATTATCATCACTAAGCCTTATTATGTAACAATGAAGTGTTGTACATCAGGGTATGAGGAACCAAGATGTAAAGGTATCTCATTGCATAAACAAACACATAGTAGACAAGGAGTGAACCCCTCCATTCTAGGTATAGCACCAAGGGTCAAGGTATGTGTGATAGTCACAAGCATAGTTATCCCTGACTTCATTTCTGCATAGGATACATGTTGAATGAACATACCAACATAGACACCCACTAGAACTATTGCCCCATAACTTCATCGGTTCACACCACACACAAAAAACAAAGAAAAGAAAAAAGGTTCATGCCCATCATGGTTGCTTTAGTCACTTGTGGACATCCTTGAGTAGAATAGTAACACGATTTGTCACCAAAAGATAAAAGATAAAGACTAACTTGGACAAAATCTGACATCCATATTGATTTGTGCCTTCATTTTGATTACTTGATGTGATGGTTGATAAAATCTAGTTTCAAAGATTTGAATACCCCGTATAAGACTGATACATCTAGTTTTGAGTGTACCCTTCCCTGTTTAAGACAAAATGATTGAGTGATAGCGTTGGTTAATGATATTGATAAGACAAATTGATCATCTTGATTGCAGATGTTGATAATATAGCTTCATCCTTTTGTTAACTTCACGCAATGTGTTTACTGGATATTTGCTAGGGTGTTTGATTTCTTGCGAGATATTTTATTGCAAGTTTTTTATTGGTTTTTTAATTTTTAGTTTGTTTTGAAAGAGTTATTTCAATGTTTTTGGAATTTTTTTAAAGATCATATTTGGTTTTTTGTGCATTTTTCAAAATCGTATTTGATTTTTTGTGCTTTTTTCAAGACATTTGTGCTTTTTAGGGTTTTTAAAGAATTTATTTGATTTTTATGGCTTTTTTCAAGACTTTTTCTTATTTTTAGTGAGTTTTTCAAGACATTTTCTGATTTTTAGGGATTTTTTCAGGACATTATTTGATTTTTAGTATTTTTTCAAGACATTTTATGAGTTTTATTGATTATTTCAAGACATTTTTTTTTTTAATTAATTTTTTCAGGACATTTATTTAATTTTATTAATTTTTTCAAGTATGCCCCAGTATGTAGATCTATGATGATATGATGTTCTATAGAATGTACATGGAGATAATAAAATTTTTGATATGCAACTATGTTAATGTAGTATGAAGATGCATTTCCTATTTGAACAAGGATGATTGTATGTGCTTATCATTTTGTAATGCACTAATTTTATTGAAGGCACAAAACATTTTAGAGTAGGAGTTCAATCTGTTCTTAGAAAACCTTTGGACCATTCAACTTAACACACTGGGTAACTAAGATTTATAAATGGAGATGCAGAAAACTTCCCCACCAATTGTTGAAACTTTTGATCTTCTTGCCTAAGTGTGTGCAATTGATTTATTCTTACTCTTGTAGCCATTAAAGATCCTTTGAATCCTATATGACTAGCTATGTAAGTTATTCTAACTTCAAAAGAATCTTGGATACAGCCTCGCCGCAAGTCAAACGTCTATAGCCCCGACAAGGTTATCATTGTAATTTCTTGAATAGTGCTTCATTGCCAATAGGCGCCCATAGACCTGATGGAGTTATCTGCATGTTCCCATAGTCAAGTTCTTTTTGCATGATAATTCTTGTATTCTTTATTTTTCTCTTTTGCCTTGATGGAATTTGGCATAGCTCTTTTTCTTTATATACTTGCATTGGCATGTAAGTAATGAAACCTAAATGGGTGTGACAATTACAATGGTGTTGAAGTAGAATTTTAGATTTTTCACTAGTCATATGATCAACTAGGTATCTACAATGGCTTAGAGAAAATGGTTAATGTATAAGATATAGCAATTGGTAGACTTTGGATAACAAGGCTCAATAGTGAAGCTTCTACCCAACCATAGATAAATCTCAATCACAAGGTGACACTAAATATGAATGACCTTAGACTTTCAAAAAAATCTCATGCACAAGTATCTAAGAAATGAGATGATTATTTCTCCTTTCGAGTGCAAACAGGTGATTAGCAAAGACAATCATCTTATTATTTTTTGATATATCTATAACATGTGTTACTGTGATGCAATTTTAAAAATGAACTATATGCAATGCAATGCTAGACAAATAATATGCAGATGCGGAAAATAAAACTAACTAGCCCACCCCTTATATGTAATATCATTTAAGGTGCATGATGCTCATAGGATTAGGGAGTGGATCTCCCTCTATTGTAGATAAATTATACACTCCATTACCAATGACCCATGTTATTATGAAAGGCCCTAATCAATTAGGCTCAAAATTTCTTGGCTTTTCACGTTCTGCAAGGTTCTTCTGATTTTCCATGACGACTAAATATCCTACTTCAAATTTCCTTGGCCTCATTCTTTTGTTATAGCTCCTCTTTAATTTGTTCTAATAGCCTTGTAGGTGATTCAATGCACTTTGTCGCTTCTCATCCAACATTTCTAGCTCTTGAAGCAAAACAACTCTATAGTCTTCCTCTGATATGATGCCTTTTAGGGAAACCCTGAGAGATGGCAATTCTACCTCAATAAGAAAAATTGTTTCAGTACCATAAATCAATTAATATGGGTTAGTGTATGTGGTTGTGCGCACACCTATTCTGTAAGCCCAAAGTGCAAGATTTAACTGAAGGTGTTAGTCACATCCTGCTTCATTGACAAATTTCTTCAAAGTTTTCAATAATATTTTGTTTGTCACCTCTTCTTGACCATTACTTTGGGGTAATATGGTGTTACAAACTGGTGTTGGATGTGAAATTGATTGCATAGTTCACATGCCTCTTGGTTTTTGAATGGATGCTCATTATCAGTTACTATGCACATCGGAACTCCATATCGGTAGATAATATAATTGAGGAATTTAGCTATCTAATTTCAAGTGGTATAGGTTAGAGGGACTGCCTCTACCCACTTGGTAAAGTATTCAGTAGCTGTCAGGATGAATTTATGTCCATTGGATGATGTGGGATTTATCTTGCCTATGAGTTCTGACCCCCATTGTGAAAATGACCAAGGTGATGTTAATTGTTGGAGATCTTGAGAAGATGCATTTATTAGGTATCTATGTAACTGGCATTGTTTGCACTTTTGTACATATTTATAGGCATCCTTTTCCATAGTTGGCTAGTAATATCCAATTCTCAATAATTTATTTGCCAATGTAGGACTACTAGAATGTGCCCCACGGATTCCATCATGAACTTATTGTAAAGCTAATTGTGCTTCTTCAGTGCTCAAACATCACAGAAGAGTCCCATCAAAGATTTTTTTGTACAAGGTGTCAGCAATTATGACATGTCTATATGTCAGATGTAGGAGAGATTTCCTTTCATTTTTAGATAGGTCGAGAGACATGTATTGATCATGCAAATATGCATATATCTCATTGTACCACAGTGACTATGGCCCTACTATCATGCATACATAATCAAAAGAAGGGATCTCATATGTTGGTACCATTAGTTGTTCCACCATAAATTCAAATTGAGTTTCATTATTTGGTATATCTAAGATGGAGCCTATAGTTGCCATAGCATCTATTGATTTATTTTGTTGTCTAGGAATTTACTCAAACATGATATGACTAAAGTGTTGCTTGATTTCTTCAATCAACTATTTATAGGACATCAATTTGTCATCCTTGGTATATTGTTGTAAAGTGGAAAATCGCGAGCGAACCCTAAGTGTTCCCCCCACCACTCCAAGGAGAGAGAAAGGGGGTCACTAGGGTTGACAGTTTTCACTTAGGGGAGACTTTAAATTCAAAAGAGGGGTTGAAACCCACAAGATCCAATCCCACACAATGCAAGATTGGATTCTAAATGAGTTTCAATGGTTAAGACAGCAAGGCTACCCTCTTTTGTAAAGAATGTAGATAGAAGGATTAAGCTAAGAATGCATGAAAAGTGAGAAAGATTCACTTATAAACAGAGATAGGAATATAGGATGAAGCTACGGACCTGGAATTAGCAGTAAAATGTCGAGACGGCACTGTCCTACAAATTTGAGTGAAAGTTGACGGGACGATGGCGCCTGGCGTGCACACGGTCCTCTGAAAAATCCACGAAACGAAGGGGGATCTGTTCGTCTCTACACAAGGATTCCAGATCTTCAATTACAGCTGCGTACCTGCAACCTACACACAAAAAAGCGAGGACGATTGGGGGGTTAGGGATTAGGGGTTTTCCCTTAGGTCAAACCCCAGTTTTGGAATTAACCAAGAAATGAGAATGCTGTAAATGTAAATGATTGTAATGTAAAACAAGTACTAGTACCTTGTTGTAAGAATGTTTGTATTCTTACATGCGAAGGTGTAGATGTTGTTGTATGTTGTATGTTGTATGTGATCTCCTCTTCAATGGTTGAATCCTTGTCTTGAATGCAACACTTAGCCTTGAATGGAGACCTAGAATGATCAATTGCTTGAAGGAATGCTTGAATGCTTGAATGCTTGAATGTTTGAATATCATTTCCGCGTCTTGTACATATCTGTCCTTCCTCTTTCCATCTACCCAAATGGGAGAGGAAAATGTAGTTTATATACTTGTCAATTAGGGTTGATAGACTGATTTTTCTGACCTTAGGCCAACCAGGAAACATTATTTTCCAATTTGCAAACATAAAGACTCAAGATCCAAAAGAGACTGGGCCCAAAAATAGGGCCAGGGACCAGGGCGCTGGGCGCCATGGTCCTAGGGGACCAGGGCACTGGGCACCCTCGTCCTGAAGGACCAGGGTGCTGGGTGCCATGGTCCCACCTCCAGGGACAGCAAGGTGCAAGGAGGATCAGGCCAGGGTGCTGAAAAATGCAGTTTTTGATGTCATGAACAAGTTTCGGGGTCTCCATTCAGGTTCCGTGTTACGTCACCATCATGAAGACCCAAATGCGGTCGAAATTGCAAGTGTCGCAATTTTAGGATGCTACAATTGTAATCATCATTGACCTGATCAACAATGAGTTGTGAGTCTCCATAGACATTTAATTTTGCTATCTTCTATTCAATGGCAGAACGAAGTCCTATAATGATGGCTTCATATTCAGCTATGTTATTTGTGTATGGAAATATTATTCGATAAGATTTTGGAATTGAGTGACCTTGAGGGGTGACAAATAGGATACTGGCACATGCATTGTGATTCATGTAAGAATCATCAAAATACAACTTCTAGGGTATTGAGATTGTTATGATGAGCACAGATTCATCAAGGAAATTTGCTAGTAGTGGATGGTCATCCTGTATGGGAGCTTCTGCTAATTGATTTGCAAATATTTGTCCTTTAATTTCTTTTTTATCTACATACTGATGTCAAATTCACTCAATATCATAACCCACTTGGCCAATCTTCCTATTAATGCAGCTCTACTCAAAAGGTACTTAAGAGGATCAAAGTGTTATATGGGTTTGATCGTGTGACTCATCATGTAGTGCCTAAGCTTTTAGGATGCAAAGACCACTGCTAAATGTGTCCTCTCAATAGGTGTATAATTGATTTCACATCCCACAAGCATTCAACTGAGATAATAAATGGCCATTTCTTTCCCCTGCTCATCATGTTATGCTAGCAGAGCTCCCAAAGAAGAATTAGTGGTTGATATGTACAAAAGTAAGGGTTTACCCGGTGTTGGTGGAACTAGTATTAGTGATGACAATAGGTAATCTTTTAATGCCTGAAAGGCCTCTTGACATTGTTCTCTCCATTTGAAAGCTACACCTTTTTTAAGAAGGTGTTGAAATGGTTGACACTTTTTTTGCCAATTATTCTATGAAGCGCCTAATGGATAGCAATATTCCTTGTAATCTCCTAAGTTGTTTGAGTGTAGATGGTAGTGGGATTTATAATATAGCTTTAACTTTCATAGGATCTACCTCAATTCCTCTGTTGGATACAATGAACCCCAAAATTTTATCAAATGTGACACCAAACACACTTTTTTGGGTTGAGTCGGACATTATATTGATCAAGCCTATCAAAGATTTTAGCTAGAACATTAAGATGATCATCCTTGGTTTTAGATTTAGCCAGGAAGTTGTCTACATAATCTTCCATGGTATCATGTATCATCTCATGAAATAGGATTGTCATCACTCTCTAATAAGTGGTGCCAGCGTTCTTAAGACCAAATAGCATCACATTCCAACAATATATTCCCCAAGGGCAAGTGAAATTTGTTTTATGTTGATCTTCTGGTGCAATCCTTAATTGGTTATAGCCAAAAAAACCATCCATGAGTGAAAGAATTGCTCAGTAGTTAAATCCACAATTATGTCTATGTTGGGGAGTGGAAAATCATCTTTAGGACAAGCCTTGTTTAAATCTTTGAAGTCCATGCAGATTCTTATGCCCCCAATGGGTTTGGTTACTGTTACTAAGTTGGAAATCCATTCTACATAGTCTAACATCCTTATGAAGCCTACATCCAACAAATTTGTAGTTCTACCTTCACAAGCAGGGCAATTTAAGGGTGCATCTTACGCAACTTTTTATTATAGGGCTTTGTTCCTCGCAATAGTGGTAGAGGATGTAGCACTAATTTTGGATCCAGTCCTGGCATGTCAACATATGTCCAAGCAAAATTTATTGGCCATTGTTTGAAGAGTTGGATAAGTTTTTCTTTTTCTTCTAGTTTGAGGGACTAAGCCAAGTGTATATTGTGTATGGTTTCAATGTTGATTGGTCTTGATCAATAGGGAGGTCATCTAATCTGCTAGTGCTTGAGTGTTCATCTCCTTCAACCTCTGCAGAAGAGGAACTTGCCTCTCCATAATATGTTGTCCTATCGAGATCTATTGTGAATCTAGCCTTATGATCATCATAAGGAAGTCCATCCCGAGCACCTAAGAATTTTGTGATGGCTTCATCATTTTTGAACTAATCAAGATGTGGTTCATCTTTTTTCCCCTAATATATTAGGTGAGGATGTACATCAGACAAATATCTATGCTTTCTCCTTGAGGAGGTATTGCTGATATCATGCAAATTTAGCTATCATAAACATATTTGATATACTTTGGATAAATTGATTTGTCCTCATACATAATACCATCATTAATAGGTAATTAATTGTCATAGGCTCTATATACTAAATATGTGTTATAGTTGTGAAGAGACTGTTGGCAATATAGCATTATAACAGACAATGAAAGATTGTTGACATTTCAATAAGGATATTGAGAAGGTTGTTGTTGATTATGGATATAACTAATTAAGGATGTTTAATATCTTGATATTATTATTTTTCCATTGATGTCAAGAAATTGTTTTTCTAATTTAGTATGATGTTGCCATATCTTGAGAAGTATGATTTGAAGAATATAAAGATGTCGGTAAAAGACACAGGAAAAGAATATGATGAATAAGGTATTCAATGGGCAAATATTACCGAGTTAGACAATGATGAGATCATGATGTTTAGATTGTTTTAACATCATACATATGTTGTAAATTGAAAGGTTAATACTATACTATGTTACCAAGCAAAGAACCTAGTCGGTAAACCCTAAGGTTATCGCTATCGGTTAATGAAGGCAGAATGTCTACTGAGTGAAGTTTAGTATTTATCGAGTTGTAACTGAGCTATAACAGAATGCATTAAATGTTTACATGTGTTATTTAATGAAGGAATCTGATGAGTTGGAACTAATTAAATGATTGGTATGTCATGCATGAAGTTTGTTAATGAATCTAAGGCAAAGGAAGATCGACATGAAGATCTACAGCTCATATTGAACCACAATACCCTAGCATAAGTTCGAAGAAATGTATGCAAGTTCCAAGACAGGGTAAAACATTTTTAGATCGAAAGATGCATTGAACCTGGACAAGATTAAAGATCTGATGGCTATGATTGATCATGGGAAATGCGATCAAGGATATTAAGCGGTTAGCTAATTGTTTATAAATAGGGAACTATTGATAAACAATGTATACGGGCAAGTGTATGCACAGGGATGCTACATAGTGATTACCGAGTACAGAAGCTTGAAGACCTATTTGAATAATAGAGTATAGAAGCCCAACAGATGGACAAGATTAGTTCTATGTCTAGATTGTATTGAACAAATAAGAATCTGCTTTAGCATTTTAGATGTGAAGTTGCAGATAGATTTCTATTACTGTTATTTTGTGAAAGTGACAGAAAATCTCTTAATCGAGTGGACTTAGCAGTCTTATTTGTAAAACCCTCTAGCAAGGTGACATTCTGATTGAGTGTTTGAAATCCTTTAACAAGGTCACTTCTAACAAGGTGAAGATCCTAACAGATCTGAGAGAAATCCCTTAACCAGGTCACATCTAGCAATGTGTTTGTATCTTTAACAGGATTTTCTTTTAACCGAGCATACTCTAGAAAAGTATATTTCTTAGTGGGTCCAAAATCCCACAGTGGTTTTTCCCTATTTGGGTTTCCACGTTAAATCTGGTGTTATGAGGTTTATGATGTTTATATGCTTTTGAGTTTGCATGTTTAACAGTTTTGGTTATATTACTGATATATATGTTATCGAGGTTGAATCTGATGTTTTTATAGAAGATTAAGTTTGTATGATTCACCCCCCCCTCTCATCTTGTTGGTTATTGGATCTGCACTTATATATAGTATCAGAACTATCAGAGACAATAATTCATAGTCATGGGAGTTAGTTATACTTTCAATGTATGTCTCTGTCTGATCCATCTTTATTTATTTCATTAGCTTCCTCAATGGGAGAGAGAGGAGTTTCAATTGTGTTGATGAATAACGAGATAGTTTCATGACTTGTAGATCCCTCCTTTGTGATAGAAGCCTCATTTGAGGCTTGGATGAGAGATTGAGGCAATATGGTATTACCATCTCTATCTAGGACTATGCCTATTTCCCTTGATGTGTTGGTTGATGATGATGGTGCAGAAGTAGTACTTGATTCATTTCCCAGTGCAATTCTTGTTTATGTCACTATATTAACATGTGATGTTGGTGTAAAGGTGATCATTGCCATGTTGGTCTAACTTGGTGACTTAGAATCCTCATCCTCACTTGATAATGACAATGTTCTTGATAAATTTTGGATAATCAAAGTATCTGATCTAGATGTTCTTCTCCTTGTAAAGCCAGTATATCCCAATCCCCAATTCTTTGGATTTTCTAATGGTAATATAGGTTTTATAATGCCTTGAGAATGTGTCCCCAATCCTATTGTGTCATCATATCTATGTCTTTATAACATTTTAAATCCATTTCCATATTGATCTAAAGGAAGACTAATGTTTGAACTATCATCTTTTTCTTTATAGAGCCACCTGTTCACATCTTCTTCTAAGGATTCTTAATTTGGCTCTTCCCATATTATGAAGGAGCAATAATTTGAGTATTGAGCTATTTCTTTCCCTTTATCTTTACTTCTTGGATTTGGCAAGGTTCTCCCAAAGGATCTAGGAGACAATTGGCCTATTGATAATGTTTGAGAGCGGGAATATTCATCACATCTTTCATCCTTGATCTGCAGCGGTAGTGTTGTAGGTGTGCAAGATGATGATGCTTGTGTGTGAAATTTTTTAGGGATTCTCACTGCCTAGTGAGAGGAGCTACTTTATTGATAGGGACTTGGTTCTCTATGATAGCTATCAAGTAATTGCAATGTTGGAAGGGATTCGGATCACAGTGTATTGTGATCTCAATGCCATTATAAGGGAACTTAACATATTGGTGGAAAGTTGATGATACCACCTGCATGGCATGTATCCATGGGAAACCTAGTAGCATGTTATATCCCAACTCTTGATCTAGGACTTGGAATGTCACATCAGTTATAACAGATCCTACTTGAATGAGTAAGGTAACCACACCCTTTGATAGGAACTCTTCATCATCATACGCTTCAATGTTTATTCTTTTAGTAAGATCAATATGATGCTATGAGTAGCCCAATGCTTTGAGAAGATTGAGCGTACATATGTTGAGTCATGCTCCCCCATCTATTAGCACTCTTTGAACCTTCCGCTTATGAATAAACACTTATAGATGGAGAGGATCATTGTGCATGGGTCTATCTGTAGGGACATTATGCTCTGTAAATGCCATGTGGGAAGCAACTAGATTTTCAACCATGGTTTGGAAGGTGTTCTTATCTATGTCACGAGCAACAATGGATTCCTAAAGAGCTTTATCCAAGATTTTTTTTTGACTTGGGAAGATACGAAGCATCTTGAACAATGAAATTTTTGCAGGAGTCTTCCTTAATTGATCCATCATATTATAGCTAGTCATTGAGGGAGGAGGATTTGACGGTACCCCTTGCAATGTGACCCTTGACCGATGAGTAGCAACTACACAATCTCGATTCCAGGGGTTAATCATGATCGTGGCTACTATTTCATCTCTTGCACTAAGTGCGTTGATTGTACAATCATATGCTACCTTAGTTTAATTTGTAGTGTTGTCAATGTTCCTAAACTAGAAGCCTTTCCTTTGTCATTTTTATTAAAAGGATCCTTGAAGATAATACGACTTGTGTTTGCAGATCCTTTATTAGCCTCCATGGTAATGTCACCCTGATATATGAGGTCTTGTATCAAGTTCTTGAGCTTATAACAACTTCATGTTGTATGGCCTTTCATGCGATGGTATTCACAAGTCATTAGCATTTCACCAGGTCAGTTTGAAAGGGCCCAGTTCATATGGTTTGATTTTTTGTAGGCTGATGATATTGGTTTGTATTAACTTCTTGAGGGATGACTCAATTGGTTCTCCAAGTAGCATGTAGTTTACTCTAGGCATGTTAACCCTTGGAGGTCTAGATTGAACTACATTTGCATTCATTGATGTTGCACTATTATATTGGGTCTGACTCTTGTGTGGCACAGAGGACTCAATCGACCCTTGTAATGATACTACAAGCTAGACTCTATTAACTACCTAGGCATCTACCACCCTATCATTTGTCACATTCTTATTTTTTTACCAGAATTTTAATTTTTCATTATTCATGTTGTTGGTCGATCTAATTTCCTTGTGATTTTTCAGGACCCCTTGGTCTATGAGACCCTTATCTATGATTTCTTTGAAGGTGCTAAGACATTACATCTGGAGTGGATACTTGATTTTGGGAATGAGATTCTTAACAAAGATATCAACATGTTCCACTTCCAGTATGTGACTAAGGCATCTGTGGTATAAGGATCTCCATCTTTGTAAAAATGTAGTGAATGTCTTGCCTTCCCTTTGTTTGGCTACACATAAATCCATTAAAGTAATTGGATTATCTATATAGTGAGAAATTTGTTATAAATAACTGAGCTAGTTCTCCCCACGAAGTAATCTTTGGTGGAACATGTGAGAACCATTCTAGTGTTGTTGCTCCCAAACTTTTGGGAAATAGGCACATCAAGTATGTGTCTTCATGAGCCACCTCAATACATGCAGTGAAGAATTCCCTAACGTGATCTCAGGGATCACCTTTTTCTCTATATTTGTCAAACTTGGGAGTTTGAAAATGTGGTGGGAAGGGTGACATGTACAACATCCTATCAAAAGGATAAGGATGCAGATCCTTCATAGTGTAGCTCTTCTTGTCATTTCTTGTTTGCATAGTTGTCATTTGCCTTTGGAGGTTTTGAAATTGTTGAGCTCAGATCTTTATTTGAGTCAATGGTATGTTATCCATATATGTATTCCCCACAAAAGGATTGGTATTTGAGTACACTAGAGACTATTGGAACATCAATTGATTATGCAATTGTGTGTTGTAACCTCCACTAGGTGTTGTGAAGCAAGCAAATTGAGTACTAACATTGGGTTGACTGGACCTGTACATCTCGGTGGAGCCTTGATTCAAATCATGACCATTGTAAGAAGATCCCATAGAAACTGATACCACTAGTTAAGAGGTACTTATGGGAACAGTCTTCAAAGTCACAATTGCTTGAGTTTGTGTCTAGGTGTTTGAGGCAATCGTTGTGAGATTAGCACTTGACTGGGAATTATGAGCTGAAGTTGTAGTAGATTGGGTTTTCATCGCTTGTCTATTTTGAAGTGCACCGGGTATTGAATTTGAAGATGTAGCTTGTGTTTGTGTCAATTTGGAAGTTTGATTTATATTCTGGTTCAAAGCTACCCCAAGCAGCAGTATTGCGAAATGTCAACATTTTGGGGCAATTTGGCCCCATTTTGAATCAAAAGGGAGAGGTATCTATCCTTATTATGATTAATAATTATGTTTAGGATCATGAGGATGTGTGGATCTTGTTGCATTGCCTCAAGTTCTTCTAGCGTCAAGTTCCGGTGGGTTTCTTCTATTGAAGGAATGTTGTTTGTATTTATTGGCAATGTTGCAGCTCTTTGAGGTTGTGTGTGTTGATAGCTTGATATATTCATATTCCACATGGGATTGAAAAAAGGGTCACCATTCAAATCCATCTTATGCTTGTCCCTTTGCGATCTAGTTAATGGCCCTATGATGACTTGGGAATGCAAGACCTATGACAATTATAATGAAACTAGGATGACAAAACTAGACTCTTGAAATATGATGTATGCAAACTACTCTGATACTTTACTAAGGATTGGGACAAGGTGTTGAAGATCGGGATGAGGAGGAGGTTGTTGTTGTTGCAGTCTAACTATTTGAAGCCTTTGTCAAAAGATTTCTCTTTTGGCTGCTCTTTGGATTTGGACTGCTTTTCTTATTTCCTCGTCTATGAAAAATTTGACTCCTCTCTACTTGGGGACACTTGTCCTCAACTTCCATGAAAGGTTATCAAGACCATCAAGGATTTATCCCTAATCATAATTTGGACCGGGGTTAGGCTGGTCAAATGGGAAGAAACCATCACCATGTAAGACCATTGCAACACATTCTATGGAGACTCACTAAAGGAAATGAAAATATAACTAAAAGTGATTTAATCAATTGACCCAATGAAATACACTACTCAAAATATTGAAAGAGTTTTGTTGATGGCGTAAATTGGAATTTTGGAAAATGACTCCCTATGCTAGACTGATGAACACAAAAACCAAGATTGATATGATGACCAAATGAAAGTTGGGTCTTTTGAACTCAATAATCTTTTGGGAGAATGCTTAGACCTAATAGGGATTAATAGTATGCAAGAGCTAAGTGGAAATGATTGACTCCGATTTGACAACAAATGCAAAAAAGGTGGACTAGGGAAAGACTGTGCATATACTATGAAGACTTAAGCATGATCTAGATACCCTAGAAAGACTAATCCAAATGTAATGTAGATGATTTAAGGACAATATAAGAACTAATAAGAGAATATGCAAGGTCAAGACTAAATACCTAGGATTGACCTATGATCGCAAGGGGTGCAAAGAAGCAACTTTATTTTGGGATCTTGTTCGATTGAGGTGATTGTTTGAGTGACCTTGTTTGGGCAAATTTTATGTTTTGAAAGATTTTGCAAACACAACATACACAGATGAAAGACAATATGGCTAACTGAGTTTTTTTCTAACAACTCTGAGAATCAGAGTTACGTGAGCAAAAGGGCCTAAATGGGCCCAAGGAGAACTGACTCTTACTGGCTTAACACATTAAACAGATTATAAACATAAGGAAAATATTTACAACCTAGGTTGGAATGAGGACACCATCTAATGGGGCCCCCACAACAAAAGACCTCATACAAGATGAACAAATAGAGATTCTGGCAACACTAGGTCCACTCCATGACACTCACTTCTTGGGCATGCTAGATTCTCTTACCTCAAAGATATTGAGATCTTTTAATAGGGAGATTCATGTCTCATTAAGATGGGTACATGAGGGGTATCTATGGGGTACAATCCACAGTCCCTGAACCATCAAATGTGGGGTTTCTAGGAAACTAAAATATTTGGTTCATAGTATAGTTATGAGGGATCACCAATCCAATGACGGATTCTCAAAGAAAGCACCATGAGGCTTTAACTAATCTTATCAATGTAGATGGGACCTCTACATACGTCAAATTCACTGAGTGCTCCAACTGCCTCACTAGCATATTTATATAGCGGCTCGAAAAACCCACTTGAGGTCATGTTGGGAGATTCGATATCCCCAACATGTCCCAATTCAAGATATCTCTATGGGGTGATGAAATCCCTAGTCAAAGAATATCCCTCACTACTAAAAAAAATAGGTGTTGTTATCACTTTTCCCTATCTCCCAAGACCCCAAAGGTGGGTGGAAAGGTACTTCATGTAACTATGGGTCCACCCTATAGAATGAGAAAGTTCTCCAGACACATAATACAAAAGTTCATTAACCTTAGAACATAGCAATATGTGTCCTACACTAAGCATAAACAAGCTCATGTCCATTTAAAAAACCCAAGTTGAAATATGAATGAAATTCATATGGGTTCATTTTAAAGCACCAAAACTAAATATGAGTAAAAAAGGAAACCCTACAATTAACTCATTAATAGTTTCAAGTAAAGTTCTTGGACTGATTGTTTCTTCTCTATACTTCCTGCCACATGCTACAGACAAATTGTCAGAAAAACTAGAAAAACATAATAGAACAGAAAAAAGTGAGACAGTGAAATTCCTATTTCTATAGACGAATATGACAAAAATATTTGAATGATTGAGAAATGATATACTAAAGAATATGAATTACTACATTTACAAATGTGAATTTCTGTCTAAATGGTTACGAATTACTGATTAGATGAATGTGACGCACAAAACAAAAAACTATAAAAAATTAAAATTAAAATTAAAAAACCTACAAAACAGAGAATTAATCTAGGATCACATTAACCATTACTTCAACTTCATTCATCATATTGTATCTCATAAGGCACTTTTGCACAATATTGTGGTATTTGGATAAGTCAATCTTATCTTCTAGGTCTTGGAGTCTCTTCTATGCCTTTAGGATTCACTGATAGGCTCTTTATTGTCTTCTTTTGTCTGCCTTCCTTCTTGAACCTAAAATGTGAAATCTCACCTTTCCTGCCATGGGACCTGGTTCATTTTAAATAGTATATAATACTAATCTTTCCAAAAAAGTGAATTATAGATTAGACAAAAAGACAAATCGCATACAGAACAATAAAACAAAATGAGTGCAAAATAAAGGTAGACGAATGTGACAAGTTATGAATATGATTGTGAATTTTGCATGTACGTTTGCAAATTTTTGTATGTGAGATTGTGAATTTTTGGGTGATCAAATGCGAAATATTTTCTATATGATTGCGAAACATTATGGGCAAATGTGAGATGAATTGTGTCGATCTGTACAGAATCTACCATAACCTGCAAAATCATAGAAAAACATGAAAATATGTCAGATGTTGTTGCTTTCACATTGGGTTCACTATTTGTTTTATGCCTAAAATTATCATGGAAATCAAGCTAATTAGATTAAAATGAAAATCATGAATTACTTAACTAATTAAGCAATCCTAAACATAAATCAATGAAAGAGATGCAAATTGAATAATTAAACTAATGAAAAACTCCTTATTTGCATCATGTCTTCCATTGTCCTTCTCCAATATTGTGTTGTGGCTCTCAGATATTGCATTGGGATTCTTGCATAGGTTAGACACAAATATTTTCAAAGATTGTGATTGATTGAAATAGATAAATGATGTCGCTTTTATAGATTTTTGGGACAGATTGGGTGAGAAATGGAACTCAAGTGTTGATTGACAGTTAAAATGATTTTATTGATTTGTTAAGTGGATAGATTGGATTGTTAACTAAATTGACTAGGGAGAAGACTGAATAGATTGACTTGTTAGAAAAAGGTGATTGGGAGTTAAAAGTGGAGATTGGAGAGTTAACTAAGTTGACTAGTTAGTTAACTCATTTAATTAATCATTCATGATTTTCAACATGTATTGTAAGAATTTTGAAATGAAATTCATTTTCATCTTTATTTGAATTTTAATTTTAATTTTTGAATGATGAAATTCAAATGCACATTAACTTGAAATTTGACAAAATTGGAAGTTGGTCAAATGAGAATTTTGGAAGATGAAATTAGATAAAATTAATTGAAATCAAAATTTGGAGATTTGGAGAATGAATTGATTAATTGAAAAATTTAAAATATAATTATTCAATCATTATAAATGGAATTACTTAAATAAAGTTTTTTTTTTATTGGTAAGGGGTCGAAGTTAAATCGCTTTTGACTAGACCTATGAACCAGTGATGCCACATTTTTAGGGGTCTCATCCTTAGATAAGCACACACAAGAACCACATTATCTCTCCATTTCCTATGTGTGGCACTGCCTGACCTCCTTATCTCTCTAAAGGCTCTCCTTATCTCTTCGATGGCATGATCTCCTTATTTCTCTGATGGCACGAACTCCTTATCTCTCCAATGGTGCCAACTCCATTCATTATGGGCTCAGACATGTGGGCACAAACCACTGGTTGCTTCAAGCATGCCAAATGTATATGCACCTATTCTTGGTAGGGAGAGGCTTTGACACCTCTGACAGTGACATAGGGAAGGGCCCCATACACTATCCATCAACAACCTCAAGTTGTGTGGGGCAGAAGAAACAAACCAACACGAGCGGTATGAACACCTCCATGCTGGAAGTTATGGTCAAACCCGCATGCCCACCATCAGCACTCAGTCCATGCATCAACGTGTACGAAAGCTAGGAATGGAGCAAGGAGGCTCGAGCAAGCTTGAAACCCCGACCGGCGACCTCCCTTAAGGAGGTTCACAGCTTTAACCGTTGTGCCACATGGACAACCCCAATAATAAAGATTATTTAATTAATGTTTGAGAAATGGTTAAATAATGAAATGATGAAGGGATGGGAATTGAATAATTAGTAATGTGAAGAATAATGATAATTTAGAAGAACTTAATTAAATAATTATTTAATTAATAAGATGAATAATTAGTATGTTATCAATGAGACATTTTTTAGGTGTCTACAAAACCAATTCAAATTTAAATATCAATTAAATCCCTAAAAAGACCATCTTAATAAAATAATGTATTTCTCATTAAATCAAATAGTCATAATACACAATTGAATATTAAATTGTCACTATAGTGTTTAAATATTATTTATAAAAATATTCCAATAAATTTGCAATTGACTAACTGTGCACAAATAGTCTTTACTAGTCTCACACAATTGTGCACTAGGGTAACTGGTCATTACCAAAATGGTAATTAGAGATGTAATATCATGTCATTAAGAAATTATCCAAATTAGGAATGATGGCTAGGGTTGGGTGACAAAAATGGTCAATGTGTTATCTCTTGTAACCATTGTTAGGGATATTGGCATGCTTAGACTTGTAGAACCCAATGGAGTCAATGACATGTACCTACATCAACCAAGACATGATAAGTACCTATGTATACATGTATAATATGATATAACTCAAACGCATAAATATCCATTCCCCAGTTGGTGTCACCTAGTAATCATCATTAGTAACATCACATCTCATCAAATCAATTGTAACAACATCAATGTATCATTATGTAGCCATATCATAATCAATATTATCAGTATCCCAATAAACATAATCATGATATCAGCATATAACATCATGTCCCATCATTGTAGGGTCATCATCCATATATGATCATCACTAAATCTACAAGTATAACCTACTATACACATTAGTAGTGATATCAAAATGATCAAAAGAATATAATTGTAAGAAGGATCCCACATGGGTGACAATATAGTATATGCATAATCAAAATATAGCATATATAGAGTCAATTTCAGATCAAAATAAAGCAATGATAGAATGCAAATGTGGGAGGGATTATATCTTCCCCCCTGGGTCTAGGCTTACACCTAGAAGCCTACAAAAAGGTAGGGGTACAACCCTCTCAATCACGTAGCATCCTCCCAACTAGCTAAAGTATCATTATTTAAGTCCCATTTGGACCTTACCTATTGTGTGTCTTGACCCTTGAGGATTAGCCTTTGATGCTAAAGGATGTGCATGGGATCCAAATAAAGTTATCATCCTCAACCTCTTAAGAACCCTAATCAATAACCTATATATGACACATCAAAAATATATTGTCTAAGCACTAAGACATTAAAAACACCATGGATGTGAGATAGGCTAGGTGACAAGGAAATGTTGTAGGCAAGAGGAACTATCCTCTCAAGAATCTCAAAAGCTCCAACAAAATATGGTGCTAACTTAGATCCTTTCCCTTAGCAAATGGTGCTCTTCCTAGGACACACTCTCAAGAACACACAATCACCTATTGAGAACTAGTGATCCACCTTATGGGCATTGCCATACTTTTGTCAGTGCTAAGCTATAGTCAAGTGCTCTCCAATGCAAACTACCTATTTCTTGATATCCTGAAGTATCTCAAGACCCAAAATAATACAATCCTCTAAACAATCCTAACTCAATGAAGTTCGACATGGATGACCAACACAAATCCTAAAAAAATTGGCATGCCAATAGAACTATTGTACCCATTATTATAGGCAAACTCAGCCAAGTACAAATAGTCCTCCCAACAATATTGTTGATCCATGACATAAATGAGAAGCATATCCTCAAGCACTAGATTGACTCTCTCAATTTGTTTGTCGATCTTAGGCTTATGTGTAAAACCGAAATTAAGCTAGGCACCCAATGCCTATTGTAGAGAAGTCTAGAATGCAGAAGTAACACTAGGTCCCAAACTTATATGATCTCGTGAGGTATCTTCTACAAAAATACAATGTCTTCCATAAACACATGTGCTACTGAAGCAACAATATAAGTAGATCTAATGGGGGAGAAGTGTGCCACCTTGGATAGCCTATCCACTATAACCATAATAGTATTGTATCAATGCAAAGACATAGGTAGCAGTTTCAGGAACCATTGAATGGATTAAAAGATTATGCTTCTAACATGGAAGCAAAAAACTTGACAAATACATATAAAAAGATAGAGCAGAAGAGATTCAGTGATTTGGTGAACAAATGTATAGATGCAGACACCTGACTCCAAGAGAGTATAAGTGCTTTTGAAAATAATGTATATAGTGTTGTAGAGGTATATAAATTTTGTCACAAGTGGCTTGAGTCAACCCAAGAGATTTAGAATCAAATAAGCATTTTTTAAACTTGGATTGTACAATTGTCCAAGTCAATGGACTTTGAGGAAGATAGAGATGGTAAAGGAAGAGTTCAACTAGAGAATCTTTACATAAAGCTTAATCTACAAATCTAACAAAAGGAGTAGATCACGAAGGATTTTTGTCGATTAAGAGATATTGTAGATATGCACCTCACCAGTATGGTGAAGATTCTTAAAGAGTCTCAGGAGATAAACATGATAGTAAAGGTTCAAACATGTTGTGAAGAGGTAGAGAATCTTTATTTGAAGATGGAAAGTCAACATAACTTTTTGGTCTCTATGGGAGTTGATTGAAATATTATCTAGGCTCAACTAAAATTCATTCATAAGAGTATCGTACCCTTTGCCCAACGAGGTACTTAGGTGATTTCCGATAAGATAATTTTAATTATGTACATATGCGGATGAGTTGGTGTCACAATTTTGGCCTTAAATGTTTTAGGAAGTGTTGCAAATAGGGGGAGTTGTATATGGTTTGTTGAATTTTGTTGTAAGGGGACACCCTTCATCCTTGATGTCATGGGAGTGTTTTTGGAGTTGGCACAAGTGTTTCCATCAATGAAAAAGGGAGATATTATTGCGAATATGAGTTTATGTTGTCATTGATGTCAAACTTGTTGATCTGGTTGCATAACTTAGTAATTTTCTTGGTTAGGACATAGTTTGATATGATGTAGTAGCAGCGGGTAAGTTATGAGATCATGTGGATGTGTGGAGTTCATTTGTGAATTCTTTATAAGGCTTATAAAGATGTATCATGAGTTTTTAGAGCTTTGGTGTTGATTTTTGGGATTTTCAGTTGGTATTTAGTCAAGTGCGATTGTTTTTGTGTCAATGTATAGGAATGCATTGCATTTCTGTGTCTACCAATATTTGATAATGCGGCTCAATTATTTAGTGGTGTAGATATTTTTTGATGTTATCTTGAGGATTTGAAAGTACTCTTGGTGGTCTATGTTACATCTTGATCAATTTGTGTTGGTGCATATTATCATTGTTATCTTTTAAAGCTAACCCATAATATTTTCTTTCATGTGGTTGCGTGCAGATCTATAGGCAATTATTTGGGATGGACAAGAAGGTGTTATGATATGATGTGATGCATCACATGTCTCTTTTTTCCTTCCACATTGGATTGGATTTTGTTTTAAATAAAAGGACTATAAAGAAATAGACAAGTATTACACTAGAAGGAAAAATCCAAATAACAATTTTATAGGGCAATTTTTTCAACCTATTTGATTGAAGGAGAAAGATTTTCTCTTAGAACTTTCTACAAAGGTTATGGGTTCTAATAAAGTAGTAAAGGTTGTTTCTCTATTTGTGATTATTCTCTCATTCATTAACTTATTGATCTAATAATTATACTCATTTTTTTCATCCAAGTACACTATACACATGTCACCAAATTTGCAAACTTATTAGAGAGCTCCCAAATAAACATGATGGTTCAAAATGGTTGAAAAATTTAGTTTTAATTCAATTTTTTTGAAATATGTGAATGCTAAAACTTCATAAATATTTTTCTAATTGTTTAAGTGGAGGATAAAGAATGATTTACAGGCTTAAGTAGATTGTTGCTTTATTTTGGTCAGGATAATGCTTTTGATTTGTGTATGATTAGGGTTTTAAAGTAAAGAAGAAGGCTCATTTGTCTTGAGTTTTTCTATGTACTAGAATGTAAACGCTTTATATTCCAGGAAACATAAAAAATTGTTGAAAATTACACAAAATTTTCAATGATTGAAAAAAAATAAAGCTAAATATAAAAAAATGTGTACAATTTTATGTGATAAAGCAACCTATAATGACCACCACTTCCAACGGTCAAAAACCCTACAAAAATGAGGAATTACAAAAAAATTTAAGTGATTGAAACAAAGAAAAGGGAAATGTTAAAAACTATATCTATAATTTAATATGATAAAGAACCTTGCAATGCCAGCCACTAGCTAAGCCCTAATGATTGAAAGCCCTAAAAAAATGGGTGAACTTTTTTTTTGTGATGCATAAAAATGGAACCAAGTAGGTAGGACCTAATCCCACTCTCATGTACACGCAGTGGAATATGAAAGAGCCTAGAGAGATATCTCACTTTGACTACTTCTTATAGGGAAGAGTGAGTCAAGGAATATCTCTTAGGGTTTCTATTCCTTTGTTGTAAATGAAGAGTAGATAGGTGAAATATGATGCAAAAGTCGACTAAACTAAGAGATAAGAAATGAAGCACACTAAAACTGAAAAATGCAAATCTGTGTAAAATGAAACTGAGATACAGAAAGAAAGGATAAAAATAGACTCAGAGGTGCACCTGATGCTAAAACTAGAGCATAATTGGCAGGACCAGGGCATTGGGCACCTTGGTCCCCGTGCAGACAGAAAGCTGTATTTCTAGATCTGAGGTCCTGAGGGTCTGAGATGCATATATGACTCAGAAAACTATAAAACCTTAAGGACCAAGGCGCCATGCCCTGGTCCTATCACAAGGCACCATACCTCTATCTCTATGATCTGAGAGCAGATTTTGGCCCTAAGACAATCTATGTGTCTTCTATTGATCCCCAAATTTGTCTGTCAGATTCCTATACCTACACCTGCAACTTGAAAAAAGTTATTTAGGTGGCTATATAGGGTTTTTCCTTAGTCAAACCCCATATTTTCATGATTTCCACCTCAACAAATAATTGATATTGTATTGAAAATATCTATGCAAGAATCTTGTGTGTATGCAAGATCCTAAATGAACAAGAAAGTAAATCTAGAGTTCTACCCTACCCTTGAGAGAAAAACCCTAAATGCTTGTATATGTAAATGAAAATGCTTCAAATCACAAATTATCTAGAGATCTAAAGCATGAATGTAAATCTGAAAATGAATGATATGATGATCATACAAAGACATGAAAATAACATAAAACCATGCCAAACCCTAAGGGAGAGGTACAAGCCAATTAGTAGTCGGCGATCTCCTATTATTCTTTAATGTCTTCAAAGCTCCTAAAGGATGTTGAAAATACTTGATGTAGACTTGGTGAATGCTTGATTTTTTGTTGTAGACTTCATAAAACATGTACTTTCACTTCATAAGAATCTCCTTCAATCGCTAGATCTTAGATCTTCAAATGAGGAAAGGAAAGGTTTATGTAAGAGACCCTAACTTTGTTTTGAGTCATAGGCTGACTTAGAAATGATATTTTTCGCCAATCTCTTGGATTTGAATATTAAAATACCACCAAAACATGATCCTCTAAATTTAGGGAGAAAAAATTAGGACCATGATGGTACCAACATGGTCTGAACACACAGTCGACCAACTTTTTGCTAAATTTTTGGGGAAGCAAGCTATTGTGATTTTGAAGCAAATTCTAGGAGTATATGAGAATTTGAGATGTGTAGATATGCGAAATCAGGCCTTGAAGGTGTAAATAAGACATAATTAGGGTATTTGATGAAATGATTAATTGGAAGAATAAAATAAAAAGGGGCACAATTAGGGTAAAGGGCCCAATTTTATGATGTGTAGAGTGGTGAAAGAAGACTTTAGATTTAATTAAATTAATTAATTAAATGATTAAAATGAATTTGAAATACAAAATGAAAACACACTAAGGCGGCTGCTAACCTAAGTGTGGAATTGTACCACCTAGTTAAGGGCGTACAATTTATGACACTACATTTATTCCCCACTTTAGCAATCATATGACATTGTGAATATGCAAGCTAAAGTATAGAAAAGTAAACATTTCATGAAAAAGGATATATCCATAAGGTGTCTGATGAATCCCCTAGTGGTATTTGCAGTATACTATTAGGAGCCACACCCTACATAACCACATGTTAGATAAAATCACAAAATCACCTAATCCTTACTAGGGAAGTGATTAAATTCGCAGGTAGCTATATCCCCCCTGTTTTAGGTTGCTACCTAGTGAGGTGAAATAGGGTATCATGTTTACCACAACAAATTGTGAAAAGAGGTGATGACAAATACTCACAACGACATTTGATACAAGATCAAAGCACATCATAGAACATTTGGTAAGGAAGAGAACTGAATCACGATTCCAATGCCACCAACAGCTCATAAATTAGAGTTCTATAGCTCGAGATATGAAAGATTAAATAGAAAAGCAAAAATTAGGGTTTTGAAAAAGAGAAAAGCACATACCTCATAAATAGTAAAAATGACACTTTAATTTGTCATTTTCTCAATTTTTGTCTTATTTGAAGTAGAGGAGCCCACATAGCACTCACGATGCCTCAAAGACAACCCGAGATGCCTACCCAGATGGAGATCCTATGGCAGTCCGTCCATACCGATCAGCCATTGCACGAGGTGGGTGTACTGAACCACCTTTATACTTTTTGTTGACTTTTTGTTGAGTTGACTTTAACTTTTTGATATGAGGGAAAGTCTGATTGCCTATGTGCCCCCAGGAAGGCATCATGGTCCCACTAGGGCGCCATGATCCCAACTGGGTGCCCTGGTCCTACCAGGGCGCCATGGTCCAATTGGGGTGCCCTAGTCCTTCTAAAGTTCCCTGGTCCTTCCATGGCATCTTGGTCCTATTCTATATCACTTCATATATCTTTATCTTTCTACCTCTCTATCTCCCCCTCTCTAATTCTCACCATTTTTCTATCTATTTCTTCCTCTCCCCCTTTTTCTCTCCTATCTCTCCCTCTTTCTCACCCCCTCTATATTTTATAGGTTATATTTACTCTCTAGATCCTTTCTATCCCTATATCTATCTCTTTATATCCTTATATATTGCTTCTCTCCCTTTTTCTATCATATCTCTCCCTATCTCCCCATCACTCCCTCTTTTTATATTTTTGTACTTTTGCTCTCTAATGTATACACACACTCCATACTTCTTCCTCTCTCTATATATCTCTCTATCTCTATCTTTCCCCCTCTTTATCTATCTCCCTCTCTCTAAAATCTAAACCTTTCTCTCTCTATTACTTGTCTTTGTTAGCTCCTTTCTCTGACTCTTACCCCCCCTTTCTCTCATTTTCTCCATGTCTCTTGCGCAATATATATTTTTCTATATTTCTCTCCATCTCTTTTTGGCTCGTCTATCTATCACTTTATATACATATATCTCTTTGTATCTCTCTATCCCTCTCTATCTATCTATATTTTCCTCTATCTATATCAAATTCCCCCTACTCTCTCTCTTTGGGCCATCCCTCTCTTTATCTTACCCTCCTCTCTATTTATCCCCATCTCTCCCTCCCCCATTCCCTCCCTATCCCCTTATTTATCTATTTATCTCTACATCTCTCCCTTTTCCCACCTGTATATCTCTATATCTCTCTTTCTCTTCCAATATTTATCTACATCCCTTATTTCTCTCACCCTCTCTCTAGCTCTATTTGTCCATTTATTTATCTCTCTCCCTTTTTCCTTATCTATATATTTGTAACTCTCTAGTTATATCTCTCTCTATATATCTATCATCTCTCCCTCTTCCTGTATATCTCTTCCTCTTTGTCTCTCCCTCTCTATGTCCTCTCTTTCTATATTTATCTCCCCCTCTCCCTTGCTCTATTATTTTTTCCCTCCTCTTTTGCTCTGTCTTCATCTCTACCTTTATCTTCACCTCTCCCCCTAATCTCTAGGCATGCCTCCTTCTATCCATCAATCTCTCTCTCATTTTCCCTCTTTTTGGACCTCTATATCCATATATATTTTCCTCTCTATATATGTATCTCTCTATCACTTATTTCATCTATCCCTCTATCTCTATCTCTTTGTACCACTATATCTCTCCCTCTCTCTCTATATATCACTTCCTAACTCTATCTTTCTCTTTCTATATCTTCATCTCTCTCTAACAATTTATTTTTCTCTTCCATATCTATATATTCCTATCCCCACTTTCTCTTTGTCTCTCTCATATCTCTCTCCTTCTCTCCATCTTCCTCTCCCCATTCTCCATCTCTATCTTTGACTCCAACTATATCTTCATCTTATTCTCTATCTCTATGTCTATCTCATTACCAATCTCTCCCTCACTCTTACCCCTCTATATATCCCTCTTTCTATCCCTATCTCAACCTCTTTCTTGCACTCACCCTATTGCAAAGATAATATGAGCCTATTGCTAATAAAACTTCATTATCTTCTCAATTCAAACGTTTCATTTCAGTTATGATTGAATCCTTGTAAGTGGGTGCATAGTTTATTTTAAGCTATCACCTCTCAATTAAGTCCTTTGTTGTACAAACAACATCATGGCCATAAATTGACCTCATGCACTATACAAATTTATCCAAAAAATACAACATTTTTTTCCCAATTGACCTTCCACACCTCTTTGGCATACCCATTGCACACCAAAGTGCAATTACTAGTATATTATTTTATTAAAATAAGAGTTGTAGTTAATATTACATAAATATAATTGTTCTAATATAATTTTAAAATAACAATGAAAAAAATTATAATAATTAAAAATTCAAATAATTTGATTACAATTCAAGATTATAATAATTGAAAATTAAAATATTTATATTATAATACTATGATGGCAAGTACTCGCCACTACGTGGCACTTGTTACTACTTGTCGTAGGCAATACTATTCAACTCAATGAAGTGATTTATTCAATTAGTTTGCACCAATCAAAAGTGATTATTATTTTTTCTTAAAAAAAACTTGGTTTTTGTAAAGTTAATATTTATATTTTTAAATTTAAGATATTATATAAATTATTTATCTACACTATGATTGGTTTAAAAAATTTGGTGTCATAGGAAAAAATAAAATCATTCTACTTTTTAATATTTTTTGAAAAATCATAAATTTTTTAATCATTTTAATATATACAAAATAATTTAATAACTTTTAATCATAAATTTAAATATTTTTCATAAAGTTATTTAAAAAATGTCTACTTTTACTTTTATAATTATTAATAGTTATTTTATTAAAACTAATTATAATTAATATTACATAAATATAAAAAATAATATAATATTATACTACAATTAGTAATTATATTTGAGATTAATTTAATTATTATAATTATAATTATATAAAAAAATTAAATTAAATTAGAGTTATGCTTTTAAAAAAAAAAAATTCACTACAATTTTTTTATAATATTATAATTATTATGTCGAAGCATCCCCTATATGAAGTGAACCACCTACTTATTGAAATCAATGGTTTAAAATTGGGAAGAAGAATGAAAACTATAGAATTAATCGCGTAAATTATATTATTTTTAAAAAATAGGTCTTTATAATAAAAATAAAACATATACTTTTTTTAACAACAAAAAAAATGTCTGGTAAACTTTTTAACGTGACCAGCGATGCTGGCATGACACGCCCTCTGGCTCCACGTGAAATGATTTTGACCCACATGAAACGTTTTTGACCCAGAGCTATGAACCAGTGAGGCCACAACTTGGGGACCTCATCCCCACACTTCACTTGTTCAAACCCATGAGCACAATGGCCCATCGAAGATACAAGGCTTGGGAGCACAATAGCCCAGTAGGGGTTTGAACCTTGGTGGTCGCTTCACCAACAAAGTGTTTTAACCGCGACACTACATGTCCGAAGACTATAAAAAATATACATTTTAATATTCTTTAGAAGGAGTTAATTTTCATTAAGTTTAAAATTTATTTTAATTATTTATATATTTTTATAATAATTAAAAATTATTATAATTTAATCTATAATTATTTGTCTATTTAAAATTTTAATTATGATAGAATAATTATATTTTGAATGAAAATCTTTCTTTTCTTACTATTTTCTCTTACTATTATCTTTTTTAATTAGATATTCTATTGTTTATTTATTTATTCTAATTATTCCACTTCTTTTCAGGGTTGACTTTTAATTAAGTTAAAATTGTATTCTAATTAATTGTGCTTTTTAATGGAATTATAAATAATAATTAAAAGAAATTAAAATTTATACATTTTGTATTATTTAAATTTTATTTATTATAGAATAATTATATTTGAATTTTATTTTAATTTATATAATAAAATAAATTTCAACTTAACACCTAAATTAAATGTTTAGAGCGAGACAGAGAAAGAGTAACTAACTTTCGATGACTCATTTCATGCCAATAATTTAAGGCTATCGTATGTCTTTAGGGAGTTATGTTGATAGTAGCATGTCATTTGATTATTATCTCCATCTCCATCTCCATCTCCATATCTCTCATTTATCTATATCTCCTTACCTCTCCCTATATATCTATCTTTTCCCCTTCTATCCTTCCCACTCTATCTAGCTCTTTATCTCTCCCCCTCTCTATCCCTCTCTCTCTTCTTCTCACTCCCTCTTTTTTATATCTCTTACTCTCTCCTTATCTTTATATCTATATATCTCTCACTCACACAAACACACACTCTAGCCTATTTCTCCCTCCCTATCTCTATTATATCTCACTATCTCTAGATATTATACACTCATCTTCATCTCTCTCACTCTCTCCATATCCATCTCTACCTCTCCATATATCACTTCCTATATATTTATCTTTCTATCTCTCTATCTCCCCCTCTCTAATTCTCACCATTTTTCTATCTATTTCTTCCTCTCCCCATTTTTCTCTCCTTCTATCTCTCCCTCTTGCTCACTCCCTCTATATTTTATAGGTTATATTTACTCTCTAGATCCTTTCTATCCCTATATCTATCTCTTTATATCCTTATATATCGCTTCTCTCCCTATAATGCCCACCAAAATACCCTAAAGAATCTAAACAATAATATACAAATGGAGATAAAAAAATTCTTAATTAACATTTAATAACAACTAATGCAACATATAACATCTCCATCTAATTACATACATTAACCAGTTAACCAATACTAACATACATCATTTCTCATTTCATCAAATAACGCAAGCGGAAATAACACAACATCAATAATATTTCTCTAGGGTACTTTAACATCATTACTTAATTCATTTCCACAATAACATACTACACACATGATAGGTATATTTCACCTTCATTAATGCATCATATTCTAATTATTTATTAACCATGAGATATGCAACCTATAACATCACTTATTCCTCATGATATGCATAAGTTCCTTTCTACCAATGCATCTATGTGAATCATTCCCATTTACTAGTTCCAATTAACATCTTCTAACATATTCACTTATTTTCATGATTCATAAGATCACATCTCTACAATAGTACAAATACAATATCCCTAAGTCCTAATTTCCAACTACAGTTCATCTTACAAATATGAGTACATTAATTACATCATGAGCATAGCTCTTTCTACTACAAGAAACCATATACTATATACAAGAATGTTACATTACATGCATTCTATCTTATCCATTACATAAATATACTACAAGGTACATCCATAGTTCATCATAAAGAAGAATCCACATCCACACAAGAAGAAACTAAGAGAACATCACAATGGCTAAAAAGCACCAACCTCCCAACCATGTGGAACCAAAGGAACCACCCCCCGTGCTAGGAGATGACACTAGGTCCCAACATATACTCTAAACCTAAGCTGGCACCTATAACTAAGGAGACTAACCACATAAGGACTCTCAAGCAATAACTCACAAATACAACAAGAATGGAGTCTTGGAGGCATAAAACTCATCAAGACATAAATGCATCCAATAAGCATAATCATAAATCATAAAGGGGAAACATATGTAGGAGTGGAGTGTCATCATATGCCATCCTCATAACATAATAACATAATAACACAAGGCACTAGCTTGATGGACATGTGGATCCATCTCAACCTATTAGAGACTAAGGGAGATTATCTTACCATCTTCATGGCCTTCTCATGCTTATCCTAAAACATCCTCCCTAGGACTAAGTCATGAGGCACAAACAATTTATCATCTTATTAATTAGTCTAACTAACCAACCCATCAATTATTAGGTTATCACTTATTTACAAATCACGGAAAACTCCAATGTGCCCTGGTGGTCTAGACTTCATGCATCCTTACAAGGAACCTCATGCAAGCCTATCTCTCGTGACCCCGATCATCAAAAGGAATCCCACTCCTCCTAACCTGGCCCAACAATCAATCACAAGAGGCTCTACCAACATAATTACATAAAAATAATACTCAATGTAGCCAACAACTTCAACACATATTCTTACAACATAAGCAAGGCTACAATAACATCAATATAGAAAAATGAGCCTCTTGGCTAGCAATAAACAAATGCATATCAAGCCATCAAATGTTTCCATCAAATAAAAGATAACATCATAGCAAGGCCTACTCACTTGCTGGTCCAAAACAATATAGTAATCATCTCAATCATCCATGGCCTATCCACATGGAATAGAGTCTACGATAAACATAGTGATGTAGAGAAGCAAATATACTCGAAACCATCAAAAACATCAAAACTAATCAAACCTAAAACTAGGAAACATTAACAGACCTCAAATAAAACCTCTGGTACAAAAATCAATTCGGAAAAATACCTCAAAAATGACCAAAACTGAGAAAAAGCAAAACACAGACAGGTTAGCGCTTTTGCCCTATAGGACAGCGCTTTTGCCAAAAAGAGCAGCGCTTCTATCAAGAAGAACGGTGCTTTGTGTTCCAGAATCGCACATATACATCCTAAAACATCGCTTATGTTTCCAAATTCACACTTATGCTTTTTGTGACAGTGCTTATGCTGCACAGAGCAATGCAAATGCAATACAGAACAACGCTTTTGCACAATAAGACAACATTTTTGCAAAAACAATTTTTTTGCACAAAACTTACGGAAAACTTAGAAAACTTTTGGGTAACATAATAAAATCTAGACTTAATGAAAGGGCTCGAAAAACATATGAAAAGAGACACCCGGAAACAAGGAATACTTGGGTATAAACGAGATAAATCAACTCAGACTAAAAACCAAGATTAAATCAAATGTCTTCACAAGATTTTTCACAGAACCAGGAACGGCATACATAGAAAATACCAAATACATAATTTCCAACAATTATATAAAACCCAAATAATATAAAGTTTCCCTCCCAAATATTAACCTTCAACAATAATAAAACTATAGAGTAAAATAATATTTCAACCCCAAACCCAAAACATTGCAGACACAATGCATACATAGAGAAGCCATTGAAAACAAAATGCAAAATGAAGAACTCCAACCTGCAACTTGAAGTAATGGATTGAAGCTGAAGAAGAGCTCCCACAAGCCAAACCAAATCCAATCCAAGCTCCAGCCAAAACCAAGAGAGAAGAAATCCAAAACCAAGAAGAAAACTTGCTAGAAAAATTTCCAGAGAAGAGCCAACCAACTCGAAAAACCTCACGGGAAAGAAAATAAAAAGCAACAATAATCCAAAACCCTAGCCTCAATCTCAGCCAATCAAAATATTCCATTTTGGAGTATATTTTACCAATCCACCATATAATATAATTTATTCACCCATTTTGAATTTAACCAATGAGAGTGAAGGGTAGGTAAAGTAAATAAAATATTCTTATCCAGCTAAGTGGGATTGTTTTATTTCTTTATTTAATTTAATGTGTTCATACACCCCACTTAGGAATAAAAGTCAAACTATTAAATAAATATAAGCTGTAAATAAATAATCCAAATGGGGATTAAAATCAAATAAACCAAAAGCTAATAGAATAAATTAAAGAACCAAATAAATATCAAACCATAGAAGGTCAAATAAATAATTAAATAATAAAATACCATTAAAGATTAAATCACAAATATAAAATAAATATTAAACAACAATAAAGCTTATCAATTATTAAGTAATCATAAAATCAATAAATGTTAATTATCAAATAAATATAAATATCAAATAATTAAATATTCAAAACATAAATTAAATACATCAAAATAAACTTTACCAAATATAAAACTACACATCAAGAGCCACATAATTACTCTAACATAATCAAGTAAATCAACCAGCATAAACCGAACTCACAATACCAAGGAACCAAGCTTACTAACTAGCATGGCGAATTATGCCAAGACACAAACTACTCACGATGAACAACTTAGACCTAGAGTATGTGAGGGGAACTCATGGCATCTTCGAACCACATAAGCCATTGGAACTAAAGACACGCTCAGACCTGTGAAGCCAGGTGGAGTCGATGTCTGGTACCTACAAAATCCCACAACCACAAAATGACAATACCACATATACATATACATATATAGAACAAGAAAGTGATAGAGAATCGCAATGACACATCCTGCTCGCAATGAGTGATGTGGAATCGTCTCTATCATGAAGACGGTCAAACAATAGTCAAACACATCTCATAAACATTTCATCATATGTAATCATGAAGTAGGGTTAGCGTAATCATAATCATCATCGAAACCATGATAAATCTAATCTATCAATAATCCATCACATAGTGAGCATATAAAATCCATCGAATACATATATCATCAAATCACATGATCAATCATGATAGTACCAACATCCATATAGATAATCAAGATAGCATATGTCCAATAGTGTCTAACATCAATCATAAGTCACTGAAGCACATGAGTAATCATCATCCAAATCATCAAATATAGTCTAGATAAGTCTATCAAGCATAATATAAAAGTCAACTCTAGTCAAAATAAGTCAAATCAAGGGTGGACACTACACTCCCTCTTTTTGTCCTATCTCTCCCTCTTTATCTCTCTCCCTCTCTATAAAATCTAAACCTTTCTCTCTCTATTACTTGTCTTTGTTAGCTCCTTTCTCTCACTCTTGACACCCCCCCCCTCTCTCCCATTTTCTACATGTCTCTTGCACAATATATATTTTTTCTATATTTCTCTCCATATCTTTTCGGCTCATTTATCTATCACTTTCTATACATATATCTCTCTATATCTATCTATCCTTCTCTCTCTCTATCCATATTTTCCTCTATCTATATCAATTTCCCCCCACTCTCTCTCTCTCTCTCTAGGCCATCCCTCTCTTTATCTTCCCCTCCTCTCTATCTCTCCTCAACTCTCCCTCCCCCATTACCTCCTTATCCCCCTATTTATATATGTATCTCTATCTCTCTCCCTTTTTCTTCATGTATATCTCTATATCTCTCTCTTTCTCTTCCAATATATATCTATGTCCCTTATTTCTCTCACCCTCTCTCTAGCTCTATTTGTCCATTTATTTATCTCTCTCCCTCTTCTCCTCTCTATATATCTTTAACTCTCTATTTTATATATATATATATATAATCTCTCTCTCTTCCTGTATATCTCTCTATCTCTTCCTCTTTGTCTCTCCCTCTCTATCTCCTCTCTTGCTATCTTTATCTCCCCCTCTCCCTTTCTCTATCATTTTTTCCCTCTTCTTTTTCTCTATCTTCATCTCTACCTCTATCTTCGTCTCTCCCCCTAATCTCTATACATGCCTCCTTCTATCCATCCATCTCTCTCTCTCATTATCCCTCTTTTTGGACCTCTATATCCATATCTCTTTTCCTCTCTATATTTATCTCTCCCTATCACTTCTTTCATCTATCCCTCTATCTCTATCTCTTTGTACCACTATATCTCTCCCTCTCTCTCTATATCACTTCCTAACTCTACCTTTATCTTTCTATATCTTCATCTCTCTCCAACTATTTACTTTTCTCTTCCATATCTATATATTCATCTCCCCTCTCTCTCTTTGTCTCTCTCATATCTCTCTCCTTCTCTCTATCTTTGACTCCAACTATATCTTCATTGTCTTCTCTATCTCAATGTCTATCTCTTTACCAATCTCTCCCTCACTCTTACCCCTCTATATAACCCTCTTTCTAGCCCTATCTCATCATGTCTCTTGTGCTCACCCTATTGCAAAGATAATACGAGCATGTCGCTAATAAAAGTTGATTATCTTCTCAATTCAAAGGTTTCATTTAAGTTACTATTGAATCCTTGTAAGTGGATGCATACTTGATTTTAAGCTATCACCTCTCAATTAAGTCCTTTGTTGTACAAACAACATCATGGCCACAAATTGACCTCATGCAGTACACAAATTTATCCAAAAAATAGACCAAATTTTCCCAATTGACCTTCCACACATCTTTGACATACCCTTTGCAAACCAAAGCGCAATTACTATTTTATATTATTTTATCAAAATAAGAGTTGTAGTTAATTTTTTATTTTTTTTGATCGGTAAAAGGTCGAAGCCAGAATATTTTATTAAATTATAAACAATATTACATTCCCTGCTCAATGTGGGCACCAGTAGGAAAGAGCGAAGAGGAGAAAACCTTTGGCCTTGCCCAGGACATTAAGTCTAATTAAATAATGAAACTAAAACTCTACAACATTTACAATTACATCATTTCCATTTTGAATCTTCTCTTCTAGCTATTGTAATGTAAGTATCCCATTATAGGGATGCTGCTATCGACATTCTGCCTCCAATATCTTTAGTATCTTTCCTCATTTATGTTGATTCACAGGCTTCCAGCTAGAACTGTCACCGATAAAATAAATCTCAACACAACCCTACAACATACCACTTCATGATTTGTTAGCCCAATTATGTATAAACATACAATTTTCATATAAAATGGCTTGCAAAACACTTTCCACTATCACTATTACAACCACGACATATTTTATATTGAGACAACAAAGAATTCCTTTTAATGTTGACTGCAAGATGAAAGATTACCCAGGTTACAATAACATTGTGAGAAGTAAACTTGCAAGTCCCCATTCCAGGATAACATCTTTTATATCATAAAGTCAAATAATCAAAATCAAGGACCTGAAAAGGAAAGGATGAGCTATCCTCCCAAAAGAACTGAAATCCCATAACACTCATTCTTATATTATTTATTTTTCGAAATTAGCCAGAAATGCACCATGAAATAAAAATGCTATAAGACGGGAAGAGATATCTGATTATAAACCCGAGGGCTACCTTCATAAGGCTCATCAACAAAGTGCATATGTCTGATAGGCCTTAAAATAAATCCTAGTCCCAAGTCTCTAAACCTACCTTAAACAAATTTAGAATACCTAGCCTCAAAGAATTAAAAAGGAAGCAAAAATCTCAGCCTGCCTCTACCTGCAAGGATGAGAGGATATAGACAGATATATATACATAGATATATATACATAGATATATAGATATATACACACACACACACATATATATATATATGTATGTATGTATATATAGAGAGAGAGAGAGAGAGAAGAGAAAGAACTCTGACTAAGAGCGCAGATAGGCATGCAAGGGATCACGCCAGAGTAAATTCTGAGAGGGTGGATAAACCCCATTTTGAAAATATCTATGTGAATCTATATATTCACAAAATTATCTGCTTAAACCCAAATGTGGGGCCGGCTATATCAACCATATATATACCTATGCAAAATTTTGAGAATGCATCCAAATCAAAGCAGACAGTTAATTAAATTTGGTGTTAAAGGAACACAAAGTTGGATATTAAACAAACTAATAACATAGCTAAGCTAAATATAATATTAACATAAACCTCCATATGTTTGTATTACCTTCAATGATACTTAGAGAAAAAGAAGTCATTCAGTATCAAAGGAGTCATGTCAGAGCCAAGAGAGACGATATAGTAAACCAAAAGAAAAACAAAAAACTGCCCTGCAGAAAGGGATTGAGTCCTAGGAGTCAAGAGAAGCCCACCTCCTTTTCGACCAAATCTTGCTTGCCAACGACCCTGAACTAACAGGGGATTCTCCTAGTCTGGAGGTAGGGGTAGAGGGGATCTCTACATCCTCGGGGACTACTTCAATGTCTTTTGCCTCAAGATAGCTAGCCAACCATCTATTACAGGCCGGTTTTTTAACATGCAAAAGCCACATGAGGAAGAAAACATTTCTCTTCCTTATCAAATTGTAGGTTGCAAAGGCAGCCTCATCTTCTATTTCCAAGATTGGAAATATTGGCACTAGTTTGCTTTTCCATATGAACCTGCCATAGTTTTGAGGCTTAGGGACATTTAAATCCTCATCCACATTGATGACAACCCTCTCCAATTCGCCCAATTGTTCCTTCTTGAAGACACTTCGATATAGTTTCATAACCACCTCCCTATCCTTCTCAAAGTGCATGGCCACCACTAGAAACATTGCAGCTATATCAAAGTTGGCCCTAGTTCAGTCCTCATTCTTGATATACTTTTCCCCTAATATTTTCTTAACCGCCCAAATAATCAAGACATTAGGGAAGACAAGAATGCCTTTCACTCTATCTTCTTTGATGTCCCCTAAAAATGTCATTTGTCTTTTAAGCCCAACTAGCCTTAGCAATGTGTCCATATATGTATATGCATACGCATATATTAGTATGCAAATATATATATATCGTTATATGCATATATGTATATGTAGGTATTAGTATGTAGATATATATATATACGCATATGTTGAGATAATTATATGTATGCATGAGGCTGAAAGTGTGAAAATATGAGAGTAGGGGATGAGTACAAATTAGTGCTTAGACTTGGGTATTATTGCAAGATGCCTATGTTTGCCTGTGAATTGACTAATCTAAGAGAACGGGGATGAATGGCGTGATTCTATTCATTCCATCTGCCCCTAAATTGGCTAGATCATCTGCCATCGTGTTAGCTTCTCTGTATATATGGTTTATTGTGTAATCTGAGAAGTTGTCTAGTAATGATAGAGCTTTGTCCAAAAGGCTTCTATGTTCCCAGTTTGGCATTGTTCTGGTTCTGATTGCATTAATTATAATGGTTGAGTCACCTTCAATTTCTAATTTGGATATTTTCAATTGCCTACACATGTTTAATCCTTCTATTAATCCAAACATTTTTGCAATGTTGTTAGCCCATTGTCCCAAATGTATGGATTTTGAGCCAATGTAGTTACATTGTCCGAATTTATTATACAACCTGCACCTGCCACCCCTAGATTTCCTAGATGCTCCATCATAGTTGAGTTTATACCACCCATTCCTCGGGGGTGACCATTTGCATGTTCTCCTCACCACACTTTTATATGTGGCTTCCTTCTTGACAAAGGGAATCCCCTTCCACTACTTTCTAATAAAGTTGTCCCAGTCTGTAAATACCTTTTCACATTGTGGGATAGACAAGTTCTTGTTGTTGGTTATTTTAGTGATGGAGGCTTCTATCTTTGCTATAAGTTTCTCCACCTGCATTTTTGTATCCTTAAATATTCTCTTATTCCTCTCCTTCCATATTTCCCAGATGACTATGGCTGGAGTACAGATCCATAAGTTGTGGAAAACATTATTTATTTTGATGATTGGCCATCCTTTGAACCAATCCATCAAAGAGGGGATAAGAGCACCTCACCATCCTAGTTGGGCCATCAACCAATACTAGCATTTCTATGAGTAATTGCAGGTTGTAAAGATATGGTCACATGCTTCCTCATTTTCCTTACACAAGAGGTAGATTGAAGGCCCTTCGTAATCTATAAGCCTAAATTGTTCTACGGTGGGAACCCTTCCTTGGATTGCAGCCCAGGCAAAGAGACCAACTTTTGGGAGACAAAATTTGTCCCAGCATAGTATATTCGATATGAAATCCTTATGGAGCTTTTCCTCATTGTATATGGTTTTGAATTCATCTCTACAGTTGTATTTCCCGTCCTTAGATTTAGACCATACCAGTTCATCTAGCCCATGTCTGAAGATTATCCTTCTACAATTAAGTATTTGATGTAATTCTTGGAATTTGTTATCCATCATGAAAGGATGCATGTCTTTCCATTTCCACCCAATTGTTGAACTTGGTTCCATTGTTATATATTCCCTTACATAATTACCCCATAGGTTTTTCAATTGATTCTTTATATTAGTGGTCTCCATAAGCTTGTCTATCAGAGGATGTACCCCCTAGGAGTCTTCCCATAACAAAGGAGATCTACCATCGCAAATGTCCCAGGACAGGAAGTTGGATATGGGTGTGCAACATTCCTTTAAGAAATTCCAAATTCTTGAACCCTTTGGTGGTTCCATATCCCTGAATACTGCCTCCCTTTGATTACTCGTAAGATACTTGTTCCTAAGGATTCTGGCCCACTTGGCTTCTGATGAGGTGTATAATCTCCATACCATTTTTGCCCCTAAGGCTTTATTTTGCCAAAGAATTTTCCTAATCCCTGTGCCCCCATCACATCTCTCTCAACATATTTTATCCCATGCTATCAATTTAAGTTTATTCTTGTCTTTTGTGCCTTGCCAGTAAAAATTTATGATTGTTTGAGTCAATTTCTTGTGGGCTCCTTTCCAAAGTAGGATACATGAAAGTAGGTAGATGGGCATCGCCACTAGGATTGTCTTAACAAGTGTTAATCATCCTGTCCTAGTCAGCCATAAGCATTTCCAGGAAGATAACCTTTTCCTAACCTTCTCATTCTAGGGATCCCAGAGTTTATTAGTCCTGGTGCCTTTGTCCAAAGGAATTTCTAGATATGTACATGGTAATTGACCAATTCTATAACCTAAAAATGATGCAATTCTAGATTCCTCGTGTTGTCATGTTAAAAAAGAATATTTCAGATTTTTCCCCATTGACCTTTTCCCTGGATGTCAACCCATAAGAATGTAATATTCCCTTTATTTCCTTGGCTTCATTCATCTTACCTATCCCCAGAATCATTGTATCATCAGCAAACTGTATGAAGATACCTACAAGCCTTCCCACTCTTTGAGATACATCAAAGCATCTACCTAGGGCTTTAGACATAATAATGAATAAAAATGGGGAGAGCGGGTCTCCCTGCCTTAGACCCCTAGTTGCTCCCAAAAACTCTTCCAACTTCCCATTCAACAGGATTGAGAACCTTGGGTTTGAGATGTAGAAATGGATCAAATTTACCCATTATTTGTTAAATCCAAAGGCTCTCATGCAACTACAGAGGAAATACCAATCCACTTTGTCATATGCCTTTTTAATGTCTAGTTTTATCATCATGTTTGGCTTGCCTTGGGCTTGAATGGAGTGAATATCCTCCTGGACTATGACTATCCCATCCAAAATTGATCTATTGGGTACAAAGTCAGTTTTCTCTTCCGAGATAATGGCTGGCAGTAGTTTTTTTAGCCTATTGGCCATGACCTTTGATAATAATTTATAAATCATGTTGCACAAAGAGATGGGTTTGAACTCTTCCCATTTTGAGGGATTCTCCTTCTTCGGGAGTAAGGCTAGGAAGGTGTTATCGATTTCCTTCAATAATTTCATCGTATTTCAGGAAATTCCAGAGCATCGGTGACCTCATCTCCTAAAATGTGTTGGGAAAAATGGTGTCTCAACCTTGCATTTATGTGAGGTTACTATTTATAGTAAGTTTTCATTTGAGCACGAAATAGTGCGAAACTCTCCCTGAAGCTTCTAGTTGGCTAGATAAGCATTCCGGTAAAGTTGCGTCGCAAGGTCACAGCTAGTTTTGAAGATATTAAAGTTTTCGTCTTGGAGGGGTGCAATAAAATGTTTAAACTTAATTTTGAGGACTTTAGAGGCTCCGAAACGCCCTGAAAAGTTTTCATAACCGGCGAAGCGGGTTACGAGGTGATAGAGCATTTCGCGAGCTTTCCAACGCTTCAAACGGTTCGTCAATCGGACACCCGGTTCTCAAGTTATGGCCTCCGGAAGTTTGTACTCCTGAAATAGGAAAAATAATTTGTATCGAATACATAAATGAGCTGTAAAAGGGAGCGACACGTGTTGATGTGTGCTTTAACATGTCATAGAAGGGAGATAAGGTCGGCTACACCTTATTGGGTGGTTTTAGCCCATGGTTTTATAATACCGTTTGACGGTTTCTTGTATTGTATCTCCTATTTATGAGGTGTGTGAGATAGAGGTTGTGTGTAAGAGTCTTATGGCTATTGAGTTGCCTCTGAATCTCTGATTAGTGCTACTCCTGCGAAGAGCTTGCTCTGCAAGTATTTTGTAATCTGTTTTTGATTGCTGAATAAAATATTGAGCTGCTTTTGGAGGGTGGGGTTTTTCTCCCGAAAGGGTTTTCCCCACGTAAATCATTGTGTTGTGGTATGATTGCTATTATATCTATTTCTATTTTCTGTAACTGTTGTAATGATCTGAAAAAGTTTTGCATTACCCTCCTCTCAAGGTTAGTGTAGGAAGTTGTTTCCGCTACTTAACTTCCTTACAAGTGGTATCAGAGCCTGATCACCTTTGGTTTCAATTGTGGGCAGTTGGGTTTTTTGAACTAATCCAGATTTGAGTGGGAGCTTGTGCAGAAGTCACTTTTTGATCTTGTTGCAGGAATATTCAGATGGCGAGTTCGTCAGGGAGAATAGAGGTGGAGAAATTTAATGGAAGTAATTTTGAGATGTGGAAGCTGAAGATGGAAGATCTGCTAATAGATCGAGATCTTTGGGATGCTGTTGATGCGAATGTCCAAAGGCCCTCAGATCCTACTGCGGCAGCTCAGTATGATGTTATGGACCGAAAAGCCAAGGGTCTAATCAGACTGTGCCTGGCAGACTCTGTTCTAATCAATGTCCATGAAGAGAACTCTGCAAAGAAGCTATGGACTAAGCTTGGTGAGATGTATCAAGTGAAATCTTTATTAAATCAAATTTTCTTAAGAAAGAAATTGTATTCCTTGAAGATGGAAGAGGGTGGACGAATTGCAGACCACCTAGAAGCATTCAATATGATTGTGGCTCAATTAGTATCCGTCGGTGTTAAGATGGATGAGGAGGAGAAATGTCAGATCTTGCTTTGTTCTTTGCCTGATTCGTGGGATTCTCTTGTTATGGCTATCGGTAGTACTTCTGTTGTTTTGAAATCTGAAGACGTGGTGGGTGCCCTACTCGGTGAAGAGATGCGAAGGAAGGTATCCATCAGTTCAAAGGAAGCCCTAACCGTTCGTGGAAGACCTAAGGAGAAAGGCAAGAAGAATGAGAAGCACGGCAAGTCCAAATCCAAAGGGAGATCGAAATCTCCTGGAAAGTCCAAAGTCATTTGCTGGAATTGCGGTAAACCGGGTCACATCCATAAGGACTGCAAAGAAGAAAAGAAGAAGAAAAAGAAAAAGTTCGATTCTGATTCTGAGTCCGACAAGGAAGATGGCGATGCATTTATTGCGGCTTTGGCGACTCATGCAGGTAATGATGCCTGGCTAATTGACTCAGGTGCATCTTTTCATATGACTTCCAATAGAGATTGGTTTTCTGAATATGAAGGATTTAATGGAGGTAAGGTGTACTTGGGTGATGATTCACCTCTAGACATTGTTGGTCGAGGTAAGGTTAGAATCAGGTTTTCTGATGGTAGAATAAAAGGGATTAATGGTGTGCTGCATATCCCTGGATTAAAACGAAACCTGTTATCTGTGAGCAAACTGATAGATGCGGGTGTGCAGGTAGTCTTTTCTGAAACAGGATGTAAGATGATTAAGGGTGCTATGGTAGTTGCTAGAGGTGTCAGGTTTGGCACTTTGTATAAGCTTGAAGCATACACTGTTGAGTGTAATAGCACTTCTGTAAAAAGCAAATATGTGGATACTTCACTGGAAGATTTGAAGGTTTCACCTTCAGCAGATGGAAATGGTTTTTGGGTACGTAAGGGTGCTCTTTCATCTGAAGCAAAGTTACCTGCAGAGAAGACTATGTTATGGCACCAGAGACTTGGCCACATTGGAGAAAAGGGTCTAAGGACCTTGAAAAATAAAAACCTTGTTGAAGGTTTGAATGACTGTAACCTTGACTTTGATTTCTGTGAGCATTGCATTTATGGAAAACAAAACCGCGTTCAGTTTTACTCGAGTTCTCATAAAACTTGTGGTGTTTTGGATCTTATCCATTCTGATGTGTTTGGTCCAGTAGATGTCTCTTCGATTGGAAAATCCACATATTATGTTTCATTTATTGATGATTTTAGTAGAAGGACATGGGTATATTTTCTAAAGAGTAAATCTGAAGTTTTTAGTCGTTTTAAAGAATTTAAAGCAATGGTTGAGTTGCAGACTGGAAAGAAAATAAAATGTTTGAGAACTGATAATGGCGGTGAGTTTTTCTCTAATGATTTTGATAGATTTTGTAAAGACTGTGGAATTAACAGGCAGAAGACAACTCCGTATTCTCCACAGCAGAATGGAGTTGCAGAAAGAATGAATAGGACACTGATGGAAAAGGCTAGGAGTATGTTGAGTGGTGCTGGTCTTGAACAAAAGTTTTGGGCTGAAGCTGTTGCCACTGCTTGCTACCTGATTAACAGGTCTCCTACATCAGCTCTTGTTGTTAAAACGCCTATGGAAGCATGGTCAGGTCACAAGCCTTCATTGAGACATCTTAGAGTTTTTGGTTGCGAGGCATATGCACATGTGCCAAAGGAGAAGCGAACAAAGTTGGAGAACAAGGCTGTGAAATGTATCTTCATCGGGTATAGTTATGGTGTGAAAGGATACAAGCTTTGGGACCCTGTTGCACAAAAGGTAATTCATAGTAGAAGTGTTATTTTTAGAGAAATTAAGTCTCCTTCTGTTACATTGCAGCCAGAACAGACTAAAAAAGAAGATGTGATTCAACTTCCTTCTACACCTGAAAGAGTTGAATCAAGACCCCTAGATAGGCAAGAATTTGAGGAGAGCTCGTCTAGCTCTGAATCTTCAGAAGAGGAGGAAGAACCTCCAACTCAGCTTGTTCGAAGGTCTACAAGACATAGACAACCACCTGAAAGGTATTCACCTGATGATTGGAGATGTATTTTTGCTCTGAATACTAGTGTGGATGAACCGAAATCTGTAGAAGAGGCATTAGGTATGAATGATGCAGAATCCTGGAAGATTGCTATGGAGGAAGAAATGGCAGCTTTGAAAAAGAATGATACATGGGATCTTGTACCATTGCCTGAAGGACGAAAACCTGTTGGTTGTAAATGGGTGTTCAAGAAAAAGATTGGTTCAGATGGAAGCATTGAAAAGTATAAAGCAAGGTTAGTTGCAAAAGGCTACTCTCAGGTTGAGGGTGTTGATTACGGTGAGATATTTTCTCCTGTTGCAAAAATGACGTCCATTAGATTTTTGCTTTCTATTGCTACTGCTTATGATTTAGAGGTTGAGCAAATGGATGTGAAAACTGCTTTCCTTCATGGTGATTTGGAGGAAGATATTTATATGACACAGCCGGAGCACTATGTGGTGAAAGGCAAAAGTAATTTGGTCTGTAAATTGAAGAAATCTTTGTATGGCCTCAAACAAAGTCCTAGGATGTGGTACCAGAAATTTGATACATATGTGTTGAGTTTGGGATTTGAACGTTCTAAATCAGATCATTGTGTTTATTATAAATCTTATGGTGATCATTTCTTATTCATTGCATTGTATGTTGATGATATGTTATTCATTGGTAAAGGGAAAGGTATGATTTCAAAACTGAAGTCTCAGCTCGCTGCTAAATTTGAAATGAAAGATCTTGGTGCAGCAAAGCACATTCTTGGGATGGAAATTAGAAGAGATAGGGCGAACAGAAAGCTATGGCTAGGCCAGAGTAAGTATGTGAATTCAGTGTTACAGAGGTTCAACATGCAGAATTGTAGACCATTGAGTGTCCCTTTTACAGTTGGAATGAAACTATCTGTTTCAGATTGTCCTACATCCCCATTGGAGATGGAAGACATGAGCAGAGTGCCTTACCAGAGTGCAGTTGGAAGCTTGATGTATGCTATGGTCTGTACTAGACCAGATATTGCCCAAGCAGTGGGAGTACTTTCTAGATATATGTCTAATCCTGGTAGAGTTCATTGGGATGCAGTCAAAAGAGTCTTCAGATATTTGAAGGGTACTTCAGAGTATTCTTTGTGTTATCATGGTAATTCAGTTGGAGACATGACTTCCCTTGATATCCATGGTTATGTAGATTCAGATTGGGCAGGTGATATTGATAGCAGAAGATCCACCAGTGCTTATGTGTTTACTTTATTTGGTGGTGCAATTAGTTGGATGAGTAAGCGACAGGCTGTGGTTGCTTTATCCACTACTGAAGCAGAGTATATGGCAGCTACTCATGCTTGTAAAGAGGCCATTTGGCTTAAGAGACTGTGTTCGGATATTGGAATAAAACAAGGTACAGTGACAGTTTACTGTGACAGTCAGAGTGCAATTAGCCTAGCTAAGAACCCGACATTTCATGCCCGGACCAAACATATTGATGTTCAGTATCATTTTGTTAGACATATGGTCGAAGATGGTAGGGTGAAGCTGGTTAAGGTGGACACTTTGATGAATGTTGCAGATGCTTTAACTAAGGCTGTAAGCACAGAGAAGTTCAGATGGTGTTCAGAGTCTATGGGCCTTATGGCCCCTAGCAATTGATTCATTGTGTTGACATTCCCTTCCGCTCATGCAAGGTGTTCGACAAGTGGGAGATTTGTTGGGAAAAATGGTGTCTCAACCTTGCATTTATGTGAGGTTACTATTTATAGTAAGTTTTCATTTGAGCACGAAATAGTGCGAAACTCTCCCTGAAGCTTCTAGTTGGCTAGATAAGCATTCCGGTAAAGTTGCGTCGCAAGGTCACAGCTAGTTTTGAAGATATTAAAGTTTTCGTCTTGGAGGGGTGCAATAAAATGTTTAAACTTAATTTTGAGGACTTTAGAGGCTCCGAAACGCCTTGAAAAGTTGCCGTAACCGGCGAAGCGGGTTACGAGGTGATAGAGAACTTCGCGAGCTTTCCGGCGCTTCAAACGGTTTGTCAATCGGACACCCGGTTCTCAAGTTATGGCCTCCGGAAGTTTGTACTCCTGAAATAGGAAAAATAATTTGTATCGAATACATAAATGAGCTGTAAAAGGGAGCGACACGTGTTGATGTGTGCTTTAACATGTCATAGAAGGGAGATAAGGTCAGCTACACCTTATTGGGTGGTTTTAGCCCATGGTTTTATAATACCGTTTGACGGTTTCTTGTATTGTATCTCCTATTTATGAGGTGTGTGAGATAGAGGTTGTGTGTAAGAGTCTTATGGCTATTGAGTTGCCTCTGAATCTTTGATTAGTGCTACTCCTGCGAAGAGCTTGCTCTGCAAGTATTTTGTAATCTGTTTTTGATTGCTGAATAAAATATTGAGCTGCTTTTGGAGGGTGGGGTTTTTCTCCTGAAAGGGTTTTCCCCACGTAAATCATTGTGTTGTGGTATGATTGCTATTATATCTATTTCTATTTTCTATAACTGTTGTAATGATCTGAAAAAGTTTTGCATTACCCTCCTCTCAAGGTTAGTGTAGGAAGTTGTTTCCGCTACTTAACTTCCTTACAAGATGTACCAGCATTTCTGAAAAAAACCTATGGGGAAACCATCCGGCCCAGGGGCCTTGTCCCATTGGAATTGGGATAGAACATTTTTAACTTCTTCATGAGAGATTCTAGAATTTAACATGTGATTATCATCATTTTCTATTAGTTTAGGTATGTTCTTTAATAAAGCCCTATTGTTAAGGAGGTCCAAGTGCTCCCAGTTGCTGAGAATATTTACAAAATGTTGGGTTGCATCCTCCGCAATTAGATTTTTCTCTGTAATGGTCTACCCATCGTCGCTAATAATCTGAGTAATTTTGTTTCTTGCCCTTTTCACTTTGACACTGTTATGGAAAAATTTAGTTTTTTTGTCTCCATCCTCTAGCCATATTTCTCTAGATTTTTGTTTTCGGAATATCTCTTTCTTGGCCAAAATATCCTCATACTCACATAGAAGCTTTTTCTCTGCCTCATATGTTGTTTGGGTCATCCCATGTTGCATAACATCATTATTCACAAGTTCCAGTTCCTTTTTAATTCTAACCTTCTCCTCGAAGATGTTTTTGAATTTCTTTTTGTTCCAATCTAGCAATTTATGTTTAATATCTTTCAGCTTTGAGACAAGAAAATATAATTTGGATCCAATAAAGACACCTTCATTTCACCATTTATGGATATTAGGAAGAAACTCCTCATGTTTGAGCCACATTAGTTCGAACTTGAACGGGCGCCCAGATGTCTTTGCTTCCCCTAAGAACTGGGTAATGGTCAGAGCCTGACCATGGTAATACAGTGACTTTTAGCTCAGAGTTAAAGTCAAACAGGTCTCCTTTGAAAAAAAAATTGTCCAGAGTTTCACCAATGTTGTAGAAACCTTTTCTTTTGTTATTCCATGTATGCAAGCCTAACTCAGTCCTTATTTCTAGGAGATTTTTTTCACTTATCCAATTAGAAAACTCTCTTTGTGGTTGTTTGATGGACCTTATCCCCCCACTCTTGTCTGTTGTATGTAGAATGGTGTTAAAATCACATCCTATGATGATATGCTTAGCATCCTAATTTCTTAGGAATTGCTCTATTTCTTGCCAAACTACCCTTTTCTTGTCTGTTGGGATTGGGCCATAGACATTCAGGATGATAAATTCAAGGTTTCGACTAAGAGATCTTACTTTGCCAGCCAGCCAATTTTGCATTTTGGCATAGCATGTGAAAGTGATTGAATTATTTTTCCACATTATTGCCAGCCCACCCGAAGCCCCTATAGAGTCCACCATCTCCACGTGCCACTGTGTGAAATTTATACTAAAGTTGTTCATGTTGACCTTACCCGATTTTATTTCTTGCAGCATTACTAGGTCCATAGTAGATTTCAATTTAATGCGCTTAATAAGGTGTTGCTTGTTAGGGCCCCTTGGCCCCTAACATTCCATATTAGTATGTTTATTCCATTATGAGGGGAGGAGGGACTTTCTTGAGCCCATCAAAGTTGTGATTTTGGTCTGCCCCTCTACCTCTCCATCCATTTTCATGTTGTCTAAAAAAGACTTCCGACCCCTTCTATTAGCAGTGGATTTGCCATAGTATGGAATCAATTTATCGCCTACCACTTGGAGGAGGCCTCTGTTACACATATTATTTTGGTTTTTGTTCATTGCCAAATTGTTCTCTCCTTCCTACATACTGATAAGTTCTTTGATTATGAATTCTCTCTCTTCTTCTTCATTCAATCCTTCCACAGCAAGAGATGAGTTCTCCATATTGGGAGAGTCTAAGGCATTCACCTTAGGTGACGCCTAGGTTGAGTTATTGCCCATTGTTTGGGCTCTGGTAGGAGTCTGCTCATATTCTATATTTGGATTGGTATTATTGTCTACCACCTCTACCGAAGCATCATTGTATACCTCCTATACATATTATTTTGCTAGTTTACCCATTAAATTATTGCTGATGTTTAATTCCCTCTGAATCTGATCCTCATGCCTACATTTGCAATCATGTTCGGACTTATTTGACCTATTTTCCTCTTAAGGGTTAGCATTGATAATAAAGCAGCCAATATCGTTGTTAAATTGGATGTTAACTCTATTGCAGTAGTCTATAGGCTTGTCCAGTTTTGGGGCTTGAAGTTTTTGTGTGCTAGGGTTGATCCTTTTATAGAAGGATAGTTTCTCAGAGATCAGACCAAGATACAATACCGGAGATAAAATATAATTGCCATCTACTCTGTCTAGAGATATATTTTTTAAATTCTTCATGCTATTATCTACTTCTATTAAAATTTTGATATCAGACTTTTCTGACCAGTTCGCTTCTACTGCTATGAATTTGCCTAATTTATCCCCAATTTCAATGATGATTTTAGCATGTATTAACTCAATAGGAACATTGTGAATTTCAATCCATTTAGAAGATGTTTTGAATTCAAATTTATTAGCATCAAATTTAGCATGTCAGTCGATGAAATTAAAATTTACTCCTTTGTAGAAAACAAATTCCTCAAACAATAGCTTCGTTTTCAGCGATTTCTTATGGCATTTGATATATAAAAAATTATTAGCTAGGGTAGTGATACTTACCTATCTTTGTAATGTATCTTTCCACCATTTAGCAATCTCTACAAGGGGTTGGCCCTTTCCACCCCATTTTGCAAAAAGCCCATGCTCTTCGCAATAATTCCTCAACTCCAGTGCGTCACTAGGAGTGGAGATTTTGATGCAATCCAGGTTGGGTGTTACCGATTTTAGGGCATATTGATTCCTTCTATCCTTGGGGGTAGAATTATTCATATAATTATAAGAATTCCTAACCACTGGAGCAAGTTCGGTGATTTTGAAGTTGTCGTGTTGTTGTTGCAAGGCCACTCCTCCAACTCGGGTAGGTTTTATAAAACCCTCTGCATGATTAAAGTGTGGTTGTGAATTGCGCAGGGACCTTTGAAGGGATTGACTTCGGTCTGATGTAGCATCCCTAGTTCCCAAGGGGATTCAATTTGCTTTTGTATCACAGTCTGGGATCTGAGATGTAATGGGGATCGCCTAAACTTTAGACAAATCCATCAAAACCTTCACTTCCCTTCTTTCAGCTTTCATCGCTCACCATCTTTTTACCGCATGCCATGACTGATTCTGCAGAGGGGGAGCCCTACCAGTTGTTGAGGGAAACCCTGCATTATGATTGTCGAAACCCCTATTCGGGTGGAGCTGTTGTTCGTCGAAATGCAGAGCCAATTTTTTTTCAATTTACTATGACTCTGAGTTGTAGTTAATATTACATAAATATAATTATTCTAATATAATGTTAAAATAACAATGAAAAATATTATAATAATTAAAAATTCAAATACTTTTTATTTTTTCTATAGGTAATAGGCCGTAGCCACAATATTTTTGAATTATTATTATTATTATTATTATTATGTTTGATTAGATTGACCCAAGACCTTCCCCATCCTATGGAAGGCCAAGAGTCATAACTTAGAATTCCACTTTTAGATGTCCCTATTGGGAATTGAACTTGGGTCTCCACAATGAGAACCCAGTGTTTTAACCAGTTAAGCTCAACCCCTTGGACAAAAATTCAAATATTTTTATTACAATTCAAAATTATAATAATTAAAAATTAGAACAAATATTTTTATTACAATATTGTGATGGCAAGTACTCACCACTACATGGCACTTGTTTATACATCAAAATATTGATATTTATACTTTTATTTAAGCAAAAAAATTAGAATATGTGAATTTTTTTAATCTTGATTTTACTCGTATTTTTTTATATTAGCTTTAACAATTTTAATATAGTTTATTTTTAAAAATATTTTATTTGTTGTACATTTTAATTTTTAAAATTTAATTTATTTAACTTAATTTAATTATATTTATTTTCAACTTTATAATAATATTTTATTTGTTCTATTTTCCTCTCCATATTTCTTCTTCAATCTATCGCTTTATATCTATCTTATTTTTGTCCAACTCTCTATATTAATATACCTCTACCTCCATAAATATATATCAATTCCTCCCCCTCTCTCTCTCCAACTCCATCTACATGTCTCTACTTTCTTCTCTAACTATTGTTAGGAACTTACACCTTGTGTCCCTTGTTTATATGGAATTTGTACGACATTCAATATAAATTATAATCAGCATAAAGATTGCACCTCCTTTTGATGCAAGTGCTAGTATTTTTTCTTTCTCCTTAACATCTTTTCCCACATAACTTCAAGACATGTATATCTTTATGATTATTAGTCCTACCACATCTAGGAATACTAATATGATTATTAGTCCCGCCACACATAGGAATACTAATGCATTCATATGATTTGTTAGTTGTCAACAAATGAACCAATGAAATGCTAGAATTAAAATAGTTTGACCAAATTTCTTATGTATATATATTTTTTTAAAATATCAAAATAATTAATCTATCATTACATTGGATTAAAGCTATGAATAGTCTTATTAGTGTGATGCAAGCTATAAAATCCTTAACTTTTTTTTATTTTTGACATTTTGTGCAAATTTATTTTCATGTCACAAATGAACCAATGAAATGCTAGAATTAAAATAGTTTTATCAAATTCTCTAATATATACATTTTTTCAATTTTTTCTTGAAATCCTAAAATAATTAATCTACCATTCTATTGATGAAAGTTGTGAATAGTTTTATGAGTGTGATGTAAGTTATGAAATCTTTAACGTTTTTTTTAATTTTGAATTTTTGTGCAAATTTATTTTCATTTCACTTTTATGATTTAATTATCAATCTTTTTTTTAGTTCTTTCCATTAAATGCATTAGATTTTTTCTTTTCCACCAATCACATGTAATTTTTTTTAGTTGGCCATATTTACTATGTTTGAACTTAAACACAGATTTTAATAAATCAAATTAAATTATTTATCTCTTATGTGATTGGTCAATGCAAACAACAATGGTTTTGGAAATTTTTATTTTCCACAAATCACATGTATTTATTTTTTTGTTGCCCATATTTACTATGTTTGAACTTAAATATTGATTTTAATAAATCAATTTAAATTTATTATTTCTTGTTTTTGCAAATTGATGAGCTTTCTTAGTTTTTAAAACAACCTTTTCTTCGAAGGATAAGATTCTTATCCAAATGTAAATTCTTTTTACAAAATAATCTTCTTTCATTATTTATTTTAATTAATTTTTCATATATTATTTATTGTTTATTGTTTATTTGAGTTTGTCTATATCTAATTAATTTAATATTTAAAATACAAATTATTTTTACAAGTTTTTAAATTTTTATTTTTATTTTTTGGCAAGGTGGCAATGCAACTTGATATATTTTATTAATAATATATAATTTTTACAATATATTTAAAAACTGGTTCAAACTGAGCTCCCAGAGAAAAGAACCAACAAGAAAAACTCTGGTCATTGCTCATCAACATGACTATTGAAGAGAAGTAGTGAACAATCCTCTAGCCGGAGCTAGTTACAAAATAGAGATCAGCAAAGGAGCATGCAGGCTCATTTACAAATAGGAGCATGCAAACTCATTTTACAGAATAGGAGCATGCAAGCTTATTTACAAAATAAGGACATGAAAAAGAAATAACATAGGCTGCCCAATGAATGAAGAAGAGAGCTCCAAAAAGCAAGAGGACTAAACCAGCATCGAAGGACAGATCCATCTTCCTGGGATATCTTGAAGGCCCTATAACAAAGAACTCCTGCAACCAAAATTGACATGCCCCTACACCAAAAAACACCTACAACCAAAATATATATATACTGCAGAACGTAGAGAATTTACAAGAAACACAAGGGTCCAAAACATGACTGACACCAATGACATGAGATTTGTGATCCGCCATTATAAACAAATGCCAAAGGAGAAGAGGTGAATGTGAAAATGCTAGAGAGAAATGAAGCCCAAAATTTTTATTCCATAAATGAAAAGAAAGAGGAGATATATCATAAAAAATATGACAAATCAAAAGAAGTAGCATACAGAGATAATCATGAAAACAATGCCACGTCAAAATTTAAATGGCATATGAAGGACGGATTCCCAATGTGAAAATAAATATCTCCAAATTTCTCACCAGAAGAGAGTACCAAACACACGAACAACATCAATAACAACCAACTCAACATAAATGAATGCCAAGTAATGATCAAGTAAAGCAAAGTGCCTCAAATCAAAACCAAATGGAATTATGAAAAGGAATACCTCACCAAGAGAAGAGAATATCAACTTGTATAAATGAGCAATCATATAATAAGAAAGATTAAATACTCGGCTCTCTACAAGCTACACTTAATAGGTTTGGGAAGCTCATCAAATCACACCCCAATCGAGAGGAATCAATAACAGTTTTGTCACAACCCATATTAGCGAGGCAATCAACCAATGCATTACCTTCACGATAAACATGTGAGATGATGAGGTTCTCAAACATATCAAGAAGAGTCCATATTTGTTCAAGAATATACCAAAAATGCCAATTATCAGCTTTTCTTGCCTTGCAAGCATTAATGACAATAGCCGAATCACCTTCAATATGAAGGTATTTGAAATTCAAATCCTTAGCCATAACAAGACCTTCTAAAAGAGCACAAGCCTTGGCCATATTATTTGTGCCAGAAGAAATTGCCATAATGCTAATAAAGAACCCAAATGATCACAAAAAACTATCCCTATTCCTGAATCACCAGGATTTCCACGGGAGGATCCATCAAAATTCAATTTACAAAAAGGGGCATTAGGAGGATGTCATTTTATGGAATTTATGTCTATAGGTGTTTTCCAAATCCTTGGAAAGGTGGGTGATATAGGAATAATGATACTTTTCCAAGAAGAAATCATAAAACTGTCCTAGGAAGAGAACTCTGAATTCATATTAAAATATTTCTGAACATGAGCATTAACTTGCTCAATAATACTTCTTTCCAAAATCCCAAGAACAACCGATGAGTCGCATCTAAAAATGTGCTTGTTTCTTTCCCACCAAATGGCCCATATGACTGAAGAGGGAATTATAAACCACAAACAAGCAAATAGAGAAGATGAATACAAAACTGGCCAAGACTGAAAAATGTCCCATAAAGATAAAGGTAAAGAGAATGAAAGAGATAACTTTTGGAGGACAAAATACCAACAACTACTTGCAAACTCACAATGAAGAAAAAGACGATTAACATCTTCAAGAGCTTTACCACATAAGACACAAGAAAAGGAGGCTGCAATATTAAATTTGACTAAACGATCACTAGTCAAAATTCTATTTTACAGTGCGAGCCAGGAAAAAAACACCAGCTTTAGGTAATACGGAATTATTCCAAAAGAACAAAAAGGCACGGTGAGGAGAATTTTGATTGACCATTTGTTGAACAACAAAATATCCTTCTTTAATAGAGTAGTTTCCCAATTTAGAAGGGCACCAAATAAGTTGATCTTTGATGTTAGAAAGGAAAGCCACTCCATCTTGAAAAACAGATTTAAAATTTTGAATTTCCTACAAGGACAATGGAAGAGTAGAGGGATCCTTCCATGAGACCTTGTGAGAAAACAGATCAACACTATCTACATAATCAACCAATCTAACTTCCCATGATTGAAAAAGAACAACTGAAACAGAAGCAAGAGAATCATGTTGCGAAAGAGGGGGAAAGCCATTCCAGGAGTCTTTCCAAAAAAGAATATCCTCCCCTGAATGGACCTGCTAGGAGAGAAAATTAGAGACCACCTCCCTGCATGAGATCATAAAGTTCCAAATAGCAGACCCCCTGTGGAGGATTAGAAATTGTGAAGATCCTAGCAGGATTATGGGAATCCAAATACTTAGCCTGCATAATTTGGCACCACAAAGATTGGGGCTTAGTATACATAGACCAAACCAGTTTGCCCCCAAAAGCCCTATTTCTTGTAGATAAGTCCTGAATCCCAACACCACCAACTTGCTTGGAAAGAGACATCTTGGTCAAAGAAATTAGTGGAATCTTTTTATCTTCTGTCATGTTATTTTTCCAAAGGAAAGTTCGAATAATCTTTTCAATTTGGGAGATGACTGATCTGGGAGCTTGAAGAACTGAGATATAGTAATTAGGAATGGCAAATAGGACCATTGTAATGAGAAGTATCCTACATGAAAGAGACAACCACCTAGCCTTCCAAGAAGAAATATGAGATTTAAGTCTCTCAATAACCGAATTCCAAAAAGAAGACTTAGCAAATCCCATAAAGAAAGGAATCCCCAAATAGGTAGAAGGAAGAGAGTCTACTGGGAAACCTAAGATATTCACAAGTCTAACAGCCACCAACTGAGGAGTATTAAAAATGAAGATCTTGGATTTATGGGGGCTAATCTGTTGGCCAAATCCAGTAGCATAAGTATCTAGAATAAATTTAATATGAGTAGAATCTTGAATAGAAGAAGACCCAAATAAAAGTGTATCATTAGCAAAAAGGTTATGAGTGACTGAAATATCAAAATTAGGAATTAACACCCCTTGACAAAAGCCCAAATCCCTTTACTTAATGACCAATTAACTAAAAGCTTCTGCCATAATGATAAATAAGAAAGGAGATGAAGGAACTCCTTGTCTAACACCCTGGGTTGAAGAAAAGTATCCAGAGGGAGCTCCATTAATGATGACAGAAAATGAAGCAGTAGAAATACAACTCTTATTCCATTTACACCAGCTTTCAAAGAAACCAAATTTTCTCGAAACTTTGAGCAAAAAAGCCCAGCAAACTTTATCATAAGCCTTCATCACATCAAGTTTGACCACAAAAGTTGGGATATTGGATGAATTTATGGAATGTAAAGTTTCATGAGCAACAATTTCTCCCTCATGAGTTTCCTAACCCAGAACAAAACCTCCTTGTTGAGGAGAGATGATACGAGGAAGGAGAATTTTAAGTCTTAAATAAATAGCCTTGGTGAAGATTTTGTAAATAGAGTTGCACAAAGAAATGGGTCTAAATTCAACAAAAGTTTGGGGATTCTTAGATTTCAGGATAAGGGTAATATAAGTGATGTTAAAAATGTTAAGGATATACCCACCCCTCCTAGACTCTTCCAAATCCATTAATAAGTCAAAACCAATAAAATCCCAACATTTCTAAAAGAACAAGATAGTAAACCCATCAGGACCTGAAGCTTTGTCAAAGGCCATAGAAAAAACAACAAAATGAAGCTCATCTAAAGAAAAAGGCCTCATAAGAAAGTCATTATCCTCATGAGAAACAAGGGAGGGGATAGAATCTAAAAGCAAATTCACATGATGATCCATAGAGGAAGAAGAAAAAGAAGGAGATAACGATTCCTTAAAAAAAGACACCCCCTCCTCTCTAATCTGCTGATCTCAATTAAGGACATAACCAGACTTAGAATCCTTAATACTAAAAATTGTAGAAGCAGCTTGTTTAAGCTTGGTTGCAGCTTGAAAGAAGGCAGTATTCCTGTTACCTTCTTTAAGCCAAACCTCACAAGACTTTTGCTGCCAATAGATTTCAACCCAGGAGCAAAGGATCTCCCAGTAAGCTTGCAATTTCTTTTGAGCATCATTAGTGGAGGAATTAGTGTCATGTCTAATAATCTCCTCATTAACAACCTTCAAATCGTTGGCAACTGCCTCTTTCTCATGAAAAATATTCTTAAAGACCAATTTATTCCAAGCCATAATTTGAGATTTCACAAATTTCAATTTGGAATAAAATGGAAACATCTTAGTATCTTTGCAAAATGGAGCACTTATCCACCATTGCTTTAATAAAGAAAGGAAATGAGGATGAGTGAACCATATTTTCTCAAACTTAAAAGAAGGTCTAACAGAGGAAACATGATCCAATTTATCAAATTTGAGCAAAATTGGGAAATGGTCAGAATTTGAGGAGGTAAGAATCTCAGAAGAAAAGGAAAAGTTGCTCAATGATATAAAATTTAGTGATTGCATATACATAAAATACATAATATTAGTATAAAAAATATATGTAAGCTATTATTATATAATATTATTACTAATTGTAAATCATCTATATAACACTCGGTGTCGTATAATACATATCATGATATCAATCATCACATTTAACTATAAATCATCTACAGTTGGCATGATCTATGTAATGAGATTTGGAAATTGAAAACTATTTCTGCGAGCTTCAAAATCATTTTTCTTGAGTATTGATTATACTTACTTCCACTCGGCAGGAACTCGACGCTTGCGTCTCTTGTTTAATATAATTAACATTATTTTAGTTCAAAAGTTTGTGGGCCAATTAATACAATTTATTTATTTTATTAGATTTGAGTCAATTTTAATTTACATGTGTATTAGTTTTTTGTTTTTTTTTAAATAACAAAAAAAAAAACAATATTTAATAGAAGTTAATGAATAGTTATACGTTTTTAAATTTATTTTCATGTTGATTTTTTTTATTTTATTTATTATCTTTTTTGGATAAATAACATTTATTTTATTCAAGAGGTTGTTGGCTAATTAATACAATTTATTTATTTTATTATATTTGAGTCAATTTCAATTTACATATATTGGTTTAAATTATTTTTAAAATTAACAATAAGAGAAAAACCATTTAATAAAAGGTTAACAAATAGTTATATATGTTTTAATTTATTATAAATATTTTTAATCCATATTGAGGAAGAATACTAATGCATCCGATTCATTCAATTTCTTTTATTAGTTTAGCCAATGAGCTTACAGAATTAAAAAAAATGAACAACAATCCTATAGTCTTATTTAATTTTCTCTTTTAAATAATTTGTTTGATCCATAAGAAATTTTGGACATGGTGTCCACTCCTTTATATTAAAAATATATAAAACTAGCAGTTGCGCGTTTTTTTTGCATGCAATGAAGAGCCAATAGGATGGTAATTTTCAAATTATAATTTATTTGTGAAAATAGTTCAAAAATTATAGTTTTTAGTACATGTAGTCAATAAGCAAGCAAATTTATGCACACAATTTTATAGTAGTTTTTTTGTTTGGTTTTATTGAACAACTACTCTATTTGCAGCAAATAATGTACAAGAAGAGAGCTAATACAAAACTTGTAAAATGTCACAAATTTATAATTATTATTTGGAAAAACATACTTAATTGAAACAGTAATCCTTTTATGTTGATGAGATGTTGTCAAAAGAACGTGTTATAATCATAAATATGACAAGATTTCCATGTCAGATGTTATACAAAACTTGTAAAATGTCACAAGTATATATTAATTGTCTACAAAAATATACTTATGACCCAAGCCAATCAATTGCATGTGCCAAATAGTGTTTTAAATGAATAAGACCGAGAATCAACCTACAAGATTACAACTAAAATTAGTGATTTTATAGAAATCAAGCAAGACTCTATTTTTGTAAGCAATTATTGACAAGAATCAAAACTTTTTGAGAGAGTAAAAATAGAAATGGGAAACACATAAGAATTTTGTCAAATGAAAAATTATCTTTATTAACAAGATATGTGACATGAGACCAAAATTTCTATTAACTAGATTTATACTCTTTTGTAAGTAGATGATACATTGAGACATATACATACATATATACATGCATATATACATACACGTGTATATTTATATAGAGACACAAACATACATAGAAGCATACACACACATATACATATGGAGACACGCACATATTAAAATATATATGTTTGTGTTTACATATATATCTATTATGAATATCTGTATGTATGTATATGTATACATGCACATATATGCATGGATGTGTGTAGTTGTCTGTATCTATGTGTATGCATATATGAATATGTATATATATGAAAATATGTATAGCTATATATATATGTATCTATGTAAATGCAGGTCTATAGATGGGCATATATGTATTTATGTATCCATATGTAAATAGGTGCATATATGGCATGTGTAAAACCCCCAAACATACTCTAAAACCTTAGAGGAAGAAACAAAGCTCTAAAATCGAATAATATGGCCCATATGCAAACCGTAGATAAGAAGGAACAAAACAATTGCTAAATTTGTTGGACAGTCATTTTTCATTGGACTGTATGTCATTAACCAAGCGGTATCCTACAACTAGTTTGTATTAATCCCATGTTTACAGGACCCAGTTAGATGGTTCTTTCTCTATCTAATAAGTTGTGAATGTCTACTGGTCAAACCGTGAAAAAGGAAACAAAACAATTGCTCAATTTGTTGTATTAACATTTTTCATTGGATTGTTTGTCATTAAGCAACTGGCAGCTTTCTATTTTGGAGTTGTATGTCATTATATTTAAAGTGCCATTACGTCACCAAAATTCTGGAGAATTGCAAAGACTCTTGCAGTAGAATATTTTTGTAGTTGTATTTTAAAGTAACATTAGACCGTGATTTAAATGTGAAAGTTCTCTCTTGAAAAGGTTCACACATATAACCTGTCTTAGTTGTTATTTTGTTAATGAATATTTTTTTCTATTTTAATCTGAATGTGCATCTAATCCCATAGTTGTAAAGTTTTAATTCTTTTTTGGCATAATCTCTTCTACTTAAACTTAGTTTACAGCCAAAAATCACATGCATTTAAATTTTTTTTGAAGAGTAATGCAACCACTTGGAATGATTTGGCACAACCAAATGCAATTTTTTTAAAGAGGTATGATTTCTCTCTGTCCAAGTTAGGACGAGAAAACTATGTCAGAGACCTAAACTAAATTTGGATTAGTGTAAGTACATCATGGCCTTCATGGAAAATACATTTTCCAAGATTAATTTTGTCATAAATACTTTTATTATTATCTCATCTTAGAACTGAAGATAAATAGCTTACAAAATTAAACCCCAACTCTGATGCATTTCAAATCTTCAACTCTTCCTCTTGAATGCTATTTTTTAATTAACAAATTGTAAATAGGACTCACTATTTTCAAGCATCAAAGAAATTTAAATATACCATTTATGTTAACTACAAATATGATATATGCATATTAGACCACAAAGAGATATATGATTCAAGATACACAATAAAGCCATGGATTGAAAATTTGGCATACCTATTACATCAAAGTACATTATTTGTTTTGAAAGGCTTCATATGTACACAAATAAAAGTTCCACCATTTGTAGTACCCCTTCCCTAATCAGCTTTTAAAAAGTGGTTTGACCTTGGTTGATTTTTTAAGTGGCATTCTTGAATGGTTGATTTATCAGGTTGTAATGTTTAAGTTAGGTATTATGATTATTGTATGTACCTCTAAATGTTGACTTTGCATCAATTATTATGTTTGATTAGTCGTCCTTTTGATTCGGGTTATTAACCTCGAGCTAACACTTTCATTCAATATAAATGTATTCATATGGGATTCATTGTGAAGGAGATTGCAGGTGCAGTACCGCATGGGTACGATTTGTCTCCACCTGGATTCGCAGGTTTGTGTATACCTTATTGGTCCTAAGGAATTGGATTAGGTAGTCGTTAGACCCTCGTTCTACCCTAGTCGTGCTCAAGTGAGCATCGCCAGTCGTTCGTCAATTTTTCCTTTTGGTTGGGAATGTCGGTCATGTGTTTGGTTGGCTTTCTTGGGTTGTGTATTGTGCGTGTGGTAAAATTGATTATTTAATCCCAACTATTTAATTTGATTAAATATGTTTTTACACATTAGTAAATTAAGGGACTAAATTAAATAGGACCCCTTTTGTGTGATTAATCATTAATTAGAATTGCTCAATTCATGTTTGTAGCAACTTCGATTAAATGGTTATTTTTAAATGATGAATTAATTAAGTTTATGCATTTTGAAAGGAAAGGTTAAATAGTATTGAAAAATTAATATTTACCCTCTTTGGCATTTTGAAAAAGAAAAATTAGTTTTTTTTTTTGGTAAAAATGCCTAAGCCATATTTTATTGATAAATAATATTACAATCTTCGCTCAGTGCGAGCGCCGGTAGGAAAGAGCGGAGAGGAGAAAACCTTTGGCATTGCCCGAGACTATCGGTCCAGTCAAACTAATAACATTTAAATTACATTTGACCTTTTATAGGTTCTTCATTTTGGCTTATCAAAAAGCCCTTCATATGGAGAATCTTTGATTTACATGGGATCATGTATTTTTGTCCAGCTTTCCAAGTTCCCTATTGCCATATTAGTCACCTTCTACTTATCCTGCAAAACAAATTTTAAAACCTTCTCCTGCAAAATAGATTTTTAGAACCTTCTTCTGCAAAACCACTATGTTAACTGTTAGTGTCAAGAGAAGAATAAAGCCAATACTATTTTTGTACACTCTCTCTTGTTGTTATTCTAGACTAGGTTTCTTTCCAAATAGGTCAACATCAAAAATTGTTGGTCCTGCTTTAAAAGATTACTCGGTCTACAATAATTCTCAGAATTAAAAGCACTAGTCAGCAAAGGGTTGATACTACCACAACCTCTCTAGCCTACACTTTAGATTCTTACTGTGATAATCAAGAATTATGTCTCATTTAAGTATAGTTTTAACTATATTTTGATATTGTCATACAATGAGTATCTTACCCTTCGCTATGCATATTATATCAAAGAAAATAAACAATTCGCTATGTATCATGAGCTAACTATAGATCCTATATGTCTATGCATAAGATTCATTTTAATAGTAATAGCCAAAAAACTATGTAACTGGAGCTTAATCTTCTTCCCTATCATCTGTAGCTTCCATACCAGAGGCCTGTGATTCGGTGGGGTTATCAGCCTAGAACGGTGTCCATCCTTCTTCTACCATATAACTCACCCACCATTCTCCTTTTGGTTCTTTGACCATTCCAAGCCATTGCTTAAGGAATGCAATGCTTCTTACAATATTTGTTTGTCTTTGGCTGTGGAGTCTCTTGTCCTTATTACTGAGAATAGGCCTTTTGAATTCTACATTAAGCACCTCCCCCTTATCAATGGCTTCCACCACTTTGGAGTAATCTTCTGGGTATGGTGTTTGTAGATTATCATCCACACATTTTATCACCATTTCCAGGTTATCCAGGTATTCTTCTTTGAAAATCAACCTGCATAATGTGACTATTACTGCTTTTCCTTCTCCCATTGTAAGTAAAATTGCTACAAACCCTATTGGGATGCTACTGTTAACTCTTTTCCTATGTTCTGAAAGGATTATCTCATCACCCAGAATCCTTTTGGTCGCATGTATAACCAAATCATCCTCCGTTTTTAGGATTACCGACCATCTCTTGTTATAAATTTCTCCTATGAAGGACATTTCCCGCTTCTCAAGGCAGAGACAAATACTGGAATCCATTTTAGGTAGAGCTAAGTGTCGTATGCCTATGCGAAGATATACTAGTTATGGCAACCGGTAAAATCGGTACTACAAATTGTGACCCCGATTGTGCCAGGCTAGTCACATGAGGTTTACCTATCTGTCTTTCACTATGTTGTATGATTGCTTGGTGATAAGTCTGACATATTCCCTTCCCCCAAAATGTCATGTTGTATGCTTGCGGGAGTGATGATTATTGATTCGCCTCACTCCCTAGCATTGTCAGTACATAATTCCTCAAACAATAGAGCAGTATTATCATGATGATTTCTGACTGTGTTTCATCATTTTTATATACTACATCAAGACATATGTGTGTGTGTGTGTGTGTGTGTGTGTGTGTGTGTGTGTGTGTCCATATACTTATATGTGTGTGTGTGTGTGTGTGTGTCCATATACTTATGTGTGTGTGTGTGTGTGTGTGTGTGTGTGTGTGTGGGCAAATATATCTATATTCCTTTGTAGGTATATATTGTTCGTTTCCATTTTTGTCCATGCTTGAGTATGCATGTATGTATATGTTTTTTATGTATTTATATTTATGTGGCTATGTATACGTATATACACTCATATGCATATATGTACAAATATACATATATGCATATACATATATATGTGTATACACATATATATCTATATCCATACTTGTATATCTATATATATGTGCATATATATGCATGTAAGTGTATATTGTATCATGCTATATGTATGCAGATGAACATGTTTGTATCTGTCAAATCTGCGAAGGTGCCATCTCATTTCTTTCATGTCGTATCGGTATTGAGATTTGTTTTATAATCTAGTGTCATCATTTTGCTAAGGATTCAGGCCATGTTTTGCATCTTTTTCCTCTGAGTATATATATGTCTATATCTTTAGGTTTTTATATATATTTCTATGTGAGTGTGAATATGTTTCTATTTGTGTATGAGTTGTATGCTATTTTGACACATTCTTGTCTACCTTAAACCCTAAGTGCCTGCCACCATACCTAGTTTATGGTCGTTTGTGCCTATAGAAGGGAGTGGTCTCTGCTCTTAGGATACTATTGATGGGAATATATGTGATTGCATGCGCTTATAACTATATCTATGTCCGCATATACCTGTATATATAGCTATATATGCACATGTGCATCCATATATGTCTCTCCTCATATATATGCACATGTACACATATAATTATATAAATACACCTGTATATGTACATGTATATCTTTATTTGCGCATGAACCTATATATACCTTCCATTTTGCATGTAAATGTGTAGTGAATGTTACTAGGATTTTGTCTCAATTTTTGTTTGTGTATGGGTATCCATATCTGACTACCTGTGTGTTGATGATGTAGTTTTGTTTATTCCATCTGCCCCTAAATTGGCTAACTTATCTGCCAATGTGTTTGCTTCCCTGTAGATGTGATTGATCGTGTAGTATGAGAAGCTTCCCAATAGCGATAGGGCTCTTTCCAATAAGCTTTTCAGCTCCCAATTTGTCATTGTCCTGGTCCTTAATGCATTAACAATAATGGTTGAATCCCCTTCTATTTCTAATTTGGATATTTTTAATTGTTTGCATAAGTTTAAACCTTCTATAAGGCTCAATATTTCTGCCTTATTGTTTGTGCCATGTCCTAGATATCGGGAGCTTGATCCAATACATATCCCTTCATGTGAGTGAATTATACATCTCGCCCCTACCTCCCCTAGATTGCCTCTGGATGCTCTATCAAAATTGAATTTGCACCATCCAAACTCTAGGGGCACCCATTTGCATGCTTTTCTATCCTTAGATTTATCTTTGTACCCTTTCCCAAAGAAAGGGGGAATTTTAATCCCCTTCCATTGTTTTCTAATATAGTTATCCCACTCTGTAAATGTCTTTTCATGTTGTGGAATGGTCATATTCCTATTATTGGAAGTTTCTGTGATGGAGGCTTCTATTTTTGCTATCAGGATTTCTGCCTTCATTTCTTTTTCTTGAAAGATTCTCTTGTTTCTCTCCTTCCAAACCTCCCAGATTACTATTGTCGGATTGCATATCTATAGATTATGGAAGATGCTTTTTCTTTTGATTAATAACCAATTTTTGAGCTAGTCCTTTAGGTGAGGGATGATGGCACCTGACCAGCCTAATTGCACCATCAGCCAATACCAACATCTTTGTGTGTAGCTAAAGGTTGTGAATATGTGGCCATTTGTCTCCTCATCTTTCTTGCATAAGACACAAATTGAGGGCCCTTCAAAATCTCTGAGTTTAAATTGTTTCACAATAAGTACTTTCCCCTGAAATGTTGCCCAAGCAAAGAAGCCGGCTTTTGGGAGTCCAAATTTGTCCCAACAAATTGTGTTAGGGGTGTAGTCTTTGATAATGTTTGCCTCCTCATATATGGTTATAAATCCATCTTTGCAGTTGTATTGTCCATTCTTTGATTTTGACCATATAAGCTCATCGGACCCAAGTCTGAGTATTATTATTCTACCCTCTAGAAATTGTAGCAATTCTTGGTCTTTGTTGTCCACTAAGAATGGGGACATGTTCTTCCATGTCCATCCCATTGTCGACTCGGGTGCCAGTGTCATATAATCCTTTACATGGTTCCCCCATAAAGATTTCATTTGGTTTTTAATGTCAGTTGTGTTCATTAGACTGTCAATTGAGGGGTAGCCACCCCAAGAATCCTCACAGAACAAGGTTGTTCTGCCATCATGAATATCCCAGGATAGGTGGTTCACTATGAGTGACCGACTTTCTCTTATAAAGTTCCAGATTCTAGATCCATTGGGAGAATTTGTTTCCCTAAATACTGCCTCTCTCTGTTTTTGTGACATGTATTTGCTCCTAAGGATTCTGGCCCATTTTGCTTCTAAGGATGTATATATTCTCCATGCCAATTTTGCCCCTAAAGCCATATTTTGCCATAGTAATTTTCTTATTCTCGTACCTCCATCTCTCTTTTCACGACATATCTTTTCCCATGATATTAGTTTAATTTTGTTTTTATCTTCTCCACCATTCCAGTAGAAATCTCTCATTATTTGAGTTAGTTTTTTATAAGTCCCTTTTGGGAGTGGTATAGAAGATAGAAGATAGATAGGCATTGTTGCTAATACTGTTTTTATGAGGGTTAATCTTCCTGCACCTATCAGTCATAGGGCTTTCCAGGATGCCATCTTATTCCTTACTTTTTCAATCAGGGGGTCCCAAATTTTATTTGATCCAATGCCTTTGTCTAGGGGCATCCCTAAATATGTTAGTGGTAGATGTCCTATTTTGTATCCTAGATACGAAGTTGTCCTGTATTCCTCCTGTGGTTTCGTTTTAAAGAGGAATATTTTTTATTTCTCTTTGTTTATCATCTCTCCTGAGGCCAGCCCATAAGACTGTAATATGTTTTTAATTTCCTTAGCTTCCTTTAGTTGTCCTTTTCCCAAAATTATTGTATCGTCCGCAAATTGTTGATGGGTGCATGAGTCTACTCCTCCACTCGTGATCTAAATTCGTGATAGTTTGTTGGACCTTCGTGATGCCTCCAGACTCCTGCCATGGGCTTCAGACATAATTATAAATAAGAATGGGGATAAAGGATCCCCTTGTCTGAGTCATTTGGAAGCTTCAAAGAAGCCTTCCAGTTTCCCGTTTAGTAAGATAGAGAACCTAGGGTTTGATATACATAAGTAAATCCAATTTATCCATTGTTTGTTAAAGCCAAAGGCCTTCATGCAGCTACATAGGAAGTACCAATCCACTTTGTCATAAGCCTTTTTAATGTCTAATTTTAGCAGCATATTAGGTTGCCCTTGGTTTTGGCAGGAGTGTATGGCTTCCTGGAGAATAATAATCCCATCTAAAATTGATCTATTGGGTACAAAGCCTGTTTGTTCTTATGATATTATGATAGGCATTAATTTTTTTAATCTATTAGCCATGACTTTAGCTAGTAGCTTTTAGATCATTTTGCATAGAGAAATGGGTCTGAACTCATCCCATTTTGAGGGGTTCTCCTTCTTTGGGATTAAGGCCAGAAAGGTGTTATTAATTTCTTTTAGGAATCTCCCTACATTGCGGGCGGATTCCAAGGCATTAGTTACCTCATCCCCTAAGATGTGCCAGCATTTCTGGAAGAAACTAGCAGGGAAGCCATCCGGACCAAGGGCTTTGTCTCCTTGAAATTGTGCCAGAGTTGTTTTAACTTCTTCGTGAGTGATTTTGGAGTTTGACATTTTGTTGTCATCCTCTATTATTAGTTTGGGTATGTTATTTGTTAAGATTCTATTGTTGGGGAGATCTGAGTGTTCCAAGTTGTTAAGGATGTTTTCAAAATACATAATTGCATCTTTTGCAATCTGGTCTTGATCCATTATAATTTGATCGTTGTCATTAGTGATTTGGGTGATTTTGTTTGCTGCTCTTTTAATTTTAACACTATTATGAAAGAATTTGGTGTTTTGATCCTCGTCTTCTAACCATGATTCTTGATATTTTTGTTTCTAGTATATCTCTTCTCTGGCCAGAATGCCTTCATATTCACATAGGAGCCTTTTCTCAGCTTCATGTGTCTCAGAGGTCATCCCATTTTGCATCACATCAGTGTTTATTGTCTCCAGTTCATTCTCAATTCTTGACTTTTCCTCAAAGATGTTTTTAAATTTCTCTTTATTCCAATATAATATCTTGTGCTTAATCTGTTTCAGCTTAGAGACCAGACAATACAATTTTGATCCTACAAAGATGCTATCCTTCCACCATTTTTGTATGTTGGGGAGGAAGTCTTTGTGTGTAAACCACATTTTCTCAAACTTGAAGGGATACCCCGTTTGCTTTGTTTCCCCCACAAGTTCTAAGCATACCGGGTAGTGATCAAAGCTTGACCAAGGTAATACCGTAGTTTTTAGTTCTGTATGGAAATCGGTTAGATCTCCTTTAAAGAAGAATCTATCGAGTGTTTCTACGATGTTAGAAAAATCTTTTCTCCTGTTATTCCATGTGTGGAAACCAGTCTCTGTTTTGATTTTGAATAAGTTATTGTTGTTTATCCAATTAACGAAGTCTCTTTGTGATTGTTTAATGGTTGTTATACCACTGCTTTTATCCAATGAGTATAAGATAGTGTTGAAGTCACCACCTATGATGATGTGTTTTACATCCTGCATATTTAAGTATTGTTCAATTTCCTGCCACACTAATCTTTTCTTTTTTGTAGGAATTGGGCCATAAACATTAATAATTATAAACTCAAGGTTTAGACTAAGGGTTTTGACTCTGCTAGCCATCCAATTTTGCATTTTGGATTGGCATGTGAATGCAACTGTACTTTTTCTCCACATTATACCTAGTCCCCCTGATGCCCCTATAGACTCCATAGCTTCCATTTGCCATTGGGTGAATTTTCTGCTAAAATTATTTATATCAGTCTTGCTTAGTTTTGTTTCTTGTATCAAGACTATATCCATGGCAGATTTCAATATACTTCTCTTAATCATTCTTTGATTATTAGGGGCTCCCAAACCCCTAACATTCCAAGTGAGTATGTTTATACTTCTTCTAGGGGGTGGGGAGATTTTCCTTGCCCCAATAGTGTTGTTATTTTGGCCTGCCCCTCTGCATCCCCGTCCATTTTCCTTTTGTCTAAAAAAGACTTCCTACCTCTTTTGTTGCTCAAAGATTTTCCACAGTCAGGAGTTAGTCTCTCACTTCCTGTCTAGAGGATACCTCTATTTTGTGGATTGGTTAGGCTTTTGTCTACTATTTTGTTATTGTCTATTACCTGCATATTGGTTAGTTCCTTGATAATAAAATCTTTTTCCTCATTTGCATTCAACCCTTCCACAATAGGCGAATCCTCCAGAGTGGTGTAGTTTGTGGTTATATCTTCTTGGGCCTCCTCATTAGGGTTACCAATTAGTAGGGTTTTTTTTTTGGGGGGGGGGGGGATTGAACCTATTCTATAATGGGGATGTTTTCATATTCTGCCAAATTTGATGGGGTATTGATGAGTATTTCATCTACATATTCTTCAGCTATTTTCCCCATTAGGTTTTCTATAACATTGTTCAGTTCTGCTTGGATTTGCTCTTCATTATTATGAGCCTGAGTCTCTAAAGTTGTCTTGACTGTTGCCCGAGACCGGGGTAGGAGGCGAAGTTGGGGTAGTCTCAATCCTTTGTTGACTAGTGTTTATAATAAAGCCACTCCTGTTATCATTAAATGGTATGTCTAATTTCCCATTTGAAGCTACAACTTTATCCAAAACTATTGCTTGCGACTTCTGTAAATTATGGTTTGACCTCTTGCAGAAGGCTAAATCTTCTGCTACTGGTCCATTATACCATACCAGGTTTAAAGTATGTATGCCATCGATTGTTTCTAAGATTATATTTTTTAGATCTCCCTTAGCTTTGTTGAATTCTATTACCATTTTTATGTTTGAGCTATCCGACCAGTTTTTTTCAACAGCTATGAATTTGCCCAGACTATCCCCAATTTCTATAAGGATTTTAGCATGCATTAATTCTACAGGAACATTGTGGATTTATATCCATTTTGATTCCATTTAAAATTCAAAACTATTAGCATCAAATTTCAGTTGCCAATCAATGAAGTTAAAATTTATGCCTTTGAAAAAAACATAATCTTCATGCAGAAGCTTGGCCTTCATAGATTTATCATGGAATTTTATGTATATAAAGTTATTTACTAGGGTTGTTATACTTACCTGGCCGTGTAATTTTGTTTTCCACCATTCCACAATTTCTTCGAGTGGCTGATTGTTCCCTCCCCATCTTGAAAAGAGATTGTGCCCTCTGCAATACTTGCTTAAATCCTTTGCTTCTATAGGGTACTTGATTTTGATGGGCTCTGGGTTGAGATTTGTTGCCACTAGGGCATCCTCATTTCTTACTACCTTGTATGGCGAGTTTCCCCGCTTCGAGACCGGAACTAATTTGGCGAATTTAGGGTCATGAAATGGCAGTGCCCTTCCTCCATCCTTCGCAGGTCTAACACAACCCTCTATTCTGTTGGTAAATGGGCACATTATCTATTATGGCTTACAGATGGGTTGTTTGGGGCCTGAATTATTTGATCAAGAGCACAACAGTATCTTATTTGCCTTGGTGGCGCAGTTGGGAATTTGTGAGGTGATGGGAATCACCCACATTTTTTATTGCTTCGTCGCCCTGGCTTCCCTCGTTGTTGCCCTAGATGCTTTCTTTCCCACTACCACAAACCACAGATGGTTATGTGTAGAGATTTCCCTATCATATGGATGGTTGCCCGCCATTTCACAATTCCTGCTATGGTATGGATGATGTTCGTCAGAGTATCGATATGCATAATCTATGACTACCCTAGCAACCCATTGCCTTTCTTCCCTGATGGTCTTCTTACTCTTCACAGTTTCCCACGGTTGTTCCTGCAGAGGAGAAACCCTACCAGATGTTGAGGCGACCCCAACGTGTCTTCTCCCTCCATCGCCTGCTCAGTATTTTGCATGATTGTCATATTGCAGAGCCATTTTTTGATCCATTTCCAAATTGAATTTTTTACAATCTACTGTCACACCAATGATTGCAGTAATATAGATGATTTGCTAGTAAATCAATGCTCTATACTTCCATTAAAAAAAAATGTTAGTTTTAATTCAATTGAGAAAATCTATTTTGGAAGAAAAGCTATTTGTTCATATTAAATTTGTTGGGAAAATGATTTTCATTTGTATTTTTGGTTGAAAAATATTTTAAACCTATAATGGACTTTTGGTCAAAAATATTCCCTTTTAACCTAGGTTTTGAAAATATTTTGGGAGAGTTATTTTTGGAATGAAAATTTTGGGCATTTGTGGGAGAAGGAATTTCTTGAGCTTGCAGGTTGAGCTCTTCATCGAATCATTCTCTAAGATTGCTGATAGAGGTTGGATTCTTATTTATCTCCTTGGTTTTGCTTAAAGAGATTGTTTTGATTTAAAAGAAATCTGAGTGTGTGTGTTGAGTAATCTTTTAGATTTGTGGTTTAAAGGAGAGTAGTAGTTAAATCTCAAATTTTGAAACCTTCTTGCTTTCTTTCTCAACCTTCGGATCAATTCTTGTTTGTGCAAATTGATTTCTATACTGAAAATGGGTGTGTAGGTTTTGATTGAGAAAGTTCCTTTTGAATCTCTTATTTTGGCCCATGAATTGTGAAATTAGTTTGTATTTGGCAAATTAGTTGGATGATTGTGAGTAAATTGATTTCCATTTGCCCAATATGAAACTTTGTTGGAGAATTCTTCCCAGTTTTAATTTTCTTGGACTGGTTATTTCAAAATATTATGATATTGAAGATCTCTGGTTATCTGGAAAATTAAATTTATTTCCTTTGTCTTGGTCTGAGACAGTGCGGATTGGAGGGGTTTTATTTTTAAAATAAATGTTTAAAAAATAATAATAATAATAATATATATATATATATATATATATATATATATTATGTTAACCCACGTGACTAGGAATACCCACCACGTGGGTAGGTAGTTGTTGCGGCCCTAAGGTAGCAACACTATCAGGCAGTTCCTACTACCATATGGTAGCAACACTATCATGCACTACCGACAAGTAGCTGCTCCCGTTATCCCTCTTGCGGTGTTAACCAAAAATATGTTTATATATATTTTTTAATTGAATTAAAATATATTTAAATGGAGATTTAAATTGAATGCTTTTTTTTATATAACTCGTTAAAAATAAATAACATATGGCTTTGGTAACTTTAGATAGTGAAATCAATTTATGTTATTTAGTAAATTTCAGAGCAATGAAATGATATATTTATATTATTGGGAAAATATTAAGAAAGGGAATAATATAGAATTGAATATTGGAAAGAGAAATATTTATATTATTGGTTAATTCTTGGAGATTAAAATAATATATTTGTTGGAGATTTCTGAGTTTTAAACGATATGTTAATTGGGGAATTCTGAAGATGAATAGTTATGGTTAGAAACTTGATGACACTCTCTCTTAATGAAATATGGATATAAGATGAGAAAATACGTTTAATAATGTTTGTTTTTATGTATTGGATTATAGGCATGATCATACGATTGCAATTTTGGTAGTGAAATTGTTATGTAATGGTGATTTTGTCCAAAACTGTTTATGGAAGTTTAGATCAATTAGAAAACTTGATCGATCTCATCTTGTCATTTGGGGGTGCATTCCATTTCAATAGCTGGCATCGAACCCCTGAGGCAAGAAGAAGTTAGGGCGTTCATGAGGGTTGCTTCTGGAGCTGCCCCTGGAACCGAGGGTGCCCTTTTTTTATATAATTTAGGTAACTTCAATTACCAACATATCTAGTATTTCTAAACAAAATGGAAAAAGATTGTCGTTCGGATTTATGTCTATGCGTGTTTAATTTTTTGTATTCGCATTTGATTAAGGAATGGAAAGCTCTTGATTGTAATTGTCGGATATTGTCATATGGTTACCTTGGAATCTGCTTATGTTCTTGAACTCGAGTATTGACTATTTTCATGTGATGGCTTTGTATCTGGTCATGTCCTTGATTGCCAGTGTTGGTTATTATTATGTGGTTGACTGAAGTCGGTCATGTCTCTAGTCAGAGAATCGTCAGTCAGTGCACCTCATGTGAGGACTTGTTTGGCCAAGTGGGTATTCCTATCATTTGAACTTTGTATGCTTGACCTGGTGTATTCCTTGGTTTAGGAGTTTGTTGGATTTTGGTCTAGTGTCATATGGGAAAGTGGCTTTCGAGTGGGGGTCGTGCCTAAAGTGGTTGTAGGGTAACCCATCAAAAGTGTGTCTAAGTAAGTGATAACCTAATAGCATATTAGAGAGTTTAGTTAATGAAAACACTAAGTAAGATAATTGTGCCTCATGCATGGGATGAGTGCTAGTACAGACTCGGTATGCAGTGAAAAGGCTTGAAATGGCAAACCAACAACCTTGTCTCCATGAAAGGATGTGTTGGGTCCACATAAGATTTGGATAGGCCAGAGGTTTGGGAAAGGTTGCCAAGGTAACCCAGTAGATGGGGTCGGAACCTATTGAGGCCTACCAGGGTAACCATACCAAGTTATGTGATGACACTTGTCCCTTATGTTCAATAGTGTGAAGTTTATGTGGTCTTGGTTAGGAACATTGTTGTGGAGTCATATCTAGTTGTTTATGCCCTTGTAAGAACCTATTATTCATGTTAGACCATGGGTTGCATATGATGGGTTGCAAGGACTTAGTTTCATGGGTGCTCTAGTTGTTCTTTTTAGACTTCTTCTTATCATGTTCAGATGGATCCTTTTCCTTTCTTTGGGATCATTCATGTATCTATTGGACCGATGTGGTCGTATGTATTATCGGTTTATGTATGCCTTGATGGCAGGATGTAAATGATGTGAGCCTTATGTATTCTTCACCCTATTATTGTTATCAGAGGGGTCTTGCAGTTGAGCAGACCTGAAGATGTAGCCCACTAGGGGTGAACTCCAATATCATTTTGGTGTTATGTGGTGTTTATGTTCTTCTGGTTCCTTTTTAATTTAGCATGTACGGATGGCATTATGGTTAAAATGTATAATGTGATTAGATGATGATAATCTTAAATGCATGTATGTAGTTATCTTATTAAATACAATAATTTGGATCATGAAGCATATAGGTTTGCATAATAGAAAGTATTCATTAGTTTTCAATGCAATTAAGGTATGCATGGAAATTAGATGCATGGCATATGTTTTAATGTAAGATTGGATGTAATGTATGGTTAAATTTTAATGGATGAACTTAATCATGTTATCTATACTTTTAACTTACCAAACGAATTTATCCTTGTTTAAAGTATTATCATGTCATTAAGTTAATCAACTTAATTGGATTTATTAGCGTGAGTTGAGTTTAGTGTTGAATCAAGTAATCACGTTGGGAAACTCTTTAGGTGTTAGCTTCTGCTGGGTAATCTAAACTTAATGATAATTCAATGTATCATTATTTTGTTTTAACTTTTAAAAAAAAAAATGCACTCTATTCTTGTGTTTTAGCTTTTTCCCTTCGGGGTTTCTTGACAGGGCATTAAATTTGGTATCAGAGCCAATGTTGAAAACACTGGGATCTCTGGTGTCGCTTGTTCCCTTAGTTTGTGTGAGGTGTATATAACTTATGTTGTATGCTTGTCCTCCTATTGTATGTGTGTTAATGCGACATAGGATCTTGAAGATCTTAAGGACCCGTGCTTTGTTCTTTTTGTGTATTCTTTCGAGCAAACCTTAATTGTGTGTAACATGTGTGTTCGACCTTGCTTTCAACTTCTTGATGTTGGTGCTTTTGAGTGATTATATGTGCTTTGTTTGCTTATTAGATATCTTGGTCTATGATTACTCTTATTGTAGAGAGAGTCATATGTACCTCCCCTATTGATTGTTGTATTTTTTAGACCAATCCATTTGGGTTGGTCAGTGCTTGTTTTGAATCTAGAAGTATGAAATGTGCTTGTGTTATGACTATGATCCAACTTAGTGTTGTTAACCTGAAGGGATTGTATGTTAGATGTTGAGTGCTTATGATGTAGCGAATTGAATGGTTATCATCCTTCCTCCTCTTTCTCTCTAGAAATTAAAATGTTTATTATATGTGTATTTATCACTTATGTGAGTTTTCTTAGTGCAAGAGAAAGGTTGTGACTTCTTGAACCCTTGTGTGAGCCTAATGATTCTTCTGTGATTCTAGATAATAAGAGGGATATGGGTTTAAAAGATCATGATGGTTATTGGGAGCAAATTGTATGTTTTAATAAAAAGAATTCTCCATGTGTGTTGTAGGAGTAACATAATGGAGATTCTATCTTAGGTAATGTGCAATAATGTGCGAATAGCGGACATGTGAAACTGCCTTGTTTGTTATAAGATATATAAAAAGGGAACATGTCATATTCGCTAAGAGTGTGTTAATGTGTTCCATCAAAGGTTTCTTTATGTATTTCATTATATCGATTTAATTGAGGACCTATTTTAACAATGCCATATTGAACTTGCTTTTGGGATATATATAATTGACTTAGTATGAACAGAAAGTGCAAATGAAAAGCTTGTTTGATGTGCATGCATTAATATGTATTATTTAGTTGATCGCTCCTTGTTTACCTTCTTCTCATACTTTGACTTTCGATGAAAGGTTGTAGATTATGAGGTATTTCATATTAATTAAGAGTAGTGAGTGTTTCGCAAAAGGTCTTGTATAAAAGAAAAGGTTGTCTATCTTGATTTTTGTTGTTTGGAAAATCTAGGATATTCTGTACAACCATAATATTTGGAAATGTCATGTTAGGCCTATAGGAATTCTTTTGAAATGATAGTGAAATGAAAACCATATGAATAAGATGATAAGCATTTCTAGTGAGAAATTTTAGCATGGTTGTATGATCTTGTTAATTTTGTGCATATCTATGAAATGGGTTGACTATCAAACTCTCTTTCTCTTCTCTCTACCTAGTTATAAGATGGTTAGAAATGCTACTAAGGATGCATTGATTTAAATAGAATGTATATAAAGCATTTAAAATTGTATTTTTGCATTTTGGCTTCATTTTGAAAGATGGAAGTCGTATGCTTTGGAAAGAAAATTTGCATGGTTAGTGATGTGTATATGAATGCTGACTGGAATTAGTGGAAGATATAGGAATAAAGTTACTTCCTTATTTAATTTGAATTGTAAAGTATTACAGTACTTGCACCTAGAATAAATTCTATTTGGTTATTCATGTGGGAAGCATAATTAAAACCTTCCTTGAGTAGATGATAGTGTACTGAAAAGTACTCCCTGTAAATGTGAATAAACCAGTACTGGTGTTTTCGTTGTGTATTGTAAGAAACCAGTGCTTTCTATATGTGCCCATGAGATGGTGAAGTAATCAACCTTGGAGGATATGTTTACTTATGAGTATGGGAAACCATACTGTTTATGTGATGTTGCTTATTTGTTACCCTAATGAGTACCAAACCGCGGGTTGTGGGTAATTTAGTATGTAAAGGGGTAGTATTAGAAGTCATCGTTCCTTGAATAGCATGGATTGGCATATGATTAATGTCGGCGCGAAGGGACTTTAGCTTCTCTATTTCGAGGAAAAATATAGTTATATAATTAAACTATATTAAAGGTGTACTCAATACTTTCCCTTTCGATGAACCAAATTATAAGGTTTATGTGTGCCAGCCTATCCCTCTCTTTTATTTGAGCATATTGTTGGCAGTTCTTGAGCATAGTGATGGTGTATCTTGGAGGATATTTTTGCCTTGTCTTCATGAAAGGTATGTTATTTCCACATGAGCTGCCAATTAGCAGGCATTGGTAGACTTGGGGGTGGACCTTAGCCATGTATACCTCTAGCTTACAGCGAGTATCCTGAGAGGTACATCGCCATGCAGGGTGTGACCTACGTGCGCCTTTTTCCGCAAGGTACACTGCCATGTGAGATACGTCCATTGTGTGCCTTCTCCACTTGGAGTATTTCCATGTTGTGCTAAGACATGATGCAGGATGTAGTGTGCATTACCATGCGGCCTACCGACTTGTTTAGGGTAGAGCCATGTCACATGACGACGTGATGCGGGGTGATGTCGAGGTGCACACCGCCATACCATGTGGGTAGTGTGACTATGTCACACCACATGATGAGCTACTGTGATAGCTAGACGATTGTTCTCTCCTTCCTCATTGGTGGCTAAATGCTAGTCACATAGTGATGTTATGTGAAATTATGATACTCTTATTTATTTCTTTGTGGACCAGCAATTTATCCTATTTTGACTTTGAAGGTTTAGCCACGAACTTGTGATCTTTTGCTTACTTGATTTGGTGTTGCAAATTTTGGATTATTTTCTTGCCTTACTATTGGAGTTGATGATTTATTATCTTTATTCGTTTGTATTTTGGTGGCTAAAATGGTTTATCCTTATTGTTTTTGTATGTTGGTCTTGTGTTGAAATGTGAATTCCTCTCCAAGGACGTATGAGATGGTCTTGGCTGAGTGTATACGAGGAAGTAGACGTAGGGAACATTGAGGATGGGGGTATGTGAGGTTGTGATACAGCTAGGATCCACTACCTACCTATGTGTGGTGACTATCTCTTGGAGGCTAACCACCTTGCGCAACAAGGGATGTTCACGAGGGTCTTGTATGGAAGGTAGCACTGCTATGATGTGCCCTAGCACCATTCAAGCCCTTGAGTGAGATGTTGAATATTTATGATCATGTTATTTTATTCTGATATTAGGCATAGAGATGATGATTGTGCATGTTATCTATGACCAAGCATTAGGCATGCTCACATGTGGCCTTTTGAGTTGTACATTCCAGTTATGTGGATGGTTATTATGTGTTATCATGGAGTATATTATGTTATCTTGTCACTATGTTATGGGACATAGTCTTTGGAAAGGTTTTTATATGCCTGGCAAGAGTAAACAATTGTGTTCTATAAGTTGCTTTTATTTCATGAAACTTAACTTGGTTGTAGCATTTGAAATTTGAAGCTAGTGCTATGCGATAAAATTTTATGAAGAGGATGGATTGGCAAAAGAAATTGATCATGACGGCATGTTTTCTTGTCGTATTTGGTAGATGAGTATGGTAATTGTTGTTTACCTCTTTAATGCTTTAATTTTGTGAGATGAAAGGAAAAAAATTCTTGTTTCACTGCTATGATTATAGATAGTTCCTTGAATGTTATAAGAAATGCATGAATTTGGATGTATTTTACCATTAGATAATGGCATTCGTAAAGGATTTAGCAATAATGTTTCATTTAATTGTGAAAGGATGCATATGTGCAATTTGACATTTGTTAAATGAGTTTAAGGTCTAATGTGTGCATGTTTTCCTTCTAGCCTTACAACTTCTAGGAGTAAGTCAGAACCTAGGGGGGATGTAGTATCCCTACCCTAATCAGATTTTAAAAACTGGTTTGACCTTGGTTGACTTTTTAAGTGGCATTCTTGAATGGTTGATTTACCAAGTTGTAATGTTTAAGTCGGGCATTATGATTATTGTGTGTACCTATAAATGTTGATTTCGCATCAATTATTATGTTTGATTAGTCATCCTTTTGATTCGGGTTATTAACCCTAGGCTAACACTTTCGTTCAATATATATGTATGCATATGGGATTCATTGTGCAGGAGATTGTAGGTGCAATAGCACATGGGTACAAGGTTCATCTCCACCTGGATTCACAGGTTTGTGTATACCTTATTGCTCCTAAGGAATTAAATTGGGTAGTCGTTAGACCCTCGTTCTACCCTAGTCGTGCTCAAGTGAGCATTGTCAGTTGTCTGTCAGTTTTCCCCTTTGGTTGGGAATGTCGGTCGTGTGTTTGGTTAGCTTTCTTGGGTTGTGTATTGTGTGTGTGGTAAAATTGATTATTTAATCCCAAGTATTTAATTTGATTAAATGTGTTTTTACGCATTAGTAAATTAAGGGACTAAATTAAATAGGACCCCTTTTGTGTGATTAATCATTAATTAGAATTGCTCAATTCATGTTTGTAGCAAGTTTGATTAAATGGTTATTTTTAAATGATGAATTAATTAAGTTTATGCATTTTGAAAGGAAAGGTTAAATAGTATTGGAAAATTAATAGTTACCCTCTTTGGCATTTTGAAAAAGAAATGTTAGTTTTAATTCAATTGAGAAAATCTATTTTGGAAGAAAAGTTATTTGTGCATATTAAATTTGTTGGGAAAATGATTTTCATTGGTATTTTTGGTTGAAAAATATTTTAAACCTAAGATGGACTTTTGGTAAAACATATTCCCTTTTAACCTAGGTTTTGAAAAATATTTTGGGAGAGTTATTTTTGGAATAAAAATTTTGGGCATTTGTGGGAGAAGGAATTTCTTGAGCTTGCAGGTTGAGCTCTTCATCGAATCATTCTCTAAGATTGCTGATAGAGGTTGGATTCTTATTTATCTCCTTGGTTTTTGTTTAAAGAGATTGTTTTGATTTGAAAGAAATCTGAGTGTGTGTATTGAATAATATTTCAGATTTGTGGTTTAAAGGAGAGTAGTAGTTAAATCTCAAATTTTGAAACCTTCTTGTTTTCTCTCTCAACCTCCAGATCAATTCTTGTTTGTGCAAATTGATTTCTATACTGAAAATAGTTATGTAGGTTTTGATTGAGAAAGTTCTTTTTGAATCTCTTATTTTGGCCCATGAATTGTGAAACTAGTTTGTATTTGGCAAATTAGTTAGATGATTGTGATTAAATTAATTTTCATTTGCCCAATATGAAACTTTGTTGGAGAATTCTTCCCAGTTTTAATTTTTTGGTACTGGTTTAACTCAAAATATTATGATATTGAAGATCTCTGGTTATCTGGAAAATTAAATTTATTTCCTTTGTCTTGATCTGAGACTGTGCAGATTGGAGGGGTTTTCTTTTTAAAAGAAATTTTATAAAAAACTAATAATAATAATAATAAAACATATTATGTTAACCCACGTGGCTAGGAATACCCACCACGTGGGCTGGTAGTTGCTGCTACCGTAAGGTAGCAGCACTATCGGTTGGTAATGTCTACTACCGGTTGGTAGCATCACTACCGACAGGTAGCTGCCCCCGTTATCCCTCTTGCGGTGTTAACCAAAAATATGTTTATATATATATTTAATTGAATTAAAATATATTTAAATGGATATTTAAATTGAATGCTTTTTTTATATAGCTCATTAAAAATAAATAACATATGGCTTTGGTAACTTTAGATAGTGAAATCAATTTATGTTATTTAGTAAATTTGAAAGCAATGAAATGATTTATTTATATTATTGGGAAAATCTTAAGAAAGGGAATAATATAGAATTGAATATTGGAAAGAGAAATATTTATATTATTAGTTAATTCTTGGAGATTAAAACAATATATTAGTTGGAGATTTTTGAGTTTTAAACGATATGTTAATTAGGGAATCTGAGGATGGATAGTTATGGTTAGAAACTTGATGACACTCTCTCTTAATGAAATATGGATATAAGATGAGAAAATACATTTAATAATGTTTATTTTTATGTATTGGATTATAGGCATGATCGTATGATTGCAATTTTGGTAGTGAAATTGTTATGTAATGGTGATTTTGTCCAAAACTGTTTATGGAAGTTTAGATCAATTAGAAAACTTGATCAATCGGTATTTCTAAACAATATGGAAAAATATTGTCATTCAAATTTATGTCTATGCATGTTTAATTGTTTGTATTCGCATTTGATTAAGAAATGGCAAGCTCTTGATTGTAATTGTCGGATATTGTCATATGGTTACTTTGGAATCTGCTTATGTTCTTGAACTTGAGTATTGACTATTTTCATGTGATGGCTTTGTATCTAGTCATGTCCTTGATTTTCAGTGTTGGTTGTTGTTATGTGGCTGACTAAAGCCGGTCATGTCTCTAGTCAAAGAACCATCAGTCAGTGCACCTCATGTGAGGACTTGTTTGGCCAAGTGGGTATTCCTATCGTTTGAACTCTGTATGCTTGACCTAGTGTATTCCTTGGTTTAGGAGTTCATTGGATTTTGGTCTAGTGTCATATGGGAAAGTGGCTTTCGAGTGGGGGTCGCACCCAAAGTGGTTGCAAGATAACCCATAGAAAGTGTGTCTAATTAAGTGATAACCTAATAGAATATTAGAGAGTTTAGTTAATGAAAATACTAATTAAGATAATTGTGTCTCATGCATGGGATGAGTGCTAGTACAGACTCAACATGCAGTGAGAAGGCTTGAAATGGAAAACCAACAACCTTGTCTCCATGAAAGGATGTGTTAGGTCCACATGAGACTTGGATGGGGGGAAGGTTCAGGAAAGGTTGCCAAGGTAACTCAGTAGATGGGGTCGGAACCTATGGATGCCTGCCAAGGTAACCATATCAAGTTATGTGATGACACTTGTCCCATATGTTCACTAGTGTGCAGTTTGTGTGGTCTTGGTTAAGAACATTGTTGTGGAGTCGTATCTGGTTGTTTATGCCCTTGTAAGAACCTGTTATTCATGTTAGACCATGGGTTGCTTATGATGGGTTGTGAGGACTTAGTTTCATGGGTCCTCCAGTTGTTCTTTTGAGACTGCTTCTTATCATTCTCAGTTTCTTTGGGATCATTCATGTGTCTATTAGACCGATGTGGCCCTATGTATTATTGGTTTATGTATGCCTTGATGGCAGGATGTAAATGATGTGAACCTTATGTATTATTCACCCTATTATTGTTATCAGAGGGGTCTTGCAGTTGAGCAAACCCAGAGATGTATCCCACTAGGGGTGAACTCTGATATCATTTCAGTGTTATGTGGTGTTTATGTTCTTTTGGTTCCTTTTTAATTTAGCATGTACGGATGGCATTATGGTTAAAATGTATAATGTGAATGAGATGATGATAATCTTAAATGCATGTATGTAGTTATCTTATTAAATGCAGTAATTTGGATCATAAAGCATGTAGATTTGCATAATAGAAAGTATTCATTAGTTTTCAATACAATTAAGGTATGCATGGAAATTAGATGCATGGTATATGTTTTGATGTAAGATTGGACGTAATGTATGGTTAAATTTTAATGGATGAACTTAATCATGTTATCTATACTTTTAACTTACCGAACGAATTTATCCTTGTTTAAAGTATTATCATGTCATTAAGTTAATCAACTTAATTGGATTTATTAGTGTGAGTTGAGTTAAGTGTTGAATCAAGTAATCACATTGGGAAACGCTTTAGGTGATTTTGATTATGGGAAAATTAGGTTTTGAAGGGATCCTGAAACCCTTTACAAAATATCCTTAAAAGATAATAGCATGAAGAAACAAGAAAAGACATTCTGCCAAAAAACCAGCATAGTTTTGGGCAAAAATCAGCATAAAGCCCAACAAAACCAGCAATATCCAACCATAACATAAATAAAACAAAACACAAATTACTTAATTTTTTTAAGGGTATTAGCCAAATTTTCACTAATCCCTTGCAAATCTTTAATATTATCCCCGAGCATAGGGATATCCTTGGAAGAGGCCAAAGCAGCTTCTTTCATACTCGCCCTTGTTCTTTTTGCCGCACCACTAGGAGCCATTTCCATTGTCCCTGCCTCAATAGTATCCTCATCAATATCTAGGTCCACAATAGGTTTGGAAGTGTTGGAGCCATCAAGGAACTTGGTAATTTCCTCTAAATTCTTAGTCACAGAGGTAAGGATATCGGGAATCATTATCAAAAAGTTTTTCATGTTTGTTTTTCCTTTCTCTAGTTTACTAATCTAAGCTTCCAGCTTCTCCACTTTTTCCTCCATACCCTTTTTCCACTGCTCCTGGTTGTTTTCAGCTTTCTTTCCCTTCTCTTCCTGTTGCTTATCAATTTTTTCCAGATTCTTGATTCCTTCATAAACCCACCTGTCAAAACCCATTTGAGCCTCAGACTGGTTTTTGAGTTTATCCAGAATAATCTCATCTCCAGCTTTATCCTTATCCCTGCTCAATTTCTCCTTTTCCTTCTCCTGCTCAATTTCCATTTCCCTTTCCTCATTAATTTGATTGTCCTACTCCATTGGCTGGCTGTTAACATTACCTATACTCACACTGTGGGTTGGACTATTCTGATCAGAAACATCGTCAGCTCCTTCTTCCTCTACCCCCACTTCCTTTTCTTTCCAGCTCTCCTCTCCTTCAGACTCATCAGTCTCCATCTCGCTGCCATCTTTTCCCATGTCCTCTGATCAATCTCTATATCCTTTTGATTACCCTTGTCCTCTTTAATTTTCTCCACAGTGGCTTTTTTACCCTTTTTGCTCTGTGTCAACTCATCCTTGCTAGGCCCACCTTCCTCCATCTTCCTCTTTCCTTTCCCCAGAAACACCGATAATCTCTTGTTTTCCTGGATAGCCATAATCTTGCAATGCTCATAAATGAGCAAAATAAGGTCGTAATGAAGCATAGGCGAAGAAGGGTTCTTGCTATGCTTATTCAAAGACCGCGACAGAGACCTAAAGAGGTAATACGATAGAGAAATCTTTTTATGTCTAAAATGATTTAAAAGCACAAAATGGTATGTGTGGACCCTGGTAAAACAACCCTCCATAGTAATATATTCCATAATTGCATTAAACACACAACCCAGATTTTCTTAATATTGGAAGCATCATAATACCCCCCTGTGGATTTTCCTAGTTTCGCTCTCTCCGTCTCTTTACGTGGAAAAAGTTTAACTACATTATTAGACACTTTTAGATCTCTAAAGAAGTTAAGACCAGAATGAGACATACCTATGACCGTCGCAATGAGGTCTGCATCCAGCTTAAACCTAACACCATGAATTTTGAAGGAGCCATTTATCCAGTTTTCAGTAAATTTGGTGACCGCTAGGTTAACTCTGCCTTTATCATAGTCGATGAACTTTTCCATGAAATTCATCATGAATCCTTTCTCCAGCTTTGTCCAAACCTTAGGCATCTCCCTCCATCTGGAAATATTATCAGGTTCCTCTCTTCTTAGATCCCCCCCATTTTAGATTTTGTTTTACAATTTCTCTTCTTTTGCAACTTCAGAGCTTTCTTCTGAATGACTCGACTTTTTGAAAATGCATACCCACAAAGTGTGCAGAAAATTAATATTCTTGATTAGGACTTTGCCCTTCTGATGTGTCATCATCACCTTTCTAAAAATTTGAAGATTACACATTAAAACTTTCATGATTAATCGTGCGATCCATCTTTCCCAATAAATCTATCCTTTTTGATGAGTTCTTTAATATTAAAATCAATATTAACTTCTCCATTCCATATACTTTGAGCTTTGGAACTTACACTAAGGTTCACTAGACCATCCGCTACAGCATTTTTTTCTTTGAAGGCATGTTCAATGATAATAGATTTAAAGCTAGAAATAATTACTCTGGCTTTAAAAACAATATTTTCTATAGTCCACGATGGCTCAATTTCTCCCTTGAGGCATTTAATAATGTTAAGTGAGTCTCCCTCCAACCATAGATTATCATGATTGATATTTTTAGCTATAATCAAAGTATTCAAAGTCGTTGAGGCTTCAACATAATGACTAGTTTGGTTACCCCAAGGGCTAGAAACTCTTTAGGTGTTAGTTAAGTCTTCCGTTGGGTAATCTGAACTTAATGATAATTCAATGTATCATTATTCTATTTTAACTATAAAAAAAAAAAATATTTGCACTCTATTCTTGTGTTTTAGCTTTTTCCCTTCGGGGTTTCCTTGCGGGGCATTACACCATTGGCAAATTGTTCAAAATAGAAGATGGGATCACAATGATAAACCATATAATTAATTTGATATCTCTCATTAGATAGCTTGCAGAGGTTAAGGCTAGTGTACAGGTGCGGGGAAAGTTCTGGGCATACCTGGTAGTTAGAATAGAATCGCTGAATTTAGCTTCAATATTTTGTAACATAATTTATATAAGCATTCAGTTTACTTATCCATAAGACAATACATTATGATTATGATCAAGTTAATCATTGTGTATGGATTGCATTGATTTTAATTTCAGTTATGCCAAATTTCTCCATTCTTACCATAAAGGAGGGCATATGTTCGAAAGCGATAGGTGTTAGGCTTGCACAGCTTGTCAAAATATATATAAGTTGTGAAAAATAATGTCCTTGTGGACTTCTAGCCTCGCACACCAAAGTGGTGTCTCTCTTTGTGCTGACCTGAAAACTAACATTATTTGTACCTTTTATAATTTATTTAAGCATTCATTTATCTGTAATTCTATTTGAATCTAAGTGCTTCTGGTTGCTAACCTTAAAAAACGTAGACATGGTTTAAGCCAAAAGCACTCAAATTCACTATTCTGGACTATAGAAACATCAAAATTTTGATTTATCAACAAGGAAAAGTACAATGAGTTTAATTATATTCACTTTCCAAATTGGTCTAACACCGATGGATATGACATAATAAAAAAAGTTGAAAAATTACCATAAACGTTATACTAACTTGTTAAAAGGAATAATACAAACATATTTAAAAAACATGTTGGTTGAAATTTTTGTATACCTCGTGATGTGAAAAATTGTGGTTTTAGCCATAGTGTGTGAGTATGATACTCTCCTAATTTAAGGAAGGCCACCCCTTTCTACAAACTAAACTAATCTAATATGGATGGGACAACAATATTTCTTCTTCTTTCAAGAAAAACTATACTCTTCGCTCTTCACGAAAAAGTAATAGCAATTGGAAATAAATAACAACAAATATAGAAATGAAACTTTTTTGTAGGATTTTTGGAACATAAAGGGAAGCAAAGTTTCCATGAAGGCACAAAGCCCTTTGTCACTTCCCCAGGATGGAAAACAAAAATGAAAGAACAAAGTCTTCAACATTTCGATTGTCCTATCAACCTTTGTAGATGATTTTTTGGTAACTAAGCACAATATGTAGTAGCTCAAAGTCTAACCACATGATGCACCTCTTATGCACAAACATATAAAATAAAAGCAGCACAAAGTCTGCAAGTTACCCCTTTGCTTGAGCATCCTACGATAGTTTTAGACATAACAAGCAGCTCAAAGTTTGCAGTATCAAATCTTAAAACCAATCTAGAATTCCAAACACAATAAGAAGTTCAAAGTCTGCAAGATTGAGCTTGAATCCCTCTTGTATAACACCTCAAAACTCACAATCAATCTCCAAAAAATGTCGTCACATAGCACCTTGAATCAACACAAAGTTTGAAAGTAGTTTGCCTCTTTTAATTGACTGCAATTTGATTTACAACTAAGCTCAAAGTCTTAGAGTGTACATACAAACTGGCAGAGTTTTGTTGCATTGCAAAAAGATAAAAAAAAAAATACAATAGATCCCCTCAAGTATTTATAGGAGAGGAGGATTGAGAAAAAGGTGGGAGGATCCCAACTAATTTGAGAAATTATCTCAACCACCATGACTTATTCCAACTACAGTCCTAATTCAACTCAACTTGTAGTTGCTTTACATGTAATTACATTTTACAAAATGCAAGCAAAAGTGACACTTGCAATTACAATTTTTGAAATTACATGTAACTTGTCAAAACAAAATTACAAATGCATAATTAATCTAAGTGTCCAAAGACACGATTCCAACTGCATCATCCTTTGTCTATGATGATCTTCATGCCGCTTTAGGATGCTAGAATTTGAAGTATTCTGGATTGGTGAAGACATCTTGAACCGGAATGGCAAATTGCATCCGTAATGATCTTTGTGTCCTTGGCCAACGAACTTCAACCTTTTCTTCTTGCTTGGGGTAGTACTAGCTTTTCAGGAGGGAAAGGGTTGCCTTCCTCTTTTCATGTCATGACCATCTTTGTCTTGAAAGCATTCTATAATTTGCATCCATGAATTGTTGTTGTATCTCTTCTTTGTATCATCCTCAAATCTTGAAATCTGCTTGCCAAATAAGGTCCATGCCTTAATTTATTGATTTGGTAGGTCGTGTGTGCAAACAAGACTGACATTGGAAGGGATAAATTGATGTAAAAATAGGCTCACAAGTGAATTTCAGGTTTTGGAAACTGCATTACATGTGTGGAAAAACAAGGGCATTAACTCGCAATAATGGAGGATAAGCATGCAACTTCATATGTGTAATGGGAAAATACACGTTTGCAACTATTAATTGCATGCTAGAGACTCATTTTCAAGTGTTTTTGAGTGCATTTTGGACCAATTTTGGGTTCTGGAAGGTTGACTGCAAGTGAAGACACAACTGCAATCGGGTTTTAAAATTTTGACTAAAAGTAGACTTTAAATGGGGAAAATGGATGGATGAAATGGTGGGAATAGGGATTTTGGAATGATGGAAAGAATGTTACCAACCGGTAATGGCAAACTTTAAAAATTGGGAAAAACTCTTGTTTGCAATCAGATTTATAAATCCTAAAATCAAATGAATGAGTCACATGGCAATTCTTCAATATTTGTAAATTTTGTAAAAAGAAGATTAACTCTTTTTACCAAAATGGGGAAGGTCAACATTACCATGGTTACTTGTAATTGGAATTTTAAAACCCAAATACAAACTTTGTAAACCTGTAAAAATGAAAGAGGGGAAAATATTTCACATTTAAAAATTGCATTCAAAGAACTTATTCATTTGGGAAGATCACTTAGAAACTTGAATTCTTGCTTGGTCAAATGCCCTAGACCAAAACAAATGAGCTTGAGAAGAACTAAAATGCTCTATAAATAGATACAGAAGCCACCACTTTATAATTACAATCAACAAACCAAATCGGTTTTGTCTTCAAATCTTCCCACAAAAAACGGCTTGGAGGAAGAAAGATACTTGATCTCAAACACTCATCAATGGGGGACGTGTTGCAAATGTGGCAAGAAGGAGATTCATGCCCCCAAAACGTGGCAACACCCAACAAAGACGTCTTCCAAAAATGTCTATTAAATGCCTTCTATAATGAAAAACATGTTTGCCCAATCTGTTTTTGATGAAAAATGTGGCAACAAACAATAATCTCCAACGATTTTGCATGCATATTAGATGTATTTAGTGGAGAAACACCATAAGAAATGGATTTGGAAGAACAAATGTGCAAATTGGGTTCTTCATTTGCAACTACAAGCAAAATGTGCCCTCCAAAAGATTCAATCGGGTTTCGAAAACCCCTTTACAAGTTTTAAATTACATCATTTTTTCCTTCATTTGGGCAAATTCGAGTTTTAAAGGAAGAAAAACACAAAAATAAAGAGAAAAACAACTTGTAATAGGGAAATAAAATCCCCAGTATAAGTTTTAAAAACAAAACACAACTTAAAAGAAATAAAAACTTAAAAATTTGTAATAGGGAAATAAAATCCCCATTACAAGTAAAAATAAAACATAAAAGACTTTAAAAACTCAAAAAGACTTGTAATAGGGAAATTAAATCCCTATTACAACTAAAAGAAACACATAAAAACTTGTAATAGGGAAATAAAATCCCCATTACAACTTAAAATCACTTAAGTAGGAACTTTTAAAAGAAATTACAAGTTCTTTTTAAGCTTGTAATTTTAAATTCACTTGCAATTTGTCCAAAAAGTTCCTACAATGATTTAAAAGACATAAAAAGCAAGGGGGAAATAAAAAGTAAGTTACAAGTGACAAGTTTTAAATAAAGTGCACTTGTAATTGTTTTCAAATTTCCCTACAACACTAAAACAAGAGAAAAATAAAACTTGCAATCAAAGGAAAATTTCCCACCTGCAATCAAGAAGAAAAAACCTGAAATTGAAGAAAAACATGGCAAACAAACTTGAAACGCGATGAAATTTGAAATGTGAATCAAGGATGGACCGAAGATTAGTCTAGTTTACCAAGGAGAATTTTTTTGCCTCGGGAAGCATTCCTTAAGAGTAAAATCTTCAACCTCCAGTGATTTCTCTGAAACCCGAAATTGCACAAAAGACTAGGAAAAAGAAGACCAAAACTCACCAAAATTTGGACAATAATGGCAAAAACACCCCCCAATTATTTGACACTAACAAATATGAGTTTTGTACCTCGTAAAATATGCCTTGGAGACAAAAATGACGCATTTTAGGCAACAATTTGTAAGGGTTGTCATGTTTTTGAAAATTAAAAAATGAGGACAACAATTGGCTCTAACTAGGGAACTTCCTTTGATTGTTGGAATGATTGAAGGGAGTAGAATCTGGAACTCTAAGTGCCTTGGTATCCATTGGGTTACAGAGTCAATCAACAGAGACATAGATGACAAGAAGGATGATATGACTGATGCAAAGAAACTAACTGAAAACAAGACACAGACTTGTGCAACTGCACTTATCGAAAATGGAAACCTTCCTATCCTAAACTAGCCAAAATGAAACCATTCACTGGCTCAGCAAAATAGTTTCCTTTCTTCAACAACTTATGGTACCTTACATGGTCATTATCAGCGACAACCAATTGAAGCACGAACACATGTACCAGAACTTGATGCACAACTCCTTGGAAAAGATGAACAAATTCACTTGCCTTCTCAAATGAATCATATGTGTTGCTGCCCCAAAGTGGATCAATGAATTTGGACTGCTCAACCATAGATGCATCTTTGGCCTCACTCTCAACTATATCTTCATGTTCAGGAACAAGTGAAACCTTTGTCATCTCATTGGCTTCCAACCAAGCAAGATGTATGATTGGACATCCTCTTGATCGTACAAAAACTAAATTCTTATTGATGATTACATCTTTATTAGTTGCTTCTTCAATTACAACCTCATGTTGAACGAAAAAATCTCCTTCATGTGAATCAAATGAAAACATGAGTGCATTGCATTCCTCATCATGTTGTTCACAAACTTCTAATTGGAGAGGATCATCAACAAAATTTGAACAAAACTCTTTTATAGTACTCATGAAATGATCTTCATCAAGTTCTGGGGTAGATCTCTTATGCATGATATGTCCAAGATCATGACCTCGGAACATGAATATATTTATTTCAACTTGAATGGGATCTTCATGCATGTTCATTTTTTCACATCTCATGATATGATTGTCCTTATTTACCAGCATCTTGGAAGAGTGGCCTTCAACCTATTGTTGTGTATTGCTCATGGTATCTGACATGGTCCATTCTTTTTGTTCATCAACTTTCTGATACTGCATAAACCAGATTTGAGAGTTGCCAGCTATGTCTTATTCCTCCTCTTCTTGGAAGAGACCAAGAAGATCACTCTGTTCAAATTCAGAATCATCCACTATTCCATTTGTTGGTGGTGCCTCAAGAGCAAGCCCTTTTGGTGTTGAAGGAAGCTTGTCTTTATTTTCAACTACATAACTAGGAGCAGTATTTGGGTATGGCCTCCTTGGAATGTCTTCTTCATAAGGGGAAGATAAAACACCTTGATCTATTTTCCTTTTGAGGGCAACTAGCTCATTATCTAGCCTCTGCACCATGCGATCTATTCTCTTGGTAGCCCATGATCCCAATGAAGAGATTTATTTGGACCCATTTGGCTCTATCTTTATCTTACCAGCAAGGATAAGATCATCTTCAATATCAACTCCTAAGGTTTGCATTGTTGCAAGGTCTCTTGGAACAACCCTTCTCAACAAGAAACATACCTTAGGCACTTGAGCATTGATGAAGAAGCACTTCAAATTTGTAGCGGTGGGCTTAGCAATAGCTGGAATTCTGTTACACAACTTATTGAATTTGGCCACAAACTCCCGCGTGGGTTCATATGACTCCTTTTTCATTTGAGTCAACTGAGCTAACAATGCATGCACATCTTCTAGAGGATTGAACCTCTCTTCAAACGTGTCTTTAAGCGTGACCCAAGATATAATTGAATCAACAAATAGGTTATAAAACCAATCAGCTGCAATACCTTAGAGAGTCTCCACAAATAGCCTTACAGATACATCTCTGTGTTCAACACCATGAACACCACATGAAATGTAGAAAGTAGCAATATGTTCTTCAAGGTGTTGTTGTCCATCTCTGAAGTACTTGGGAAAGTTCTTCCTCAAACCATAAGGAAGAGCATGTAATGGCAGAGTCACATTTAACAGACCAAAAGCATTCCCCCAAGGACCTCGAGCAACAATTTTACATGTCCTTGGTGAAAGCTTGAAAAACTGTAATTACAATGAATAGGATACCGATATACATCAAACATATGCGTATCGTATCTCAGCAGAGTCACCAATGGTGACTCGGAGGGGTCAATCTGCTATGTAATGATTCAACAAATTTATATCAAATATTCTAAGATAGAATTACCAAAATACTTCAAATCTCTTGTTCAATAAAAACCCAAGAAAAGTTATTCTAAAAATAAAACAATGCCACTACACACCAACGTTGCTTACATTGATAATAAAGCATTGACAGCTTATAAAGATTTTGATGTTACTGTGATTGGATGGAGAACAATAAACACCTGGAAGGGGATGTTACTGCTTCAATTCAGCTAGTTTGGCATTGCTTCATTTTTTTTGAAAACTTGAACCAATCCTTGACATGAACAATTTGACTTTTTGCCCGAATACGTACTTGGTTATTAATGATGTATGCTACTAAAAAAAAATTGTCTCCTATGTTAGCTAGTCTTGGCTCAATAACTCAGTCTAGAGTTTCAAACCATCAATTAGGGTTCCACTCCAATTGAATCACACACATGACTAAACCAAACCTCACCCCCTCTCACCCCCACTTAAATGTTATTGTTGTTGCAAGTCCCACACCCTAGAGTAGATAGCCCTAAACGTTAACATCCAAGCCAAAAAGAAGTCTAATATTTGCAGTTCAGTCCCTCAAAACATGTTTCTTGAAATTTCCAACAAAACTATTGCTTCCCATATTTGTTCCATAAAACATCAACACTACAAGAACGAGTGAAAAGATGTCTCCCAATTGAAAGATATAATTTTACAAAACATAAAAAATGTCATCATGCTAAGGAATTACAACATATACATATGTGTTATGACACTTAAAAGACAAAAATGCCAGCTTTATTAAAATTCAAAAACTGTTAATTGAGGGGTATCAAAAGAATGAATAAATTTTAAAGCAACAACCAATACCTATGTCAAGGTTGTTGCATCAACAATCACAAAGGGCACATTTACAAATCTGGCCAAAGTTTTTGCAAGCAATGTCTTACCTGGTATCCCAACATAATTGAGTTGTATCAAATAAGTAGTCAAACTAACATGTAATTAAAATAGTGAAGGTAGAACCCATCTAACTAGTTTTGTAAACTTTATTTGTGATAAAGGCAATCAAAATTAACAATATAAAAAAAATTTAAATAGCGGAGATAATTAAATACCACAGCCAGTAGGACCCATTATAAGAACATTGCTTTTTTTTAGCTCCATGTTAACATCATCATCAGTTTCCTTAGGTGTTTACGGGACATGCTAGGCTTGCCACTCAAACCAGTGCTCAGATTAGCTACCAATATACCAGACATTATACCCAAAAAGGAAGACTAGAAAAATAACATTCACCACTCGTAAATGTTTTGAGTAATGATAGAGAATCCTATCTCCTTGTTCAGTTCCATCAAGTTAGAATATTAGTTACCCAACTCTTGAGAGACGGATAAAGAGATCGATTTCCCCATCAAATAGTAAATGGTAGGGAAATTGAGAGACAGATAAAATAGTAGGGCATTTGGATCGGGATATCTAACTAGGAAGTGAACTCCTGCAATTTTTAGGGTTTTGAATTAGGAATGGGTAAACGTGTATGGTGTGGATGCATTCCAGAAACAAAAAATAGTTTTCACCGTCGATTCTTTTTTGCCACAAAAATAAAGTTGTCTCGCATGGCTAGAGCAGTTGGCATTGTACAGTTTCATTGTTGCATTATTAATTACAACTTTTTCTCTAACAAAGAATGCAAGCTGGACAAGATTTTTGATGACTTGGACGCGATCTCTGGTGATCGGTTTCTGGGTGATTGACAATTTTTTGGGCAAAATCCCATCCAACTTTTTCTCTAACCAAGAACACAAGCTAGACAAGATTTTCGATGACTTGGACATGATCTCTGACAACTGATTTCTAGGTGACTGATAATTTGCTGGGAAAAAGCCCACATTGGAGCCTATTGACTCAAAAATGTATGTCATTGCGATAAAGAGGTGCTACATCAAGACAAGACAAAGGTGTGTTTTGATTAATTGGAAAAACGGGTTTTAAGGACCCGAAACCTTTTATAGAAGGATCAACAGATAGAGAAAAAAAGAACTACTAGTCCAGCATAAAGACAACAAATAAAAGGCTGGCATGAAAGCCAACAACCCAAATAGACAGTAAAGAGCTAGGAACAACAAAGCAAATTACACCAGACAATAAAAAACTAGACTGCAAGCAACACCTACAGAGACTTAAGAAGATCAACAACCTTGATGACCAACAAGTCATAATTCTCCGAAGCAACTTTGAGCTCTTCAATTTCCTTGTTTGGCATTTTCTCCCTCTTCTTGTCTCTGGTCCTCGTTCTTGGTCCTTACACTCCTTTCATGCCTTCCATGTCAGTTTCTTGTTCCAGGGATCCCTTCTCATTCTCTAGCTTACTGGTCAGGGTTTTGGTGTTGTTAGCCGAGACCTTCAAAATATTGTAACTTTGTTCAGCAATTCTTTTGAGACAAGTGTCGATTTTGTTGAGTCTGTTATCAGCATCCCCCATTCTCTGGTCCCTCACAATGTCACTATTTTTAATTTCCTCCAGGGTTGTCTCCACTTGCTCAAACCTAGGATTGAAGACATCCCTAATCTCTTCAACTTTGGCTATAGTCTTTCCCAAATCATCAACATACTCAGCCATGGATTTGCCTTCACCAATGCTAATGGTCTCTAGAATTTGAATCCTATGACTCATGTTCTTGTTTTCCTCCACAACTTTCTTGTGACTATTTATGAGCCATTAGATGGTGTCCACAATCCCCTTCAAACCCTCGACAGAAGGGTTAAAAGGGGGACTTATATCACCAACCTTGACTTGATCAATTTTGGGGTTTTTACCACCAGTATTCTGGTCAGCATCACCACCAACACTCTGGTTGACATCCCCCATAATCTCATCCTTACCTTTTTGGTCCGCATCTGAATCCTTGCTCTACTCTTTATCCTTTGTCACCGGCTCAGAATTGCCCTGCCTTTTCTTCTTTTTCCTTTTCTGAAAAGAAATTTTAGGTTTCTTCTTCAGAGGGGGCAGAGAGTCATCCTTATCGAAGTCCTCAGAGACCTCCGAGGAGGAGGAAGAGTGAATATGGAAGACCTTCTCTTTGATTTTTTTCTTACCCTTGGAAGAGGATGGCTTGCTAATCTCATGTTTTCTTTTCTTACCCAACTCAACCTCGGACTCCTCCAGACTCTCCTCAGTCTCACTATTCATGTCACTGACAGAATCCTCACTCATAGAAAATTTAGAGTCCGACCCTTCCTCCTCAGATTCAGAGACAGAAAGTTGGGGGTGAGCGATTTGGTTAGCTTTAATGTGATCATAGATAAGAACCATAAGACCTTGGTGCATAGCAATGTCACCCTTAGGGTTCTCTCTATGGGATTTTATGGTAGCATTCATCGAGCAAATCAGGAAATAGGGCATGTTAACTTTGTCTTCATACCTGAGTTGGTTGAGCAACACAAAATGGTAGCCATAGATTTTGGTGAATCTGCCATCCAGAGTGATGTAGTGCATGATAGCAAACAAAACCTCCCTCCAAGGCTTAGCAAAGGCCCTGGGAGGGTTGTAGGTCTTGCTAAGCTTAACCAGGCGCTTCTTCTCCTTAGTAGTTTCAGGATATCCATCAATAGCTTCCTTGCTAAGCTTTCTATCTCTGTAGAAATTACTTCCCTCCCTCCGGAGACCCATCACCTGAGCAATGAGATCTTCGTTGATGGTGATAGCTTGATCTCCCATTTTTAGGGTGCCCTTCCTCCAGTTATTGGTAAAAAACTTAGTGATTTTAGCATCCCTCCCATGGATTCTTTCCATATACTTCGTTAACCTACCCTTCTGCAAGATTCTCCATATTTCCTCCTTTTGTTTCCATTCTTTACAAGTATTGGGCTCGTAGCGACGCCTATTACCTCCCATGATTTCATAGCTCAAACCAGAAACTTGAGAGTTGCATATAGCTAATGGAAAGAAATATCTGGAAGCGGCCCCAAAAACCCATAAAGCATGGGAGAAGGTGGCATACGTCTTATCATTATTGGTACTGACGCAATAATGATTAATATTATCCCTCCAAGTCATGTTATTAATATTTATATACTCCAATTAAATTTTTTAAGTGCAGTTATATCAATCCATGAAGATGATCGATCTGGCATCATTAAGAAGATCCTCTTCACCCTTCCAAGTAATCATGTTGTCTCATGTGGCCGCCACGTTAGCTGCCCAATCAACAGGTCCATTAGCTTTCCGATAAATGTGAGAGATAAAACATTTATCAAAGGTTTTAATAATGTCCCTAGCAGCCTTAATAATGTTGTTGATGGTCCATGAGGGCTTGGTAATTCCTTTGAGGCAATTAATGATATTGTTAGAGTCCCCCTCAATCCAGAGATAAGGACAATTCCACCTTTTAGCTAGTAGGATGCCTTGGAGTCGCCATAGATTCTGCCATATGGTTAGTTTGGAATCTTATAGGAACAACAACAATTTCCTTGCAAATGCCATTTTCATCTCTAAGAATTGCACCACATCCCGCAGGACCAAGATTACCTTTAGCAGCACCATCGAAGTTGACTTTGAACCAACCAGGAGGGGGAGAGTACCACTTAGCCTCAAGTCTCTTACTTTGTTTAGTGTTCATCCTAACAACACTCTTCAAGTTCCAGGAGTTGAGGATGTGAGCTTCCAGGCAATTGATAGGAGAACAAGGTTCTCCAATGGTCCCAAGGATCTCCACTATAGCCCTTTGAATTTTCTGGAAAACAACATCCTCGGTGAGAGAAGTATCCCTAAAGATGCGGTTGTTCCTTTCTTTCCAAATCCCCCATAGGATGTGAGGAAGAGAAAGTTGCCACAAATTTCTCAAACAGGGATTAGACCAATGGTAGTTCCAAGAATGGAACAAGTCTTGAATAGAGTTAGGGAACACCCATACCATACAAAAATTCTTAAGAAATCTTTCCCAAATAGAGACAGTAAAAGAACAGTGAATAGCCAAGTGGTCCACAGATTCTTCCTCCTTATGACACAAGACACACCTATTGGGGAGATTAAAACCTCTTATCTTCAGGTTGTCTAGCGTCAAAACTTTGTTTTGGAGAATAGTCCAGTAGAAGATATTGATCTTCGGAATAAGACCCTTGATCCAAGCTTTAGACCAAAAGGGGTACTCTGAGGGGGGAGGGGTCAACACTCCATACATGGAAGAAATAGTAAGGTTGCCTTTGGGTTCAAGTTTCCAAATAAGAATATCTTCCTCATTATTCAGCCAAGCAAAAGTCAAGAGTTTCTTGAAGTTGATGAGGCCAGGGTGTATACTTTCAATATTATGCCAATTGTCACCTATCCAATACCCCTCAACCAAAGAACCAAAAACTCTTTTACAAGAGGCAGCAAAAGGGGCCCAATCAGGGATTTCCAGAAAAGGCTTATCAAGCAACCAGGGATCTTCCCAAAATCTGCCATTCCTACCATCACCAACTCTCCATTTAACCCCTTTAGCTATGATATCTTTACACTTGGAAGCATGGTTCCAAATGTGAGAGCCATTGATGTTGAAATCAGAGTTGATGAAAGAGAAAAGAGATGAAGACAAGCGAGGATACTTACTTCTCCAAATTTCACACCGCTCACTATTGGAGTGGAACAATCTCCATATATGTTTGGACAAGAGAGCTTCATTGAGAATCCCGATTCTCCTCAGACCCAGGCCACCCTTGCTTTTCGATCTACAAACCTTGTCCCAATCCACTAGAGCCATTCTCTTCTTTTCCTCCACCCCAGACCAAAGAATTTTTTTTTGGATTTTTTCAATAGCATCAACAAACTTAATAGGGATTATGAAGAGACTTAGAGCATAAATAGGAATGCTTTGAAGGGAGGCTTTAAGAATTTGTAACTTGCTAGCTTGACTTAAGAGAGAACCTTTCTAACCAGTAAGCTTTCTCTGAAAGTTATCTACCAACGAACTCCAAAAGGAATCAGGTGGAGAAATACCCAGAGGGAGACCAAGGTAGGTAGCAGGAAGAACAACAATCCAACATTCCAGAATTCTACTAATTCTATGTTGTCTTCTCTTAGGAGTGTTGATGAAAAACACTTCACTTTTAGCCTAGTTGATAAGCTAGCCAGAAGCAGACACAAACTTGCACAGGGTGTCCTTCAAGATTCTGGCTTCCGAAATTCTGGAATCTCCCATAATGATGGTATCATCTACAAATTGTTGGTGGGAGCAGGTGTGATCAGCAGAAGAGGGTTGGAGACCTTTAAAAATACCTCTAGTGACCATGCTTTCCATGTACCTACCAAAGCATTCAACCATGATAATGAAGAGAATGGGGGAGATGGTATCCCCTTGCCTCAAACCTCTGGAGGCTTTAAAAAAAGGGGAGGGGGATCTGTTAACAAGAACATCAAAGGATGCAGATGAGAGAAGTTGCTTGAAGAGGTCCACAGATCTGTTAGAGAAGCCAAAAGCCAAGAGAACCTTCATGAGGAAAGACCAGTCCACCCGGTCATAAGCCTTGGAGAGATCAAGCTTGAGAAAAAAACCCTGCTTCTTGGCCATAACAAGGGAATGGATGTTCTCGTGGATAGAAATGATGGAATCAAGAATTTGCCTTCCAGGCACAAAACCATTCTGCTAAGGACTGATCAATGAGGGAAGGACATTCAAGAGTCTAGAGGTGAGGACCTTGGAAACAATCTTATAGAAAGAGTTGCATAAACTGATAGGCCTGAACTTATCCATGGAATCAACTCCTTGAATTTTGGGGATCAGAGCAATGAAGGTGCCATTAATTTATTTCAGCAATCTTCTTGCCCGAAAAAATTCTTTAACCCCATTGGAGACATCTTTCCCAACAATATCCCAAAACTCTTGGAAAAAGAACATGGGGAAGCCATCAGGACTAGGAGCTTTATTACCCTCAAAAGAAAAGACAACAGTTCTGATCTCCAAGTCCAAAGGGATGGAAGTCAACAAAGCATTCTTATGCTCATCAATAAGCCAAGGAATGTTCTGGAGGAGGGCATTTTGAGCATCATCATCCAAGATCTGTTACCTACAAAGAAGAACATAGAAGAAACTTTTTGCCTCATTTCTAATCTCCTCCTCCTCAACCAACTCCACATTGTCCACCATTAGTTTTTTTATCCTTTTAGCAACTTTATGTTTGATAGTCGACATATGGAAGAATCTGGGGTTCTTATCCCCTTCCTTCAGCCAATACATCTAGATCTTTGCTTCCAAAAGGATTCTTCTTTTTCTATGATATCATGGTATTTTTTGAGGATCTCATTTTCTTCTGCAATTGTAACAGTGGAGAATCCATCCTTCTAGATTTGGACCTGAATATTGTTGAGGTCTTCCTGAATTTTTCCTTTGGCCTAAAAAATATTCCAAAAACTGGATTTATTCCAAGTCCTTATGTTATCTTTTATGCTTTTAAGTTTATTCACAACTCTATACATGGCAGTACCCTCAACTTGAATGTTCCACCATTCCTGAATTTTATGAGTCAGATCAAGATGTAAAGTCCACATTTTTTCAAACCTAAAGGGAAAATGCCTTCTCCTATTGATAGGGTCAACAATAAGATTTATAGGGTAATGGTCAGACCCAACATGAATGTGGGTAGACAGAGAGAAAAAATAATGTTTGTACTAGTCATCAGAAATTAGAGCCCTATCAAGGCGAACTTGAATAAGATCATTTCCAACCCTCCTATTAGTCCAAGTGTAGTTGAAACCTTGCATCTCCACATCATTAAGGGCTTGAGTGTTTATAAAATCCATGAGGGCCAGTCTACTGTCTAGCTGAGAGGGGCAACCACCAAAATTTTCCTCCTCTTTCAACGGAGTATTAAAGTCTCCCATGACCAGCCAACTGAGGTTCTTGAAGTTGTCCCTTATTTCCATAAGTTTTTTCCAAAACTTGCTCCTGGCTTTCAAGGTATTTGGAGCATAGATGTTAGTGAGGACCCAAGAGGTGTCATCCTTTAAATGCTCAAACTTAATGCAAGAAAATTTTCTCTCTTCAATAAGAACTTGACCTCTAACACTATTAAGATTCCAGATTGTTGCAATGCCTCTAGAGGCACCTTCAGAGCTACCACCACAAATGCTACCAGATTTAAAGAAATTCAAGGCTTCAACCTTTTCTCTACTCATCTTAGTTTCTTGAATAAGAAAAATGTCAGGTTTACTATCTCTTATCATATTCCTAATAATATCATGCTTGTGGGGGTTATTAAGACCCCTTATGTTCCATGAAACAATCTTCATAATCACTTACAAATTCCTAACTCCTTCAAAGTCCTTTAAGTACCATCTGTTATGTTCTTGCTAGCCTCCTGATCTCTGACTTTGTGGTTTGAAGGTCGACCTAGGGATGAGGAGACATATCCAACATCAACTTGAGCAATTCTCCTAGACTTTCTTGTTTGGGCAACAGAGGGAGTGGAGCCTTTCTTGTTCCTGTGTTTTGGAATTTTCCACTCATCTTCCTTCTCAAAAACCACTTCAGAATCACTAATGAGTCCAGATATCTCCTCTTCATTACCCTAGTTAGGTGTTTTGGAGTCATGTGAAGAACTATTAACTATTTTAGAGGCAATATTTGAATCAGAAAGATTCAATCCCAAGATAACACAGTTCTAAGCTTCTTGAAATTCAGGGCAGTTTGTGAGAGGGGAAGAGTCAGCCTTTTCCTCATGTGATCTAGTGATCTCCCCTTCCTTAGATTGCTCCACTTCCTTTTCATTTTGATTCTCTTCATTGGAAGCTTCCTTACTAGCCAAGGTGTTTGCAATCACTAGTTGGGTTGTTTCATTAGAAGATTCATGTTGTTCTATTATTTCTTCTCTTGGGATATGCCCTCCCAGGATATTATTTGCTCCCATACACTCCTTCCTCATAGATTCCTGGGGGGAATGATTATTAGAGACAAAGGATAAGAAGACCACATCCTTGTTCTCCCCCAAGGGTCCAAAACTATTGGTCTTAGCTGGATCAACTTCCTTGTTTTCAGTATTTTTGACTTGCCAGACCTTTTTCTTAGAAGCCTTTCTACTCTCAACTACAGTTTTGGCTTGCTTGTTATCCCCTCTGGCCTTTAGAGGGCAATGTTTAGCCCAGTGACCTGCTTTTTTATAGTGGAAAAAAGCAAAGGGGATGGATTCATATTCGATCTATTGCTTTCAAGTACCCAACTTAGACACAATATCTATCTACTCAGGCATATCTGCGGCGTGGGCTACTCCTACATAGAATCTAGCATGAGTGAGTCGTCTTCTTGAGGCTGTGACTAGATCTATTGAGAGGAGCTCACCAAACAAGCTAGCAATACTTGAGAAAATACTTTCTGCCCAGTATTCAAGAGGTTGATTTGGGAGCTTAACCCAAACTGGGACTTGCACCAGAAGGGATTCATTCATATTTAGATTTGGGTGCCATTTTCATAGGACTAGAGTTGTCTTACCAACTAACCAAGGGCTACCACAAAGAATCCTTATTTTGTCTTCTTCACAAGAAAAGGCAAAGGAGAGAAGGCCTTTGGGTGGAGCCGAAATTTCAACATTGCCTTTCAAGGCCCATTTCCGTTTAACATAAGCCCTAACAACTTCAATGTTTTGGGCGTGGTCCCATGAATTTACCCACTAGAGAGTTCGACATGCTACTTATATTATGTTCCAAAACTGAATCAGGTATAGAGATGGAAAACTTACCACCAGTCGGGTCTGATATATTCTGAACAAGAGGTAGGGAATATTTCCCAGATGGTCTAGTTCCAAAGAGGGTTGACCACTTTCTAATTTCTTTTCCATTCTCCAAAACCACTTCATGTGGGTTGGACCCCCCCACCGTGTTTCCAGGACCCGCATTCTTTTCCAACAGAGTACCGTCAGCCTGCAGAATATCCGGAGGCTTGTCCTTCTCCCCCATCTGGCTAGCTCAATCGATCTGGCCGCTACCTCCATTGGAACTAGAGTTCCCGCCTTGAAATATGAATTCTACCATTGCTGCCTACTCCTCCTCCACATGTGTTATCAAGATATCCCTCTACAATTGACACCTGTAATTACATCCTATTTAATTTTTTGTGTCCAGTGTAGCCCCTTAATAGAGATATTTTCACTTTGCCCATCTTTTCCCCCTTTTGAGGAGGACTTAAGCAAAATTTGGTACTTCATCCTGAGAGGATTTTTTTTTCTTAACCTTTGTCAATCTGTGCTCAAGGTGGGAAGAGATATCAAGATATCCCTCTACAATTGACACCTGTAATTACATCCTATTTAATTTTTTGTGTCCAATGTAGCCCATTAATAGAGATATTTTCACTTTGCCCATCTTTTCCCCCTTTTGAGGAGGACTTAAGCAAAATTTGGTACTTCATCTTGAGAGGATTTTTTTTTCTTAACCTTTGTCAATCTGTGCTCAAGGTGGGAAGAGACCACAATGTTCTTCCACTTCATCTTAACTTATAGCTCATGGTATAATTTATTCAGCGATGAGTATATCGAGAAGATGGGAGCACTCATCATCAACTTGCACAGGGAAAGATTTGATTTTCAAAAGTCGGTTCAGATTGGACAGGCTGTTCTAGAGACTATTCTTGACCTCGTAGAGATTAAATTTTTTTTTCTTTATTTCTTTCTTCCTATACATTTTCCTTGGACTTAAGTCCTACCCCTAAAGAGACTGGAGAAGTTGTTGAAGGGATTGAGAGCTTTAAATCCTCTCTCCCCATAGAACTGTTTGTCACTGAAGAGATAGAGTCCCAAGGAGGAGCCCCACAACTCAAATCTAGCAAATTGTATGAAGGAGAAGAAGAATTTGAATTCGTGCAACCAACTAAGGGGCCCAAAGGAGCTAAACTTCATATGGGAAGAGATAAATTAATAGTGCAACTCAACACCAATCTACCACATGGGAGTGTTGTGTGTAGTTTGATTTCCAAAATCAGAGTTTCTTAACTTTGGGCACTAGACATGTGATGCTCAATTGAGAAGCACCTTCTACATCTGAAGGCAATCTATATGTAATCTACTTGCTACCTCTAATTTCTCTTGGCCACTTTTGAAGAGATCTCAATTGGTAGACCTATGGAAAGATGCATCTCCACACAAATCTGAGCATAGGTGGCAATGCTCGCATGTTTGATTGTCTCCCCTAAATCACACAAATTTTTCACATACTGTCCCCAATGATCAACAAACAATTAAGCTCCTAAAATTGGATGGGAAGGCATGGTAAACTAACCTAGAGAAATGCAAAAGTGAATATCTTTGTTTGAGGGTCAAAGGAAGGGTACGAGGCCTTCATACATAGAAATTCACCGTGAAGCACCCAAGGGCCATTTTTTAACACTTGCCCCTTGTCCTTAAGGGATTCAAACTCAAGGATGAAGAAGCCCCTAGCACAAGGGAAAATCTCATCCTCCAATCCATCTTTCTAGTGGGTAGAAATCCAAGCACGAAGATCACACAACTTGGGCCAAATTTTAACGAATTTGCAAATAAGTGCATGATCCTAGAGGATATACTCTCTATTGTGAATTGGACCATCAACACAAATCTTTAGAATTTATCTGAAATGATACAGAAAAAATGAAGAGCTATCTTTGTTTGCTCCATCCCCAACAAAAGCCACATCATTGTAGCCGTCTAAATCTCCCTTCTTCCCAAAAGATGAAGGCTTGGAAGGGCTGAGTGATGCATTAAATGTAGAAGGCAAATCACAACCAAGGCCATCCCACACAAATCTCTTATCAGACATAATTGAAAATTTAGGGAAAGATTCCTTCATCAACGACTCAAGACAACCTGAGGACAAGCACTAGTGTGGGCGAGCTGAGTGGCTCGAGTTAGGAAGATTCAAGGAGGGTTTGTAAGCCATAATAGCCAACCAGAGGGCATCTACAAATCTTATTTATTTGTTCTTCCCATAATAGAAATCACGGACACAACTATTCTGGCTTAAAAACCGTTTGTGTTATTGACTCCTTTGAAAAATCACAGTCGTATTTTTCACGACCAACAATCTGTAATGCACCCGTAACTTCGTGTTAGTCAACTTTTCGTGGTACGTTAGTGCATTTTTTGGAGCCAAAATAGCTGCATCCATCAACAATCACCCATAAAATCTTTGCCAAGTATGCCAAAACCATTTTTGGTGAGGAATGCCAAAGGCACATGAGGATATACAGAGCGAGACATTGCAAACTTTTTAGTAAAATAACCTATTTCAAATCATTTTAAAAATAACATTTATCTTTTCTCTTTATTGGTTCATGTTGGGAATAATCAGAATAATTATTTTCCTCTTTTACAAAGTACACATCTAATCCAATGCATTTAATTCATTAATAAAATTTCAAGCCTATTAATGATTCCAATGCATAAATACTTTTTTATACACTATAATAGTCATTTTCGTGTTACAAGGTAAGTTAACATGAAAATTAATTATTGCCTCGTTAAATTTAATTTTGTCTCCTTAAATAATATTTTTAACATCACTCAACTTTGATTTATTAGACACAACCAAATTCATTGCATTCACTATGTTGTTAGGTCCCAGAGACAACTGAGAGGGGGGGGTGAATCAGTTGTCAAATAAATTCAAACCAAAAACCAATTAACCAACTTGATGCTTTATACCGGTAAACCAGTTAAGTATGTCGGTAGACAGTGTTAACATTAAATTGCTATACTGGTAAAGATTAATGCATGAGACATAAACATAAAGTCATCCACAACACATAACACCAATATTTGTACGTGGAAACCCTGTAAGGGGAAAAACCACGGTGGGAAACCTTACCCACAATCAGATGATACTACTGCAGATAGTAAGTGTACATAAATGGGGTCTGCACATGCAGAAAGGCCAACAGCCTAGAGCTCACTGCTCAATCACAAAATGGGAGTCACATTGACTACAGTTGGATGGTTAAATCCAATAAGAATGTACTACACAAAATAACATCTTCATATGCTGGATTCAGTACCAGTGTAATGCTGATATGCTTATACAAAAACCTAGCTTCACATTCAAATGATGTCTTCGTGTATACCTCTTCTTAATCTCGCATATACCTTCACTCAATTCTTTTTTCGCATTCCACACTTGATCTTACAAATAAGATCTTACATTTATACCATAACCTAAGACCAATTTTAGTAGGTCGGCTCTACAAGATATTACAACAAACATTTTACGTACAATATAATATCCAATCCAATAACCAATCAAACAAGTCGGCTTAATGCATTTACATCAATAATAAATCATCTCCATAGCGTGCCATGCTGATCTGGAAAAGATAAACCTGCTGGTGTAACCTTAGATAACCCTGGACCTATTTGCCAGTAAAAACAAATATGCAAATATGAATATACCAATGATCAATTCTTCAAAACAAAGTGTCCATACGATGTCTTTGACATTACCAAGTGTCTTCCATATCATTCCAAGTACCGATGAACATTATATCCTGCCGGTGAACCATATACCAGTAACTTTGCAATAGTTACTTGCTTGCCGGTGAATGTTGTTGGATCTCCAAAGTGCTTGTTTTCAGTAGGTGTTGACATCAACGACAAAACCATACTAAAATACCAACAATCTCCTCCTTTGGCATTGATGGCAACACAAGATGAAAAAACCATCAAAGTGCCAAAACAGAAATGCCAAATACCAACAATCTCCTTTAGACAACTCCCCCTGGGAGCAACATGTGTTTATCCAAAGATTTATTTTCAATACCAATCTCTCCTCAAAAGATAATGTGTTTTTCCATAGATATCTCTCCCTCTTTGACATCAAATGCCAAAGTTACAAAAATCAAGTTCATACAAAATACCAACTACTCCCCCTAAGAAGTAGCTTCCTCATCAAAGACCAGAGTAAACGATTTGTCTTTTAATTCTGTCGGTTGATGACAATCATCAACTGTCTAAGTCTCTACCGGTGGTGGTATGACTCCAAGCTGATCTCTGAGATATTCAAAAGTCTCCTTAGGCAAAGGTTTTGTGAAAATATCTGCAAGCTATTCTTTAGTATTCACATAAACTAGTTTTATCTCTTTTTCTTCAACTTTTTCTCTTAGAAAATTCAGTTTGATAGAAACATGTTTTGTTTTAGAATGTAATACCAGATTCTTAGATATATCAATTGTTGCAGTATTATCACAATAAATAGTAATGGGTTCCTTGCATTTTACATTTATGTCTTTCAACATTTGTTTAAGCCATAGTACCTGTGTACAGTTAGTTGCTCCTGCAACATATTCTGATTCTGCTGTTGATAAAGATGTACAACTATGTTTCTTACTCAGCCAAGAAACTAATCTCTTTCCAAGAAAGAATGCTCCTCCAATGGTGCTTTTTCTATCAGCCACATCTCCTGCCCAATTTGCATCTGTGTATGCACATAGGTCAAAATTTTCATCTCTAGGATACCATAATCCAAGATTTGTTGTGCCTTGTAAGTACCGGAAAATCCTTTTTATTGCCAATTCATGATTTTCTCTAGGATTACTTTGAAATATAGAAACAATACATACTACATTCATAATATCAGGCCTGGTTTGTGTCAAATACAGTAAACCTCCTATCATAGATTTGTATCTAGTTGGATTAACAAGTGTAGATTCATCCCTTTGAGATAATTTGTCATTTGTAGTCATAGGTGTGCTTATCAGTTTAGAGTTCTCCATCCCAAATTTCTTTAGTAATTCTTTCAAGTACTTGGATTGACTCAAAAATATAACTTTATCAGTCTGTGAAATCTGCAATCCTAAAAAGAATTTTATTTCTCTAATCATAGACATTTCAAATTCTTGTTGCATTTTAATAGAAAATTCCTTACATCATCCATCTTCTCCTCCAAAGATTATATCATCAACAAATACTTCAATAATCAAGATGTCATCATTAGTTATTTTGTAATATAAATTGCTATCTGCATTTCCTTTAGTAAAACCAATCTTTAAAAGATACTTATCCAACCTTGCATACCAAGCTCTTGGGGCTTGTTTTAATCCATACAGAGCTTTTCTTAATCTGCAAACCATATCATTGTCATCTGTCAAGGAAAATCCATTAGGTTGTTCAATATATACTTCCTCTTCAAGATCTCCATTCAAAAATGCACATTTAATACCCATTTGATAAACTTTGTAGTTCTTGTGAGCTGCAAAAGCCAAGAATAATCTGTCTGCCTCAATTTTGGCTACCGATGCAAAGATTTCATTGTAATCAACTCCTTCTTTCTGAGAATATCCCTTACACACTAGTCTTGCTTTATTTCTGACAACCTTACCATCTTCATTAAGTTTGTTTCTAAATACCCATTTGGTTCTAATTACATTTTTATCTTTAGGCCGGGGAACTAATGTCTAAGTATTATTTTTCTCAATTTGTCCTAATTCTTCTTCCATAGCTTTAATCCAAAATTTATCTTCACATGCCTCATTGATAGATGATGGTTCAATTTGAGAAATAAGACACACCTCTTCATTTGCCAATCTTCCTCTTGTCATACCTCCTTTAAATTTGTTTCCAATTATCTGATCTTCAGAATGATTCAATCTTACATACCGGGGTGTCTTAGTTTGTTGTTGTTCTTCAATTACTGTGGAATCCTCTGATGATATCGGGGCAACTGGATCTTCATTTTGTATCGGTGGATTCAGTGTAGGTTCATTTGTCACAATTTCTATTGCCGGTTCAGAGTCTATATACCTTGAAGTTCCTCTAAATTGTTCATCAATCTTTACATTTGTACTCTCAACAATTTTCTGCAATCTCTTATTAAAACATCTATATGCCTTGCTCTTAGATGAATAACCAAGAAATATTCCTTCATCACTTCTAGGATCAAATTTGACAATATACTCATCTCTTCTAATATAACATTTACTTTCAAAAATTCTGAAATACTTAAGAGTAGGAGTATTACCAAACCATAGTTCATGAGGGGTCTTACCCGTTTCACCTTTGATGTGAACTTTGTTGAATGTATAGACAATAGTGCTAACTGCCTCTCTCCAATACACATGTGGTAGATTTGCTTCCGATAACATACGTCTTGCTGCATCCAAAATAGTTCTATTTTTCCTTTCAACAACTCCATTTTGCTGTGGTGTCCGAGGTGTTGATAACTATCTTCTGATTCCATTCACTTCATAGAATGTATTAAAGTCCTTGGATGTGAATTCTCCTCCTTGATCTGATCTTAAACATTTGATTTTCTTACCGGTTTCATTCTCAACCATTGCTTTGAACAGTTTGAATTTCTCAAGTGCTTCTGATTTTTCTTTGAGAAAGGTAACCCAACACATTCTAGAATAATCATCAATAATTAACATGAAATATCTATCACCTTGTAAGCTTTTAGTTCTAGCTGGACCACATAAATCTGTGTGAATTAAATCAAGAGCATCATTGGATTTTTCTGGAATACTTTTGAAACTAGCTCTAACTTGTTTTCCAAATTGACATTCCTTACAAATTGTATTCTAAGGTTTCACAATTTTAGGTAGATATCTAACTGCCTTAGAAGTATTGATTTTTACCATGCAATCAAAGTTTAAATGACATAGTCTCTTATGCCATAACCAACTTTCATCTATGTGTGCAATCAAGCATGTCTTTTCACTGTTATTCAAATGAAAGATGTTACCTCTAGTCTGATTACCGGTTGCAATTTCCAAACCAGTTCTATTCATGATTTTGCATTTTCCATTTTTAAATTGTAACTGAAATCCTTTCTCAACTAATTGATCAACACTTAAAAGATTATGCTTTAATCCTTCAACATAATAGACATTGTCAGTGTTATGCTTACCATCAAGAGATATTGAACCCTTACCTTTGATTGAACAGGCTTTGTTATCTCCAAATCTTACTAAACCTCCATTGTATTCTTGAAAGTTCAAGAATTTACCTTTGTCTCCAGTCATGTGATGTGAGCATCCTGAGTCAATCATCCATTCATCCTTTGCTTCAACTTTAGCTGCTAGGGCTTGTTCTACCAGTTGAGCAGTAGGTGCCGGTTGATCTTCTGTTATAGCAACAAAAACCCATCCATTGTCTGCTGGATCCTCATCAGAATCATCAGTCACACCTTCATCAGCAATGTAACAGGATTTGTCTTTGTTCTTCTTAAATCTGTATCTCTGATATTTAGGATTAGGCTTGTATGTTCTTCTAGTTTCTTCTCTTAGTCTAGCATGTCTATCAGGCCATCTTGAAGCCATATGACCAATCTTATTGCAGTTAAAACATTTAAAGGGTGCTTTACCTTCATACTTACTTCCAACTAGACCTTTTGGCATTTTTCTTGCAAATAGTGCTTCAAGTTCTTCAAGCTCTTCATTCTCCTTCCTGTTTTCTTCAAGTTCTCTTGCATAAAAGGCTTTTCAGTCTGATTTGTCAAATGATGGAGTAGATGATGTTGATGCTTTAAAGGCCAAATCAGTTTTTATAGTAGCAACATGACCAAATTCCTCAATTTCAATGGCTGAAAGTTTTCCAATCAATGTATCCCTAGTTACTGATGTATTAGGCATTGTTCTCAACTCATTTATAGCAGTAACCTTCAATTTTTATGCCGGTGGCAATCCTCTTAAGATTTTTGAAACAATTTCATCCTCACTTAGAGTTCCTCCACAATATTTAATACCCAAAACAATTTCATTTACTCTTTCCATAAAAGCAGAAATCCTTTCATCTTCTTCCATTTTCAGATGTTCATACCTGACTCGGAAGCTTTCAAGTTTTGCAATCTTGACTATGGAATCTCCTTCATTTAGTGTTTCCAAATGATCCCAAATAGCTTTAGCAGTGGACCTATCTGATAATCCCATGATTTGTTGATCTGATAATGCGCTCAAAAGTGCTTCTCTTGCTTTGTAATCATTCTCTTCATCTTTAGCTAAGGTAGTTGGAGCAGTCTGACCAGCTACAGCAGCAGTATAACCATTCTTTGTAATTTCCTAGATGTCTTTACCAATGCAATTCAGATGTGTCTCCATCCTGATCTTCCATATCCCATAGTTGGTTCCATCAAGTTTAGGACTGTCCTTCCTGAAGTAATTAGTAGACATTGGATCTCCTCAAGTTGTTAAACTTCTGTAAAAGAGGACTAAGCTCTGATACCAATTGTTAGGTCCCAGAGACAACTGAGAGGGGGGGGTGAATTAGTTGTCAAATAAGTTCAAACCAAAAACCAATTAACCAACTTGATGCTTTATACCGGTAAACCAATTAAGTATGCCGGTAGACAGTGTTAACAGTAAATTGCTATACCGGTAAAGATTAATGCATGAGACATAAACATAAAGTCATCCACAACACATAACACCAATATTTGTACGTGGAAACCCTGTAAGGGGAAAAACCACGGTGGGAAACCTTACCCACAATTAGATGATACTACTGCAGATAGTAAGTGTACATAAATGGGGCCTGCACATGCAGAAAGGCCAACAGCCTAGAGCTCACTGCTTAATCACAAAATGGGAGTCACATTGATTACAGTTGGATGGTTAAATCCAATAAGAATGTACTGCACAAAATAACATCTTCATATGCTAGATTCAATACCGGTGTAATGCTGATATGCTTATACAAAAACCTAGCTTCACCTTCAAATGATGTCTTCGTGTATACCTCTACTTAATCTCGCATATACCTTCGCTCAATTCTTTTTTGCATTCCACACTTGATCTTACAAATAAGATCTTACATTTATACCATAACCTAAGACCAATTTTAGTAGGTTGGCTCTACAAGATATTACAATAAACATTTTACATACAATATAATATCCGAAGCAATAACCAATTAAACATGTCGGCTTAATGCATTTACATCAATAATAAATCATCTCCATAGCGTGCCATGCTGATCTGGAAAAGATAAATCTACCGGTGTAACCCTAGATATCCCTAGACCTATTTGTCGGTAAAAACAAATATGCAAATATGAATATACCAATGATCAATTCTTCAAAACAAAATGTCCACACGATGTCTTTGACATTACCAAGTGTCTTCCATATCATTCCAGGTACCGATGAACATTATATCCTACCGGTGAACCATATACCAGTAACTGTGCAATAGTTACTTGTTTGCCGATGAATGTTGTTGGATCTCCAAAGTGCTTGTTTTTAGTAGGTGTTGACATCAATGACAAAACCATACCAAAATACCAACATATGTAACATGACTTAACACAATGTAATGATCTTATCCTAATTGCAAAAATTGCGAATGATTTAAGAGAACATTTGAAGGCACTTCAACTTTTTTCCAAGAGGTTGGAATGCATTTAGACACTAGCAAGACTAAAGCCATGATTTTCTCTTTGAAAGTAAAGAAGCAACAAATTAGCTTCAAATTTGAAGGTTCCATGTTGGAAATAGTGGAAGAATACAAGTACTCAAGGAGATTGATTTCCACAATAAGATTAGTTGGGTGACTTGTAGGTCAAAAAGGATTCAAGGAGGTTGGAAGGCTTGTTATCTATTGCAAAACAAATGTAAGAAAGTAGAATTATGGGGTTGGAAAACCAAAAAAACCTTCTTCATTTTGATAGTTATGCCAATTGTCCTTTATGGTTGTGATATTTGGGGAGAGTAGCTTGTCAAACCACAATTGGAGGCAACAAGAAAGAATCTAAAAGCATATAATCATTAGTAGTCTCAAGGCCAAGTCAACAATTTCTTATGAGATTCTTTTGGTGGAAGCAGTAATGTTCCCAATGGAGGCCTCAATAATAATCTATTTTCTAAGTTATTTAAAAAAAGTTAAAAACATGGACAACCAATAGTGACCCAAAATTGTTGTTGAAGCGGAATTAAAAAACAAAGGAAGAAGACTTGGATAAAGAAGAACAAGTGGATGAGCAAGTGGGACATCAATTTGGAAGATTTCCTTAACAATAATGAAGAGATAAAAATGTGTGTTTAAAAAATTTAGAACTGCTATGTGGGCAAAACAAGTTCGTTGAAAAAAAACATAGTATATTAAAGAGTTCAACTCCTTGAGGAATATGATAAAAAAGACTATCTAAGGGTGGCAATTAAGGGTGGCAATTAAGGGAAAGGCTAGACTTCTAATTGCGTAGTTGAGAACTGGTTCTCAACATCTTAGATGTGAGATGGGTAGATGGGCGATCCCTAAGGAAGAGTGAGATAAAAGAATTTGTCTTTTCTGCAATCAAGACATGGTGGAAACCGAACGACACTTCTTGTTTGAGTGTGTAGCATATGAGGATATTCATTAACATATGTAGAGAAGCGGAGCTTTGGGATTGGAAGGCCTCCCAAACTCTTTTTGGGCTTTTAGTTCTTCTTGTTATTCTCTATGGTTGTGAATTATGGGCCAACAACACTTCAGGTTCGTAGTGGAAGTAGATCGAGCAAATCCAAAAGTGCTTGATAACAAGCAAGTTCAAGATTAAAAATACAGTTCCTTATGATTTCATGTTGAGTGAGATTGGGGCTGCTCCTATTGAAGCTATTGCTATGGTTCGTCTCATTAGGTATCTCAAAAGAATTGGGCAAATGGAGGAAAGCAGATGGCTTAAAGCGGTTTTCAATGACACCTTGTGCAAAAGAAAGAAGACTTGGATTCAACAAAACATCAAATGGTTGAGTAAATGGAATATCTTCTTAAATTCGTGCCCCACAAATAGTAAAGAGATAAAGGCTTTTGTTATGGATAAGTTTCACCAATGGGCTTGGGGTAATGAGTTAGCGAGAAAGAAAAAATATTATATCACAGAGTCCAATCCTACTTTTGATCATCATCAAAAAGCTTATATAAGGGCCAATATTTTGTGGAAAGCTAAGTATATTATTGCTCAATTAAGAACTAACTCTCATCAACTCCGTAGCGAAACTAGTCGTTGGAAAAGACCCAAAAAAACTTGGGAGGAAAGAGTGTATTTTTTGCACATCTGGGAAAGTTGAAATCGAAAAACACTTCATTTTAGAGTGCAACACTTTCAAAGACGTTAGGGACAAGTATAATAAATTATTGACTGAGGGATCTTGGTAAGATTTTTTTAGCAAGGATTTTGTCGAGAGGTTGGAGCCACTTGTTAGCATTTTACACAGAAAGCGAGCAGATTTGCAGAAATTGGTTAGATCTGATGTACTGCCCCATAGACTTTGTTAAGTCTCGTGGATATTAAAATAAATTTATTTCTTTCTTTCTATGAAAACAATTTGAAAGTGAATAGTCTAAATGAGCTATTTGAGGAGGCAAGGCTTCACAAACCGAAAGTTTCTTGATCAAGATCCACAATAAAAGAACCAACATTGAAATTAACTTGTAATTTTTTAACATTGATACTCTTAATCCCATAGAATGATAGTTTCATAGACGACATTTAAATTCACTCATTCATTCATTAGACAAACATTGATTGAATGAATGTTTTTACTAATGTTTACAATGCCAAACAACCTTTTGAACCCATGGGTAGCTAACCAAAAAACAAAAAACAAATAGATCCAACCAAAAAACACCCTCGCTAAAAGTATCTTGACGAGGAAGAAACTTCTTGTTTTCAACTTAGAGGACAGCTTTTACACCCATGGAAAACTGGTTTAGAAGTGACACGTGGCTTGAACTGGCCTAGCGTGCCATTACTATTGTGGTGGCATTGAGTTTACAGATGTTGCAGCCCTCACTATCACAATCACATTTGCCATTTCAAATCCACCATTACAAACCACTCTTCTTCGTCACACACTGTCGAGCGAAAAACACGGCCATGGCGCACTCTGTTCGGATCGTTGTCGTGGGAGATGTGGTCAGTGTTAGGGTTTCATTTTTTTTTGATATATGTATAATTTTTGCCTCTATTTGTTTAATTTTAGCTTAGTTCTGTCGTCTACTTAAATTTAATTGTTTTTAATCCAGAGAATTTTTTTTTATATATGTATAATTTTTGCCTCAATTTGTTTTATTATAGCTTGGTTCTGTTGTCTACTTAAATTTAATTGTTTTCAATTCAGAGATTTTTTTGATATATTTATAATTTTTGCCTCTATTTGTTTAATTATAGCTTAGTTCTTTTGTCTACTTAAATTTAATTGTTTCCAATTGCAGAGATTTTTTTTTATATATGTATAATTTTTGCTTCAATTTGTTTAATTATAGCTTAGTTCTGTTGTCTACTTAAATTTAATTGTTTCCAATTCAGAGAATTTTTTTGATATATGTATAATTTCTGCCTCAATTTGTTTAATTATGGCTTAGTTTTGTTGTTTTCAATTTAGAGAATTTGTGAGCAATTTGATGGCCAGGTTGTACATTAGGGTTCTTTTCTGCACCCACAGGTATATCCCTAAACTCTAGAAGTCAGTCCCTCGCATAAAGGCCCAGGTTGACGTTGATTGAGGAAAGTTCATTGTCTAATATCTGTCGAGCCATTGTTCCTCAACACTCAGCTTTAGGGTTTTACTACATTCACTCTTTGACATAATGAACGCAGCCACCTTAGCTTCGTTTAATAGCTTAGGGTTTACCGGATTGGTTGCTTTTGATTTTTTTTTTTCCTCAAAAGATACTCAGAATCTGAAAATGAAGAATTTTATAAGGCAATTTGTACCAATTAACGCCTTTGGATGAAGAATTTCATCAATTTCTACAAAACAATACCTTTTTATGAGTAATACATCAACTTTCTACATCAAGTTTTTAAGAAAGGAAAATAACACTTTTAGATTAATTTTAAAGAAAAAAATAATTTTGCAAAAGATTTACTAGCATTTCCAAACTTTTAAAATTGTAGACTTCTTTCAAATCATCCCCAATCCACTGCGTGATTAAACTTTAAATTTGTTTTGATGCAAACAAAGTTATAATATTCTTTTACTTAAAAGTCTTCAGTATTAAACTTACTAATAAAATATTAATATCAGTGTAAATAAATAAATTTGCCTTATACGGATTGACTTAGGCTAATTAGAAGATCGATACAACCATAAAGCACAAATCAACCTAGATTAAGTAATACAACTAAGAATTGGTAATTGAAAAGCTGTTTTCATTGAAATTAAATGTGAGAGGATAATGCACTTTAACTCACTGAACAACAATGAAGAATAATTGTTGATACAACACACAATGGAGTTGTTAAATGCCCATAAATTGTTCTTGATGTGTTCACAGTCTCAGGACCGTGACACATTCAAAATTCTTTGTACGTGAAATCCATGTGTTGCAAGATCAATTCCAAGCTGCTTGGATATGAGCTCATTTGCGTAAATGATCCTGTAACTTGTGGGATTGATTTGGGTAAAGGTACACTTTTGAAACCTCTTTGCCTGGATCATTGATATCTAGGGATACACAAGGATGGACAAAATTGAAAATTGCTTTTACACAAGGATGGACAAAATTGAAAAATGTTTTTGGGAAGTTGTTGAATTGTGAGGGTCAAGTTATTTTTAGCCAACCCCTAGATGTATTGGCATTATGACCTTAGGTGAATGTCAAAGTCACCACTCTCAAACATATTTTGGGCTTGGTGGTGATGGTTCCACCCCTTGATCTTGCTCTATACTGTGATAGGTGACTCCACTGGGAGTGCTACCCCTTGACCCCTGCAAGGGGTGATTCCCTCAAACCCACATCAGATTCATTTAATACATATTATTATTATTGTTGTCAAAGTTTCATAGCATACCACTACAAGACTTTGCATTCTTCAATAATTAGTAATTTACTAATTACATAGTATAAAAAAGATCTTAAATCAGTTTCTAATATATATAAGGAATACACTATATATAATCTAGGCTATTAATATAATATGAGTTTCTGTGTGTAGAGTCTTATTTCTAACTGTATTTTACTAGTTCTATATGTTTACCCTCTCGGGTGAATAACTTAAGACATAAAGAACATAACGCAAAATAATGCCATAAATATCAGACAAGTGTAACAGATGTTCTATTCATAATAAGTGTGTTTTACAAGTTACATTCCGGAGTATAAAAGGGTACCGAGGGGATGCGAGCGCCAACCGTCGCACCGCAACTTCCACCCCTCGGTTGCCAACTAACCAAAACAATTACACATAATTAACTAATGTTATTAACTAATGTTATTCCCGTGTACAAATAATGCCGCCAACATCATTCCCCCCAAAAAGAAAAGTCGTCTCCAGGTGACTTACAAAAATGGAGATAATGCAACCTATACAAGATATCGGAAAGACTAGGGAGGGGGCTGAGAAAGCGTCCCTAAAGTAGAAGTGTGAGATGGTGGTGTCTGGGCTGCCAAGCGGGAACGAAGCTCGTACACCTGCTGAGTGTGTGCAGCCACATCCCGTTCTGCCATGAGGACCTTCTCTAGAGCTGTCTTCACCATGTGTGTTGCCTCCAGTAACTCCTTCTCCTTGGTATCCACTGCCGCCGTCGCGCAGGCCAACCGTGTCTGCTCGGCTGCCAGGCGAGTCTCTACCTCCGCCTTCGCTGTCCGGATCTCAGCCGTCTCTGTGCAGGCCGCCTCTAGCTGTGCCAACAACTGCGCCCTCTCGGCTGCCCAGGAGGCCTGCTGACTGGCCACCTCGCTCTCCAACGCTACTCGGGAAGCCTCCCTGACTGTAGACTCTTGCTGTGTGCGCCTCAATGTATAATAGGCATCCCGATAGACTTGCTCGATCTCGCGGACAACTGCCGTCACCCGACTCTCCACAACGGGCTGACGCAGCCTCCAGGCCTGGAGCATCTCCGCTGTCTCCGTAGTCGGCCACCCCTGGGACTCAAAGCAGGTAGCAAAGGCTGTCGGGCAGTCCACCCGCATAAACTGTAGGACCTGCTCGAGCTCCACCACCACCTGCTGCAATGCTTGCGTCTGGGTGGCGGCCACTACCCGCCTACCCCTCGTAACCATATCAGCCATATCCGCGAGATAAGTCTCAACATCCTCTCCCACCTGTGCCGAAGACTGGGAAATCCCTGGTGGAGCGGTCACTACTGTAGCCTGCTGCGAAGGTACCGCCTCCGCCACCGAAGGTGCACCATCTCCTGGTGCCTGCCCAGAGGCGACCTCCCCTGCCTCGTGCCCAACTGTGAGTCCATGTGCCTCCCCTGACGAGTCATCCAAGTGGACTACCTCCGCTCCCGTCTCTCGACGCGATGAAAATACAACAGCTCCCTCCGGCTGTGCCAGTGTCATCTGAAACCGCTGTGTGAGCCAGCTCTGCATAGCCTCGAGGTCAGCACGCATCTCTGTGACTGGGGGAGGGGTCGCTGTGGTCGGCTCCTCCAACAACGAAGCAGAAACAGTCACCACGGTGTCACCACCCACGACCTCCAACCGCACGGGAGGCTCGGTAGCCTCCACCTCCGTCGGCCCCTGCTCGACCACTACCCGGTGCGGTGACTCCTCCGTCCCTGACTCTGCCATGTCCTCGGTAAGTGCCGCTGTGGCTGGGCCCGACGGTGCTCCCTGCTGCTCGTGTTGGAGGGGACCCAATGTAACAGGCGTATGGCTCTGCCCGAAGGCCGGAATACAAGTGCCGCCTACTCCAGATGCTGGCACAGTCGTGCCCATCGGTAATAGAGGTGGGGCAAACCGGACGCGTACAGGCTCCTCCGTTGCCTGACTGCTATCGTCCTCCTCATCTTCCTCCTCCGAATCCTCCGTGCTGCTGGACTCCCTCCCGTTGTGAGGCTCCCTGGAGGCCGAGGCCATATCCACCGCCCGTTTCCGCTTCGCGGAAGAGTGCCCAATGTCCAAGTGCCTCCAATACATTATTGGAGGCTCTCCCGCTGCCAACGGTCCTTGTGGCCGTACCTCCAACTCATCCTCTGGCACAACTTCCCGCGTGGCCTCCAGGAATAACCCTATAGCATAATGAGGCATGTAGAATGTGCGATGCTGGAGCGTCAGAAACTCATACATACGCTCTGCTAGTAACGCTGCCCAGTCATACACGATGCCATTCATCAGCCCATTCATCAGCATAATCTGAGGGAGGGCAATGTCCGACGCCCTACCCGACCCTGTCAATCTGCTCTTGATAACATCCATGATGCACCTCCAGTGGCCCTCCGCAACCAAAGTCTTGCGGATTCCCCGACTCTTTGTGGCTCTAACTACGCTGTCCAACTCGGCTGTGGTCAAATTCCGGGAGACTAATTTAATCCACCGCTCCTTCTCCTCCTGTGTCATCTTCTTGGCCTTCAGGTCTATTTTCTTTCTCTGGCTGCCCGGAGTGCCGAATACCCTCGTGAAATCCCTTGCTTTGAAGGATATGGTGACATCCCTCCGGAGGTATTCAAATGTGCTGGTGCATGTATGTCTGTCGAAGGTGTCCACCATGAAGTGTAGGGCACCCTCGTACTTCCGGATAGGGAACACAGGCATCCGGATAGCCCACTCTACCTGTGCCTTCCGGAGGTTTTGCTTTACCAGGTCATTATCGGGGGTATCCTGCCACCATTTGCGGCATTCCAATCCATTCAGGCCCTCGAAAGTAATATTCTGTGGCGTCACTGTGTTTTTCGCACTTGTGGTGTTTTCTGTTTTTGTTTTTGCCGAGTGCTGGCATCCATGGTGCCGCCTGCAACATGCACTCCTGAAGCTAAAATCCTGATATTGCTACCTCTATTCTTCTGGTTGCTACTGGAAGAAGCATGCAGCTGTTTCTTCCAACTCCTCTTCCCTGTTGAATCCATCGATCTCCCCGTAACTGATTTGTTTAGAAAAAATCCACCCTTCGTAACGACCCTCTTTTTTTTTTTTTTTTTTTTTTTTTTTTTTTAAAGACTTATTTTTTCAATTTTTTTTTTTATATATATATATTTTTTCTCGAATTTTTCTTTTATATATACCTTTTTTTTCGAATTTTCGTATATATATTTTTTTCAAATTTTCTAATTTTTTGGAGCGGCTGAGTGACTGGGGGTTCCCGGTTCCCTCCGTTCGTGATAGATTTTTAGTTTCGACCCGTTGACTGCGTCTGGTATCTCCTTCCCATCCAGCGTCCATAACTTTATCGCCCCGTTCGTGTTGACCTCACGTCTCCGGAAGGGCCCTGACCATCGAACTTTGAATTTCCCCGGTTTAATTTCGTTCCTCCCGTTGAATTTTAACACCAGCTGTCCGGGAGTAAAATTCATTCGCCGGAGGTGCTTGTCGTGCCACACCTTCCGTCTTTGCTGGGCTGTTTCTGTCGCCCACTGAGCCATCATCCTTCGCTCGTCCAATTTGTTCAACGCGTACAGCCTCTCCCTCAGGCTTTCCATGTCGCCAAGGCGATTATCGATGGCAATCCGCAAACTTGGTACCATGAATTCAACTGGCACCACGGCTTCTTGTCCATACATCAGCTGGAAAGGAGTCTATCCAGTAGTTACTTTGTAGGTCGTTCGGTATGCCCAAAGTACTGACGGCAGGCGCTCCTCCCAGTCATCCTTCTCCACTCCGCAAGACTTATATATCACTGACATTATTATTTTATTTGTGGCCTCCGCCTGGCCATTGGCACGTGGGTAGTACGGACTTGAGAATGAGTGAAAAATCTTGAAGTCTGATGTCAACTTGTGTATGACATGGTTCACGAAGTGGCCTCCTCGGTCACTGGTCAACTAAATAGGTATACCGTATCGCGTAATGATCTGTTCATAAATAAACTTCGCTGTGCTTACTGCCGAATTATCCTGGAGGGCCCTTGCCTCCACCCACTTGGTCAAGTATTTTGTCGCAACTATAATGTATCGGCACCGTCGTGCGCGACTGGCCTTAAGAGGGCCCACAAAGTCGAGTCCCCATCGCTCAAAGAGTTCTTGTGCATGCGACGGGTTGAGGGGCATGAAGTCCCGCTTCAGAGGTTTGCCCGCCCGCTGGCAAGTGTCACACCGCACGACCCACTCCCTAGCGTCGTGATACACCGTTGGCCACCATAGTCCTGCGAGAAGCACCTTTCGGGCTGTGGTGTCTGGACCCATGTGTCCACCTGCGGGCCCTTCGTGTGCCTCCCTTAGGACACTCGAGACTTCTTCCTCCATGACACAACGCCTTAATATCTAGTCCGTCCCCATCTTGTAAAGTAACCCGTTGATGAGTGAAAAAGTCCTGCTCCTTAATGCGAGCTTTCTTCGTTCTCCTGGAGGCATACCTTCCGGAAATCGGGACGTCGATAGGTACTCTCCAATCGTCTTGTACCACGAAGGGAGCATGGCTATTTGGAACAAGTGTGCATCCGGGAAATCATCATTTACTCCCTCTGGAGGTTCCCCTGACTTAATCCGCGACAGCTGGTCGGCTATGACATGGCTTCGCCCTAGTCTCACCACAATTAAAAATGTGAACTCCTGTAATAGCAATAGCCAACGACTTATCCTCCCCTGGATAATGGGCTTGTTCACTAAATACATGAGTGCCTGGTGGTCTACGTAAAATGTGAATGGTGTGGCCAGGAGGTAATGACGGAATTTCTGTACTGCATAGACCATACCGAGGGCTTCACGTTCTGTGGTACTATAGTTTTTCTCCGCCTTCGAGAGCAATCTGCTGGGAAAATAAATGGGGTGGTCCAGCCTGTGTCCTCCTACTTGGGCTAATGTAGCCCCAATGGCATAGTTTGAGGCATCTACGTGAACGTGGAATTCCTTATCCCAGTTCGGGTATGCCAGTATGGGCGCTACCATCAACCTTGTCTTCAGCTCTTCGAAGGCCTTGCTCTGTGGCTCTGCCCAACTGTATGGTTCCCCTTTCCTTGTCAATTGATCCAACAGGTGGGACACCTCTGCGAAGTTCTTGATAAACCTTCTGTAGTACCCCACATGACCAAGGAAGGATTTTACCCCGGTGACGTCCGTCGGAGGCTCCATTTCTACTATTACCCGAATCTTGTCCGGGTTCGTTTTCAATCCTTCTTTACACACAATGTGTCCCAGCAATCTCCCCTGTGGTACCATGAATCTACATTTCTTCGGGTTGAGGGCCAATCGTGCCCTCCGACACCTCTCTAAGCACTCTCCCAGAGTTTTTAAGTGGATGTCCTGTTTACTGTAAATAGACCAATCATCCAGGAATGCTTTGAAGTTCCCCACCGACATCCTTTCGAAAATGTGCAGGATGATGCGCTGAAAGGTGGCAGGCGCATTGCATAGACCGAAGGGCATTCGGTTGTATGCGTACACACCGTCCTCCACCACAAAGGTTGTTTTCAGCTTATCTTCCTCCGCGATGGATATCTGGTTGTAACCAGAGAACCCATCCATGAAGGAATAGATTTCGTGTCCAGCTACTTCCTCCAAGATGCTGTCTGTGAAGGGTATGGGAAACGGGTCTTTAACGGTGACAGCGTTTAGGCATCGGAAATCTACACAGATCCGGATCTGATTGGCCTCTTTCTTGAGGGAAATCACAATGGGGGACACCCATTCGCTTGTCTGTACTCTGAAAATTATGCCCGCTTCCAACATCCGCTCAATCTCGTCGTTCACCCGTACAGCATAATTTTTGTTCATTCGGTACGGCCGCTTCCTCACTGGCTGGGCTCCTGGTACTAATGTTATTCGGTGCACACATAGCTCTGGGGGCACGCCCTTCAAGTCCTTGTATGTCCATGCAAAGACCTCCTTGTATTCCAAGAAAATTTTGAAGGCTGCGGCCTTCAACACTGGATTCCAATCATCTTCGACCAGGATGATCTTGGGGTCACTTGTCTCCCCGAGATTCATTTCCTTTAACGTGGCTTCCTGATACTTAATAGGCTCCCCTTCTGGAAATTGGTGTGCCGACGCCTCATTCACTGCTGCCTCCCCTTCCTTATACTCGCCATATTCTGGGGGGAATATCTCTGGTTCTTCTTCGATGCTCAAGATGTTGCACGATGGTGTAAATAGTTCATAATCCCCCATTTGCCAATGGAAGAGGCCATTCAAGGAGTCCCCATCGTCCCCTGAGCATGCCTCCAGTTCTAATACCCCTTCATCACTGGGCTCCATGCGGCCTCTACTTCCACCCTCCGCTAACTGGTGTCCCTCGGACTCCGAGTCGGAGGAAGAGGCTAACTCCTCGCTCACCATCTGCGTACGGGGATCTATTACGTACTTCCTCTCGATGTTTTCCAAAGAAAGGGTATTCCTCTTCCAGTTATGGTTCGCTTTCGCTGCGATGAGCCACCCCTGCCCCAGGATGGCGTCATATCCCTTCTGCTTTAAGGGGATTACCACAAAGTCCAGCACAAATGGCTGCGTGCCGACCATCACCTGTTGGCCCATGAGGGTACCAATGGGTTTAATCCCATGTTGGTCTGCCCCTAGTAGGTTGAACGTAGGGGGCCATAACGTAGGCTTTCCCAACTTTTTCCATGTCGCTTCTGGGAGTACATTTACTCCTGACCCTCCGTCCACAATCGTGTCTGTTAGGGTGGTGTTGACGTGTATTTTGTATACCATCATACACAGAATAAAATACCTAAAGGCATCTTATCCTCTCTTGAATAAAGTCTCTAACTGCTGAAGATTCGCATGAAGGATCAGTTAGGATGACTCCAATGTTCTGGTTAGTAGGGTCTCTACGTGTGGATAAGCACCAGTGGTCGTTGTGATTTGCTATGTCCTCAAGGGGCCTTACACTCCGAAGTCCTTGTTTTTGCTAAATTAAAGAAGCTTTTCAAAAAATAACAAAAGGATAGGGTTTTGCAAGAAGTCTAATCTAATCTAACCCTAAGAATGACTTCATGTGGACAAGACTTGGCAAGATTCTACCAACTTCAATTTCGCCATAAAATAACAACTCAATTGAAATTGATGCAATCTTCTAAGGTAACGAAATGATTTTCAACGCATCAAAGATCAAAGACACTACCACGAAGGTACATATCCAAGATACAATAATGATTGAAGGTTAGGTGATTCAAATATTCTCCAGTCGACCACGCAAGGTGTTCCTACAATCAGCAAGAAGCTAGTGGTTTGGAAAGCGAATCCTACCAAAGATCAAGTCTCACACTATGTCCTTCGAATTAACACACTACTTTGATTGAGCATGATTCAAGTAAATTGAACAACCATGAAGATAACCAAGAAAGTTGCAACAAAACACCATAACTTCAATATTTCATTGATTTCAAAGTCATCATGTACAACAATTGCTTGAATTCCTTTCTTCAAAACTCAATCTTGCTACAAAAGTAAAATTGCTTCTAACTCTAATCTCTCTAATACATCAAACTCTCTGATATCTAACTAATCACTATTCTCTATTACAAATGAAATGAAAATGAGGGTATAAATAGCATCCTCAATTACAATGAATGGTCCAGATTGAAAGCAGATCAACGGTCAAGATCATGACACCTAAACCCTAATTAGGGTTTGTTACAAATGGCCTCCTTTTTATTGAACAATATTAAATGTATAGCCAAATATTAAATTTGGCACAAAAACCTAGGAGACATAAACCAATGACAATTAAGGTGCCATGTCATCTATAACAACCTCTCATCTAGAATCTTATTCCCTTTCCAATGTTCCTTTTTAGCATATGCAATGAATCTTGATACGATTCCTTCGATCTCAGCAATTGGAATCTCGGGAAGATTCTTCATACTTTCTTCCAAGTGGATGACCTGATCAAATGCATCTAGAAGAGCTGCGTCCCATGAAGATTCAAGTTCCTTAGTTCTTTCAATCAGGAGCATGGTAGCAAACATCTGATCATATTGCTCGTCTGTGATATTAGTGTCCTTGCAAAAGATGACCTTGATTCTATCCTCTAATTCCTGCATATCCACATCTGTCTCGACCTCGATCCTCCTGCCAAGAATGGTACGTAGTACCTCAAATACTCTGTCCTGTGCTTGGTCAGCCACTCTGTAAATCCTGCATTTCCTGATGAAATCCAAATTCAATCTGAAATGCATTTTTCGTTTCACTTCAAGATCATCTAAGAGATTCATCATAAAATCTTCTATTTGGTACTCATGCTTAAACTTCCTACCGACTGTCTCGTCTAAATGTCCATGTGGATCAAAGCTTTCTCTCAAAGCAAAGGATGAAAAAGAATACAAGGCTAACTCCTTCTCTGCGTCATCCATAGCTAAAGCATTAGGACATACCTCAACTGAATTGCCCAAAATGATAGGTACCGGAACTCCATTCCCATGTCTGTGTCTGAATGCCTTCGCATATGCTGCCAACTGTCTCGTTACTTCAAGTAACACAATTCTGTCTGTCGGATATCTCGGCAACATGTAGGGAGGTGAAGGACATCCATGCACTCTAATATAAGTGAACTTCGGAAACTGGATAAACCAAGCACCGTACCTCTTTATTAATTCCTGTGCATCCTGAGATAATCTGTTGTGAATCCCACCTTGCAACGTCCTTGTGATGTTCATCGTGAAGGTATCATTAACTAGCTTGTAGTTGCTTCCTGGCGGATGATGCAAGTGGACATAGGAATCACAAATTCTGACCTCGCCAGGTCCTCTTCCAATCACTCCTCTATGAGGTAGTCCTGCGTACTCGAAACTCCTGATCAAGGCATATATGACGTATGAACTCATGTGGAAGGACTTGGTAGCCTTGAGTCTCCTCAACTGTACGTCCAAGCAATGGCTAATCATTCTAGCCCAATGTATGGTTCCTTTTCCCTGAACTATCACCTGGATGAAGTAGAACATCCACTTCTCAAAGTAGAAGGCGTGAGGGGCTCCTGTAACTCGGTTGAGCATTGTGATCAAATCTCTGTACTCCTCCTGGAAATCAATCCTGTGCGGTGTGTTCGGGATCTTGCTCAGGCGAGGACGACTCTTGAGTAACCAGTTCTTGTTGATTATGCTTAGACAAGCATCTGGATCATCTTCGTACATTGACCTGGCTCCTTCTATGCTCTTGTATATCATGTCCCTATGCTCTGGAAGATGGAAAGCCTCACTTATAGCTTCCTCTGAAAGATAGGCTAAAGTATTTCCTTCATTGGACACGATCATTCTAGACTGAGGATCATAATGACGAGCACATTCGATCATTAACTCATGGCACTGAACTGCTGGAGGGAAGCCGGCCGCCTTAATGATGCCACTCTCGATTATTCTCCGGGCGATATGTGATGGCTTACCAATGTAAGGGACCTCTCGAAACTTCTTCGTGCTGAAGTTGCCCAAGTTAGTATCTCCAATGTTGTTCCACTTTGACACGATCTTGGTCTCCACTTCTTCGGTCTTTTGATCTTCCTTCATGAGAGCTAGACGACTGGTGGATGCTCCCGCCTTCGGGGTTGCCATACCTACACAACATTTCATAATAAGAACTAGATCTTGCAATACATAACATAGATTAGAGAGTAAATTTTAGGAAACCTCATGATAAGTCTTAGAGTTATCATTTCCTAAAAAACGATTGAGCTAGTGGAATTCAAAAATTTCAAAATTCAAAACTTAAGCTATGACGATCAACGATTCAAAATTAAAACAATAAAGCCATATCGCCATATCTCCCTTGAGAGCTAACTCTAGAATGCAAAATAGATAGATTCGCCTAGGCAAAATTAATGTTTGAAACCTTTTTCCTTAACTCGCCACCTTTGGAGATGTCTTTGACGTCTTTGGTAAGTTCGCTCAAATGGAAACTAAGGTTCGCACGTACTCCTCTTTTGATAATGCTTCGCACACCTTGCTTTAAATGGAAATTCGCACCACCTTGAATACAACTCGCATCTCTCCTTGAATGACAATTTCGCACCTTTTTTGTATACTCCAAATCGCATATGAAATGATAAAATGATAATGTGAAAATGAAATCTTTCACCTCCCTTTTATAAGCGCTCACCTCCCACAATTACCTTAGGCCGACTTTGTAAAAATGAGGTAATTAAAATGATTTTAAATAAATAACAAAGGCCGACTCTTGTAAAATAAACCCAAGCGCTCCATTTTTATTAATAATCAATAATTAATTGCCATCGTTTTTTAATTCATAAACTCGATTTTTTTTAAAAGGCAATAATTAATTAATTAATGTCTTGCGCTATATTTTAAATGCCATTTTAATTGAATTTTTTAATTTATCGATTTTTAGCATTTAAAATAAATTCAAAAAAAATTGTTAGCGCCAAAAATTTCAAAATGTGGAAAAGTACAAACCTCATCGCCCTGGTCCCTAACTGAGGGACAGGAGCGATCTACCATTTGGTCTTGATTCTTGTGCTTTTGACGTTCAAAATCTCCATCCTTACGTTGAAACTGGCGTTTTCATTGGGAAATTCAAACTAGATTTGACTTGCTTGTGCGAATGAGTGCCTCTTGAGGTGATATCGCCCTGGTCCCTTGGAGAGGGACAGGAGCGATCTTGATGTTTTCTCCATTTCTAGCTCAAATTGGTAACATTTTGACGTTCACCTCCTTTGTATCGCCTTCCAAATGATGTTCTTGATCTTGCCTATCCTTGCCTTGTCTTGATTTTGAAGGAAAATGAATGATCCTGTGCAAATCGCCCTGGTCCCTGACTGAGGGACAGGAGTGATATTATCTCCTTAGCTCAATTGATAGTCTTTTGATGTTTGAAACTTTTGCATATCATCTTCTTAAGACGCCTTAGACCCTGCGCAACCATGTACAATCTTGAGTTGGCATGAATTTTGAATGAATTGGCAAATATAGTAAATATCGCCCTGGTCCCTGACTGAGGGACAGGAGCGAACTTCAATGTTCTAGACTCATGCTTGCTTTCATCAACTTGCCATTGCTTTCATAATGTAAGATGAAGTCCCTTGATCCCTCTTAACCACTTGATACTTGTTAAACCTTTGAAATCTAGGCCTTTATGAAAATTTCGCTCTGGTCCCTGCCTGAGGGACAGGAGCGAACTGGGACATTTGGTGCAAAATCTTTATCATCTTAATTTGTAATTATCTTCAAAGTGCAAAACGATGTCCTTTACTCCCTTTCAAACATTCAAAATGTGAATAGCAACCCAAATTTGGCCTCATTTGAACACTTTCGCTCTAGTCCCTGCCTGAGGGACAGGAGCAAACTGGATGTCTTGGTGTGATTCTTTCAATATTGGCGACCTTGGATACTTCGTTCTTCATTGAGACGCTTCAAAACGCCCTTGCCACCTTTCATCTTGACTTGGAGTGGTTTGAATTTGGAGGAAAGGCAACATAACCATCATATCGCCCTGGTCCCTGGCTGAGGGACAGGAGCGATATTGTACTTTCAAGCTCAACTACACTTTGTCACCTTCAAAATTATCTTCAACGGTCTTGTTGTACCCCCTTTCACCTATTCTTGGCATAAAATTTGTTCAAACTTGGTGAAAAATTAGTCTAAGGCAAAAATCGCTCTGGTCCCTGACTGAGGGACAGGAGCGCTCAGGCCAATTTGGAGTTCATTTGGTATCTTGCAACCTTCAATTGGGTCTTCAATGAATCCGTTACACCATCTTTACTTGCCTCAAACCTAAAACTTGTTTGATCTTTGCCCAAAACATGCTTCATGAGGAATTTCGCTCTGGTCCCTTGGAGAGGGACGGGAGCTACACTGGATTTCGCCCTGGTCCCTGACTGAGGGGCAGGAGCGATTTTGCATTTTGGTCCACTTTTCTTCATGTTTGTGCCTTCAAATTATATTCAACTGGTAAAATGCACTTCCTTGGACCTCTTCAAATCGTCAAGTTATTAAAATCCTGCAAGGACAAAGCAATATTTGATTTTGAGCTCCGGTCCTTCACTGAGGGACAGGAGCGATTTTGACTCTTGGAGCATTTCCGTGTTCGTGAAATTCTTCAATTTATATTCAACGGAAAGATCACGCCTTTCTTTACCACTTCCACTCGAAAAATCATCTTGATCCTGCAGAGACAGTAAGATTTTTGAAAACGAGCTCCGGTCCTTCACTAAGGGACAGGAGCGATTTTGCTCTTACAGGCCAAAATATCATGATTTCACAAGTTTAATCACTTCACAAGGCAAAAACAAATTATTTCCAATGCCCGGGATCAAATATCAAAAAACTCAAAATTTGGTCAAAATTACTCAATTGGATAAAATTCACAATTTCATCATCAACACTTAGACAAATTCAAACTCTGCATTCAAAATTCCAATTGAAAATAAACCATTCTGGCGAATTCACTTCATTCAAAAATTTGCATCCTACAAAAGGAAGCTCAAAAAGCTCTCAAGACTAACTGGACTCTAGCCTGAAAAGATCGAAAAGGGAACCCTAAGGCTTGACCCTAATCCAGTCAACTGACAAACTACCAAAACCCTAAAAAAACGAAGCAAAAGGCGAGCGAAAAACGAGTAAAAAGAGGGGGTCCCCATTTCAAATGGGGCGATGTGTGAAATGGTCACAACAGGTGGTCCCTAGTATACCCATTTCTACCACCGCCGGGTGGCGTCCGCTGTTGACTACCAACAACATGGGATCAATCGCGGGACTAGCGACCTCTTTAAACGCGGGGTTGGTTGTGGGGCGTACGACCTCCTTCGTTTGTACTTGTGGGGGTACAGAGTTTAAAATAGCCGTTTTTAGCTGCGGCATACTCTCCAGGAGGTCTTGAATTTTCACCGGTACCTCTACCTGCAAGATCTACCGTAAGATTTCCTCTTCGCCCTTCGTCCGTGGTGGACTCGCTGTTTGGTGACTGTTTTGTCCTTGTGCGGCCATCTTTTTCGTGATCTTGTCTCTGGCCTCCCGCACTCTCTCGGTCTCCATGTGGGGATTTGGGTAGGCAATCTTTTTAGCCTGTGCCCTTGTGATTGCCAATACTTCTGCCTTCGTAGGTTCTATGTTTAGAAGGTGTACGCCAGGCTTCGGGCAATTTGCGTCCTCATGGTCGCCTGGCCCGCACCATCGGCAGAGGTGCTGAGTGTTGGCTTCCTTCGTGCAATCGCGGGCGAAGTGTCCCCACTGATTGCAGGCCCTACATTGAATCATCGGCTGGCCTTTGGCATCGTACTGGATCCGGCTTTTGTTGTTGTTATTGTTATTGTTTCTTCCGCCGCCGCCGCGTCTATTATCCCGGTATCCTCCAGATGATGCCGTTGTGTTAGTCTGCTGGCCCGTACCCGCTGGTGCGGATGTTGTGGCCTGCTCTGTGAACAACACCTGGTTCGGGCTTCGGGTTTTCATATTGTATGGGCACTCCTTGGTGGAGTGTCCCATCATTTGGCAAATCTCACAGAATGCCTTCTTCGGGCAAGTACCCTTTGTGTGTCCATCACTTCTGCAGTTTGTACACCATACTTCAGTTTCTTCCATCTTACTTGTACTCCCTTTCATAGCCTTGAATTCTCTCAGCATTCGTTCCATGTCCTTCTGGAGCGCGTGTACCTTTTTACCTGATCCGCTACTACTACTGCTCTCCCCGTCAGAATCTTCATCATCGTCAGATGAATATCTATTACTTTTCTTCTTTTTTGATGTTTTGTACTCGCTTTCCAGATCCATTGCCCTGTTATAGGCGTCGTCATATGACGTCGAAGGTACAATCTTCATTTTTTTCCGTAGAGAGGATTTTAATCCTTCCACGAACCATCGTTTTTTTAAGCCCTCAGCCGGCTGGCTCTCCATTTTACCCAAGAGTTCTTTCAGCCTCCGACTGTATGCCTGTACTGTCTCCTTAGTACCTTGCTTGGTACTATATATCTCTGTCACAATTTCGTTGTCATCACGAAGCAACCGGAACTCCTCCGTGAATTCCTTCTGTAGGGTAGCCCATGTGGCCACTTTTTGCTTATCTATATCGGAGTACCAATCTATGGCGACTCCTCGTAACGTGGCTGGGAACTGCTGTACCCAGTCATCCTGGTCTGTTGCTCCGTTGGCAGACCAAATGGTCTCACATGTACGGTAGTGCCGTAAGGGGTCTTCCTTGCCGTCCCCTGTGACCTTTGGTAACTTTTGTTTGCTCGCCATCCCTGGTCGTCTTCCTGGAGGCGGTTGTGTCTGTGTCTGTGGCTGTGTCTGTGGCCCTACGTTGCTACCTCCGATAGTGTTGGTGGTGTGTCTTGGAGGTACGGTGTTTTGCCTATCGCCTGTGGCACCCACACCCGTACTATTGCCCTCCCCTTCGCTCGGACACGCTCCTACTCCTGCCTCCCATTGGTGATCTTCACTCCGTGGTGTGAAGGATAAGTTCCTAAACTGATCCCGCGTCTCCTCGACTAGATTTCGCCTTAACCTTGTTTCTTCTAGAAATTCTTCGTGGCTCCGCGTCCTACGATGATCTGGCGACGGGTAGAAATTTCCGTCGGCTTCTGCACCTTCCGTGACACCTCCTTGGTTCCCCTCGGGCCACCCTTCGGTAGGTCGTCCTTCGGCAAGTTGCCTCAGCGTCCGTCTACGTTCTACTTGCTGTTCCAGAATCAAAGCCCTTTGCGCGGCCTCCCACTCGTTCGTTTCCGGTTTTCTATTTCTATCTTTATTCAACAAGTTTGGCATTAATTGTAACACATCTCCTTAACTCTCACTTCTTTAAATCAAAACATGTTTTTATTAATTCATCCGCTCAAGTACAACTCGTGTCAATGACACTTTTATTTCAAAATAAGAGGTTCACATTTCAATTCCCTCTTGGCCTGTCGCCATCTCTTTCCGTGTCCTGTCGGTTGTTCTCTTCGTATCGTTGCAGGATTTGTTGTCGTCGCTCTTCCTGGGCAATCTCCTCTAGGCGGGCCTGTTGCGCCAGCGATGCCTGTGCAAGCAACCGGGGGAGGTGGTTCATTAACCGGTTCACTGCCGAGCTAACCTCCAGCGCTGTCCACACGGCACTTGGTTGGATTTCTGCCTCCGCTGCTTCTCGTCGAACGTATGTCTGAATGGCCACTTGGAGCAAAATTGAAAATTCGCGCGTTGCCGCGTCTTCTCCTGTGTAAAGTTCTGTCCGCGTGTCGTCGGCCTCCGGGTTTACTTCACCAACGGGTAGGCCCATTGTGTCTATGCGCCATCCGTGTCTTCCGTTCCCGAGTTCGTCTAGGCAACGGCGCCAAATGTTTACCCTCTCGGGTGAATAACTTAAGACATAAAGAACATAACGCAGAATAATGCCGTAAATATCAGACAAGTGTAATAGATGTTTTATTCATAATAAGTGTGTTTTACAAGTTACACTCCGGAGTATAAAAGGGTACCGAGGGGGTGCGAGTGCCAACCGTCGCACCGCAACTTCCACCCCTCGGTTGCCAACTAACCAAAACAATTACACATAATTAACTAATGTTATTCCCGTGTACAAATAATGCCGCCAACACTATATAAATATGGTGTAAATAAGCACCCCATCATCTATATTTGAATAACCACATAAATAATATATTTCACAGTTTGCACACTCAAACTCAACTCAGACTCAGAAGACCAAAACTTTTCTAACTCAACAAATGAAAAACACTTAAATTAGAAAATTACGATATATTTTTTTAATTAGATGACAGTTTCTCTTAGGATTATAATTAACTTGATTGCTATCTAAAGATAATACTAAAATTTCTGATTACTGTTTTCACTTTGTTGTCAAAGTTTCATAGCATACCACTACAAGACTTTGCTTTCTTCAATATTTAGTAATTTACTAATTACATAGTATAAACCATAGAAGCAGAAATCTTTTAAAAATTGCTGTTAACGATTTCGTCTCTCGCTATCCGATTTTCCATCAAAAAATTGCAAGTTTGTGTATAAAATCGACTAAAGTGTGATTTTATCCTTATATATTACCTGTTGTGTATTTCTCAGTCATTTCTGTCAGATTTTTTTGCTATTTTCTATCTGTTTTTAATGATATCTCAGATTGGTTTGGGTCAAGTTTTGGAGCATTCTTTTCAGATTTTAGGACATATTGAAATATTCTAGCTGATCAGATCAATTATCACCCAGGCATCCTCAGATTGTTTCTTTTTCCTAAAATCAGTTACTTTGTATGGCAAAGTCATTCTACAACTAATAATTGAATCTGGTAATGTTGTAAAGGATTGCTGCCAGAATTAGTTACCTTTCCATGATCCATGTTCCTGTCTGTCAAAGGTGTACATCCTCCTGGACTGTTATGATTCATTGCTTGGCTTTTATTGTGGACAAGCCTTCTATTCAAGAGTTAAGCATTGGAAGGGTTAGAGAGGAAGTTGATTTTGAAAATCGTGCCATCGAAGACAAATCAAAAAACATGATCTTTAATGAGCAAAGTCACCTTGGTGATTTTAATCAAGGACCTAAAGAGCTGCAAGTCTTGAAGGAGACAGAGAGACCTATTTTTCAGAACAAATAGAGGTTAGCTTGTAGTGTGCAGCAATATAAAGATTCCCTATCAAGACAATCCACATCTACATCACAAATCAAGAATGAAAGAGAATCACTTGATGAATCTGCAATGGAAGTATCGAAAAGTCTCTATGATGAGTTTGACAGGTATGCTGAATCAGAATTTGATGCTGTAAAGCGGGAATCTTGTGATGATCATAATGCTGTCTCACCATGCCTATAAGAAGATTCCAAGGTTTCAAGTAATGAAGTTATTGATGGAGATAATGTCATTCAAATGAAGAGGAATTAGAAAATTCTTTAGGTGGCAGCTCAAATCATTAAATGAATTTGAACATGAACTTATGGTATTGAAAATCAATGAGTGGTTTCAAATGACAAGGTAGTACAAGCGCTGATAAGAATTGATAGCACTCACATAGTCATATAAGACCTCATAGGCAAGACCCAAATGGAGGAAAAAGCGGTTTTTAACATGGGATCTCTTATGTATAATTGCAACCTATCAAAGGGTAATTGAAAGGCTGATTACTTACACTTGCTCAAGGATAGAGATCAAGCTACTAAGATGGCTGAAAAAATGGATAAGGAAATTTATGATCTTTGTTTACAATTGAGTTTTGGCACATGTTTCATCATCCAAGATAGAAACTCAATCATCTATTATAGCCACTCCTTTGGAATAAGAAAATAATGCTAGATTGATAGAAACCACACAAATAGTCAAAGGGATGGAAGAGCTCCATAGAGATGAAATTGAAAGTGTAATTTGCAGCCATGATTTAGAGGACATAACAGAAAATACTCTTAATGAGTGAACATTCAATGATAAAGGTTTAAAACTTGAAAGAGATGTCATTAAGGAAGAGGGATTGGATAGGCATCATGTAGAAAAACCACTGGGTAGTAATGAAGACTTCACTTGCAGCCATGTGACAACATTTAGGATGGATGAAACGTTTGACTTTCAGTTGGAAATTGTTGTCCTCATTTTTGTTTCCAAAAATGAAGGACCATTACATAAAATTTTTGTGAAAAAATGAAAATTTTTACTCTATGGCATGCTTCCCGAGGCATAATTTCGACTAATCCTTGGACTAGCTTAATCCTTGGTCCATCCTCGAACTATGTTTCGAATTTCGTTGAATTCTGGGTTCGTTTGCTATGTCTTTCTTTCAATTTCGGGTTTTAAAATCCCGACTGCAGGTGGAGAATTTTCTTCAAACTGCAAGTTTTAATGATTTCCATTGTTTTGGTCTTTGTAGGGAAATTTTTAGCTTATTACATGTGCACTTTTTTATAAAATGAAAACTTGTAATTTGTTTTAAATTTCCCTTTTATTGTTTTTATTTTTTTGTTGTTGTTTGGCTTTTTTAGTTAAAATAGGGATTTTTTGGTTAAGTTACAAGTAAACTTGTAGTTTTTTCCAAAAACCCCTACTTTAATGGTTTTTACATGTAATAGGCATTTTAAACCCCTATTACATGTGTGCAAGCAAATTCTAACTTGTTTTAGGGATTTTATTTCCCCTTTACAAGTAAAATTTGCATCTCTCTCCAAAAATCCCGATTTTGCCTTGTAAGTGAAAAAGTGACAATTTTAAACTTGCACTTTGGTCTAAAAAACCCGATTTTGCTCATAAAGTGCATTTTTGACATTTTAAACTTGCACTTTGCTCTAAAAAACCCGAATTTGGCTTTGTTGAGGAAAAAGTGAAAATTAAAACTTGTCATATCTTCCAAAAAACCCGATTTTCACTTATGCAAATTCGAACTTGTCATATCTTCCAAAAAACCCGATTTTCAGTTGGAAGCAAATTTGTGGAAATTTTCAATTGATTTTTGTGGAGATCTTCTAGGAAGGAGAGGCGTTTTGGATTTCACCCTATTCCTATGCATTTGTAAACACTTATCACACCATTTGGGGTTTTGCATTTACTAGTTTTTTGGTCTAAATCAGCAACCACGTGTTTCCAAAATGCCACATTTTGGGGGATCAAAACTTCATGAAGCTGCAATCTCCTAGTTTGTTTTTACCTCTCTTACCTAGGTGTGAAGTTTGTGATAAGTTTTCAGTCATTTAATGAGCCATTCAAGAAGCATTTGTTGCCACGTTTTTTCCACGTGACCCTCCTTTGGCTGCGTATTGGAAGGATTTAATGCCATTTCTTCATCTCCTCCTTGGGCGTTTGGCTTTGACACTTTCATACATGGTATTTCCCTAAGGATTTGGCCCTATTTTCTTGCATCTATAACCACGTTTTTGCAACTAAAAACATTTTTTCCAAAAACGTGGCAAGGGTTTGGGGATTGCGGTTTGCTTCTATTTATTGGATATTCTTCTTCATTCTAAGTTTGATTGCATTTTTGGAGAAGCATTTTCAGTTTGAAGAAAGGTATGTTCTCTTTTCTTTCTTTCCTTCTTTTTATTATTTTCTTGCTTTCTTTGTTGTCCTTCTTAGTTGCATTTTTGAAAATATGTTGTTCTTCCCACAAAAATCGGTTTTTGTGAGAGATCTCTTCCCTTTGGTATGCCATTTTTGAATTGCATTGTTCTTCCCATATTCCCTCTTTACTTGTATTCGAGATTTTTAATCCTAATTACAAGTTCGCTGGAAATTCTTGTTCTTCCCTTACGGTTAAGGAATTTAACCATTTTTGGTTAAAATTCCAAGTTGAAAAGTGTGAAATACCCCCCCCTTTCAAATTCGGGTTTTAAAAACTGGATTACATGTTGAAAAGTTCTTCCCATTTTCATGAAAATGACATTCCCGGATTTTCCCATTTCTATCCATTCATGTTTCCCATATTCGTACTTTTCATTTCCATCACTTTCTGCAAGTCAAATTCTCATTTTCCATCCATTTCTCCATTTGCAAATTTACAAGTGTACTTGCATTAGGGTTTTAAAACCCCGATTGCATGTATGTTCTTACCAACTTGTATACTTGCAAAAATTTCCCCAAGATCCGAAATTGGTCAAAGTCAAGATTTTCCCATTTCTATATATTTCCCCTCTTCCTCCCACAAAATCGTGAAGTTCAAGAATTGAAGTTTTTCCCATTTGAATTCCCATTTGAAGAAGGAAGAATGATATTTGTAGTTGACTATGATGTTGCCTTAACTCTTTTAAGTCTTCATCACAGTATTCCAGGTTCACAATCAATGTCAGATTTGCCGCCATCTCCAGTTTCAAAAAAGATGAAGTACAAATATGACAAATATCAAAACGAGGTAGCACCTTCCCAAGTTTCTTTCCCTTTGGATCGTATCAGAGATACGGAAATAGGGCACGTTGATATGTCGGAATTCGTCAAGAGGGTAGAAGATCCACAGGATAATAACTTGCAACGGCTGTTGGACAGCCATACCCATCATGCATCTTCTTTCCCGGTGGCTGCCCTAGAACCTGAGTTTGTTCTTGCCTGCGCCCATCATTTTGACAAAGAGACAAGAGTCATCAAAAATGATGATGGCGAAGCTGTAATCTGTCTTGATGTAGATACGATCGAGGTCTTTAGAATACCTCCTGCACCTGTTTACATGGAAATCTCCTAAGAAAGTGTAGCAGAGTATTACGTGAAGAGGGAAAAAGATTGCAAGCGACATATCAACAGGTGGATCCAAGAGCCACGAGCCTCCTTCTCAAGGTGGGCGAAGTTGTACTGCTGCGATTTCAAATGGGAAATAGGAGACACCATAACCCTTCTCAGCAGGATGATGGGCCTCGAGTATTCTAATGTCTTTGAGCCATGGATGTATCGGTTTATCATGTTCATAAGGCAGTCTCATCACATTTCATAGGGAGAAGTCATCAGCGATGTCTTGTGTGAACAACTTGCAGCAGTCCCTACCACCATGACTTTCTTCATGAACTCGTATTTGGTATACTTGGCAGCATCACTTAGACACTTTCCAGGTCTTTCTACCAAGGGTGATCGCTCACTTATACTAGTTTGGGAATATTATGACCAGTTGCCGTTGAGACCTAGCAAACTGCATTTCAGAAGAGTTCGAGATGCATTCTTCGGATATTTCATGTGTTAGTTTGACGGAACTCTGAGGAACAAAAGAGTATCAGATGAGGCATGGGAAAGGGTGTGCGAATATGGATGTTTGTTTCTACAGTTTCCCACCTTCACCTATATGAGAATCGGATGCTATGGTGGTCAGCCATATATGCTTCCCAGATACCCAACTGATAAGATCATTCTTATGGAGTTGGGAAGATAGATCATGGCTGTCCACACTTTTCAGTCTGCTAGACACAAGGTTGGAATGGGGATCTCTACCACAAATCCATTGAAAATTGGCCGGTATTCCCTTGTCACATCTGTGAAAGCTAAGGCCATGGAGATTGAATTATAGGAAATCAAGCTCAAAAGGTTTAAACCTAGAGCTGATTTTGATTACAGGGGTATGAAGGAGAAGATCAAGAAATCCTTTGTGCATGTGCATCGCATTGAGGACATCTGGGTAGATCTCCGCACAGAAGCCGAAGTTCTGAAGATGGATTATTGCAGGCTCACTGTTGAGCAAATTGTTGATTTGAACTTGGTGGATATCCCACAAGGGATGATTGATGATGGGCACATACTTGATCCTAAATACATTTCTCAGAGGGTTGAGGAAGCTCCACTTCCTTTGATCCAATGGTCATACAAAGAGTGCATATCCATCCTTGAGAGATTTTAGCCTATCTTGGCTAACACTAACGCATGGTTGAAAAACAATGCTGTTAGACTTTTAAAAATCAAGGTTGGAAAAGAAGATGATTCTACGGGGCCTCTTGGACGTAAGTCTGAGATTTAGGTTGACAACAAGGAAGGTGCATCATCTTCGGGCACAAGGATCAAGTTGCGAGTAAGTCGGGCAGTAGTGCTTCCTCCCGAGGAGACGACAGTTTGTGGGAAGGAAAAATCACGATTTTATGTTCAAGTGATCGATCTGGATAATCCAGAAGGAGGGCAGCAATCTGATGATGCTCCTAAGTCTCCAGTTTCAGACTCGCCTCTTGAGATCATTCCTCCAATTTCCATTGAGACGCCTCTTTCTCCTCCTGATTTGCTTGTGGATGAATCTCCTCAGAATGCTATTCCCATTTCAGCATATGAGCCATCTCCTGATCATCAACAAGAGACTGTGTTGGAAATTCCTACTTGCATCCAGTTATCAGAAATTGATACTTCCACTTCTGATTTTGAAGAGTTTATGAGGCAATCTACCTGCCCGTTGGTAATTGAGCAAAACGTGGTCGCTGTCCAAACAAATATTCCTCCCAGGATGACCACAGTGATTCAAACAAAAACTGCTTCTCCTTTGCCTACAGTTGCTACTGAAGGGGAGTTGATGACTTTGCCTCCATGGCTCAGTTCTTTTACTCCGAAAAGGAAGAAGCAAAAAATCTCACCCGATGCCTTTGACTATCAACAATTGAAACAGTCCAGATCCAAAGTTGCTAAGAAGGCCAAGACTATCTCCAGAGTAACTGTTGACAACAACAAAATGAAGGTAGCTGAAATTGTGGAACCTATTGCAGATAAGCCACTTGAAGAAATGTCGGCTATTGATTATAAGGTTACAAGGATAGAGTTGGGCAAACAAACGCATGAGGTCATTAAACATGATGCTCAGTTTTTCGTAGCTTCGCTGGTACAAAGGTGTGATAAACTTCTAGTAAAGAAAGACAAGCTAGAAGAGGAAAACCGACAACTTATGGCAGCCGTTCATAAAATCACAAGACCTGCTGCCGAAGGGAGTAAATCCATAAGTTCTTCTAGTTCTCAAGAATCAATTCGTGGAGTGGAAAGGGCTACTCAGAAGGTACAAGCACTGGATTCCTGGGTCGATCAACTTCATGATCTATGTGCACAGGTAATGAAAGACATTTTTCAGATGATGTCTAAGTTAGAGACCATTGAGGAGAAATTGGATCAGACCTCTAATGCTTTCAAAAAGAATCTGGAAAGTGTTGAAGAAAGTTTGACAATCTGGCGTACCATGCCCCAACAACAGTTGAGTGTTTTACAGGAGCATGCCATCATCTCTTCCAGGGTCATGTACTTGGAATTTGAAGAGCTCCTGGAAAACAAAGCCCTTGTTCTTAAATCCCTCATTGAGGAGATCGGTGATGCAAAGAGATTCCGGGGTGAAGTTTTCCGAGATATTGTCTCACATTGTGAAAGGGCCTCTTGCAACATAGTAAATCAGGATGGAGAGTTGATTCCAGAAGAAGAAGTTCTTGTTGATTTACAGACGAGGATTCATAGTGAAAGGAGGAGCGAACAATTCTCGGCCGCTTCAATTCAGATATTGATGAAACACCAAGCCTTTTTGCATGAAATCCAGTCTATCTTGGATAAAAACAACTCTGCGCTCCTCCGATGTCATGACACTATTGTGAAGACCATGGTTGTTGCCAAGAACACCCATGAATTGAATCCTGAGGAACTACAAACGAGCATTCAGAAATTTAAAGGATTCGTATCTTCACGTAATGCAACTTAAGTGTTTTTCAACACTTAGTTGTATTTTTCCACCTTTGTAATCTTTAGTTGTAATTTTGTTTTGACAAGTTACATGTAAAATTTTTTTTTGTAAAATGCAAGTTACACATTACTTGCACTTTTGTAATTACATGTAAGACAACTACAAGTTGTGTCCAATTAGGACTGTAGTTGGAATAAGTCTTAGTTAGTTATTGAATAAGTCTTGGTGGTTGAGAGAATCTCTCAAGTTAGTTAGGATCCTCCCACCTTTTTCTCAACGCTGTTCTTCTATAAATACTTGAGGGGTCTATTGTAATTTTGATCTTTTGGAAAACAAGCAAAAACTCTGCCGAATTTACAGCAAAAAAGTCTTTGAGCTTTCATTTGTAAATTCAAGAATTGAAAGGAATAGAAGGAAATTGCTCAAGCTTTGAGTCTTTGTGCTACATTCTTGAGTTAGTGTTCTATATTATCTTTCTTGCAAATGTTCCTAAAGAGCTTAATCACATCTGATTTGTAGTCTTTGTGCTGCAAGTAGTTGAGTTTAATATAGATTAAAATAAATATTTTGTTGAGAGAAGCTGCAAGTCTTTGTGCTTTCACTTGTTCTTAAGAGAATTTAGGAGTAGATTTTGTGGGAAATAGCTATGAGTCTTTGAGCTTACACTACTTCTCATTGTTTTAAAGAAGAAAAGAATAGTGTTTTTCAGTCTTTGAGCTGTCATAACTTGTTCTTTATAGCATTAGTGTAGAAAAGGGTAGATAGGACTTCACATAATCAAGTCTTTGAGCTTGATATTGTCGTCCCGTCTCGAAGGAAGTGACGGAAGTCTTTGCGCTTTCAGAAAACTTCATTTCCTTTCTCTCATTTCATTTGAAAGTGGTTATTGCTGTTCATATTCAATTGCTATCCTTTTCTGTGAAGAGAAAAGGATATTGTCTTTCTTGAAAGAAGAAGAAAGATTGCTGTCCCATCCTATTTTATTTTCAAAGTTGTAGTCAGATAGGGGGAGCCTTCCCTTAATTAAGAGAGTTTTAGTCATGTGCTGTGGTTGAAACCACAATTTTGTATATTTCCCCAAGTGTACAAAATTTTCAACCAACAAAAATATCTCATGGATTGGCACTTGTTTATGGCCAACCTCACATGGAGTGAGAGGTGCTTGAGGGTGTTGATGACTCTACGCTAAGGTATAAAACAAATTCTAATTTTTTGAGTCACAACAGCTGTCACTTATCTCCTTGCAATCATGAGATGGCGGTCTTAAAAAATGAAGATGTAAGGGTTATTGAGTCTCCTAATGGAGGCTCCCAAGATTCAAGAGTAAGTCATGACATTTTTGATGAAGATCCAATCCACAAAAAGTCTGATTTTATCTATCATAGCATGGAAGATGTGTTGAAGACCCAAAGTTTATGTGATGGATGGATGAAAAGAGCTAAGGAGGATAAGTTAGTGGCTGCGCATGCAAGATAGCACCTTCAAAATGTCAAAGAATAACCACATGGATCAAGCAAGACAACAAAGGGAAGCTTACCCTAAATCCCTATTTCTTCTAAGAAGAGAATGTGTAATGGTTGAGTATGCAACCATGGGTAAGCCACTTGAAGATTTGAAGGAGTCTATATATGTTTCAGCATCACATCATTTGATGCAACAGTCTTCACACAAAGAGATGTTTGCAGCTATGGGGTTGGTGAAATTACTTTTGGGACAGCAATTCACAATGACATCAATGAAAGAAAACTTGGAAGGTATGAAACAAAAGGTAGTTTTATAATAATGAAAAGCAATCTCTTATCCACATTTGATTTCATTTATCTTGTTGTCATGAAGTATGGGAAAATGCATGAAGAACCGCGTATGCCATTGTGTAATACTTGCATAGGATTCATGGCAACGTCATCTCTTGATTTTACTTTGGGAATACATATGGCATATGGACATTTTGACAGCATGGCCCTCTCTTGAGTTTACTTTCAAATTTAGATTGTAGTAAGAAACATTGCTAGTCTGAATTGTTTGAGCCTTGAACAAGTTCATGAACAAGTATATCACATGGAGCAGCTAGTTGAAGTAGGAATTTCAGACTCGGTACATCGGGTCTCAGTTCATATCTTGATGGTTGATGGCTGTTCTACTTTGCTGCTCATTGAATTTTCAGATTGTACCTTGTTGTTGGCAGTTGTTTGGATGAAGTTGGAGGAATGGCCTTGTCACTTAAGCCCATGGTGGGTAAATGATGAGGAGATTCTACCATTTTATGACAGCAGCAATGTTACCATAAGCCTGATTCTCAGTTGGTTGAATGCTGACCTGAACTATACCAGCTGCCTAGAGTGGATGTATTTTATACAAATGATGGACACTTGTCAAGACCATATGGCACAATTCAGTTTTGGATGGATATCCAATGAGGTTAGCTTGAGGAGGGATACTTGTACACTCAGGTTCATGTTGTATGATGCTATATTTTGGTATCCATATGATGATATACCTTCGGATGATGTGGGGAATGATATTTCTAATAGAGTCAAGCAGCGAAAGTCAACAAGATTTGGGAATGTTGGACTTCCAAGTTGGTTGTAGGAACCGGGAATTCATCTGGTTGGTAGATTGCTACAAATTTTGATAGTGATTATCAGAGTTGTTGAGTTCAGTCTCATCTTGTTGATACAACAAAAATATGGTGGAGCATTCTATAGGCTCATTTGGGATCCTGGTATTGGACCTTGGTGTACAGGTGTGAATTGCTTGGGGACAAGCAGTAGATTGTAATGTCCCCTTCCTAAGCATCAACTATTTCTAGAGGTTAGCCTATGACTTTGGTCCCCGTAGGCTAACATGGTGATTAGGGGACCCTTTTGAGGGTGTTCTATGGCTCTTTAGCTAACCTTTTGGTGCTTATTTCAGTATTCTTCAGTTCAGTGTTCTGATCTATTTGTGGTATGCCTTCTTGAGATTATTCAAGGTTCTTTGATACTTACTATTTTTAGTAAGTCACTTGGAAGTTTGGATCATACTTACTATTTATAGTAAGTCACATGATGATCAATGAGCATCTTGGCTATATTTGGAAAGTTGGCAGGATTAGTCTCATCAATTGTTATTGGCATTTATCGGAGTTTAATGATTTAGTTTAATTTATTAAAGTCTTATCAAGCATTGACTCTAATATTATTAATTATATTAAATGATTTTATGAGAAAGGGTTTATAAGGGGTTAAAAGAGAAATATATTATTCTCATAAAGTGATTAATTAAAAGCCATAAGGGGGGCACCAACTATGGAGTTTTAAAACATCAAAAGCAAATAATTTAAATTGATTAAAAAGCCAAGTGGGACGTGGGCTTTTGGGGAGATATAAATAGCTCATTTGAGAGTTTTTTCACATACTTGTGTTTGCAAATTTCATGTGGAGAGCTGAAGCAAGGGTTTGCTGGTTTGTGAAAGCCATAGCTTTTTGAGGACAAAATCTCTCAAAGAGAATAGTGTTTGCAAATGTGGAAGATCACCCAAGAGCACTCAATTTGATAGTTTCATTTAGAGGCTATAGTTGTGCTTCATTGGATTTAATTCATCGAAGCTCAATCAGATTTTCAAGAGATTGAAAGAGAGCAGATTGAAGGGTTTAAATTGTAGATTAGAGGTATTGGTGGTTTACCATTGTTGGCTGTACCATATCCAAATCAGACCGTACCTTTCCTAGGGCCAACGTGGGGGTTGGGAATGCAATTTCAGATCAGATTCAGACCCTAAACTAGGCCGTACCAGTCTTGATTAGCAGCTGTCCTTCTTTAGTCAGCAAATTCATCTTTCTAGCTAGATGTTTGGGGTGTTGTGTTGCTTGATGAGGCGTTTGGACTGGGCTATGTTAAGTATTTAAATTTGTTGCAAATAATAATTGTGGGTTTGGTGAAGTTATTTATCTTTAGTATTAGGAGTTGTTTAATTTCATTTTCCAGCATTCATTTCCATCATATGCAAAAATATAAAAAAAAATCAGAAAGACAAACTCCAAAAAGTATATCCAGATCAGGTTGAGAAATTTCGTTGACCTACTTTTACTCGCCCATGGACAGTAATACAATTTTCTTTTTTTCTTTCTGCAATTAATTTGTCTTTATATATTAAAAAACATCATTTGTTTCTCTCTTTTAACTTTTCCCTGCTATTGTGGCTTCCCAATTAATTAAAAAAATCTCTTATCTTTTGGTTTGCTGATTTATTCATGAGAAAGATTTTTGCTACTACATACTATGAACCATGAATTATCTTATTTTAAGTATTGAAAATTTCTGTGAAGAAGGGTCTCGAAGGAGACTTGGATATCAGAATAACAAAGCTTTACACTGTTGTATGCAAACTCATTATATTAATTACGCCGAAGGCGTTCCCTTATATGAGATGGACAATCTGATTTTACCCATCAACGGTGCAAAGTGCATTTCATCTCGTGCAAGACCATTGCATCAATCGCCTCCGTCCATTCTTGTCATCGAAATTTACTTTTGAATATGGTTCTTTTTGCTGCCAGTCTAAAACTTATAGAAGAAGCTACGTGCTAACAGCTACCTGGAAGCTACGTACTAGCAGCTATACGTATCCATCGAATTAAATTAACCCTCAGATCATTGCAAGTACAATGACTGGCGTAACGTTCATTGAATTGCAATACAATTTGCATTTTACAGCAAGTTGTATTTAATATCATTTTGCACATTGCTCATAATTTGTACTGTTAATTAGCAATTTCTTCTAAAATGCGGAAAGAGATCAAGCTTGGTAGAAAATGGTGAATATGGGAGCGATTCATTGGCATAATCATCACTAGCATTAGATTGGTATCGTCGTATATAGGGATATCCTGTTCGTGGTGGATATGAAGATCAAGATGTCCATGATAGATATCCTGATAGCTATGGATCTGGCAGCTGCTCCTTATAGCTATCTCGAGCTTGTCAACTGTGTTTGTTTGCTCTGCCATTGCCTCTCCCACAAAAGATAATACAGATGCAAAAGCATATGGATTTCAAAGAATCGATGTTGTTCAATTAATCAAGGAGACAAAGCTCCTTTAAATAGAGTTACAAAGATGATGTTTCTAAAAGAAACAATCATTAACTAGAGGCGAAATTAGAAACAACTTAAATGACCATTAATAACACAAAGGGAAAGATATTATTCTAATACCCTCCCTTAATGGTCATCGTTCTAACTGCCAAGAGAAATAACAGAGAAGGTTGCCCCCTTCTTCTCAGAACATGCTGCAACAGAAGACAAGAGCCTGCCACTAACTCTGCAACTTGAGATGAGTCTGCCACCAACCCTCCTAGAAACTGCAGAACTTCTGGAGATACCCAAAACAACACCAACCGTCCAACCTGATGTTGGAGAATTGTCCCTCCCTGTAACCAGAGACCACCAAGAACAACTTTCACGATTTTGAGGAAAATATCAGCAAACCCTCCAAACTATTGCAGATGAGCAAGATGCCCGAAAATAGATTGCAAACAAGAGACTAGTGCAGATGTTCGCACAACAACTCCAAGTGCGACTAAAAACAGACTGCAGCAAAGTACAATTTTTGAGGAAAAAATCATAAACCCTCCCATGATTTTTTTTTACAGGGACAAAATATTTAAAAACCCAGACTTTTTTAAGGGAGAAAATATTAAAACCCATTAGAATTTTTTTTTGTAGGTAAAAAAATATTAAAAACCGAAACAAACATCGATGCCCATAAGCCATCTTCATGCTTTTCGAGGCACGAAAAACGAGGTATTAAGAAGATGCTAAGTGCACAAAACCTGACTGCCTTCCAACATCAAGTTGGTCAATGACGCCATCTTGCACGTTTCCCAATGCACGAAAAACGAAAACATTGAGAAGAGGCACTGGCACGGAATTCAAAAAACTCGAATCCCAATGCAGAAACAAAAGTAGATGCAGGTATAGACTTCAAAAAATGAAGTACGACGGGCACGAATTTCAAGAAAAAAATTCTAGTTGACCTAGAAAAATCCAAAGACAACCCAGAAATCCTTGCGAAAAACCCAGAATGAATCTGCTATCGGAATCTGGATCTGCTGGCTCGAAAATCGAGGCACCCAGAAAATTCTGACGACGACCCAATTGAGATCTCAAAAAACCCACAACGAATTTGTGCTCAGAAATTTTTTTCGATTGAATCTGGAGGGTCAAAACCCTAGCCGAAAATGCAGATTTCCGTCCAAAAATGGCAGAAAAAAACGCGTCGCGTGGTTGCGCGAAATGCAGGAGAGACGGGTTGCGGGAGAGGGTAGAAAATAGCGAGAAAACCCTAGTAGTTGCAGCCAAAACGAACTGCCAAAGTAGCAATTTCGAATAAACAAAGAAATTTTTCAAAAACAACTGTTAAAAATTCATGACGAATTTTTGATTGAAAAATTCTTTCGAAAATAACCAAGGCTCTGATACCATAATACAGATGCAAAAGCATATGGATTTCAAAGAATTGATGTTGTTCAATTAATCAAGGAGACAAAGCTCCTTTAAATAGAGTTACAAAGATGATGTTTCTAAAAGAAACAATCATTAACTAGAGGTGAAATTAGAAACAACTTAAATGACCATTAATAACACAAAGGGAAAGATATTATTCTAATAAAAGAAAGCCTCATCAGTACGATACTAGTTCCAAATTTACACCTTCAATTCATTACACAAGCAAATCTGTCATGTGGTTTCATCTACAAAAGCTTTAACGATAGGTTTTAGTTTCTCTCTAAATTTCTGTGTCTTCATTGGCATAGATAACAGATGATCCAACAACAGTTGCTCCTTGTGGCAATATTGAGTTTGAATAACGAGGTTGGGGAAAAATGATGTTGTTAAGTTTGAAAAGGTCAATTACAATATATTTGAATGCTCCATTGACAACAGTGTTTGGTGTGTTTATAGGAAACATTTGGTGTTGAGTAATAATTTAAAGCGCTCATGAAGAATTTGTTTACCGCTTTTTTGACGGGGTGACACTTCTAACTATTTAATTTCCTGTGGAATTCTTGAAGGATGGTTAGGCCGATGGACTATAAAAATAGAGGATTCAAATCTCCTTTAGTCATCATGACATCTAAAATAGTCTTCCCTTCTTAGTGTCAACACAATACAAGTATTTGGAAAAATAAAAAGTTGCAGTTGATTTTAGCATAACACCTCTTTCACCCATCATTCAGCACAACATAAAATTAGGGAATGGCTTAAATCACACACATTAAGCTTACACTTTTAGGCTTAAAAGTGTTAAACACTCAGAGTTGACTAACATTTTCTAGCCTTAATATGTTGCTTAAGGTGTGTGCTCACGATAAAAATACACTTCCAGGCTTAAAAGTGTTAAACATTCAGAATTGACTAACATTCTCTAGACTTATTATGTTGCTTAGTGTGTGTGGTTTAAGACTGGCCCAAAATTAGATCCTTTATTCATCTTCATGTGCATTTTCTAATGGTTGAGAATGAAAAATTCAAAAACGGGTGTAAGATTGAACAAATATAAGATTTATCTACAACACCACATCTTGTGGTCAGCTGAAATGTCATTCAGTATAAGCCAAGAAACTGGTGATTTATTCCATGTGAATTCCTTTAATAAAATTAAGTATAAAAATCTCGTTTTATCTTTTTTTCTAAAGATTTTATGTCGTTAACAAGATTGTTTTAGTATCTGAAAAGGAATCATGGGTTTTAGATTAAAACATCTTTGGCTAAGAGCCAAAGATTGAAGATTATCCATTCTACCAAAGTTACTCTAGACAAAATACCAACCTTATCCCTTACGATGCTCACTTTTCCATTGATATCTTTGTTGCATGAAAAAAATCATTTTCTAAAAGGCCTACCAGTTGACCTCATGTACTACACAAATATTTGGAACCAAAAATTTTCCTAAGTGACCTTCCATGTCTTTTCGGCATACCCATTGCACGCCAAGGTGCAATTGCTAGTTATTATGTTTACACATGAAAATCCCAAATTATAAATTATATTTTAAGTAATGAAAGTTCTCACTATATCAAGAGACATTAATCAAGCATTTCAATTTGTGAAATTCACTCATATATTCATTTAAAGCTTCTAGTATAGGTTTATAAAAGAGGTTTGTCTGGCTATACATTTTATAAATATCTTTTTTTGTCTTCTAAGATGTAAACACAGTACAAATGATGAATCTGTATCATGGAAAAGTAAATTCATCTTTAATGTCATCATTAAACATTATGCCATGCAACCAGAAATTTGTCAATAATGGGATATTATTTGCTCTTTTAGTTTCTACAAGCACAAATTCATTGGCCAAACGCCCTACTTTAAATCTATATGTCTAACAAAGTTATACATCTGTTTTTCATGAGACAGCATGATGATTGGGATACACAACAGGATGCCAAAGCTCTTCAATCATTAAAGGTATTATTTTTTGTAATCTTATGCAATGGATCTTGAAATGGGAACTCATTTGTATTAGTGGTGAAATAAAAATGGCAGTTCAAACATAGAATTTTGGTCATTATCAGTGTTTGTCGTGTGCTTGTATACTATTGACAATAAAATAACAACTTGTTTGTGCAAATTAATTGAGTTGTGCTTCTACATTTTTGTTTCCTTATTAGTTTTTAACTATTTTATATGTTGGAGTGAACAATAGAAGCAAAAATAGGAAAGGAGGGGTCTTTTAACTTTTAAAAGGGAATCAAAACTAGGAGATTTGGGGTATGTTACAATAGAATACAAGGAAAATTATTTTTTTCTGAACCTTTGAAAATTTTAAACTTTCTCAAACCTATCCGCTTCTTGGATCAACTGAACGTTTCATGCCTCCTTGTAACTATGGTTCTAATTGCTATAGTCAATAAGTAAATGTGGAAAAGAATCTGATGATCTTATTTTGATCAAGGATCCTTGCAATACTAAACCCTGGAATTCTCGCTACTTAAATCAATTTGATTTATCACTTTTCTCTGGAATCATTGTTTTCTTGGTCATCTAAGAATAATTTTCTCTTTAAAAAATCTTAACATTTAAGATGATACAGTTGTTTTCGCTGTTAAAAATGCGATCCTTGAATCTCTTAGTAAACAATCTTATGTCAAATAGAGTCATTGTGCTCTTGTTTGGTTGTGAGAAAATATGGCTTATTTCAAATGGAACTACGATAAATACAAATACGAGTCACATGAAAAATGAGAATAACTACAAGGGTGATTTCAACTCTCTTATGTTTGTCATTGTTGCTAAGGGCAATACTAGGAAAGTTGGTGGGAAGGGGTGATCATTATGAGAAATTGAGTATGATATTATTCTTGCTGTAGGTTCTGCACTATGGCATAGAAAAGTATTTTGATCCCTGGTGATTTGAAATTATCAATATTATTGGATCCTAAAGAAAGAGGTATTCAATCTACTCTGTTAAGTGATTGGTCTACCTTATTAAAAACAGATTTACATTGACACACATTCTGCATCACTTTAATTTTAATTCTGTTAGGTCAGTTGGCATTGATCTGTGGCTATAATTGAGTGTATTTTTTGAGTTCTATTGACCTATTTTTGGTTATTCCATTAATATATACTTTTTCTTTTTCTCTTGTTATTGTTTCTAATCTCCATTACATGCCATCATATTCTCTCTCTTTTTCTTGTTTGATCAGCATTACCTTTGAGATAACAGGCTTATACAAGAATGACAAAGCAGTAGCAAACTCACTTCTCAACTTAATTGTTCCCTGCCTTTTTTTATATTTTGTTGATTTAAAGAACCTGAGGAGCGGGAATATAACACTAGGGTTTCGATGAGTATCAAGTTTAACTAATTATTACTGAATATTAAAGTTACCTGCATCATTTTGAGTATCCTTAGTAATCAAGCAAACCCAATGTTCAGGCTGGATGCCAGTTTGAGTAAAAGTAGTACATGACCCAGGATAATTTTTTAGTTATAACCCAGCTAGTGATCAGTTTTAGGCCTCAGGCATGCAACATGGTATTTTGGACCTTCAGATTCTGGTTAAGGATTTGAATTTATGAGAGCAAATTATAAATTTGATTAGTTTAATGCATCTAAATTTTGAAGTTAAAAAATTGTCTCTCTTTATGATTTTGCAAGCATCAACCATTATAAGTGCAGGCAGAGGAGGTAGAGTTTTAGATTCATTCTACTCAATGGTGGACTATCATTCGAGAAAAATATGCTCACATTGTCATAATGATGCATCAGAACAAATATACACCTTCTTCCAACATTGTTGTATCCACTAATGGATAAAAGTAAACATCAAATGATAATGTTAAAGGCAAGGTAATATATGGGAACACAATATGCGTAGAACTAGAAAACTTGAAAGTAAACTAGAAGAAAATTCTTGGTTATCTAAATTGCAATGTCAATATAAATACAAGCAAAAAGGTTACGACCAGGGAAGCATTGTTGAAAGTTGAATCCCCTTGGTAGCGTCTATCCTAAATCAAAATAGAGTACATTAACTAGATATTATCAGATAGTATTTAGCCCAAGATGCCTGAAATTTGTGGGCATTAATATAATTTCTTCCTTTCAAAAGCATTGTTATGAATGCGGTCAAATTTAATTATTTAATCTATTTGGGGTTTCAAAAACTTAAATTTCTTTAAAACTGACTGGAGCTAAAACTGCTAACTGGGAAAAATGGAAAAAACTACTTGCTCAGAAAAATAGAAAAGTTCAATATTGTAATTTGTTTTTCAATTATTGAAGAATTTTCTTTATGACAATTTGTTTCTTAATGTCTTAACTACTTGCACAATTCTGATGGTGATTCGAAAGGTTTGGCAAGAGGAAATTGTTGAATTCTCTATGGTTCACATTTGGTGTTTTCCTAGTTATCAAAGACATGACTTGTAACTGTGATGAGATACTTCTTAAATGGAATTTCCTAGTTTATGGAACCAGAAACAAAATTTGTTATTGTAAAGGTTTTTAAATTGTTGTGGAGTGATGAGAATGTTTTGGAATGGTTCATATTTCTTGTTGGAAGCTAAACCATGGGCCATTTCTACCAGCCTCAGAAGAAGAGGGAGCAAAATAATCCTCCATTCATATGAAACTTGTTGTGAAATATGGATCGAAGAATAATGACAGCGATTCTGGAAGACTGATTGCCATGAGTTATTGATCGTCTCCATCATTGAATCCGGTTTAAATACAAGAGGAAAGGTTGCCTACGTAGGGACATGTCCATACGTGGCAGTTGCCACGTATGGACATGTCCCTACTTAGGCAACCTTTCATAACAATTAGTTTGTTTATGTTTAATTTCCAAACTGTATGCTCTGTTAATATATCACTCTCCAGATAATAACCGATTTACCATGAGTTAGATTCATGAGGGCTATATCTTAACACTCCCTCTTAGCAGGAGTGGATCTAAGTAATTTTCTTGGGAGCATATTTTGTCATGACTTCCGACACAATTCGGGACAACATTTAATATAGTCTTGTCATGACAATAAACTCAATATCATGATATCCGGCTCAATCCGGGACAATCACTTAAGAAGTCAATCATGAGATGATCACATACTTTAGGATCAAGATATCCGGCACAGTCCGAGACAACAACTTAATGTAGTCAATCTTGACACTTGGTCAACTATTGTCAAGATCGTCACCTTGAAATAGTAACCTTAAACATAAGAAGATCGTCATCTTCTTGAACACAGTTAGAATATTGCAATATACATTTTATTTATTTATTTATGAACAAATTACACATGGTAGGAATTTCATCCTAATAATCTCAATTATAATCTAGTCATACCAAGTTTACTTCTGAAGTATTCTATCTTCAATCTTGCAAGTGGCTTGGTGAAGATATCAGCATTTTGTTCTTCAGTACTGATGTACACTAGTTTTATGACGTTTCGATCTACCATATATCTTATGTAGTGATAAGGGATCTCAATATGTTTGGATTGATTGTGAAAAACTGGATTTACTGAGAGCTTGATACAACTCTGATTATCACAGTGAATTATTGTTGAATTCAGAGTTTTTCCAAATAATCCAAATAATAACTTTCTTAGCCATACCGCTTCACGAGCTCCCATGGAGGCTGCCATATATTCTGCTTCGGTGGAGCTTTGTGCAACTGCTGACTGCTTTCTGCTGAACCAAGATATCATAGCAGAACCAAGACTGAAGCAACACCCTGTAGTACTTTTACGGTTAGTGGTACTCCCAGCCCAATCAGAATCAGAATATCCTTAAAGTTGAATCTCAACATTTTCATACTTTAAGCCAAGTCCCATTGTGCCTCGTAAATATCTTAGAATGTGTTTAGCAGCCATTAGATGTATTTTCTTAGGTTCACACATGAAGTGACTTAATACATTTGTAGCATAGCAGATACCAGGATGAGTATTTACCAAATACATGAGTGAACCGACAATTTGTCTGTAGAGTGTGGGATCTGTAGGTTCTGAATCTTCTGCCTCAATTTCTTCTGCCATACTTCTAATCCCAGAAAATAATGTAGAAGCCCTAGATCCTTCATATCGAATTCTGCTGCCAGATCTTGCTTACATTTCTCAATGAGATTATCCTCTCCTGTTATCAAAAGATCATCCACGTAAAGGACCAATATAATCATATTGCCATTTGAAGCCTTGAAGTAGATGTTGGGATTTGCTAGGTTCTTGGAGTACCCTAGTTTGGAGAGATAGTTGTCTATCCTTGCATACCAGGCCCTAGGTGCTTGTTTTAACCCATAGAGAGCTTTCTTTAGTTTACAAACATAGCAATTTTTATCACGTATGGTGAGTCCTTCTGGTTGTTCTATATATACTTCTTCTTCAATTGAACCATTTAGGAAGGCAGTCTTTACGTCCATTTAGTGAATTTTCCATCCTTTGGATGCTGCAATTGCAATGATTGTTCTTACTGATGTATACTGGGCAACTGGGGCAAATGTCTCGTCATAATCAATTCCTTCTTTCTGAGAGAATCCCCTGGCCACAAAGCGAGCTTTATGTTTTTCAATGCTGCCATCAGATGCATATTTGATCTTGAATAACCACTTGGATGAGACAACTGATTTGTCTTTTGATCTAGGCACTATATCCCAAACATCATTCTTTAGTATAGATTGATATTCTTCAACCATAGCATCTTTCCAAGCCTGTTTTGATAAGGCTTCTTTGACATTTGTCGGTTCAGAATTTGTGAGTTCGGTTAGAAGTGCAGCATAACATTTTAGAGTTCTTGTTCTCTTATTTTCTTTGGAAATTTCATTTGGTTCTACATTATTCTCTTCAATCATTTTCCTTGCCCATAGAGGTCTTTTCTTGTTATTGAGTGTTTCAATATTTTCATCAACAAGAGGTTCAGAAGCTCTTATGATGTCCTCCCTCTCAGTGTCTGAAGGTTTGGAATTTTCTATGATATTCTCCCTCTCAATCTCAGTTATGTGATCTTCTTCTTCTTTAGTAATGTTATCATCCTCAGGTTCTTTTAGTGTAGTGTTTTCTTCAAACTTTACATCTCTACTTATCTCAACAGATTTTTTTCCTGGAATGTAAATGCGATATCCTTTAGTATTTTCACTATAGCCAATGAAGATACCTCTTTTTCCGGATGGTTCTAGTTTTGTCCTCTTTTCTTTAGGAACATGTATATATACGGGACAGCCAAATATCCTTAAATGACTTTAAGTCTGGTTTGTTCCCTGTAAAAGCTTCTTCAGGAGTTATGTTTTCTAGAACTGAGTGCGGACATCTGTTTTGAATGTAGACTGCTGTATTTGAAGCTTCTGCCCAAAATGAAGTGCGTAAGTTTTGGTCATGCATCATGGGTTTTGCTGCTTCAATTATGGTTCTGTTCTTTCTTTCTGCTACTCCATTCTGTTGTGGATTATATGGTACAGTATACTCCCTCTTAATCCCAACAGAATTACAAAAGTCTTTGAAGTTGTCAGATGTATATTCTCCCCCATTGTCGGATCTTAACACCTTAATTTTCTTCCCTGACTGGTTTTCTACTAGTGCCTTGAATTCTTTGAACTTAGATAGTACTTCATTTGAGTCTTTGCACTTTAGAAAAGATATCCATGTTTTTCGAGAGTAGTCGTCAACAAAGATTATGTAGTATAAGGATCCAGTTAGGGATGGTGTTGACATGGGACCGCATAGGTTTGAGTGAATTAGTTCTAAAATAACTTTTGATTTGTGCTCGCTTGAGGGAAAAGAAACTTTCACATTCTTTCCCAAGGCACATCCTTTGCAAATGCCTGTGTGTTCAGATTTTAGTTGGGGCAGTCCTGAAGTAATCTTCTTTATGTTGGATAGAGCAGTATATCTTAGGTGTCCTAATCTTTTGTGCCATAATTCATTATTATTTGAAACTTCAAGATTTAGTGCTTCCTTTTGATCACTGCATAGTTTGTATAGGCTACCATCTCTTGAACCTATTGTTATGGCATTTTTGATAGTTGTATTTTTAGGCCAGAGTAGAACTTTATCTTCATTGAAGGTAACCCAATATCCTTGATCAGCTAGGCCTGAGATTGAGACTAGATTTCTTTTTATTCCAGGTACAAACAGAACATCCTTTAATTGTAGAGATACTCCATTTCTTAGTTTGATAGTACAGGTCCCAATTCCTTTCACAAGATATGTGGAGTTATCTCCAATAGTAACCTCTTCACTTGAGTGCCCGTTAAGTGTTTCAAACTGATTTCTGAATCCAGTTATATGCCTTGATGCTCCACTGTCTACGATCCAAGTGTTTTTATTTGTATTTATTTCGCTTGATAGGGCTAAGAAGAAAAGTGAGTTTTCTCCTTTGACTTCGGCTAGAGTAGCTTGTGTTTTCTTCCTTTCTGGACAATTCCTGTGAGTGTGCCCATATTTGTCGCATTTGTAACACTGAATTTTAGACATATCTCTTTTCTGATGGTTTTTATTTCCTCTCTTCCGTTTGGAGAACTTTTTCTTTTTGTTGAAGGTATTTGTATTAAGTGCTTGGATTTCTCCTTCTTTATTTGTCCCTAATCCTCTTGAGATTAGTCGAGATTCCTCTTGAATGCACTCATTCTTAAGTTGTTCAAATTTGGGTAAGGGGGGTGTTCCGCTAATACATTGAATGTAGGATTCCCATGAAATTGGTAATCCTCTTAGGGCTATGAGAGAGATTTCTTGATCATCTACCTCATTTCCAATAGTTTGTAATTGGTCTTTAACTTCAGATATCCTTGAAAAGTACGTAGATATTGTATCATCTTTATTCATCTTTATGTTTAAAAGTTGTTGTTTCAAGGTTAACATTCTGCTCGCATTGTTAACTTCATATGTATTTTTAATGGTTTTAAATACTTCATATGCTTTAGGCAGTCTGGCTATAGATGGAAGAATATGATCTTTGACTGAGTCAATAATTATTTTCTTTGCTTTATTATTATGCCTTTTCCAAGTAGATTTCTTTGGTTCATCATTTGGCATGTCTAGATTTTCTTCTATGTAAGACTCTAATTCTAGTTCTTCAAGAATGGCAATGATTCGTATCTTCCAGGAAACGAAGTTGGAGGCTCCTTCGAGTCTATCTTCCACTCTCATATTACTTGACATTTTGAATATTTTCTTAGTCAGATATATCCTCTGTGTATATAGCCTCTGCGTTGATTTGTTATTTACTTCCGATAAATGCTTATTTGTAATATGGCTGTCTAATTTATTCTCTTAATAACCTGGCTCTGATACCATGTTGTGAAATATGGATCGAAGAATAATGACAGCGATTCTAGAAGACTGATTGCTGTGAGTTATTGATCGTCTCCATCATTGGATCCGGTTTAAATACAAGAGGAAAGGTTGCCTACGTAGGGACATGTCCATACGTGGCAGTTGCCACGTATGGACATGTCCCTACGGAGGCAACCGTTCATAACAATTAGTTTGTTTATGTTTAATTTCCAAACTGTATGCTGTGTTAATATATCACTCTCCAGATAATAACCGATTTACCATTAGTTAGATTCATGAGGGCTATATCTTAACAAAACTATTGAAAAGCACTTTTAGTGGGGTAACTTTTTCTGTTTTATTTGGTTGATTTTTGCAAATTTTGATAATGACTCTGAAATACTGAAGGTTACATACCAATAGAATTTCCTGTTTACTATTTGTTCTGTGTAACTGACATTTTTGATTATATTTGATACATAAAATATGCCGGTCTTAAAATCAAAAACAAAATGAACAGCCACAAGAGATTATATATAGTCAAGCATGCTTACTTCTTGTTGTATGCCAATATTTTGCACATGAAAATGGCCACAATTTTGACAGATTAGATGATTATTTTCATAACTTTTTCTGTTACAAAACTGGACATGCTTAGATGTTTCTAGCTTCTAGGAAAATAAATCTACAGTATTCTGAATCTGACATTGTGTTTTGTTGAAATTTCAGCCGGATTTGGTACTATTTACAGGCATGTATGCTACTTTGATTGACTTATCCATCTCTGAAGCTTCTGTAAGTGATGAAAACTTGCCTTCCGAGTATGCTCATGTCTTGTCATCTTATATCTTTTTCTTTGAGCATGTAAATATAAAAAACTTATCGCGTAATAGTTCTTACTGCATAGAGGTCAGTTTTTTGGCCTGTAACAGGACTTTTATAACAAGGATGTTGGACTCATAGTCTGTTTCTTCGTTTGGCACAATATCTATCAGGGGATTTTGGTGATGAGAATGTAGAACTTGTTAAAGATGTCAGCAGCCTTGATCTTCCAAAAGCGGTCATTTTGGGAAATCATGACTGTTGGAATACAGGGAAATTTTCATCAACGTAAATACCAGCTCTGCTTATTTGGGAGAATATTGTAGACCATAAATTGATAAGATGTTTTTTCCCTCAAAATGCTCCTATTATGTCAATATTTAATGACAATGAAAATTCCATATGTGAAGTTTTGTTGATGAAAATTTTATGCTGTTTCCACCGGCGGTTGTCAAAAATAATCAAATCCAAACAAAATCTATTTATTGTGTTATTTTAAATTTATATTATGTTTTATAGTTGCACTCTTAAGTAGACAAATTTTGCATTTGTATATAGATTTGTTCAAGTGTGATGATTCATGTAACTATGAAATTCATATTTACAGGGGAGTGGACAGTGTGGAAGCTCAACTTGCCTGGTGAGCTTCTTCAGTGCAATCCTATCTTCATTTTCTTATTGTATAATGTAATTGCAATTAGGGGAAGGGATGTTGACTATTAGCTATACAAAATAGGAATCGTGTGGAATTTGTATAATTTTTGTATAGAGAATGTTGGGGAAATTTGTTTGTATATGTATTCAGAGCCTTTTTCAGGCATTTCCAGAAGTTTTATTTCAAACACTTCCAAGACAACACTGTATTTTGATTGAGGTGATTATCATTGCACTAATATTAGTATCTGTTACCTGGTCTCATTTTCAACAATAGAATACAAAATTTCTGTAAAAATATTGAAATAGGCAAGGGGATTCAATGATTTGTAAGAGTCAGAAATCTGACAACTGGTTTATTACAAAGGATGATCAGACATCGCAGTTTATAATGGAAAGAATCTTTTCCTTATTCTCACTATATGTTGTTGACTAGTTACACCAAATTACAAAATGGTTCTGAGGTGTCATGTATCTATTTTGTTGATGGGGGATTGTTTGAATGCTAACCATGTTATTTGCTTTCAAATGTTAATGAGTCGATAAGTTGCAGTCGGCAATGAAAATTGCCCCTTCATAGCTTGTACAGCTGCTCCAAGTTGTATGGCCCCTTAAGTTCTTGGTACGTGTTGTGACCATTTCACACATCGCCCCATTAGAATGGGGACCCCCTCTTTTTCGCTTTTGTTTTGCCTGTTCTCTGCTTTTAGGGTTTTGAGTGAGTGAGTGGTTTGTCTGGGCTAGGGCTAAACCTTAGGTGTTTCTTCTGGGTTTTATTCAAGCTGAGTCCAGTCAAATTTTGAAAGTTGTTAAGCGTCCTCCCGAAGAGTTGAGATTGTTGAAGTGAGGTAAGCCTGTCAGGAGAGTCAGATAGGTCTCAGGTTAGGTCTAATCAGGGTTTTTAGGGTAAAATCCAAATTTTGTCTAAGTGTTAGCTTTTTGAAGGTGAAATTGTATGTTCTTGCCTAGGTAAATTTTGATCAAATTTTGGAGGTAAGATGATGCTTGAAACAGAGAAATCGCTCCTGACCCTCTCTCAGGGCCCAGGGCGAAATTCTTTCTGAGTGCAATTCCTTGTTATTGATAGGCTTGCTAACTGGTTCCTGGCCTTGAAAATGACCTAACTCTGCCTTGTGAAGTGATTGGAGACTTAAATTTTGAATAATTTAACCAGAAAGGAAAAATCGCTCCTGACCCTCTCTCAGGGTCCATGGCAAAAATGTTGCCTAAGGCATATTTGTCACTAACTTTTCTATTTTGTTTTTTGCAGGGTCTCCAGGATAGATGATTGGACGTGACTTGATGCTTTTGAAGATTTGAAGGCATAGAAAATGATGAATTTTGGAGGTTAAGGAAAAATCGCTCCTGTCCCTTGCTGAGGGCCCAGGGCGAAATTTTGATTTCCCTCATCTTGCAGTGAAAAGGAACCAAGTGTTGGATATGATTGGAAAGTGAATAACTTTCTCCACCCGCCTGAAGCAGTTTTAACTCGAGATGATGAAGGATTTTGTTGAAATCATCAAAATCGCTCCTGTCCCTCGCTGGAGGTCCAGGGCAAAAAAGCTTATTAGAGTCATTCCTGACCTTGTTTGGTCAAATTGAGATATCAAAGGTGTGGTGGAGGACGAAATGAACATGATGAAGCATCCAGACTTGATTGAAGATAATGAAATGATGGAGTTTTGCCTAAGAAGGGTAATTTCGCTCCTGACCCTCTCTCAGGGTCCAGAGCGAAATTCTTTATATGCACATTTTTAGACCTTTCTTGGACTTGAACTCTTATTCATAGTGTTAAACAAGATGAAATCTTCCCCAGCAAAGACATTTCATGTTGAAAAGTAAAGCATTTTGACCTAGAAGGCAAAATTTGCTCTTGACCCTCACTGAAGGTCCGGAGCTTGATTTTAAAATTTGCACTGTTCTTGCAGGATCAAAGTAATTTTATGATTGGAAGAGATCAAGGAAGGCATGTTCTGTGCGTTGGATATAATTTGAGTGGTCAACAAAAGAAGAGATCAACCCAAAAAGCAAAAGGCGCTCCTGACCCTCACTGAAGTTCCAAAGCGATTTTCTAAAAGTGCAATTTTCTTGCAAGGACAAAGCAAGTTTTGTGATTGAAATGAATGGAAGAGGGCGTATTTTGACCATTGAAGATAATTTGGAGGGCTAACAAAGGACGGATGAACTTGAATTTGCAAAATCGCTCCTACCCCTCTCTAAGGGACCAGGGCGAAAAACCTAATATCCAGCTCTTCTCTCCAAGTTTGGACAAATCTAAGCCAAGGCGCAAGTTTGAAATGATGTTTGAAATGCCTCGAGGTGGAATTGAGATGCTAGGATTACAAATTTTGATGACATTTTGCAAAGTCGCCCCTGACCCTCTCTGAGGGTCCAGGGCGAAATTTCCAAGTGTGCCCACTTTCCTTGCATTTCGAGATAACTTTTTTGTTTCCAAGACTCAAAAGGGAGTGGAGAATGATGTTCTACGCCTTGAGGGTAATTTGAAGATTGAAGTGATCAAGAATTTGTACAAAGGACTCAAGATCGCTCCTGTCTCTTACTGAAGGTCCAGGGCGATTTTTACAAAAACAATAACTTCCCTCCAAGATTACGCTAAGGCAAGGTTGTGCAAGGATGGAAAGGGTCTTCTAAAGCATGGTGAACAAAGATTTGACTTCAAAGCTTGATAATCCTAGCCTAAATTGCTAAAGTCGCTCCTGTCCCTCACTGGAGGCCCAAGGCGAAAATCTTTGAAACACCTATTTTGCATTGCAAGAGCAAATCAAACGTGTATGGAATGGATGAAAGACATCATTACTTACCCCACAACGAGAGTTGGCAATTAAAAGATGAAGGATCAAGAGCAAAAGTGAAAAGGCGCTCCTGACCCTCTCTGAGGGTCTAGGGCGAAAAAGTCCTAAAGGCACTTTCCTCCTAGAGATCAAGTGAAATCAAACTCACAACTCCAATTAGAAATGCCATTTTAAATGCCTAGATGAAGTTTTGGACAAGAAAAATGAGGAATGCAAGGCCTAAATTGAAAGTTCGCTCCTGACCCTCTCCAAGGGTCCAGGGCGAAATTAATGGCATTCTTCACTTTTACCATATTTGAGCGTTAATATCCTCCAAATTGCATTAGATGTCAAAATTGCTAAACTTCGAAATATTTGAAAAAATTAAATTAAGTTGGCATTTAATAAAAGACGCATTGGCATTTAATAAATTAATTTTGAGCCTTAAAAAATTGAACTTTTATTGTTAAGGCATTTAAAATTAATTTTTGTGAAATTAAAATTAAAAATGGAGCGCTTGAGGTCTCATTTTTATTTATTTCAGCAAGTCAGCCTCTCCTTTTTGCAAATTTATTTATTTTTTAAGCCTATTTTGCCAAGTCGGCCTAGGGGGAGCAAGGTGGTGAGCGCTCTATATATTGGAGGTGTGTTTTTTCATCATTCAAATCATTCACTCATTGCTTCAAGTGCGAATTTGGAGAGCAAGAAGAAGGTGCGAAATCTGGTCTATTTGGAGCGAATTTATCTCAAGTGTTGGAGATTAAGAGGTGGAGTTGATTCTTGTGAAGGCTAAAGGAGGCGCATTTTGTTCAAGAAGAGCTTTGGTCTACATTTTGCCTAAGCGAATTTCACCTATTTTTGCATCATTTCTTAGAGTTAGTACTCAGGTCGAGGTATGGCGTAATCACCTTAGCACCATTGTTGAAGATTTGAATTTTGAGCTTTATTTTGAAAATTCTAAGTTTGATGTAGTTAATTAGGAAATGATAACTCAAGATTTATCATGAAGTTTCCTAATTAAAATCTTAAATCTTCCTTTCTACTTTATATTTCTACAGTTCAAAATATAGTACTCATTATGAAATGTTGTGTAGGTGTCAAGATGGCGACTCCAAAGGCAGGAGCATCTACTAGTCGTCCAGCTCTCATGAAGGAAGATCAGAGGAACGAAGAATTGGAGACCAGGATCGTGTCCAAGTGGAGCAATATCGGAGATACCAACTTGGGAAACTTCAGTGTGAAGAAGTTTCGAGAGGTCACCTACATTGGCAAGCCATCACCTGTCGCAAAGAGAATAATTGAAAGTGGCCTCATCAAGGCAGCCGGTTTCCCTCCAGCAGTCCAGTGCCATGAGCTGATGATCGAGTGTGCCCGCCATTATGACTCATAATCAAGATCGATCGTATCCAAGGAAGGGAACACTTTGGCTTACCTTTCAGAGGAGGCTATAAGTGAGGCTCTCCATCTTCCAGAGCATAAAGATATGATTTACAAAAGCCTAGAAGGAGCCAGGTCAATGTATGAAGATGATCCCGACACTTGCTTGAATATCATCAATAAGAATTGGCTACTCAAAAGTCGTCCTCGCCTGAGTAAGATTCCCAACACACCACATAGGATCGACTTCGAGGAGGAGTACAAAGATTTGATAACTTTGCTCAATTGAGTTAGAGGGGCTCCTCAAGCCTTCTACTTTGAGAGGTGGATGTTCTACTTCATCCAAGTGATAGTTCAAGGGAAAGGAACGATTCATTGGGCTAGAATTATTAACCATTGTCTGGATGTGCAGTTGAGAAGACTGAAGCCTACCAAATCATTCCACATGAGCTCATACGTCATATATGCCTTGATCAGGAGTTTCGAATATGCGGGGCTACCTCACAGAGGAGTGATCGGAAGAGGGCCCGAAGAAGTAAGAGTTTGTGACTCTTATGTTCATTTGCATCATCCTCCTAGAGGTGACTACAAGTTAGTCAATAACACCTTCACGATGAACATCACTAGGATATTGCAAGGTGGGATTCACAATCGACTATCTCTGGATGCACAAGAACTTGTGAAGAGGTATGGTGCATGGTTCATCCAGTTTCAAAAGTTTACATATATCAGAGTTCATGGGTGTCCTTCACCTCCCTACATGCTGCCAAGGTATCCGACAGACAGGATAGTACTACTTGAGGTAACCAGACAGTTGGCAGCTTAAGCAAAGGCATTCAGACACAAGCATGGAAATGGAATTCCCGTGCCCATCATATTGGGGAATTCAGTTGAGGTATGTCCTAATACTCAAGCCTTGGATGATGCGGAGAAGGAATTGGCTTTATATTCATTCACATTCTTTGCCTCGAGGGAGAATTTCGATTCTCATGGTTATGTGGAAGAGACAGCTGGCAAGAAGTACAGACACAAATTTCAGGTAGAGGACTTTTGGATGAATCTCTCAAGTGATTTAGAAGTGAAAAGAAAGATGCATTCCAGATTACCTTTAGATTTCATTAGGAAGTGCAAAGTTTACAGAGTGGCCGATCAAGCTCAGGACAGTGGCAGACATCTCCAGTCATCTTATGACAGAGAAGACAAAGCAGTGAAGATAGATTGGAGCGAGCCTGAGATTTCGGACTTGAGAGCTTTGATGGCTCCAGTTTTGTCATGTACTCGCAGATGGGTGGATGTACAACATCAAAAGTTGAGAGAACAGAACATACCAATGACTTTTACTTTGGAGGAAAGACCAGAAGAAGGAGGAGCAAGCACAAGCGAAGGCAATTCTCATCCTAGAGGCGCGAAGAGGGAAGAAAGCCCTGAGAAAAGGGAACCCTCCAAGAAGAAGCAAGAAGCCAATCGAGATCGCTCATCAGGAACATCTTCTCGACATGAAAAAAGGACAAGTCAAGTTAAAGGACAAGAGAAGACGGTGCCTGAGGTTGATGAATCTATGGAGTCGATGGTATAGAATGATAAACCTGAAAAGGGGCAGGCACTTTAGCATTCATCAAGTCAATCTCCCCAAGTTAATGAGCTACATGAAGAGAAGAATGATGATGAAGCAACATCCCTTCTCCGAGAAGACAAACCATTGCTTAAAGAAATACAAGTTAGAGAGACAAGATCTGCCATTCCGGATTGGTTAAAAGGGAGATTGACAAGGGTGATCGTAATTGAGGATGAACAGGATGTGATTGACTTAGAGAGTCTTATAGGAAATTCTCAAGAAGTAACGGAGAAGAAGAAGGCCACCAAGATGACCAAGATGATCACAAATGAGGCAGGATCTAGGAAGTTGCAGATAGCTACACCAACAGTGGACAAGTATGAAGGTGAAATTCTTGCAGAAGAGTATGATGTAGAAACATTTGAGCTTGGTCCACTCACTGCTGAACAGGCACTGGATGAGGCAACCGATTCATTTGAAGCACTTAAAGACAAGCTTAAGGAGGAAATGGAAAAGAATAGAAAGCTTGAGAGAGAAGTCGGTGCTTGGAGAGGCTACTTTAGTCATCTCAATCAGCCCCTGGGACGTCAGGATCCAGCAGTGTCTCCTGTGCAAGCACTTCCCCTTGAATCAGTTGGCGAGGCAGAAAGAGTCGAGCTTGGTTCAGCTTATGAGCTCTTAGATTGACAAATCCCACACAGTAGCCGTTGAATTTACAACAAGAATGATGCAGACAATCCACCGAGCTATCCAGGTCCTTGAGATCGTCCACAACCTAATGATATCTGTAGCCGCTTTCGCTCACACTAGAGATTGTATCATTCCTGTTTTGCAAGTAATCAGGCAAACATCAAGGAAGATCCTAGCACAAGAAAAGATAATGGATGGAGGAGCTCATAATTTACTTCAGTGGTCAACTCTACTCCAGATGAAAGAGGTTCTTTTCGAGGACATCAGCACCAAATGCAATCAAGTTGAGGGCATCATCCATCCAATTCAGGATAAGGTGTTTGAAGTGTTGTGTACCATTCTTGGCAGGAGGATCGAAGTTGAGACAGATGTGGACCTTCAAGAGTTGGAAGAAAGAGTCAAGGTCATCTTTTGCAAAGATGAGAATGTCATCACAGATGAGCAACGGGATCTAATGTTCACTACTATGCTCCTGATTGAGAAGATCAAAGAACTCGAACCTGGATGGGAAATGACTCTTCTCAAAGCCTTTGATCAGGTTATCCACTTGGAGGAGCGAATGAGGAATCTTCCCGAGATTCCTATTGCTGAGATTGAAGGAATTGTGTCTAGATTCGTTGCATATGCTAAGAAAGAACATTGAAAGGGGAATAAGGTTCTAGAAGAGAGGTTGTTATAAAATGATGTGGCATCTTAATTATCATTGGTCTATGTTTCCTCGATTTTTGTGCCAATTAAATATTTGGCTATGCATTTAATAATGTTCAACTAAAAGGAGACTTTTTGTAACAAACCCTAATTAGGGTTTAGGTGTCAAAATCTCAGCCGTTGATCTTCTTTTGATTTGGGCCGTTCATTGTAATTAAGGATGCTATATATACCCTCACTCATTTTCATTTTGTCATTAGAAATTAGAAGATTGGAGATTAGATATTAAGGAGATAGTTAGAGCTTTGGAGAGAAGAAAGTTATTTTGTAGCAAGATTGAGTAGTGAAGAAAGAATTTCAAACAATTGTTGTCTATTTTGGCTTTGAGATCAATAAAATATTGAAGTTATGGTGTTTTATTGCAATTCTTGTGGCTATCTTCATGGTTGTTTATTTTCTTGAATCATTCTCAGTCAAAGTAGTATTTAAGTTCGAAGGACTAAGTGTTGGGCTTGATCTTTGGTGAGATTCACGTTCCAAACCACTAACTTCTTACTGATTGTAAGGACGCCTTGTGTGGTCAACTAGAGATATTTGGATTGCTTGAACCTTCAATCATTATTGAACTATTGATATGTATCTTTATGGTAGTATCTATAATTCTTGATGATTTGAAAAATCACTAATCACCTTAGAAGATCGCATCAATTCCAGTAGAGTTGTAATTCCTTGGCAATACTGAAATTGGTAGAATCTTACCAAGTCTAGCCTACATTGAGTCATTCTTAGGATTAGATTAGAATTCATCTCTTGCAAACCCTATCTTTTGATCTTTTTTTAAGAACCTGTTAGCATTAGGAAAATTCTGTTCCTGCAGATCGAAAACGTAAGGCCCCTTGAAGAAACAGCATTTACAACGACCACTGGTGCTTATCCACACGTAGAGATCCTACAACGAAGAACCTTGAAGTCACCCTGATTGATCCTTTTTTTGCGATATCTTCAACATTCAGAGGCTTTACTCAAGAGAGGATAAGGTACCCTTGGGTATTTTATTCTGTGTTTGATAGTGTACAAAATACAGGTCAACAGTACAGCAGCCTATTTAAAGGCTGCGACTCTCCTTTAGAGAGGCTGCAGCAGAACTATGCAGCCATGGAAAGCTGCGTTGACTTTTGATAGAGGCTTTAAGTCTTCAATAAGAATTGCTGACTCCTTATGAAGAATAAGACTCCAATTTGGGGTCTCCATAATGCACGAACTCCTTTGGGTGGAATACCATATGGTTGTAATATACACCCTTGTTTTTTTTTGGTTGTCTTCTGTTTTAGTTTGTTTTAGAGAATTAGAAATGCAGAAATTGATATTACACTAATCTAATTAGCAGCAATGAAATAACAGAAATAAATCTTCAAATACAATATTTCAGAAATATCCACAACTAGTAATAATTTCATAATTATTCTCAGAGCTGACAGTGCACCCGTATCGTCAAAATCTTTAATACCCATATAGTCATATATTAATTAGATCACAATGCCAACATACCCATTTGCTGTATTACAAATAAATTCCAAAAATATCTGAAAATCAACATATTGGCAACTCAAAACTGGGCGCCGCTGTCCAAAATGGACTCTGGAAATCTGTAAATGAATGTCTCTAAATAGCTAGACCCTAAATGCCAACTTGCTGCCCCAAACAATACATCAAATCCTAGGTGCCAACCTCCCAACACTCCCATGCCCGTTGCTGAGCTTGTATGGTCAACCAGGTATGGTATGACCAGCTACATAGGAAATAAATCTGCAATGCAACCTTTGAAATCTGCTCTTTATTTTTTTTTTCAAAGCTGACCTTTATTTTGCAACTCAATACTGAAGATAAAAACTGAAATCTCCCACAATGACATCCAGCTGTGATTCCTAAGTGAAATCACCAATGAACTCTCTAGGTTAGATCTTTCACTAACAAAGAGAATGCCCTTTGCAAGGGTTTTTGTCCTCACAAAGCTAGTTGATGAACAAGTTCAACTAGCAAAATTTGTTATCAAAATATCAATCCAAGCATAATGCAAATGAGCTCCAAAAACTAACTTATGAAGGCCTCCAAATGTCCATGCCCCATGTTTGGCTTTGCAGTTTTAATTTTAATTAAATATTTGCTTATGTCTCCTAACTTACGTGCCCACTTGAAAAGAGCATTTTGTTTAATATTTGAAAGTCACCTTACATCACCTTGAGCGTGCACTAAGTTACTTTATTAAATTAAATAGCACTAAAGTTAAATCTTTAATATATTTTTAATATTTTAACGTAATATAAATTAATTGCTTTGGATCACATTAACTACCAAGATATCAATATCAAATACATTTACCGACATTTTTCAAAATAGAAATATTGGCAATTGATCAAGTTAGTGTCCACCTTGTCACTTACTAAAAGTTATAAATACGAACAAATTGCTCGAATCCACTTTAGACAAGGTCATAATGCAAATCTCAATTGGTTGAGCTCAATGCAACATCTATCATTGCCTAATAAATTGGATTCAACGGTGACCATGGGTCCCCTAACCCTAACTCATTAGGCTACGGGAACTTGTTGAATAGGTTAATGATCCCATGCTGATAGTGCTTAGGAAGTGAACTTTACAATGGTACGAGTAGGTTATTCATAGCCAATATAAATTAAAAATATTTTATTTCTATTCCATCACTAGAAAGTCATTGGGGTTGAGAACTCCAGTTTGTGTGCTTAGATTTCTTACTAACATTGGTTTCGTTGCTGGGACTCTAGTTAGGTCCTGTTGAGGACACTAGGGAATTTTTTTCAAATTCAAACCATATACCAGAAAGAGAAGATAAAGAGATGATGAGAAGGATATAAAAGTCTGCCACACTGTTCACTAGACGTGTACCCTATGAGAGGGGGGTAGGCGCCAAAGAGGATGGAGAATGGAAAGTGGGAAGAGGTCCGATAGGGATCCATGAAAATATGTGACCAATAAGAAAAGTTGTCAAATAACTACCATGGGAAATAATAAAGGAGTAAAGTAATTCCAAAACAAAAACACCCATGGCAAGAGGAGACAAAAAGAATACAAAAGGAATAAAGGAGCATATTGAATTAGGAAAGAAAGTGACAATAGCAACTCCAAATGGAGAGGAAAGAATACAAAAACATATGATGGAATTAGATGAAAGACACCGCAAGAGGATTGAGATTGTGGCCAAGATGAGACTAGAGTGCGCCAATGTGGGTGTTGCCGAGAAGAAAAAGAAAGACGAGAAGGAAAAGGATGAAAAGACCCTAGAAAAATCAAATTCATGTTGGAATTGGGTAGGACAATTATCAAAGAGTTTGGAGAAGACTCTTGAAGAATATGGAAGATCTAGAAGATTGTTGTTAGGAGAATGTAGTCACATGGAGGCTCCTACCTTGCCACAACCTTCCACAAACCCTAAAAAAAATCAAACTTATCAAATATAATAATTAAATTAGATGATATGTTTATGGAATTCATACAAACTCTGGAGAAGTTCTAACCCTCAAATGAAGCATATTTGGAGGAATTAGTTAATAAGTGTAAGGAAATTAAGAAAAGAGGAGAAAAAAGAAGAAGTTAATTTTACTTTGGGCGAAGAGTTATAGTCGCTAAGTAATCAAATGTCACTTACAAATAAAAAGATGAAACGTTGTGTTGAGGAGTCACGACCCCCTGACTAGGATCCATCTCCTCAACCATATAAGAGTAGGAGAATTTTGGTGGAAGAGGTACCAGAAAGAGAGTAGAAGAGAATGAAGGAAAAGTAGTACAAGAAGTTGCTTGGGAAGAAATATTGGGAAATGAGTTCTTTGATATCAATATAAAGATAGACAAGTGTAGAGAAGAGATATCCTAGACAGTTCAAAGTATTATGGAGGAGAAAAAGCGAAGTCCTTAAATTCAAAAACCTAAACCAGAGAAGAATTTACATAAAATGGAATCCTGAATCAAGATAGTAGTTTTTGGTTTGGACACAATTGAAGCCGTAAAACATGTGTTCCTATTGGAGTCCCTACGGGAGAGAAAAGATGTACAAGAAGACAGGCCTTGATTATTGGACTTTGTGTCCTCTCTAAGAAAAGATGAACTAGATTGGTATATGAAGACCTATCCTCGACATAGTAGTAGATGGGATGAAGTTAAGGATGATTTCCTAGTAAATATAAATACTTCAAACATCCCTATTGAAACTATCAAAAAAAATAAGAGAGTTGGTACAAAGGGAGAATGAGTTCTTTAAGGCCTATCATAAAATGTTCAAAGAGGTTTGCTGCAAATTAGAAGAAACACTTGGAGAAATAGAAATTTGAATGGTTCACTTCCAAATTGCAAAAGGATATCAATGTAGGTTTAGATTGAAGAGTCTTTGACTACTACATAGACTTGATTACAATGGCCTACTGGATTGAAGCACAACCTTGGAGGGATCCAAAAAAGATGAAACTAAAGAAGCTCTTAAAGAACTCCAGTTACAAATACAAAAACTAACCATTCAAAGTGAAATCATAGTAACTGGAGGAAAAAACAAGGCAAAGGAGATATGGTGTTCATATTGTTCTAGAGAGCGACATGTCCAGAATGAATGTCCTTAAGCACAAGGAGAGCAAACTATTGCTGCCCTACATGTAGAAGTCAAAATCATAAAGGCTAATTCAACATACTATGCTATTTGTACAGAATGGGATACCCACCCGACTGAGGATTGTTCGGATTACCAGCCTCTAGTCCGGAATGGAGGAAATGATTGTCACCAAGGATGTCATAATCACAATTGCCGCGTAGATAGAAGTAATGATGGAGGTTACAAACAACTCGCTTGGAGATAAAATAAGAATGCTTGTGCCATGCAAAATAACTCACAACAATACTATATTGAAGACAATCGACAATCCAATTATAGAGGTAGAAGCCAAGGCAGAAGCAACTGGAAGAGGAATGATGCCACTTGTTTTAATTGTGGAAAAGTTGGCCACTATGCGTCTGCATTGGAGGTTAGAATAGAAAAATAAATGTCCCTTTTGTGGAGATGAAACTCATGATTTATACAAATGTGAACATGCCAGACAATTCTTTCAAAATGTAGGGACACCTTCAAGGAGTGACGATTTACAAAGGGGAGCCAGAGTTATCTGAAGAATACCTTTGCAGGGAGTAAGGGGATGGAGATATGGTCCTCTGATACATCCAATTAAGAATATTCTAGAGAGGAACAAGTGATGAAAATGAAGAAAAGCAAATCCGGACCAAAGGAGTCTACAGTCCTCACTAGGCAAGGGACTGGTATCGCAAATAAAAAACATAAGGAAATTGAGGAGTATGAAGACTCTAGTCCAGAAGAGGAAGATTAGGAATATTTCCAGCCCAATAAAACTAGCATGAGAAGATAATTTAGAAAGCTAAGCAATATATCAGTCAGCAACAAGATGAAGTAGCATGTTTTACTGAAGAAGTTAGGATGTTGAAGGATTTAGCCTCCTTAGTACAACAAAAAGTCCTAGTGGTGAAGCTAAAACAATTGAAGGACTAGAATAAACAAAAGCAACAGCAAGTTAATCAACTGTCCAAGGTCAAGAATTGGAAGAATGGTTCTTTACTCATCAGTGTGCATGTAAATAATCTCAAGGTGAAGTATGTAATGGTGGATCTCGATGTGGACTTGAACATTATATCGATTGCTAGATGGGAAAAGCTTGGAAGGCCAAAGCTTGTAAAAGACTTATGAACAAAAGCTTAGAAATGGTTTTGATATGGAAATATTAGGGATATGGAAGAATATTGAGGTTAACATTAAAGGTATAAGAAAATTATGGATTTTGAAGTAGTAGAGATGAAAGATCCATTGAATACCTTTAGAGCCTAGTTGGGATTGAGATACTTTGTTAATGCAAATAATATTGTGGATTCATAGGAAGAAGAGATCTCTTTTGCAGATGATAGTACAATACTCTACATTCCACTTGGGAAACTGGAAGATAGAATAAATGTGAAAAAGTAGCACAGGATAAAGAAGGCAAAGGTCTACGAAACCTTTACTCTATCTCAAAACTACCGGATGCAAAAGAAGAGGAAAATCCCAATAGCTTCAAAGAAATTGAGTTTGATAGCTACCATGAAAGCAAAAACAATGATGAAGTTATTGATGCTTGGATACAAGGAGACCAATAATTTACATCTTGAAAGTTCTAGGGGTTCTAGAGAGCGTTCCTATTACATAGTAGACCCTTTAGCCCTTCGCAAACTAGGGCAAAGCATCATATAGTACCGCAGATTAAGAAAAATAAGACGAAATCATCACCCCAACACCATGTCACCTAGTTACAACCTAGAACAAATATATGCAAATTGATTAAAAATACACTCCTCACCAAACGATGGAAATTTAGAATAAAGCATAAGCTTGGGACAAGGTCACTAGTATTCACGAAAGGCGAGGTTTACAAACCCTAGACGTATTGATAAGTTCCAAGAAGACTAGAGATCAAAACCCTAATCCAGCATACTAACCCTAACAAAATATGGCATGGTATAGGAAAAGAGCATGCTTAACATAACCTTAAAGTTAATTGTAATATCCCCACAATTTTTTTTTTGATTTTTAAACAAGATTACAATCACACCAACACCCATTAGGGATTAGAATAAGAAAACTAAACCAGCTGAAAGGAACCCTACACCTTTTGATCACCGAGAGCCCAAGCTAAGAGGGTGAGAGCACACGGTAGTAGGGGATCGTTAGATGTAAATTGCTGAAAGTACTGATTACAATAATGGGCGGCAAGCCAGCCACTTCCACTTTCTAGCGGGAATAGAAAACTAGAATGCTTGGCAGTAAACCAGCCAAGGAGAACAAGAACAAAACCAAGCACGAATCACTCTACCGCAATATTTTAGCGGGAGGACTAAGCACTTACAACAAAGCTCAACTCAACCGCTTATGCAGCGGGAGGACCATTACAAACAAAAATCACTCGACCGCTTATATAGCGGGAGGACCATTACAAACAAAATATCACTCTATCGCTTATGCAACGGGAGGACAAAATTACAAATATCAAATGTAGGCGGCAAGCCAACCTCTTCCACTTTTCAGCGAGGTATGCTTTACAATCCAGAAGTGCTTGATATTACTACTATTCAACCTTACAATATAGAGAGAAATGATTGGAAAAGAACAATGTTATCACAAATGATAGCTACCTCTAAAACCAACTCAAACATTAAGCAACTATTGCTGTTCTTAATTCTGAAAGTGCATAACACGTAGACCAGCCACTACCGGAAACACCAAAAAACACAGTAGCAATCAGAAAACTGAAAATGTAATAGCAACTCCATCACTTTGAAGCTCAATCTACTCCTCTGAATGAGAAATAGGCTCTCTCACAACTAGATGCTATCTCCCAAGCACGAAACTGGAACAAGCTAGGAAGCATGCAATTTCGAAGCAAAGGTCTGGAGGCAGCACTTCGTTATGGAAATGTTCAAAGATGACAAATGAGAGACCAAACTCTCATATTTATAGATTCTGAGACCCCAAATTCACCTCCAAATGGCGTCCAAATTACAACTTCCTCATTTGCATTTCATTTCAAACATGACTTTGCCTTGGCGTCCCCCTTTCCTAGGCACAAAATTCGAACTTTTCCTTGGTCTAAACTTGCAACATAAAAGAACATTATACATGAGCGTATATTCCATCCTTGGGCGCTTGACTTAGGAGAATAAATAAATTTTGAATAAAATGCTCCTTTCATTTCCTAAGTCGTCCAACAATATAATTAAATATTAAACTTTAGAGTTAAGTATTAATATTGAATAAATCACTAGCCAAACAAATACTGATCAGTACGAAATTGAGCTATGGACTGAAGTGCTGAAAACCACCAAACTAAGTTGGGTTTGAACTCACAATTGAACTCCTAAAAATAGAACTGCCTGAAATGACACTTACTAAAAATAGTAAGTCCAGATAACAACTCCAAAAAGACTGTTCTTTGAACCCTGTAGCTCATCTCGAGAAACCTAGAAAAACCCAGTAATCATGACAACTGACATCAATTTACTAAAAATAGTAAGTTCTACAAACTCCCCTGAATTGATTGCATGTCATACCACTGCAGAAAACCTAGAAGGAAACTTTGATTCATTCTGCCAAACTCCAATTAGAACATCCCTGAAAACTGCAAAGAATCCTCCTAGAAAATAGGAAACCCTAATTCCTCATTCCAATCAGCCTACGGGTCTCCGAAATAGGCCAATGGACCACTGGTTACTCCTTACTGAGAAGGGGACATTACAGTCCACCCTCCCCAAGATTGCTTGCCCTCAAACAATTGCAAGCCTGGATGCTACAGAATCTCTACAATCTCCCAAGTAGCGTCCTCAATAGGTAAGTTCTTCCATTTGATCAAGTACTCCGTGATTACCCTTTTTCTCAAAGAATGCTCCTTGAAGTCAATGATAGCTTCAAGAATCAAAACCAACTCTCCCTCCTCATCAAGTGGAGGCAACTCTGTTGAAGCTACAACATTATGCACAAGAGCCTTCTTAAGGCGAGATACATGAAATACATTATGAATCTTGTTGCTCACCGGAAGTTCTAACTCATACGCCACTTCCCCAACTCTTCGGATGACTTTGAAAGGCCCGTAGAAACACGGCTTCAATTTCTTAACCCCACTCTTCTTGAGAGTAGATTGTAAGGCTGGAGCAAGTAAACCATGTCGCCCACCTTAAAGATGCGCTCAATCCACTGCTAATCAACATACAACTTCTACTGATTTTGTGCATGCTGGGGATTGTCCCTCAAAGACCTCAAAATGTCCTGACTCTGCTGCATCATATCCTTCGCCTGAGGGGTTCTGCTGTCACCAAATATCAAATCAGCGAAGCTAGGAGCTTCATAACCATTTAGTGCCATGAATGGTGACATATTGATGGACATGTGATAGGAGGAGTTGTAACAATACTCCCCTAGGTGAAGCCACCTTACGCATGCGGTCTGCTGCTCCGAGACATAATTTTTGAGATATCCCTCTAACCACTTATTCACTATCTCGGTCTGCCCATCAGTCTGAGGGTGATAACTTGTGCTTGGAGTGAACACAATACCACATAGTTTGAAGATCTCCTACCAAAAAGCACTTAGGAACTTGCTGTCCCTATCACTTACAATGTTCTTCGGCAATCCATGCAACCTGAACACCTCCCGAAAGAACACATCAGCAACTTGTGCTACTGTAAATGAGCTGGTGACGGCGAAAAAGTGAGCAAACTTAGTCAATCTATCCACCACAACATATACACAGTCCTTCCCCTGAGCTCGTGGCAACCCAGTGATGAAGTCCATGGATATACTTTCCCATTTCTGATTGGGAATGGGCAAAGGTTGTAACAGACCAGCTAGTAGAGTGTTCTCATCTTTGTTCTTCTGACATGTATGACACTCCTTAATGTATCTCAAGACATCATTTTTCAGCCCCTTCCAAGAAAATCTTTCTCGCATCTGCCTATAAGTCTTGAAATAACCTTGGTGACCAGCAAGGGGAATGTCATGTAAGGTCTGCAAAATCTTCTCCTTAAGCTTAGATTCAGCCACAATGAAGATCCTTCCCTTGTATAAGATCAGCCCCTCAACCAATTTGTACTTTTCATGACCCAATAATGCTGGTTGCAAACTGATTTTTGGCATAATCAGCAAACAACAACTCTCTGCAATCTGCAGTTAGCTCGCACAAAGAGCTCAAGTGGGGTCTTCTAGATAGAGCATCGGCCACAATGTTATTCCTCCCTTTGACATACTCAATGTCAAAGTCATAAGCGTGTAGCCTACTCACCCATTTCTGTTGCCTCTCATTCAAGTCCCTCTGATGCACGAAGTGCTTAAGACTGTTGTGATCAGTCTTACCAACAAACTTACTCCCCACAAGGTACTGTCTAAACTTTGCAAGAGAATGCATTATGGCAAGGATCTCTTTATCATATATGGAATATAATCTTTCAGCTCCCCTCAATTTTCTACTTTCAAAAGCAATAGGATGCTTGTCTTGCATAAGGACCGCACCAACACCTTCTCTTGATGCATCGCATTGTAGTTCGAAAGGCTTTGTGAAATCTAGTAAGGCCAAAACAGAGTATGTGCTCATAATCTCCTTGAACCGATCAAACACTGTTTGTGCCTTTTCTTGTTGTTTATAACTAGGGAGGCAGATTCCAATTGCCAATGGCAACATTGGAATCCGCTTAAGGGCTGGGCCCTTTTATCACTACAAAGGGTAACGTGTACCCTTTAGGGCTGGGCCCTCTCTCATGCCACATTGTGTGTTTCAAATGTAATGTGGGAAAGACAATGCAACATGTGATAGGGCTGGGCCCAAAATGAAACGTCCTAAGGCATAGGGCTGGACCCAAATGTCAAACGTGGGAAAGGCAATTAAGAAAATAATATTAAATTATTTTGTTGCAAGCCGACCTAGTTGTCTACCGCCAAAAAAGGAAGATACATATATAACAACTTCAAGATGAAGTAAAATATACATTCATACATTACTAGCAAATGTGATCTGCTCTTCTACTTTAGTGATATGCTCTCCTACACTTGGCGAATCTGCTGTTCCACACTTTGGCGAACTTCAAGGACATTTGGTTATAATTCTGTTTCAGCCTGTTGAAGTCATCTTCTGCTGATTTGCTCCTTGATCACTTACAACTAGGGCCTCATTCTCTATCACCTTGGCAACTTGCTGTTTGGACAGCAATCAGAGATAAATGTTGTAATCAGAATATTGTATAATTCATAATCAGACCTGAGGATCTCTTCTTGCTGGGTTTTTCCTCCTAGGAAGTTTTCCCAGGGTAATGTTGTCTTGTCTCATTTTCATCTGTTTGTTTGCTTGCTCTCTGTCATTCACTAAGTTGAAAATCCTAACAACAAACATCTATTTTCTAAGTTTATTTTTAATCTGAAAGTAAAACTAACATGGTATCAGAGCCCTAGGCTACATATGTATATATATTAACTTTCAGATTTCAGTAGTCTTTTATTTCCAGTTTGCTGTTTCATTTTCAATCAGGACAATGATAGGGCTGAAAGTTGAAGATAGGCTCGAAGGGGCACTTAACTTTGCTGCCTGGAAGGTTCACATCCTACTTGCTCTTGAGGAAGATGATCTTCTTTAGTTTGTACAAGAGAAAGAGCTGACTGCGCCCACAGATCAAGAAGAACTAAAGCAGTTTAAAAAGAATGCCCTCAAAGCCAGAAAGCTCATCATTGACTTAGTCAAATATCACCTTGTCACCTCTATCTCCAAATTCACTACAGCTAGAGAGATATTCAAACATCTAGAAGGTATTTATGAGATCAATAACCTCAGTAGAGCAATTGCATTAAGGCAACAATTACTTCACATTAAAATGGCAAAAGAAGATTCAATTATGTCTTACTTCATGAAGATCTCTGAACTAAAGGATCAACTAGGCTCAATTGGTCATAACATAGAGGACAAGGACATTGTCATGATCTCATTGAATGGTCTCCCAGATTCATGGGATTCCTTCATTTAATCCATACGTGGGAGATCTGAATTCCCAACCATTGATCGTCTTCGAAACAATTGTCTTCATGAGAAATCTTGCCTTGCCACAAGAGGAAAACTCAAGAGTCCTCAAGTGGATGATCAACATATGCTTGCAACCCAATGTAAGAAAGGTGATAATTGGAAGAAGAATAATCCTAAGAGGAATAGAGAATTTAGACCACCCAGCTCTCAGAATTCTTGGAAGAAGCCAAGAGATCTCTCTCGTGTTCGATGTTTTAGATGTGACAAATATGGTCACTATGCTAAAGAATGTTAGAATGAACCCTCGCAAAGGGAAGCCAACCTAAATAAGGTCTCAGAACAAAATGAAGACTTCTTATTTATTTCTGCCTTGTCAAGCAGCATACCCTCAGATAGTAACACATGGCTGATTGACAGTGGTGCTTCCAGACACATCACATGCTATCGTGAGCATCTTTCAGACTTAGTAGAAAAGGATACCAGTCTACATGTGGTAATTGGTGATGATGCTCGATATTCGGTAAGAGGTTCTGGCACTACCTCTTTAAATTTAAATTCTGGTATTTCACTTCACCTTAGTGATATCTTATTTGTTCTTGGAATTAAAAGAAACTTAATTTCTATTTCCGCTCTAGAAGATAAAGGTTATCAAGTAGCATTTTCTGAGGGTAAAGTACTGGCTTGGCCTAAGAAATCTAGTTTTAAATCTGCTCGTGTTATTGGAAATAGATATGATAGTTTGTATAAGCTCTCTACTAACCATGTTCAAACCCTCATTAATGAGGCCCCTGAATCTTGTGAGCTATGGCATTGAAGGCTTGGACACTTACACTTTCAAGGTCTTTATTCCCTCAGAAGGATAGTTAAAGGTATGCCTAAACTTAGTCAGTTTCATGATGATACTTGTAAAGGTTGTGCTATGGGTAAAAATGTTAAAAGTTCTTTTCATAGAAGTGAAAGTAGAGCTAAAGAAAAATTAGAACTTGTTCATTCTGATTTATGTGGACCCATGTCCGTAGCCTCTCCTAGTGGATGTCTCTACTATGTAATCTTCATAGATGATTTCTCTAGGAAAACTTGGATTTATTTCTTAAAGAATAAAGAATCTGTTGAAGTTTTAAATAGATTTAAAGAATTTAAGGCATTGGCTGAAAACATCTCTGGTAAAAGAATTAAATGTTTAAGGTCTGACAATGGAGGTGAGTATACCTCTGACAGTTTTTACGACTTCTGTGTTGAGTCAGGAATTAAGAGGGAGTTCTGTGTTCCCTACAATCCTCAGCAAAATGGAGTTGTTGAAAGAAAGAATAGGACTATTGTTGAGGCTGCAAAGGCTATGATCCATGATCAAAGCTTGCAGACTTTTTTTTGGGCTGAGGCTTCTAGAACAACAGTTTATAATCAGATTAGATGTCCCCATCGTGTTCTAAAGAATATGACACCTGAAGAAGCTTTCTCAGGATCCAAACCTGACATCAGCCACTTGAGAATTTTTGGAAGTCCTGTATATGTCCATGTGCCTAAAGAAAAGCGAACTAATTTGGAGCCTTCCGGAAAGAAGGGGATACTAGTTGGATACAATGAATCTTCCAAAGCCTTAAGGATTTACATTCCAGGTCAAAGGTATGTTGAGGTAAGTAGGGATGTTACGTTTGAAGAAGATATTGCTTTTAAGAAATCGAAAGGTTCACTTGTTGTTGATGAGGTTAATAATAATCAAGATATGAATATTGATACTAACCTTGAGATTCAGAGGGAGTCTGTTGAGCCTCCACCTTAAGAAGAGCATAATGACTCACCTGAGCCCATGAATCCAACTGATATACCTAGTGACATTGTTGTTAGCAAAAAGAGGCCACTTTGGGTGAGAAACACCATTCAAGAAGCTGAAAGATTTGCAGCTCCCAGTGGCACCTTCAGAGAAAGCAAGAGACCTCAAGTATTCTCCAGCAATGTTGCATTGATGAACAATCTCATTGAGTCTGAGCCATGCAATGTTGAAGAAGCATTGAACCATCATGCCTGGAAGCTTGCTTTGGATGAAGAATATCAGTCAATCATCAAGAATGATGTTTGAGACATAGTGCCTAGACCTAAAGGTAAATCTGTTGTTTCCTCTAAATGGTTATTTAAAATTAAACATAATGCTGATGGTAGTATTGAAAAATATAAAGCTAGATTTGTAGCTCGTGGTTTTTCTCAAAAGGAAGGCATAGATTATGAAGAAACATTTGCTCCTGTTGCTAGATATACCTCTATTAGAACTATAATAGCTATTGCTGTAGCTAGAGGTTGGAAGCTACATCAAATGGATGTTAAGACTGCCTTCCTTAATGGTGTCACTGAGGAAGAAGTCTATATTGAACAACCTGAGGGTTATGAGATTCATGAAAGAGATACTCATGTGTGCAGATTGAAGAAAGCTCTATATGGCCTCAAACAGGCCCTTCGTGCTTGGTATGAAAGAATTGATAAATACTTGTTAAGTTTAGGATTTTGTAAAAATTATGCTGATTCTAACATTTACTTCAAAATATCCAATGATGAAATGCTAATTTTGGTTCTATATGTGGATGATTTATTTCTTACTGGTAAAGATGAGCTTATCATTAGATGTAAGAAAAAATTAGCTTCAGAATTTGAAATGAAGGATTTAGGTCCTAATGCATTATTTTCTAGGTCTAGAAGTATGGCAAAGATCTAACGAAATTTTTCTAAGTCAAAGAAAGTATGCTATTGATATTCTGAAAAGATTTAGAATGATGTATTGTAAACTTATGTCTAATCCTATGGAATCTAACTTAAAGAAGTTCAGTGTTTCTGCAGCTAGCTTTGATTTTGTAGATCCGTCTGAGTACAGGCAGTTGATTGGATCCTTGATGTATCTAGTTAACACTAGACCCGATATATGCTATGCAATGAATGCTCTCAGCTAGTTCATGAGCTTGCCTAAACATGTTCATATTGTTGTAGCCAAGCACATCCTGAGATACTTACGAGGCACAGTTGGTTATGGGCTGAAGTATCCAGTTAACACTCCAATAACCCTGGAAGGTTACTCAGATGTAGATTGGGTAAGAAGTGTCAAGGATAGGAAAAGCACTTCAGGCATTTGTTTCAACTTAGGATTTGCTGTGATCTCTTGGGCTTGCAGAAAACAGTCCTCAGTAGCACTGAGTACTGTTGAAGTTGAGTACATTGCAGCAAGTGTTGCTTCTAGAGAAGCAGCGTGGCTTCGTAAGCTTCTTGCTGGGTTGCTTGGACAACCTTGGGAACCTACAGTTATCCATTGTGATAATCAGAGCTGTATAAAGATGTCTGTCAATTCAGTGTTTCATGATAGGTCAAAACATGTGCAGACTCATTATTGCTTCATTCGAAATATGGTGCAAAGAGGCGCTATTCAGCTGAAGTATGTTAGTACTAATGATCAAATTGCAGATATTCTTACCAAGCCTTTGTCCAAAGTGAAGTTTGTGTACTTTAGAGACAGACTTGGTATTGTGGAAAGTGAAACTTTGATTGAGAGGGAGTTTCAACCTCAGTGATACATTGTGTTGCATCAACCACCCTCTGCGGGCAATGCAAGGTGGTATTGTAAATCTTCTCAGGGAGAATAATAAATGTTACCATCCTCTGCGGGCAATGTAAGATGGTAGAAAAGATCCTCTCCACCCTCTGTGGGCAATGTAAGGTGGATCCATTCTATGCTTGTGTGCGAAATGGAAGATTATGCTATGTAGTTCCAATCTATGCTTGTGTGCAAGTTGGAAGGCTACAACATTCTGATTATGTAATCCATTCCTTGCTTGTGTGCAAGATGGAAGATTAAGATATTCTGATTATGTAATTGTTTCCTCCCTAGTTAAGAGGGAGTGTTGTTTATAACTAGGGAAGCGGATTCCAATTGCCAATGGCAACATTGGAATCCGCTTAAGGGCTGGGCCCTTTTATCACTTCAAAGGGTAATGTGTACCCTTTAGGGCTGGGCCCTCTCTCATGCCACATTGTGTGTTTCAAATGTAATGTGGGAAAGACAATGCAACATGTGATAGGGCTGGGCCCAAAATGAAACGTCCTAAGACATAGGGCTGGACCCAAATGTCAAACGTGGGAAAGGCAATTAAGAAAATAATATTAAATTATTTTGTTGCAAGCCGACCTAGTTGTCTACCGCCAAAAAAGGAAGATACATATATAACATCTTCAAGATGAAGTAAAATATACATTCTTACATTACTAGAAAATGTGATTTGCTCTTCTACTTTAGCGATCTACTCTCCTACACTTGGCGAATTTGCTGTTCCACACTTTGGCGAACTTCAAGGACATTTGGTTATAATTCTGCTTCAGCCTGTTGAAGTCATCTTCTGCTGATTTGCTCCTTGATCACTTACAGCTAGGGCATCATCCTCTATCACCTTGGCAACTTGCTGTTTGGACAGCAATCAGAGATAAGTGTTGTAATCAGAATATTGTATAATTCATAATCAGATCTGAGGATCTCTTCTTGCTGGGTCTTTCCTCCTAGGAGGTTTTCCCAGGGTAATGTTGTCTTGTTTCATTTTCATCTGTTTGTTTGCTTGCTCTCTGTCATTCACTAAGTTGAAAATCCTAACAACAAACATATATTCTCTGAGTTTATTGTTAATCTGAAAGTAAAACTAACATTTTTGACCACTCAAAAGCTCCTTTCCTAGTGAGATCTGTGAGGGGGGCAGCCAACTGAGAGTATTCCTTCACAAACCTTCTGTAAAAACCACATAGACCCAAGAATCCCTTCAAGTGTGTTATGTTCTCAGGTGGTGGCCAATCTATGATAACTCTAATCTTCTCAGGATCCACCTTCACATCTTCTGCACTGATGATGTGACCAAGATAGAGCAGCCCTCTCATTCCAAATTTACATTTGGACTCCTTAGCAAACAGTGATTCAGACTCTAGTATACTGAGCACTTCATCTAAGTGCTGCAAGTGCTCCTTCCAAGACTTGTTGAAGATGAGGATATCATCAAAAATATGAGTGCAAACTTCCTTAACTGCTTCTGAAAGATCTTGTTCATGCAAGACTGGAATGCGGCAGGAGCGTTAGTCAAGCCAAAGGGCATGACTAGGAATTCAAAATGCCCAAAATGGCATCTGAATGCAGTCTTCTCAACATCTGATGCTCTCATCTTGATTTGATGGTAGCCCGATCTAAGATCTATCTTTGAGAAGAACACTGCACCATGTAGCTCGTTGATGAGCTCATCAATCCTCGGAATAGGGTACCGATTCTTGATGGTTTTCTGATTTAGTGCTCGGTAATCGATGCACATACGCATGGTCCCATCCTTCTTTTTCACCAATACAACAGTCGAAACAAAAGGGCTCTTGCTTGGCCTAATGTAACCCATGTCCAACAGCTCCTTAATGGCCTTTTCAATCTCATCCTTCTGCTTAAGGAGTAGTCATGACAGGTTTAGCTCCTTCTTCAAGCTCAATGACGTGCTCTGTGCCACGCTTAGGAGGTCTACTAGGGGGTGGATTCTCAAAAACCTTACTCCTTTTGGTGATTAGAGCTTGGATGTCTATAGGGTAGCTCCTTTTTTCCTCAAATGAACTTGATAGCATCACTAAGCACTTTGCTGCCCACTCGACTTGGTCATGGCGGATCAGCCTCTCCATCCTCTTCAATGATACAACTCTAAGATCACCATTGGACATTCCTCTCAATACTACCTTCTTCCCATCAGACATGAATTTCAGCTCCATGGTTTGCAGATTTAATTTGATCTCACCAAGAGATCTCAACAACTGAATCCCAAGGACTGCATCATCAGTCCCTCCTATGCTAACCACAAAGAAGTCATCTCTAATTTCATGATTTCCCTACTTCAGAGACAACCTGGAAACCATTCGGTTGCATGATATAGTGGAGCCATCAACTACCATGACTTTGAAGCCTTCTACTTCCTCAGCCACTAGCCCCCTCTTTGCAATAATCCTCTGATCAATGAAGTTATGAGTCGCTCCTGTGTCAATGAGAGCAATGATACGATGTTCTCCTATCACTCCCTGAACTCTACAGGACTCATTTTTTGTGAATGCTTGAGAGTTGAGAAACCACTCCTCTATCTTCTAGTTTACTTTCAGGCTCTTCAGGAGCCTCTTCATACTCGCTGTCCTCATTTTCAATCTGCTGTTCAGAGATTTCAGAATCTGATCCATCGGCTAAATAGGATGTTATTTGATGTAAATTGCCCTTCCCATGACACTTTTGTCCTGGGGCCCAAGGTTCTCTGCAAGAGTAGCATATATTCTTCCTCTGAAGCTCGCCATCCATCCGAGAAGGAAACTTCTTGGTCTGATTTGAAAACTTCTTCTTATTCTTCTGGAAAGGAAAAGGTTTGGACTGAAATTTACTCTTTGGGGCAGCCAACTCCATACTCCAATACTTCTTGATGGCTTCCACTAAGGTAGGCAGATCAAATGCTTTGACCCAACCTTTCAAGGGCTCTTCAAGACCTTCTGTGAATAGAAGTAGCCTCTTATCTGAAATGCTACTAACCATAACTGAGAGATTTTGGAACTCAGTTATGTAATTGTCCAAGGAGCCTTGCTGTTTGAGTTGAGCAAGCTCTCTGAACTTAACCTCCGGATCCTTTGAATCAAACCTCTCAATCATCCGGTTTGTGAATTCAGCATAGGTGGTGATCAAGTTGTGACCAACCCATGGTACCACCATTCGTGAGCAATAACATCCAAGTGCAATGTAGCGAACTTGATGGCATCTTCTTCGGGCATAGGCCTCAAGGACAAATAATTGTCCAACTTTTGCACCCATGCTCTAGCTGTACTCTTATTGCTTCCATCAAAATGTGCTAGAGTAACCTTCCCAAGAGCTTGCTGATAGTCTCTTGGAGTTGAGTATCGATTATCATTTCTTCCTTCCCTCCTCTTCTTCTAATTCATGAACTGGTCAAGGGACAAGACATTTTAGATCTCTAGGGGAAGTGATGCATACTCCACGAAACTAGCTCGGATCTCATTAGCCACAGGGACTTCTACTTCAGGAGGCAGTGCTTCCCTTGGAAGGAAAACTAGTTGCAAAGGTCTTGACACCGATCCAACAGGCATTCCACCATTGCTGCTACTATGATTGCTGCCATTCCCATTACCACTTGAATTGTTGGAAATTCTAGCATTATTTCCACTAGTATTTTGATATTGGGTTTGACTATGACCTCCTCTAGCATTAAGTTTAAAAGTGGCCAACAAATGGGACATCATGTCCATCATAGTATCAAACTTCTTCTCAACTCTCTTCGCAACCACATTTGCATCATTCTGACCAAATATTCTCTCTCCCATTGAATCCACTGAATTTGTTGAATCAACTTCCTGGTCTCTGTTTCTCAAAACATTTGAAAAAGTTTCCTCTACTGGCACTGATGGTATTTGAAACTGCTGCCTTCTCTGTTCCCAATTGTAGTATCTGATATCTCTGTCACTCATGGAACCCTTCTATCACATAGGCTGGCAGGAGGAGTGGCTTTGATACCACTGTAATATCCCCACAATTTTTTTTTTGATTTTTAAACAAGATTACAATCACACCAACACCCATTAGGGATTAGAATAAGAAAACTAAACCAGCTGAAAGGAACCCTACACCTTTTGATCACCGAGAGCCCAAGTTGGGAGGGTGAGAGCATACGGTAGCAGGGGATCGTTATATTTAAATTGCTGAAAGTACTGATTACAATAATGGGCGGCAAGCCAGCCACATCCACTTTCCAGCGGGAATAGAAAACTAGAACGCTTGGCGGTAAACCAGCCAAGGAGAACAAGAACAAAACCAAGCTCGAATTACTCTACTGCAATATTTCAGCGGGAGGACTAAGCACTTACAACAAAGCTCAACTCAACCGCTTATGCAGCGGGAGGACCATTACAAACAAAAATCACTCGACCGCTTATACAGCGGGAGGACCATTACAAACAAAATATCACTCTACTGCTTCTGCAACGAGAGGACAAAATTACAAATATCAAATGTAGGTGGCAAGCCAGCCTCTTCCACTTTTTAGTGGGGTATGCTTTACAGTCCAGAAGTGGTTGATAGTACTACTATTTAACCTTACAATATTGAGAGAAATGATCAGAATAGAAGAACAATGTTATCACAAATGATAGCTACCTCTAAAACCAACTCAAACATTAAGCAACTATTGCTGTTCTTAATTCTGAAAGTGCATAACACGTAGACCAGCCACTACCGGAAACACCAAAAAACACAACAGCAATCAGAAAACTGAAAATGTAATAGCAACTCCATCACTTTGAAGCTCAATCTACTCCTCTGAATGAGAAATAGGCTCTCTCACAACTAGATGCTATCTCCCAAGCACGAAACTGGAACAAGCTAGGAAGCATGCAACTTTGAAGCAAAGGTCTGACACAATTTTGGTAGTAGTTCATTATGGAAATGTTTAAAGATGACAAATGAGAGACCAAGCTCTCATATTTATAGATTCTTAGACCCCAAATTCACCTCCAAATGGCGTCCAAATTACAACTTCCTCATTTGCATTTCATTTCAAACATGACTTTGCCTTGGCGTCCCCCTTTCCTAGGCACAAAATTCGAACTTTTCCTTGGTCTAAACTTGCAACATAAAAGAACATTATACATGAGCGTATATTCCGTCCTTGGGCGCCTGACTTAGGAGAATAAATAAATTTTGAATAAAATGGTCCTTTCATTTCCTAAGTCATCCAACAATATAATTAAATATTAAACTTTTGAGTTAAGTATTAATATTGAATAAATCACTAGCCAAACAAATACTGATCAATATGAAATTGAGCTATGGACTAAAGTGCTGAAAACCATCAAATTGAGCTGGGTCTGAACTCACAACTGAACTACTAAAAATAGAACTGCCTGAAATGACACTAAAAATACTAAGTCTAGATAACAACTCCAAAAAGACTGTTCTTCGAACCCTATAGCTCAGCTCGAGAAACCCAGAAAAACCCAGTAATTATGACAACTGACATCAACTTCCTAAAAATAGTAAGTTCTGCAAACTCCCTCGAATTGATTGCATGTCATACCATTGCGATGCTTACAGAAACCCAGAAGGAAGCTTTGATTCATTCTGCCAAACTCCATTCAGAACATCCTTGAAAACTGTGAAGAATCCTCCTAGAAAATAGGAAACCCTAATTCCTCATTCCAATCAGCCTATGAGTCTCCGGAATAGGCCAATGGAGCACTAGTTACTCCTTACTGAGAAGGGGACATTACATTAACCCACTACATACATTTTATTATAATGTACTATAAAGTAGATAGATGAAATAAAGTGCTGAAAAAATAGGGATATAGCAAGAAAAGTAGGCAAGAAATGGTAGGAAAAGTTAGAAAACGGATGCCTCAATAAATGTTTTATGGGTTGACAAGTTTATAAATATCTCCCATCATTGTCACACTCTCACTTTGTTGCCTACAATCACTTTTTCAATCTTCTTGCTCCTACGAACTCAACTTTTCACGTCCAAATCCTAGCTCCACTTTGCCCTTTCATTACTCATTTTTGTAAACTACCCATATGGTTGCTCCTATCCTCGTGGATTCTTCAGAAAACTCCGAAATACAATAAAGTTGCATATAAAGCCATGGAGGTTGACTCGAATGGCACATTCTCTAAGGTGCTTGAAGATGTCATATACGCAAAGGATGTCCGACACTATATTCATGCTCAAATGGTAGAGGTTGACCACACAAAGTTTGAAGAACTTAGGGTGACTTTGTTGCAACTCGACACAAGCAACAAGTTGCCACAATATTGCCGGATGCAAAGAAGAAGTTTGATGTTTGGAAGGATTTCCCATACTTGATAGTAGAGGAGAAATGGATGTTCATGGTCTTCAATCCATTACATGATGGATATCTCTACCTTGACAAACCTTATAGGATCACTAAGGAGGCAATTTACGCAATAACTGGGCTATGGGCACAAGAGTAGATTCCTTTGAAAAAGGCCACAAAAAAGATGTTGAAGTCACCAAACTGCCCGAGCAACGCATGATGGGTGAAGTCTGTGAGTAAGATTACCAATTCGACAGTGAAATATGCAACTATGGGGATTGCATATGAGGTCTACTTCACAGATTGGGATGGTTCTGCTATTGCCACCACCATACACACCACCTCTTTAATGTTGGTTGAAGGAAAGGACATTGATGTGTGTGAAATTTCGCACTCGGTGTTCCTGGATAATGCAACGCATAATAAAAAAACACTACAATTTCTAATATGGTACCCTACTCATTTACTTGGCTTTCTAGTTCATGAATGAGCTACCAGCCTATGCGGGAAAGGTATGGGACCCTAATAGGTCAGTTGCAGCACAAATACAAGAACATGTTAAACATTTCAAAGATGCCAACTCCTACACAACTATACACTAGGGGTTTTTTCAAGGTGTTTTAGAAGAAATTGTAGGATAGGGAAAGAATATCTTATGATATGGTCGGGAAATATATAGATAGCATTGTTTTCCTAGTGGATAAAGACTATGATGGAGGCCATGGAACTCTGAGCCTCATGGATACCCAAGTTACCCTATGAAGTACGAGGTTTAATCATATGCATATAATTTACTAAGCCTACCCAAAAGCCCTAGAGCAGAAAGGCACACCACATACTGGGAATTCATGGACTCTTATGAGAAAAGAAAAGCTTGAGCATATGGAGAAAACACAAGGAATACGCTATGCAAAATGTGGTTCTAGTAAACTAGGACTAGAGGAAAAGAGCGACTCTACTCCTAGGAGATTTGGAAGACTACAAGTAGGCACACCCTTCGTAGAGCCTAAACAAGGAGAATGCAGGAGGCCTAGAAAGAGGCTACGTCCCACTACAGCTCAGTGAAGAGATCCTATTGAAATAGAAGTCTTAGAGGCTATATTGCAAATGAGTATGAAGAAGAAACAAAAATGGAGAAAGGAGGAAGCACAAAGACAAGTCTCTCCACAAACAATTGATAAGATGAAGAAGTAGGACCAAAGGATACCTTTGCCCCAAGACAAACACAAGCTAGAGGAAACCCAATTGATTGACGAAGCCATATTATATAATAGGTTATTAATAAAGATATTATGAAGAGACACAATAGTAGTATACCTGGAGTTGACAACAACTAATAAGGTACTCAGAGAGAACACAATAATCAGATATTTGGTGGCTTCAGACATAACCTTAGAAGATTTGATGAATAGCTTTTTGGACTCCTTGACTGATGCACTAAAGTTGCAAGCGAAAAGAGCAACAAAAGAAGAGGAGAAACTCAAAACAATAGCAAGTGAAGAGATGCCCCTAGAATTACACCACCTCAAAAGACATGAGTAATGGAAATACAGAGCGAAGAACTCCAGACTAAAGAAAGATTGGACAAGCTAATGCTAGAAAGGTTGGAGGTCAGGGATAAATATTAGACAAGCCACTACAAAGGCTTATTAAGTTGTGCGAGGAAGAAGCAAAATATAAAGCAATATCTTTAAAATAATCTTCCCAGTCTCCAGAATTAGATATATTCTACTCCTTTGTAGCGTCTCCTATGTAGTCCATTAAGGACTTCTTGGCTAAACAAAAGTTGATACATTCAGTGGCCCCTCCACAACTCTTCCACTTGCATCTAGTTGGATCACAAGTAGATTTTGGAATCATTTCACCATTGCACAACTTTTAGTTAGGTGATAGCTTGCATCAAATAGCTCATGAAGAGATCCTAAAATCATATGTGGACAACTCGAATCAAATAGAATAGTTGGTAAAGGAAATACATAGTTCCCTCATCTCAAAGTGGACCAATGACAAACACTACCGATCTAGTCAAGGATCTTGATGGATGAACTAATAAAAGACACCACATTGGAGAAGGATACCTTACAACAACAAGTGACTGTGGAGCTTCAAAAAGCCAAAATGAATGAAGAAAGGAAGAAGTGTCTCGCTTCTTGCTTTGCATTAGAAACCCACAGAATACAATGAAGAATACAAAAGGAGATATGAATAGTTTATACCAGTTTTGCTTACAATGGCCGAATGTGGTTTCCCCACTCAAAGCTCAAATGGATAACATGGAGCTCTAGATAATGAAAAGATCAATTGACTATGATGCATTTAAGGATTTGGATGGTCAAGACCAGGCAAGCATAGAAGCCTTACATGGCCAATATCAACAATTACATTCGGTTGAGCGCTTGGGGTAATTGATCGCGTAAGTACCCAAGATTAGATGGAGATTCGACATTGGTTTCATGAATTGAGAGAGGTTGTTAACTTGGCTGGCTCATATTATTGGTATCTTTTAGAAGGCACAACTCTCAATGCAAATACTTACCACGATAATAGAAGCACATAAGCAATTGTTGCAATTCCAAGTCCACATCAACCAATCATAGTCGACAAAGAATTTGTGGGACAACAATTTTGAGAGCCTCCAAGAGATATATAAGGATATCCTTCCAGTGTAACAAAGTTGACATGAGGACATGTAAAGGTTTGAAGGGGGGACAATGTTGGCATCGAAAGAGCATTCAGACAGATTTTTAGAGAACATGCTGCATCTTGTTGCATTAGGCTTGCAGAGCTTAAGGGTTGGAACATAGCTTGTAGACTAGGGGTATTAAGTATGGGTCACATCCTGTCTCATAGATACAAATATATTGCAAGTTATGATTGTTGGATATTTTGTCATTGATGTCAAAGGATGATGATCAAGGTTGTTTAGTAAGTGTATGTTTGAGCTAGTTGTTTGTTTGGCTGAGTTGGTTGAGTTGCCTGGTTGCGTGCTTGAGCTGGTTGGTTGTTTGGTTGGGCTGCTTGGTTGCGTGCTTGAGCTACTTGGTTGTGTGCTTGAGCTGCTTGGTTGAGCTACTTGGTTGCTTGGTTGAGTTACTTGGTTGTCTGATTGAGCTACCTAGCTATGTGTTTGAGCTACTTGGTTGTCAGTTTGAGTTGGCTGCTTCTCCAAGCCAGCTGCTTGCTTGCTTATTTTTGTGTCAAGTCAGATTGACACATCACCGATGAGATATTTAACATCTCAGTGGTCTGAATTTTACCCTTAGTGGCTATATAAGCATTCACTATTTTTACACTATTATTTTGGATTGCTTCGGGAAGTAGTGCTTGGCTTTTAATTGAAACGAACTTCAGTAAACTATTCTTTTTCGTGGTGTGATAGTGCTACGATATTGTAACGCCTTTCTAAGTTTGGCGTGGGACCTCCTGGGCTCAATTCTTCATTATTATCCTTTTGGATGTGGCAGCTATTTTTAGTTTGAGGTCTTCGTTGAGGTGAATTTAATTTCTACACAACTTTAATTAATGGATAGAAGCATGGGTTATGGAAGCTTCTTCATTTGTTGTGTGGAGTTATGATTTTTTTTTTTAATCTACCCAAGAATCTTCAACAGTGGGGTGCTGAATATTAGAGGGATGCCAAGTGTTAACTAAGTCTGCGGATAACTGAAAATAAGAATGTGTGTTAAGATTTAATGAGATGCGTGGATATTGAATTTGGGTTGCAGCATTCTAAAAATATAGAGGCCATTTTTTTACATTGTCTATTGCTTGATATAAATAAACACATAAGCTTGAATATTTTGTGAAACATAGGTGCGATGTATAGGTGTTGCAGTTAGCAGATCAAAGGCAAAAGAAATGGAACGAATATTGAGTCTAGTTGTAAGAGCTTCACTTAATCAATAAGGATGAGTTGTTGAAAATCATGTGCATTTTTTAACACTATCAGATTGAGAGTGGAGAATATATGGAAATATTATTTCAGAGTTCTATGGCAGACGCGTGATGAGATTGTAGAGGTTGAGAAAAGAAAGTGTAATGAATGTGAAGAAGAGAAACATAAAAATTAGAGGTTTTGAGGTTGGTGCCTCTGCTGATTGGAGTTCGTGCTTCGAGGAGAGTTGGTGCTCACTTTTGTAATTTGGGTTGGTACCCATTTGTTAATGAAAGCTATTGTGTGCTATGGGTTTTTATCCGAAAGGGTTTTCCATGTGAAATCCAGTGTTTGCTCTCTCCTCGTTATATCTGGTTTTGTGCATTTAAAATTTTAAAATATTGATTGACTCCCCTCTCTCAGTATTTTCTCTGTGCTTTTCAATTGGTATCAGAGCAGGGTGCCTTCGGAAATAGAGCTTAAATGCTTGGAGGTTGATCTTGATTGCACACATGAGTTCTCTTTAAGGTCTTGCTACGATTAGAGCATCCTTATTTGATGGCTTCAACTCGGCATTTTGGAGTGTGCAAATGCGAGCTTATTTGATGTCTCTTGGTTGTGATGTTTGGAATAATGTAGTGACTCGTTACATAATTCCTTCAAATACTCCAATGGATGCTGATGGGAAGAAGGCCTTTGAAAACAATGCTAAAGCCATGAATGCAATCTTTTGTGTTTTGTCTGAGACAAAATCTATAAAAGTTATGCACTGTGGTATAGCTCATGACATTTGGGAGAAAGTTCAAAAAACATATGAAGGAGATGACAAGGTTAAGAAAGAAAAAAATCAGACTCAGAATTTTTTTTGAAAGTTTCAATATACAGAAAGAGGAAAATGTTGCGGATTTTTTTTTTGCGAGTAGATGAAGTTGTTAACTCTCTTAAGGGTTTAGGAGAAAAAGTTGAGGAGCCCACTATAGTTCAGAAAATTCTAAGGTCTCTTCCTTTGCGATTTGATGCAAAGGTTTCAGCGATTGAAGAGATGACAAAACTTGATAAATTGAATGTTGATAAGCTTCATGGTATTGTAATAGCGTATGAGATGAGGACAAACTTTGATTCTTCATCCAAAAAGGAGGCAGCCTTCTGTTAAGGATGTAGCCTCTTTCGGATTGAAGCAAGCAATATATATATTGAATGAAAGTAACATTAACATATTGCTGATTGCCTTACGGCAGATCAATGATTGTTATCATTGTATTATCCAATGACTATCAAGCAAAGAAACGGGACTCAGACTCTGCTCGGACTCGGACTCGGGACTCAGAGTCAGTTTCGACTAGACTCAGGAAAGTGAAAAACTCAAGAAATTTAGAGATTTTTAAAGATTTAAAACTTGTTTCATGCACCCTTTATTGAATACACCTTAAAGACACAATAACATCATCAAACTCAGCTCATTTGATTACATACACAAGTATACATCAATCACATAAGCATAAACGCAAATTGTAGCTGAAGGAAATAACAAACATAAATATTTAAATATTGTCAAATGTATACAATATTACAAAACTCATGGAATAAAAAATCCATGTCATCTTATGGTCATCATCAAATGTTCCACACAAATACCAAAGGTAAATACAACTACAAGCCTATGGCTCAGAGGAGCGTGCACCCTCTCGCCGTGGCTCCCTGCGAAGGCGTTTAAGGTAGGTCCTGGATGATTCGGCAGCCATAGTCGCTCCCCGTGACACCATGCCATGCTCACCAACATCAGGAACAGCTGTGTCACTCTCAGTATTTCCTGTCTTTTCTCGTGCTCTTTGCTCCTCCTTTGCCATGGCTATAGCCTCAGCCTCTATATCTACCTGGTCGATCCAATTAGTGTCATCATCACTAAAGACAGCTGTAGGAATCTCAGGATCTGTCCGACTCTCATTGGCCCACTCTACTTCAAGATCAACCTCATCTAGAATGATACGAGAGATGTCAACTAATGCATTCTTTCTCATTCTCGGGCGGAGGTTGTAGTGAACAAAGACGAGATCATTCATCTTCTCCACAGATAATCTATTGCACCTCTTGGAGTGTATGTGCTCAAACATACAACAATTGCGCTCACAACTTGATGCGCTGCATGGTTGGCTCAAGATGCGAATGGCCAACTTCTGAATATTTGGTGTCGTTGGGCCAAAAAAGCTCCACCAATGATTTGAGTTTGAAATGAGAAAAATAAATAAAATCAGTCTCACTCATGAACTCATTTAACAAGTTACAATATACAATAAAACTAAAATTAAGGCCAACTTCTGAATATTTGGTGTCGTTGGGCCAAAAAAGCTCCACCAATGATCTGAGTTTGAAATGAGAAAAATAAATAAAATCAGTCTCACTCATGAACTCATTTAACAAGTTACAATATACAATAAAACTAAAATTAAGCCTTACAATTTATTTTTACCTGACATCATAGTTGTCCTACCATCTTTGGTGACAGGATGAGAGAAGGTCTCCCCTTGTGCATCTGAGAACAACTGTAGCTCTCGAATAAGCTCTATTTGAGTTGTACCAGCAGGTCCCATCCTCTCCATGATTGAGTATAGCCCATTAAGGACCTCCACATCAGCCTTGAAAGAAGGGATAAAACGGAATGCCGGATTCAGATAATAGGCTGCTGCATGGATGGGCCTATGAAGCTGATGATGCCATCTCCTATCAATGATCTCCCAAATGGGACCATACTTTCTCTCATCTCCTCCATAGACGAATTTGATGCCCTCCTTCGCCCTATCCATGCCCTCATATATATAGTCCATTGCGGGCTTTTCTCCATCCGCAACTCGCAACAAAACCACCAAGGGCTTAACAAACTGCAAAATTGAAAATATTGTGTGATTTAGAAAAATGAGCAAATAAGAGAATACATATAATAAGTTATAAAACATGAAGTTAAATTGTAGAATTTATTAAAAAATTACCTTCACTATCTCATCACAAGGGACCCAAATGTCTTGCTTATCAAAAATGCAGTCTGCCATATCTTTCCCTGCAAGGGTGGTAGCATAGGATGAGGAAGACCACTCCTCACCAACAATCATATGTCTCAAGGCCGACTTAGACCTAAGCATGGATTGCAATGTGATGAAGTTTGTGGCAAATCTTGTGATTCCTGGACGAGCTAACTCCTTCTGCTCTGTGTATTGTCTCATAATAGCCAACACCCATGAATGATTATATACAAATTTGCACACATTTCTTGCCCTTTCTACACATCTCTTGACCCATGGGATTTTTCCAATATCCTCCAACATGAGGTCAATGTAATGAGCAGCACATGGAGTCCAAACTATAGATGGGTGCCTCTCCATCAATAGTCTACCTGCAGCAACATAATTTGTTGGATTGTAAATGGTAATTAATGGAGGTACAAAGTTACAAACTACAAGATAGTAATTAATTTGCAAACAAAATTAGTTTGTAATCAAAAGTTTACCCGCAGCAACATAATTTGCTGCATTGTCGGTCACCACCTGTACCACGTTCTTCTCACCCACCTCATCAATCACCTCGTCTATCTGCTCACACAGGTAGGTGGCATTCTTGCAATGAGCGGAGGCATCAATGGACTTGATGAAAATGGTGCCCCTTGAAATAAAAAAATAACGCTAGGTCAATGATCATTCAATAAACCATTAGATAAAAAATAAAAAATTAAAGACTATATGAAACTAAAATTAATCAATCACCTACGGAAGAAACAAGAAAATTAAGGAGAGTTCTATTTTTCCTATCTGTCCAACCACCAGTCATGATGGTGCAACCTTTAGTGCTCCATATCTGGCGTTGTTCATCTAAATCCTTCTTCACATCCTCCACCATTTGAGACAAAATGGGTCCACTCAAATCACTCTTACTAGGGGCTTTGAACCCCGCCCCACATATGGTAAGGGCATCAACCATTTCTTGCCAATAAGGAGACCTGTTGCAAATAAACTCAATGAGATAAGTTAAGTATAAAAATTAAAACAATCAAACATAAAAGTTATAAAACATTCACCTAGCTGCAAAGAATGAAATACTGTTGTAGGTCCAAAACCTGCCAACTGCCATTTTAGCAGCATCATGGACCTCCTTGTTCCAACCCATGCCCTCAAGCGACTGTTGGGACCCAAGAGTAGTGCGAGGCACAAAGAAGGTATCCAACCTAGATTTACGAATGCTAGGTCCAATGCTAACACTCCCACTACAACTACTAGTGCTAGGAGCATGAGAAGTGGCAGTGGCACTGCCACTTATAGAAGTAGAAGCGGAAGCACCAGCAGTAGCAAACTGAGTGGGACGATATGAAGGTAAGGAAGAAGGGCCTCCAACACAACCTAACTGTGTCCCTTTTCCTAAATTTGCCTCTCTCCCAATGTCTGCTCGATCCTCTTGTTTATTTTTCCTTTCAATTTCCTCAACCATTACATAACATTCAGGTACGGCCTCAGGGACTGCTTTTAGGCATGGTTCGGCATCATGTCCACGCATACCAGAAATATGGTATTTCAGTGTATATATACCTCCATGGAATATTGTTTTGCAAAATGTACATTTTGTTTGCCCGTTTCTTTGCCCTGGAAAATCCTCATGATATTTCCAAGCAGGGTCCTTTCTAATGGGGGGTCTAGAAGCTGAAGTAGACATTTTAGGATAGTTTTGTGAAACTTGAAGTTGAGACAAATAATAAAGTGAAGTTTGCTGCAATAAAACATTACAAATACAAAATAAAATTAATACATACATTCAAAAAAACTAAAGTGACAAACCCTACAATTAAAAAAATTAAAAATTTACAAACCCTACATACAACCCTACATAGTACAACTACATACTATATGCTACATACAAATATACAAAAGATTTTGGAAGAAAATGTAAAACTTTCAAAATAAATGAATAGAAAATGGAATTTTTGCATACAAGAAACAAAATAATCTTCAAAAAAACAATCTTACCTCTTACAACAAACTTGAAATGAGCTGCAAACTCTTCCTATCCAACTCTTGATGCACCAAATCCAAACACAATGCAGCTCCAATGTGACAAATTGAAGAAAACTTGAGCTTCCTCCTTGCTGGTTTTTTTTCTATGCACCCTTGTTTTTCTTCCCAATTCACTTTACTCCTATTTTTGCAAGTGAATGAACTATTTTTGCAAGTGAATGAAATGAAGTTCATTTTTAGGGGTAGGAGATAATTAACCAAAAAAAACGGATTTGAAAAAGCTCTTAAAACTGATTTTTTTTTGGTCTTTTTTGCATCTTAACGCGGCCGAGTTTGAGGCTCGGGACTCGCCAAGTTTGGCGAGTTTTTGCCAAACTCGCCAACTCGGCGAGCATGTCTCGGACTCGGAATCGCCGAGTTTGGCAATTTTATGGTGATTTTTGTTTCTCTGCTATCAAGTCATATTACTATCGCCAAATTGTTATTGTTAAGCAATATAGTATCGAGCACGATAAATGAATCGGTGCAACTAATGATGGTGGCTAATACATGTTGAAGTGTTATGGTTACCTAGGGTCATGACCCTACGTGGCATAAAACCACGTAGGGGTCATGCCCCTACGTAGACATAACCCTTCACATATATATATGCCCAATGATATCGATGCTTGCTAATAATGATAATCAATAACCGTGGCAATTACATTATACAACAAGCAGTCGATAATTAATATATTCATCAGTTATTATTTGACAGAATTGAATACATATCAGCGATCACTTTGAAAATCCGTTCTTACCATATAGCATTATTCTTATTGTATTCCCAGATCAAATCTGAGATTATCCTTACGAAATAATATTTGAAGACTGTGATAAAATCTGAAAGTAAATATCAGATATACATTGAGATTAAAAGACTTTTGTTTTTCTCTATCAATGATCTAAATTCCTTAACATGGTATCAGAGCCAAGTTGGTAGAGAAATAAATAAAAGATAGTGACATTTTTTAATTAAAATTCAGACTTGCATTGAGAATCAAAGGAAGAACAATCATGGTGAACAGTGTTAGAGTGGAGGATAGACTCGAAGGCGCATCCAACTTTGTCTCATGGAAAATTCGAATAATAGCAATTCTTCAAGAACTTGAATTGGATGCATATATAGAAGAAGATACAAAGATGCCCGAAGATGAACCAGAAAAAACAACCTGGAAAAGACACAACAACAAGGCTAAGAAAATAATAATTGATGCTGTTAAAGATCACATTCTTCCAACCATATCAAAACTAACTACAACTTATGATATGTTCAAGACCATCCAAAATACATATGAAATAAATAATGCAAGCAGATTGCTTACTTTAAAACAGTAATTAATGCATATCAACATGAACAAAGGAGAAACAATCACATCCTATTTCATGAGGATTTCAGAGTTGAAAGACCAATTGTCAACTATTGGAAATAATGTAGATGATATGGAGCTATCTCTAATAGCACTCAAGGGATTACCATCCAGTTGGGAATCCTTTATTCAAGGTATTAGTGCTCAACCTACACTACCGAATTTTGATCAACTCAAGAACGATTGCACTCAAGAAGAATCTCGACTAATTACAAGAGGGATGGGTCCAATCAAAGAGGGAGAAATTCAAGCACTACATGCTAACACAAGCAACAAAGAGAAGAAAAAGAAGTTCAAACAGAAGAGAGGAAATAGCAATCAAAATCACAAAAACAGAGACTTCTCCAAGATTCAATGCTACAGGTGTGATAAATTTGGACACACTCACTGGTTCTGCTCGGAAAGAAAGAAAGCCCAAGCAACCATAGCTGAAGTCAAGGAAGTAGAGAATCCTCTATTCTTCTTAGCCTTATCAAGCGAGCTAAATTCAAACAAAAATATGTGGATAATCGATAGCGGAGCATCACGACACATAACCGGATTTAGAGATCAATTCGAAACCTTTGAAGGGCACTCAACTGAAGAAGTTACAATTGGAGACAATTCTACCTATCTAGTGAAGGGAATTGGGACCTGCTCAATTCAATTAAGAACAGGAGTTACATTACAATTGAAAGATGTTCTTTTTGTACCGGGTATCAAAAGAAATTTGGTCTCTATTTCACGACTCGCTGATCAAGGATATCGCGTCACCTTCCATGAAGATAAAGTTCTACTTTGGCCTAAAAATTCTAACATAAAGAATGCTATTCCTATAGGATTTAGAGGTGGTAGTTTATATAAACTATGTAATGCTAAAAAACATGCACTAAATCATGAAGTATCAAATTCTAATGAAATTTGGCATAGAAGATTAGGACATCTTCGGTTTAGTGCCCTGCCTTCTATAGGAAAGATCACCACAGTATTACCTAATCTAGAATCTGATCATGTTAGAACTTGTAAAGGATGTTCTCTAGGGAAGAATTCAAACGGGTCCTTTCCTTCAAGTGAACACAAATCAAAAGTTGTACTAGAGCTTGTCCACACTGATTTGTGTGGTCCAATGTCATTACCATCACTAGGGGGATTTTTGTATTACATGATATTTGTTGATGACTACTCTAGGAAAACTTGGACCTATTTCATAAAACTTAAAGAATCAAATGAAGTGTTATTCAAATTCAAAGAATTTAAAGCCTTAGTGGAAAACCATTGAGGTGGGTGACCAAAATTGCATTGCAAACAAGTCCCATATTTTATTTTTGTCATAATTCCAATTGTGCTGCTTTCTTCTTTGTGAAAGTTGGCCTTGGTTTGCCCTATGCTGTTTTTTGTTGTCTTTCTCAAAATCTGCGACTCCGTCTTCATGGTTTTTTTACTCTTTTGATACATTTTGTAATTGAATTTTGCAAAAAAATGTGTTTTTTAGGAAATTTTGATTTTTAGTACTTTAAGGTGCTGAGTCGAATTTTTTTGGCTAGCTGAGTACTTTCTGAATCTGAGTTTGCAAATTATGGGTGTAACCATCAGAAAAGTGCGTCCTTTTTTTGACTGCTTTGGGCAGTGTAATCTCTAGCTTTGCCTGTTGAAATCAACACTTAACTCAAAATACCTCTTATTCATCATTTTTTTTATCTAACACGAACAAATTTTTCTCTCTTCTATCATGCAGGCATTTTGTCAAACACTTTCTATTTGATTAAAGTTCAATGTATTTTCAATGTGTTTTGGAATGGGATCATTCAAAGTTCAATTTGTGACAATATTGGTTAAACAAGTAAATCCACAATGCATAGAGATATCATAGACATTTCAACAAACACTTTGCATGCATAAATATTCAGAAACAATACGCTCAGCTGTCATAAGAATGAGATTACAATATAGAGAGTATATCATTCTAACCAGGAAGTCTTCATTGGATGCATTATGATTACAGTTGTGTAGAAAATATGACTTAAATTCTTTAATGGTGACTGCTGTCATATTAAACACTCAGCTGTAGCCTGCCAAAATTTCAGTTGTAGCTGATTATACTCAGAAATCTGCCTGAGGTCTACTCCAAACTGTTTGAAAACTGCCCCTAACAGCAAAGCTTACTGTTGTGACTACAATTCTTTTTCCAACATTTAGTGCTTGGCATCTATAGTGCTGCATTCCACCCCTTTTACCCTCAGCAATCCCAATCTGATTTTGACTCTCATGTGAATCTCTTATACCACCAGCTTCATACCTTTCAACAACAAAGCATTTGAAACAAGCAATTGGTCTTCCTTTAGTCAAAACGTGACTCCACTAAGGAGTCCAATTTGTTTCAGAATTCAAACAAATTTAAGTTTAACATTTACCTTATCGTGCCCAATATAAATCAACAATCTAAAAACACTTATAAACCTTCTTCTAATCTGCACCAAAATAATATTGGGCATGAATCTCATTATATTTGTTTCAGTTTGACAAGTAAATTTTGCCATCAAACCCTCTAACCGGCAACATTCAGCACACATGAAATCTCTGCATGAAATTGCTCCAAACCTTTAGGATTCAACACAAGCATAGATTCTGAAGTAAATTTACCAGCAAAACCTTTTCTGCACAAACTGCAACTCTGAATGAGTCACACCACATTAACTAGGGAGGAATCTTTCACCACCAAGATTAATCTTCTTTGAGAGGATTTTTATCATCAAGAAGGTTGAGATGAACCAAGTTTGATCCCATAGAACAAGAAGGGTTTCACTAGAGAGAAAACAAATAATCTGCATGATGCAAATGAGCTCTCCAAACCTCCTTGTATACTTTTTGTTAATGTATGATAGCTTCGGTAAGATAAATGATTGAATGAGAGATAAATGAAGTCTCTCATTCAATCATTTATCCTATCGATAAATTATGATGGAAAACTTCAAGCTATTAATCTTTCATTTGATAACCATTCTTCATTTGTATATGATCAATCTACTTAGTTTGATCAAATGCTTAAACTATCTATAATCATCCTATAGCATAGAAACCCGATTAATATTGGTTATATTATTAACTTTGTTCACCGATTATTAATTGGCCTAACCAATGTATTCCGATTTATATCGGTTAATATATTTAACAGTGAACAATAATGATTATTGGATTAACTAACACTGATTGGTATCAGGTGGCAATGTAAGCATGCACCGATTGATATCGAGTTAAGTATGCACCAATTGGTATCGGGTGGCAAGGTAAATACACACCGATTAGTATCGGGCTGTTAAGTTAAGTATACACCGATTGGTATCGGTTTAACATACACCGATTGTAATTACTGCAATAAGCCAAGAGGTATGATCAAGTAATGTCTTGATCGGTGATGTCTAAAAGACATGACCGGTCAAGGCATTGCTTGATCCTCCCTGCTTGCATATACATATCAATCGGCATTTGTGAGAAGGACATCGAAATCAATAAATGCTCCTCTCACCTGCCATGGAAAAGAAGATAGTCAGATTTATTATATAAAATAGATAATACACAGATCAAGTAAAGATAAACTAGAATATAACTTGCATATTGAATTGAGAATTGAACATCATTTACATGGTATCAGAGCCAAGTTAAATCGAACTTGAGGCTGTTCAATTTTGTGAAAAATTCAAACAAGCATATATTCAACATCAAAGTTCTTCTAATGGCTAGCGCTATCAGATTTGAAGATAGACTCGGAGGAGGTGATGACTTCTCAGCATGGAAGTTCAGAATTCAGATGATTCTAAAAGAAAATAAAGTCGAATCATTTGTAAAAACTGAAACTGTAGAATCGGAGACTGAACCTGACAAAACAACTTGGAGAGAGGGAAATGAAAAGGCCATCAAAATCATAGTTGATGGGGTGAGAAATAATATTATGCCCATCATAAGGAAACATGAAATAGCCTACAACATGTTCAAAGCACTTGAAGATGCATTTGAGATATCTAATGCTAGTAGAACCTGGGCTTTAAAGAGAGAAATAAATCACATAGCCATGGTCAAAGGAGAATCAGTCAATGCCTACTTCATGCGAATATCAGCCCTAAGGGATGAACTGGCAACTCTTGGATATGAGATCCAAAGCAAAGAATTAACACTCATTGCTCTAGATGGGTTGCCTAGCATATGGGAAACATTCGTCCAAGGCATCAGTGCAAGCGATGAATTTCTAAATTTCGATAGGCTAAAGTCTGACTGTCTCCAAGAGGAATCAAGGCAAAATAAGAAAGGGATCAAGCAAAAGAATATAGATGAAGATCTCCAAGTTCTAAATACAAACTCAAACAAGAAAAGCAAGCAGAAACAATTTAGAAAGAGAAAAGGTCGTCACGGCAAGAACACCTTCAAAAAGGACCTTTCACAGATTCAATGTTACAGATGTGACAAATTTGGGCACTATGTTGCCAAATGTCCAGAAAGAGCCAAACAACAAGCCACATTTGCCAAAACAGGAAATTCTAAAAGGGAAGAGGACCCCGAGAAGTATGTACTCTATTCAGCACTCACAAACCAAGCATCAAACAAAGTTAACTCCTGGGTGATCGACAGTGGCTCATCCAGACAAATTACAGGATTTAGAGAAGTGCTAGACTTCATGAAAGAGGAGAATGATGAGGAAGTAACTATTGAAGATGACTCCACACATCCAGTCAGAGGAGTTGGAACCTGCACCATCAAACTAAAGTCAAGTGTATCATTACAACTTAAAGGAGTACTATATGTTCTAGGCATCAAGAGAAACCTAGTCTCAATATCAGCACTGGAGGACAATGGATACAGAGTGACCTTCATGGACAATAGAGTGTTGGCTTGGCCAAAGAATTCATCCATCAAGAAAGCTAAAACTATTGGTCAAAGACAAGGCTACTTGTATGAGCTATGCACAGAGCCCAACTTAGTCCTAATCCATGAAACTACAGATGCTAATGAAGTCTGACATAGAAGACTAGGCCACCTGAATTTTAGAGCTTTATCATTAATGGGATATCTTGTCACAGGCCTACCTAAGTTAAAGCAATATCATTCAGGGGCATGCAAAGGATGTGCCCTAGGTAAAAATACTAAGGGTGCTTTTCAAAATAGTACTAGGAAAACAAGTAAAATTTTAGAGTTAGTTCATTTTGATGTATGTGGATCCATGTCCGTACCTTCTTTGGGGGGATTTTTGTGTTATCTAATATTTGTTGATGACTACTTTAGGAAAACTTGGATCTACTTTTTGAAATGTAAAGAATCAGAAGAGATCCTCAATAGGTTTAAAGAATTCAAATCACTAACAGAGAACTACTCAGGAAATAAAATTAAAACCCTAATAACTGATAATGGGGGGGAATACACATTAGAATTATTTAAAGATTTTTGTAAGAATTCAGGGATTAAGAGGGAGTTAACAATACCTTATAATCCTCAACAAAATGGGGTAGCTAAGAGGAAAAATAGGACAATCGTTGAAGCTGCCAAAGCTATGATTCTTGATCAGAATCTAAATGTCAATCTTTGGGCAGAAGCAACTAGCACTGCTATTTATATTCAAACAGATGTCCTCACTCCCTTCTTGAAGATAAGACCCCTGAGGAAGTCTTTACTAAATCAAAACCAGATATCAGCCACCTTAGGATATTTGGATGCCCTATCTATATTCATGTACCTAGGGAGAAAAGATTAAAATTAGAGCCTTCTGGAAAAAGAGGAATCCTTGTAGGATATAGTGAAACCTCCAAGGCCTACAGGATCTATATACCTGGTCTAAAGAATATTGAACTAAGTAGGGATGTGATCTTTGAAGAAGACTTAGCCTTCAAAAGAGCCCAAAACTCACTAGAGCCTGAAGTCTATATCCCTACCCCTAGCATAGATAAAGATCCTACTCCTGAGCTTCAGAGGGAGAATCTTGAGGAAACAATAGGTGAAACTCAAAACCCACCTAGAGAAAACCTCAAGAAAAGACCACTATGGGCCACTAAGGCTGTAGCAGAAGCTCAAAAGTTTGTTGCTCCTTTAGGAACCTTCAGGGAAAGCAAAAGGCCTAATAAATTCACTAGCTATGTTGCCCTTATGAATGATCTCTCTAAAGCATAACCAAACAATGTATTAGATGCACTTGTACATCAAGTATGGAAGGTTGCCATGTCTGAAGAGTATCAGTCCATTATGAAGAATGATGTCTGGGAGATTGTTCCTAGGCCAACTAAGAAATCTGTTGTTTCATCTAAATGGCTTTTTAAGATCAAACATGCTGTAGATGGCACTATTGAAAAACACAAGGCCAGATTTGTAGCTAGAGGGTTTTGACAAAGGGAAGGAATAGATTATGAAGAAACATTTGCACTTGTTGCCAGGTATACATTAGTAAGAGTTGTACTAGCTATTGCAACAACAAAGGGGTGGAAGGTACACCAGATGGATGTTAAGACAACATTTTTAAATGGTGAGATCTTAGAAGAAGTCTACGTAGAGCAACTTGAAGGGTTTGAAATTCATGATGCAGAGTCTCATGTGTGTAGACTCAAGAAAGCTCTCTATGGGTTTAAACAAGCTCCCAGGGCCTGGTATGAAAGAATTGACACCTATCTCTTAGGACTAGGCTTCTCTAAAAATGATGCAGATCCTAATCTCTACTACAAAAGAAATAAAGGTGATATGCTAATATTGATTTTATATGTTGATGACTTATTAATCATAGGAAATGATCACCTTATAGATCAATGCAAGAAAGATCTATCCAAAGAACTTGATATGAAGGACTTGGGACTCCTTCATTACTTCCTAGGATTGGAAGTATGGCAAAATTCTGACAACATTATACTAAACCAAGGAAAGTATACCTTGGACATTTTGAAGAGATTCGGAATGCTAAACTGTAGGCCCATGACCTCTCCTATGGAAACCAATTTACATAAACTTAAAGAAGCAGCAACAGAGTCACAACCCACTGACCCTACTCAATATAGACAAATGATTGGGTCCCTGATGTACTTGGTAAATACAAGGCCAGATATCTGTTATGCAGTTAATGCTCTAAGTCAGTTTATGTGTGAACCTAAGGAGATACACCTGGTTGCAGTAAAACACATTATGAGATACCTACAAGGTGCCCTAAGCCTTGGTCTCAAATATAAGAAAGTTGATATAGAGCTACATGGACTTACAGATTCAGATTGGGCTGGAAGTGTGACTGACAGAAAAAACACCTCAGGGTGTTGCTTCAGTCTAGGTTCAACTATGATATATTGGATCAGCAGGAAGCAGTCTTCTGTAGCTCAAAGCTCCACTGAGGCCGAATACATTGCAGCTTCTATGGCTGCCCGAGAGGTAGTATAGCTTAGGAAGTTGCTTGTAAGGTTGTTTGGAGAGCCTATAAAACCCACTATTATACATTGTGACAATCAAAGCTGCATAAAACTTTCAGTAAATCCAGTGTTTCATGACAGATCCAAGCATATTGAGATTCCATAGTACTATGTGCAAGATATGGTAGACAAGAATGTGATCCAATTAGAATATGTTTGTACAGGAGATCAAATTGCAGATATTCTAACCAAACCTCTTTCCAGAGTGAAGGTTGATCACTTCAGAAAAGGTTTAGGTATGATAGAAAGGTAATTTGCTTTGTAATCTGTATTTGCATATCAATAAGATGTTTAATGTGTAAACTTCTTTGTCATGATAGGACATTTTGGATTTTATCCCCTGGGTTCATATCTAAGAGCTGACGATCTCTCAAGATAATGAACACTTGTATGTAGACATTATAAGGTGACGATCTTATGATGTTCAAACCAGTTATCATGTTGGATCTCTGGTGTGTCATGGATGTGCCATGATTGTGTTGTGGTAAAACATTTGTATAAGATGTTAAGTGCACCTACCACAACTTGGATAAGATGAGAATTTAATCTTTCTTATATGATTATCCTTAAGTATTGCATGTTTAGGCAATACTGATATCACATGCTTAGGTGATATCCTGTCATCACAAGATTGACGTGATGAACATTTGTATCATGTGTTTAGGTGATACTTCATATCATGTGATTAGGTGATATGATTTCTAGAAAGTCAGATTGTGTAAAGAATACTAACCATCATTTGAATTGTGGTGCTTGATATATTGTTTTCATTTATCTTACCTAGCTAAGAGGGAGTGTTAATGCATGATAGCTTCGGTAAGATAAATGATTGAATGAGAGATAAATCCTTCATTTGATAACCATTTATCCTATTGATAAATTATGATGGAAAACTTCAAGCTATTAATCCTTCATTTGATAATCAATCTAAGTTCGATCAAATGCTTAAACTATTGATAATCATCCTATAGCATAGAATCCCGATTAATATCGGTTATATTATTAACTCTGTTCACCGATTATTAATCGGCCTAACCAATGTATTCCGATTTATATTGGTTAATATATTTAACAGTGAACAATAATGATTATCGGATTGACTAACACCGATTGGTATCGGGTGGCAATGTAAGCATGCACCGATTGATATCGGGTTAAGTACGCACCGATTGGTATCGGGTGGCAAGATAAATACGCACCGATTAGTATCGGGCTGTTAAGTTAAGTATACATCGATTGGTATTGGTTTAACATACACCGATTGTAATTACTGCGATAAGCCAAGAGGTACGATCAAGTAATGTCTTGATCGGTCATGTCTAAAAGACATGACCAGTCAAGGCATTGCTTGATCCTCCCTGCTTGCATATACATATCAATCGACATTTGTGAGAAGGACATCGAAATCAATAAATGCTCCTCTCACCTGCCATAGAAAAGAAGATAGTTAGATTTATTATATAAAAAAAATAATACACAAATCAAGTAAAGATAAACTAGAATATAACTTCGCTAATTGAATTGAGAATTGAACATCATTTACACTTTTGCGCCCAACTTTCTATAAGACTCCATTTTAAAATCACTTTTTAATTAAAAACTCCTTTTTGCTCCAAAGGACGGTGTTATAAAAATAATGATAATATTTGATATGCAAGGTCCCATTATTATGATTTAAAACTTTTTATTCTCGTTCCTATGAGCTATTTTACTAAGGTGCTCATTAAATTATTTTAATAAAATTAACCCTAGTAAAAGAATTAAATTAAAGCCAATAATACTCCTGAGTTGCAGAATTCGTTGAAAAGCATTGGAATTATAATTTGATTGCAATTGAATGATAGCAATGATGAATAATGAAAATTGGGTCCGACTGAGTGACTTACTATAATTAAATGCTCTCTCCAAGAATCCTTGAGAACCCACCAAAAGGTAAAATTCACTTCACAAAGTGGCATAGTAGTCCTCTAGACCGACTAAACTTATTGCCAATATCAAACATCCTCTCAAATAAGGTTGATGGTCACTGAGAAAGCCGAAGCCAACTACAATATTGGAGTGACAAAAAATTGGGACTTTACAGTCCTCCCTCCCCAAAGATTGCTCGTCCTCAAGCAACAACAACACAACACCGAAATCACCAAATTGAAACCAAATATGATCCCAATGTACCAAGTCAATCTCAAAAATGTTCCACCATGCTGTCGTTGCACCACTTTGATTAAATCTGTAAACCCATCATACCAAGTCTGCACTCTCCTCTATTGTGACCTAGTGATGTAATGTAATGTCCCCTTGTCAATGATGTGCTTTCAGTGGTCCATTGGCCTATTCCAGAGACCCGTAGGCTATGTGGAATGGAGAATTAGGGTTTCAAACATTGGTGAAGCGAGAACTTACTATTTTTAGTAAGTTAGGGTTTGGCTGTTTGGATGATGTTGTCTTACTGAGCCTTCCAAGCTCTGTCACTGGGTGCAAAGATCATGCTTTTCGGAGGAGTAATTCTTGACTTACTATTTTTTAGTAAGTGGTAGTATGGAGCATTTCTATTTTTGGTAGTGGGCAGGGTCCTAATCCTGCAACAGTTCAGTGGCCTTCTTTGCTCAACTTCATCCGGGTTTTGTTGATGATCAGTATAGGAGTCATAAGTGATTTAATTTAATATTATTTCCTTGTTCTAAGGTTTAATATTTAATTAATTTTATTCTTTTTACTACTGATTAATGACTTTGGAAATTGTGCATAACATGATGTCTCCTAAGTTGCTAGGCTAATTGTTTATGTCTTTTGGGAGGACGCCAATATTAAAGAGATGTTATTTTATTCACCAAAGTATTTGCTAAGACATAAATCGTGGTCCTTGCTGGCTAGGCGTGATTTTGACTTGAAGTATGGCACCATCTTTGGGTCCACTTGGTAAATGAGATGCAAATGGGAAAGATGAATTTGGGCGTATTTATGAGCATTTGCATTTGAATTTGGGGAGGAAGAAGCTATAAATAAGAGCCTTGGGCTCTCATTTTGGGCATCTTAAAAAATTGCATTGTTATGCTGCCAGATTGGCGTATGAACTTGAAGCTTCGGAGTATGTCTCCCTAGTATGACTAGTTTCATACTTGAGATATAGTACTTAGCTGAGTGGTGTATTCTTGTGACATTTTCAGTGCTTATTTCAGTATTTTCGAAGTGGTGTGTGTTTTTTGGAGTTGCTGGTTTGTTGTGGCTGAAGCAAGTTTTCAATCATACCTCCCTGCCTAAGCGAATTGTCATTCTGGGTACTAGCTCAAAGCTTCTTTATGCCTTTGGCAATATATCTAGTAAGTTTGCAGCCCCTTATTTGGAGATTCAGATTTTATAATGCAAATCGAAATTATCTAGCTAGGCGTGGGTTTTGGTGAGTGCATTGGGATGTGTGTAGGGTGTTTTGGGGTGTTTGGTAGCTTCGTTTTGGTGTGTTCTTAATCGCTTATTGTCTAGTGATTGTTTGAGAGTGATTTGGGGTGAATTGAAGGAGATATGAGTGAGATATGGGCAATTTAGTGAGTTTATGGGTTGCTGGTTATGCATTTCCAGCCTACTGTTTTTTGGTGTTGAGTTAGTTTGATGATAATTATCTCATGTGTTCAGCATTATACTTTTACTCTATCTTTCCTCTCTATTGTAAGGTTAAGTAGTAGTACTACTAATCGTTTCTGGATTGTATTCTTCATATCCCGCTGAAAAGTGGAAGAGGCTGGCTTGCCGCCTATATCTAATATTTTGTAACTTAGTCCTTCCGCTACATAAGCGGTTGAGTGATTTTGGTTCTAATGATCCTCCCGCTGCATAAGCGGTTGAGTTGAGTTTGTTCGGTGTATTCAGTCCTCTCGCTGAAATATTGCACTAGAGTGATTTGTGTTTTAAGTATTGTTCTCTTGGCTGGTTTACCACCAAATTCCTTGCTTTCCCGCTGGATCTTGCTTTCCCGCTGGATAAGCGGAAGGGGGTGTCTTGCCGCCCATTATTGTATTTCAGCAGTTCAACAGATTATCTCTAACGATCCCCTGCTATCGTATGCTCTCACCCTCCCAGTCCAGGCTCTCGGTTGTCAGAAAGTGTAGGGTTCCTTCCAGTTGTTTGGGTTTCATTATTCTAACCCTAATGGGTGATTGGTGTGAATGTGATATTGCTTTGAAAAAAAGAAAAAAAAATAGTGGGAATATTACATGTAATCATCCTCTAAACCCAAATTGGGATACTTGAAAGGACAGAATTCTATACCATGAAATATCTCTTGCCAAAGCATCTCAGTAAGGTCAACATTTGCAATCTCATCGTCAAACATGATCTTGGACAGCTGGAAAATTAATTTGTTCAACAAGAAAACATGGTCCTTAGCATATCCCATCATGGAATCGCAAAAATAATGTAGATCGATCCTTGATAAATGGCTGATGTAGAGATGACAACAGTGTCAAATCTTTAAATAGCTATATTTGGAATGCTTTTGTTGTCAAATTTTGATAACACCTCATTAACACTTAATCTCCAAGTGTCAAGAAGGTGGTATCAAGCACACCAACATACAAAAACAACTGCAATCATCAATGCTACCTCAAAAGATGTATAGACTGGTGTTGTGACCTTTTCACACATCGCCCCATTGCTAACGAGGACCCCCTCTTTGCCAGCTTTCTGCGTTGTTGGTTAGGGTTTTTGGCTGCTTAGTGGGCAATTTTGTGTTTCTCGTGCCCGAGTCTCGGAGTTTTGATCATGCCTAGTGCCGTCTAGGGTTTTTTTGAAGTTATAGGATCAAGTTGTAAACATTGATATTTTAATGATCCTAAGTTTTGTCTAAGTGATTGACCATTTGAGCGTTAACGTGTTTTTAAACACGCGCATCAATAATTTTAAAGTGCCAAGGTATTGCCAAACCTTTTGGAGTTGTTTTCTCGCTCCTAAGGTATTATTTATGATGATTTCACACTTTATTCCAATATTTTCCTAGCGTTTTGCTCATATTTTTTGAAAATTTGCCTAAGTCCAATCTAAATTTAAAGTTTCTAAGCGATTTTGAGTGGTTAAAATGATAAAATCCAAAGGGAAATTCATATTCCAATGGTTAAAGGGTCAAATTCCATGCTAGAGGTGCTTTTCCCCTCACATTCCAGACTACCCAACCCATTCCCCCACTCAAAATCCACACTACACATGGGTTTCCCCTGAAATCCATACTGGCTACTATTTTCCCCCACTGTTTATCCATACCTGGATTGATTTTCCCCTAGGAGAGCTAAAATTTGGCTAAGTGTTAGGATTTATCCAAACTGCCATCGATTTTCCACCAGGAGTGCAGACTAGAGTGCGGACTAAAGTGCGGACGACGTTAAGAATAATTCCATGCCTGGGTCGATTTTCCACTAGGATATTTGTGACAAGTGACTGCAGATTTTTGTTCAGACAGAGGTCGATTTTCCACTGAGAGCATTTTAATGAATTTTAAGTCCGGATTTTCATCCAGACTGAGGTCGAAATTCCACCAGGGAGTATTTTTTCCAAGTTAAGTGAGTTCGGAGTGTGGATTTTTCAATCCAGACTACCATCGATTTTCCCTTGGGGAGTTTTGTGTGCATTTTTGATGAAGGTATGCATGGATTTTTATCCAAGCTAGGGTCGATTTTCCCTTATGGGGCAATTTTTGACATTTCAATGATTTTTAAAGGGATTTTTCAATCCCAACTGAAGTCGATTTTCCCCTGGAGGCTTATTTTGGATCTAAATTGCAATATTTTAATAAATAAGCCCCATTTTTAATTGCTTTTAAATAATTATTAATGATTATTTAAAATTTTAAAAGCAAAATTAAATAACTTGCAATAATCATGTAATATTTTAAACTTCTAGAAGCAAGTTAGGTTTTTACCAAGAAAGTATTTAAGCAAGTGTTTTATCCCACATTGCTTGTGGGGTGAAAGTAAGAGGTAAAAGCAAGTATAAGAGAGGAGCCTTAGCATTATTTTATTATTAAATCTGCTAGGTGTCTCCATGAAAGGCGATTTTTCTCCAAGTTGGGTGAATTTTAGCAAGTGATTAAAGTGAAGTGTTGGGCTGAGGATTCTTTCCTCCTCTATGTTTTCCAGCTTGCTGATCTATTCCCCTTTGCTGCCATTAAAGACCAGTTCCAGATTTTCGATTTTTGCTAAGTTTGGCGATTTTTCCAAATTTGGCGATTTTCGATTTTTGGTGAAAAGTGGCGATTTTGTGTTTGGAGACTTGGGTGATATTTTCCTCCATTTTTGCTTGCTGTTCTAGACCTCCATTGTTGCAGATCAAGGTTGCCATTGATAACATTTTCAGAATTTGACTTTGGCGCCATAGTTGGGAGAATTTTGATTTTATTTGGGAGGTGGTTTTGTGCCACATTTTGGTGATTTTCATGCATGCTTGGTGGCTGCCATCATTTCCAGCCTGCTGATTTGCTTCAGATCTGAGGTTTGCTTCAGATTTGACCTCCATTAGTAGCTATCCATTAATTTTCAGACTAAAGTTTTTATTGCCCAGCCAATTCCAACTTAGGTGATTTGCATTTGGAGGTATTTTGTGGAGTTTTCTATGCATTTTCAGAACCATCTTATCGCTGTTGCAGGTCTGAAAACTCCATTGTTAGGCGGTTCTCTTAAAAAATTCTCATTTCCAGCCACCTAACCATTTTGGCGATTTTGCTTGGAGCTGATTCCTTAGCCATTTTTCATCATTTTCGGGGATTTTTAACTACTTTGCAAGGTGCTGGTAAGTCTGAAGTAATCAATTTTCAAACTTGTCCTCAGAAATTAATTTTTTTACCAGCCACACTTACATTCCTGAATATGATTGTTTTCATCATTAAACTGATTTTTATCGAGTTTATGCACATTTTTGAAGATTACAACATGTTTTAAAAGTCTGATTTTCAGGTTGTTTTCAGAATTGTTGACCTCCATTGTTGACTGCGGAAGGTGTCTTCAGACATACATTGTGTGAAAACACAACCTTTCACACCTTTCCTTAGTCATCATTAATTCGGTATACTCCTTTGCATTTTAACTTGCATATTTTCTAAGCATAAGGAGGTATCTATGGATTTTATAGAAGGTTTTCATGCCTTAGTGTTGTCACACTTTGAACTTAATTGTTAAAATTTACCAAGTGTATGGATTATTTTCTTGACTCCATGCTCTAATTAGCTAAAATCTTTAGAAAGTCAGGAATTTTATTAAGAGCATTATTTATTTTTCCAAGTCTAACTTAGAGCTTCGTACAAGTGCGATGTCAAAGTCTGGATATAAAGAAAGGAAAGAACTATTGAAGATGCTGGAGACTGGATTTTATCCAGAACTTAAGATTTCATCCAGATGGAAGGAAATCATTGATACAAACATGCATTTCCTAGACTTCGACCAGATGCAGCATCGGATGTTCGAAGTCGGATATCAAGTTCCTTTCCTAGCCTATGCAAACATTATGAAGAGTGGCATTTTCCATGCCACTGGATTTCCACAATCCATACAGTGCAATGAACTTATCTTGGAGTGTGCATGATGTTACGATCTGGTCACAAGAATGATCAAGACTCCTAAGGGCATTGTCATTGCCTACCTTGCTGAGGATGCAATTGCAGAGGTGTTTGGAATTTCACGTGAAACAGACATGAAGGATGTGACCAAGGATGAATATGCAGAAAGATATACGAAGAAGATGGGTGTATGCAAGAATTTAATTAATAAAGAGTGGATGATTGAGCCTAGGTCTCATCATTCCAAGGCTCCCAAGACACTCATGTGCATAGATTTCAAGGAGGAGTATAGTGATTTGATATTCCTACTCAACAGAGTGATGGGGATGCCGCAGGGAGCAATATTCGATGGATGGATGTTCTACTTCATCCAGGATTGTCTTAGAGGAACACTAGTAAATTGGTCCAAGATTATAAGTGACAACCTGGATTTTCAGTTGAGGAATGTAGAGCGGTCCAAGTCGTTCGCCATGACTTCTTACCTCGTATACCTGCTTGCACGGTTTGTTTCATACAGAGGATTAATATGCAAAGGTGAAATTGGGAATGGGCAAGGACAATTCCATAGTGATGAGTGCTACCCCCAGCTGAGCATATATAGAATTGAAGACTATAAGAGAGTGAATGATGCATTCACTATGTACATCACACGGATGCTGCAAGGCGGAATCCACAGAAGATTGTCCAAGGAGGCAACAAAGTTAAGAGAAAAATATGGATCATGGTATATACAGTTTCCCACTTTCACATACCTCAGGATTCATGGGTTTCAATGTGAACCCTACAGACTTCCTAGGTATCCGACCGACAGAATGATATTGTTGGAAGTGGTGAGACAGTTTCTAGAGTTCAATGTTATTCAGAGAGAGAAGCATAGAACATGCATGACATTCCCTATTTCAGTTGGGAAGACGTTAGAGGTTTGCTAGTCTGCCATAGCCGCCAGCACTGTGAGTGAGGAGCTTGCATTCTACCAATTTGCTACATATAAGAAGAGAGAAAGATTTGATCCAAACAAGAAGGTCGGAAGGATCAGGGGAGAGAAGTTCACTCACAAAATTGACATAGAAGATTATTGGGCTAACCTGATGGACGAGCAAGCAGTGAAGAGAAGAATGTGGTCCAGAATGTTAGTGGATTTCATGAGGAAGTGTGGACTTTTCCTCAGTCCTAATCAAGTATTAGATAACAGAGATCATACACATCCACATTATGAGAATGAAATGAAGAAGGCAATCCTATTGCCAAATTGGTCAGAGTCAGAAGAGATTAACCTGAATATATTGATGAGAGAGGTCTTGAATTTCTCCCGTACATGGGTGGATATACAGATGAATAAGTTAGTTGACATGGTGTTCCCTTCACTTATGAACGGATGAAACCGGAAGAGTCTATTTCCGAGGGTGATCAGAGGACTGTTAGTGATGTTAGGATTCATGCAGACGAGGAGAGTCAAGCTCCCAAGAGAAGGAAGAACACACCAGGAGAAGTCAACGCCAGAGGGAAGAAGATTGATGAGGTGTAGAAGAAACAAAAGACTATCATTCCGCCTATCATTCCTTCACCCCCTCCCAGTGTCTCATCAATCGAAGTGATTAAAGTAACAGAACAGAACAAGGAGACTCAACAGTATTCGTACACAGTGATACTACCAGAGAATATTCAGGAATTCTATGCCACGGCAACATCTGCACCTCCTAATGAGAATAATGATCAGCTGGAATCCCCTACTATCCTTTTGGAAGTTAGTTTGGGAAATGAGGTATATGATTGGACCAGGGATAATCTTGATGATAATGAGGATGTTATCTCGGCATTGAGAGGACTTGATCGAAAAATATGTCTCGATGATGGTATGGAGATGGCCGCTATTCCTGGATGGCTGATGAGAAGTATGGAGAAAAGTAAACAAATGACAGAGGTATAGCCTATTGACGACATTGATGACTACCTAGCTAGGAGTGCTAAAGAGAAGGACCCCAAGAGCGGATATTTTGTCGCACATAGCTAGAGATGAGACAGGAATGCGGATTGCGTAGATTGCTGTTCCTATTGCAGGCATGACAACAGACATTGCTACTCCTATGGATTTCCAGATCACTTCAATTGCCCTTGGTCATACATCCAGAAAGCAAGAATTTCAGGAGGTTGGTGAAAACCTCAAGGCAATTGATGCAAGGTTAGACAGAGAGGTTGCGGAGAAAGGTAGTACAAAGAAGAGAATATTAGACTTGAGAGTATATTGCAGGGACAAGGCGTGGAAATCCCACCCTTAATTCCCCTATTGCAGTTGACCTTGGAATAAATTCACACTGTGAGGTAGCAAGAGGTACACTCTCGGAAGTGGAAAAGTGGATTGAGAGCGCAAGAAAGCAGGCAGATGATTTCCTTACTCAGTTTGTCCATGCATATGATAGGACAACAGGGCTCGTATTCAGAATCCAATATTTGGAGGGAGTTTGGGAAGAATTCCAGCCTATTCAAGACAAGACTATTCCACGCCTCCAGGCTTTGAAGAAGATTCCTAATTCCACCTTGGTCAATGAGAACATTGTGCACAGTGGAGACAGATATGATTTCCATGGCTGGTATTGTTCATTAGCCATGAAGAAATCAACTTATGAGAACGCCCAATCCAGTTGTATGGAGATGGAAGGATTAATTCAGGACATCCAGATGAAGATCCTTGCCTTGATTGAGGAATTATTGGGTGTTGATGTTAGTGATGCTAGTGGTTTACACTTAGCCGAATTAAGAGACAAGATGAAATTTATGTATTTTTGCCAGTTGGACTCTTTGAAGAAGAGTCAGATAGATGACTTGGTCTCTTTGTTGATTCATGTTCATAGTTTGCAGAAGCTCATGCCAGAATGGGAGAACACTTTGAATGCTTGCTCGGATTCACTGGATGTGATTGATTTACAACAGGATACCTTGCCTAGCATTTCCATGGAGGAGTTAGATTTAGTATTGGCTAGATTCTTGGAGTATGCTAGGAGAGAGAGAGATGCAGGGAGGAATCTTCTAGAAGATTCCCTATTCGATGACTAGGTCTTTTCATTGGGCCATATGTTGGTGGCACCATTTTTGATGTAAACCCTAATTAGGGCAATTTTAGGGTTTTGTTGGCATGATCTCGACCGTTGATCTTGGATCAATCTTAGCCATCCATTTTGTAAGAGACTCTATATATGCCTCCTTGTCTCTCATTTGTAAGAGAGAGTTTTTGTAGAATTGTTGGTATATGCTACAACTATTTGAATCCTAATCATTGTTCAATTGTTGTTGATTTTTCTCTTCAAGTGTTTTATTTGCATTCATGGTTCTCAATTCCTCCAAGTTAGATTAGAATTTAGATTAGAATTTATTTTCATGTATGTTAGATTGAGTGGAAGATTTGTTGAATTCATTTGTGTGGAATCCTTAATCCATACCACTAGCCTCTTGCCGCTGCTAAGTGCGCCTTGTGTGGTCAACTGAAATTTTAAGTAATCTTAACTTCAGCTACTACGCGTCCCTTGACAAGCATCAACTTGGATGGTGTCAACGTTTGATGGTTATAGCCTGAAAATCCTTAAGTATACCTTAGACGATTGCACTAAGCTTGTATCAATACCTGATTGTGAGACCTTGCTTGGTTTGATTCCATTAAATCCATTCATCATTTCCTACATTCCTAGGCTTAGAATAGATTTCCTGAACCCTATTCCTTTTACCCCCCTTTTTTAGTTAGAAGTAAATCCAGAGCCATATTGATAAATCTTAAGTTGTCAGCACACCTATTCCGCATCATTCATGATAATCCAAACATTTGTGTAAGTCCCCAAGTGAACACAAGAATTCACATCAACCATTGAGTTACCCACTCGTCAAGACCTGACATGTAGAAACCTTGGAATCATTTTAGTTGATCTCATTCTTAGCATCATAGGTGATTTTATTCACAAGAGGGTAAATTATCTTGGTAATTTATTCTGTATTGTTATGTGCGTAAAATACACATCAACAACTAGGAACATGAAATGACTTCAGCAACCATCACTCGTCAATGTGGAAGTAAAAAATAACTGAATTATATCCAAAAAATCTCCCACAACTAGCTACCATGAGACCTGCAAGTGCTTAAATGCTCAAAATCAATTTGTTCATAATCTGCTTATAAGATGGCACTACCATTGTGCATTATCCTCTTCGAGTATTAAATTGCTGATACTTGGGCATGGATCACTTTGATGATTTCCATGTTTTTGCTGTGGTTTTATGCTGGAACTGCCCATAAAAAATGTGTGCCAATCTCATTCTTTAAACATTCTTTCACTAGCTTAGTTGGGCAGTGATTCATGAGTTCCTTGTTACTCAAGGGAGATGGAGTTTGTAATGTCCCCTTTTCTACTCTAGTTTGTTTGGGGTACTGTTGGGCAATCCCGAGACCCATTGGTCAGTCAGAAGCAAAATTTGGGTTTCCTATCTTTTAGGAGGATGTTTTGACAATTTTGGTGGCTTGCATGTTGGAGTTTTACAGTTTTGATTCTAGATTCCTTCTGGGTTTTCAGAAAACTTCGCAATGATGACACATGCGTAGCAATCAATGGAGTTTGGTACACTTACTATTTTTAGTAAGTGGGGACAAGGACAACTTATTTTTTTGGGTTTTTGGAGAGCTCTGTGATGGTGTGACATGCAACTAGATTTGAAGACCTTTATGGACGTACTATTTTTAGTAAGTTGCGACGACTGCTCAAAATGTGGTTAAAATCACTTTGGAGACACTATTTTTAGTAGTGTGCTATTTATAGTAAGTACTATTTTTGGCAGGTTTCAATGGTCCAGTTCGAAGGCTATTTCTGGTAGTGTAGTTTTCAATACTTTTAGCCTTAAGTTCACTATGGCAGTTGTTCAACACATGGGAAAAGTATTTTTAATATATTTTAACGCCCCTTGGCCTAGGCATGTGACTTATGTATTTTTGGTTATGACTTAAGGGGACGACTTGAGGTGATAAAGTATTATTTTAAGTCATAAGGTTTGGGCGCTCAAGTTGTATTTTCACATAATGCATTTTATATTATTATTGGACCTCCTTAAGTGGTTTGCCCCTCCTTATGTGCTCATGAAATGTTTTATAAAGTGAAATGTTAGTAAAGGCATGATGGACGCCTTAGGAAGAAATCAGTTAATTTTGTGATATATTTCACTTATTCTTCTTGGACACCCATTATATTTTATTGACATTTTTATAAAGTATTTTTGCTACCTTATGAAGGTCGACTTGGGAAGAAAGGGGGAATGGAATGCAAATTTCAAATCAATGCAAAATGATCTTGCATTTGGGTTTGGCGTCTATTTGGGGGGAATGTGAATTTGAATTTGGAGGCACCAAGGTTATAAATAAGAGTGCTGGGCTCTTGTTTTGGTATCCATGATTATTTTGTAACAAAGTGTTGGCGAATTTGTGCTAGACTTGTGCTTCGAAGTTGAAAGCTTTCTAGCTTGTGCCATTTTCGTGCTTGAGAGATAGCACCTAGCTGATGGGAGAGACTATTTCTCATTTAGAGGGATAGATTGAGCTATATTGAGATGGATTTTATTGTTGCATTTTCAGTTTTCTGAGTGTCAGAGTGTTTTTTCATGTTGCTGGATTGCATCATGGCTGTAGCAGTTATTCATTCATATCTCTCCGTCTGATTGTCTGATCGTTTTGGGTAATCGCTCATTGGATTCCTTTGTGCTAGGCGTCCTTTCTTGTTGAGTTTCATGATTTATAGTGAAGAACCTGATTTTAAAGGCAAATCGCCCCTCTCTAGGCAGATTGTAACTTGCTGAAGTTACATTGGGAAGTGTGCATTTAAGTTTTAAGGCTGTTTGGCTTAGTTTGTTGGATGGAACTTGGGCGTCCCCTTCGTAGCTCTCATTCTTCACTGATTTGGAGCCATTCGGAGGTGTTTTGAAGGAGATATGGACTTCACAGTGCCGCTGGTCTGATTTTTGGTAATGCTGATATGCTATATCAGATTTGGTAAAGTGTTCATTTTGGCTTGTATTTTCCAGTTCTCTTTTTGTAACTTCTTGGAGTACTTTCTTATATCTATTGAGATTGGAGCTTTAATGTACTGACAGTATCTTGTAGAGTTGTCCATTGTAGGGTTGTATTTAGTAGTATTGAAACACTCCATTTCATATTGCATTATACTTTCTTGTATCGCTCAATGCATAAGTGGAAGAGGCTGGCTTCACCACCTATCTCTATTTTATATTGTACTCGTGTTCTCCCATCGAATAAGTGATTGAGTGATAGTTTTGTTATTTCTAGTCCTCCCACTTGTTGTGACCATTTCACACATCGCCCCATTAAAATGGGGACCCCCTCTTTTTGCTCGTTTTGTCTGTTCTTCGCTTTGCTTTTTTAGGGTTTTGGTTTAGTGTGTTAGTTGTCTGGACTAGGGTCAAGCCTTAGGGTTTCCGTTACTGTGTTTTCAGGCCAGAGTCTAGTCAATCTTGAGAGTTTTTTAAGCTTCCTCTCGTAGGATGCAATTTTGAAGTAAGGTAAATTCGTCAGGTGGTCAAGAAAATTAGTCTAGTTTCAGTTGGAATTTCGAGCGCAACTCCAATTTTTGCCTAAGTGTTGATGATGAGACTTTGATTTTTGTCCGATTGAGTAATTTTGACCAAATTTTGAGAATTTTGATAATTGATTCTGGGCATTGGAAATGACTTGTTTTTGCCTTGTGAAGTGATTAAAGTCCTGAAATCTTGATATTTTGGCCTGTGGAAGCAAAATCGCTCCTGTCCCTCAGTGAAGGACCGGAACTTGTTTCTCAAAATTTTACTGTCCTTGCAGGATCAAGATGAATTTTTGATTGGAAGTGATAAAGGGAGGCATGTTCTTTCCGTTGAATATAATTTGAAGAATTTCACAAACACGGAAATGTGCCAGGAGCAAAAATCGCTCCTGTCCCTCACTGAAGGACCGAAGCTTAAAATCCAACATTACCTTGTCCTTGCAGGATTTGAACGATTTGACGATTTGAGGAGAACCAAGGAAGTGCATTTTATCAGTTGAATATAATTTGAAAGCGCAAACATGAGGAAAACTTGGCCTAGAAACTAAATCGCTCCTGCCCCTCAGTCAGGGACCAGGGCGAAAATCCTTTAAACATCAAATGTGCCTTGTAAAAGCCAAGTAAAGTATGCGTGGAGTGAAAGGGTAACGTTGTTTCTTGCTTAGTGATGAAGATTGGCAAGGATCAAGGAGAACACAAGGTTCGCTCCTGTCCCTCACCAAGGGACCAGGGTGATAATGGTCACAAGGGGCATTCATCTACGAAATCAAGTCAATCAAGCTCGAGATTCCTAACAAAAATGCCAGTTTCAACGTAGAGATGATGGTTTTGAATGTAAAAGGCGAGAGATTCAAGACTAAAGTGCTAATTCGCTCCTGTCCCTCTCCCAGGGACCAGAGCGATATGGTTTGTACCCTTACCTCTCCAAATTTTGGCGCTAACACCATTTTTTGAATTTTATTAAATGCTAAAAAATCGATAAATTTGAATATTTAATTAATAGCATTTAAAAATTGCGCATGGACATTTAATTAATTATTTTTGCCTTTTAAAAAAATCGAATTAATTAATCACAAGGGCATTAATTAATTAATTATTAATTTAAATAAAATCAAATTGGAGCGCTTGGATTTAAATTCTCAATTATTTACAAAGTCGGCCTTAATTTTTAAATTAAAATTTGTTTTTAAATCGCTTTATTTACAAAGTCGGCCTATGGGGATTAATGAGGTGAGCGCCTATAAAGGAAGGGTAAATCATTTCATTTCAAATCATCATTCAAACAATCTTTGCATGCGAAATATCAAGAGGACAAGGAGGTGTGAAATTATCATTAAAGGAGAAGTGCGAATTGTGTTCAAAGTGCGAGTTTAGTTGGAGTTGAGCGAACTTGCCAAGATCACGTCAAAGACCCCCCAAAGGTGGCAAAGTGCTAAGGAGAACGTTTGTTTGAGGGAATCACGTTGAAGCCATCAAACATTGATTTTTGCCTAGGCGATTCTCTTTATTTTGCATTTTAGAGTTAGGTCTCAAGTGAGGTATGGCGATGTGATTCCTTGTTTTAATTTTGGATTTTGATCGTCATAGCCTTAAATTTTGAATTTTGAAATTTTGAATTGCAATAGCTCAATCATTTTTAGGAAATGATAACTCAAAGACTTATCATGAAGTTTCCTAAAATTAATCTTTAATCTAATCTATGTTATACATTGCAAAATCTGTTACTTATTATGAAATGTTGTGTAGGTGTTACAATGGCGACCCCGAAGGCGGGAGCATCCACCAGTCGTCCAGCTCTCATGAAGGAAGATCAAAAGAACGAAGAACTGGAGACCAAGATCGTGTCTAAGTGGAGCAACATTGGAGATACCAACTTGGGCAACTTCAGTACGAAGAAGTTTCGAGAGGTCCCTTACATTGGCAAGCCATCACCTGTCGCCCGGAGGATAATTGAAAGTGGTATCATTAAGGCGGCCGGCTTCCCTCCAGCAGTACAGTGCCATGAGTTGATGATCGAGTGTGCTCGTCATTATGATCCTCAATCCAGAACGATCGTGTCCAAGGAGGGAAACACTTTAGCTTATCTTTCAGAAGAGGCTATAAGTGAGGCTTTTCATCTTCTAGAGCACAGAGATATGGTCTACAAAAGCATAGAAGGAGCCAGGTCAATGTACGAAGATGATCCAGATGCTTGCCTAAGCATCATCAACAAGAACTGGTTACTTAAGAGTCGTCCTCGCCTGAGCAAGATCCCGAACACACCACATAGGATCGATTTCCAGGAGGAGTACAGAGATTTGATTACAATGCTCAACCGAGTCACAGGAGCCCCTCAAGCCTTCTACTTTGAGAAGTGGATGTTCTACTTTATCCAGGTGATAGTTCAGGGAAAAGGAACAATTCATTGGGCTAGGATGATTAGCCATTGCTTGGACGTACAGTTGAGGAGACTGAAGGCTACCAAGTCCTTCCACATGAGTTCATACGTCATATATGCTTTGATTAGGAGCTTTGAGTACGCAGGACTACCTCATAGAGGAGTGATTGGGAGAGGACCCGGCGAGGTCAGAGTTTGTGATTCCTATGTCCACTTGCATCATCCGCTAGGAAGTAACTACAAGTTAGTTAATGATACCTTCACGATGAACATCACAAGGACGTTGCAAGGCGGGATTCACAATAGATTATCTCAGGATGCACAGGAGCTAGTAAAGAGGTACGGTGCTTGGTTTATCCAATTTCCGAAGTTTACTTATATTAGAGTTCATGGATGTCCTTCACTTCCATACATGTTGCCGAGATATCCGACAGACAGAATAGTGTTACTTGAGGTAACAAGACAGTTGGCAGCTTATGCGAAGGCATTCAGACACAGACATGGAAATGGAGTTCCTGTACCTATCATCTTAGGCAATTCAGTTGAGGTATGTCCTAATGCTTTAGCCATGGATGACGCAGAGAAGGAGTTAGCTTTGTATTCTTTTTCATTCTTTGCTTTGAGAGAAAGCTTTGATCCACATGGATATATAGAGGAGACAGTTGGTAGGAAATTTAAGCATGAGTTTCAGATAGAAGATTTTATGATGAATCTCTTAGACGATCTTGAAGTGAAAAGAAAGATGCATTCTAGATTGCCTTTGGATTTCATCAGGAAATGCAAGATTTACAGAGTGGCCGACCAAGCTCAGGACAGTGGCAGACATCTCCAGTCATCCTATGATCGAGAAAGCAAATCAGTAAGGTTAGATTGGAATGAGCCCGAGGTTGTGGATCTAGATGCTTTGATGGCTCCAGTTTTGTCTTGTACTCGCAGATGGGTTGATGTGCAGCATCAGAAGTTGAGAGAGCAAGGCATAGCTATGACTTTCACTTTGGAAGAGAAACCAGCCGAAGGTGGAGCTAGTGTAAGCGAAGGCAATCCTAATCCCAGAAATACAAGTGAAGGCAACCTTCGAAGTGCAAGTGAAGGCAATCTCCATCCAAGAGGCTCGAAGAGGAAAGAGAGACCTGAGAAGAGAGAATCTTCCAAGAAGAAGCAAGGGGCCAACCGAGATCGCTCATCCGGCACATCTTCTTGACAAGAGAAGAGGACACTTGAAGTAGAAGAGTCAATGGAGTCAATGGTACAGAATGATAAAGAAGGACAGGCACCTCAAGGGTCACCAAGTGGATCTCTCCAGGATTATGAGCTACATGAAGACAAGAATAATGACGAAGTAACATCTCCTCCCAGAGAAGAAGAAACATTGCATAAGGAGATACAGGTTAAAGAAACAAGATCTGCCATTCCAAATTGGTTGAAGGAAAGATTAACTAAGGTGATCATGATTGAGGACGAAGACAATGTAATTGATTTAGAGAGCCTTGTTGGACATTCCCAGGAAGTGACAGAGAAGAGGAAGGCTACCAAGATGTCCAAGATGATTAGAGATGAGACTGGATCCAGAAAATTGCAGATAGCTACACCGGCAGTGGACCAGTATGAAGGTGAGATCCTCGCAGAGGAATATGATGTAGAGACATTTGAGCTAGGTCCATCCACAGCCGAACAGACGATGGATGATGCCACTGATTCATTTGAGGCCTTGAAAGACAAGCTTAGGGAAGAAATGGAGAAAAATAGGAAGCTTGAGAGAGAGGTCAGTGCATGGAGAACATATTTCAGCCATCTCAATCAGCCTTTAGGACGTCAGGATCCAGCAAGATCACCCGTACAGGCACTTCCCCTTCAATCAATTGGTGAGGCAGAGAGATTCAGGAGTATGGTCCAGCGTATGAGTACTTGGATGGACAAATCTCATACAGTTGCCGTAGAATTTGCAACGAGGATGATGAAGACTATTCATAGGGCTATCCAGGTTCTTGAGATCATCCACAACTTGATGATAACGGTAGCCGCTTTTGCTCATACCAAAGATGTTATCATTCCTGTCTTGCAAGTAATCAGACAAACATCAAGGAAGGTCTTAGCGCAGGAAAAGATCATGGATGGAGGACCTCACAGTTTACTTCAGTGGTCAACCTTACTCCAGATAAAGGAAGTTCTCTTCGAGGACATCAGTACTAGGTGCAATCATGTTGAGGAGGTTATCCACCCAATCCAGGACAGAGTATTTGAGATACTACGTACCATTCTTGGCAGAAGGATCGAAGTTGAGACAGATGTGGATTTGCAGGAATTAGAGGATAGAATCAAGGTCATCTTTTGCCAGGATGCTAATATTATTACAGATGAGCAACAGGATCAGATGTTTGCTACCATGCTCCTGATTGAAAAGACTAAGGAACTTGAACCTGAATGGGACGCTGCTCTTCTCCAGGCATTTGATCAGGTCATCCACTTGGAAGAAAGAATGAAGAATCTTCCCGAGATTCCAATTGCTGAGATCGAAGGAATCGTGTCAAGATTCATTGCATATGCTAAAAAGGAGCATTGGAAAGGGAATAAGATTCTAGATGAGAGATTGTTATAGATGACATGGCACCTTAATTGTCATTGGTCTATGTCTCCTAGATTTTTGTGCCGAATTTAATATTTGGCTATGCATTTAATATTGTTCAGTAAAAAGGGGGCTATTTGTAATAAACCCTAATTAGGGTTTAAGTGTCATGATCTTGACCATTGATCTTCTTTTCGATCTGGACCGTTCATTGTAATTGAGGATGCTATTTATACCCTCATTTCATTTCATTTTGTCATTAGAAGATTAGATATCAGAGAGTTAGAAATTATTGATGCATTAGAGAGATTAGAGTTTAGAAGCAATTTACTTTTGTAGCAAGATTGAGCTTTGAGAAAGGAATTCAAACAATTGTTGTATATGATGGCTTTGAGATCAATAAAATATTGAAGTTATGGTGTTTTGTTGCAATTCTCTTGGTTATCTTCATGGTTGTTCATTTTTCTTGAATCATTCTCAATCAAAGTAGTGTGTTAATTTGAAGGACAAAGTGTTGGACTTGATCTTTGGTAGGATTCACTATCCAAACCACTAGCTTCTTGCTGATTGTAGGAACGCCTTGCGTGGTCGACTGGAGAATACTTGAATTGCTTAAACCTTCAATCATTGTTGTATCTTGGATATGTACCTTCGTGGTAGTGTCTTTGATCTTTGATGTATTGAAAATCATTTGTTACCTTAGAAGATCGCATCAATTTCAATTGAGTTGTTAATTTATGGCAATATTGAAGTTGGTAGAATCTCACCAAGCCTTGTCCACATTAAGTCATTCTTAGGGTTAGACTAGATTAGACCTCTTGCAAACCCTATCCTTTTGATATTTTTTCGAAAAAGCTTGTTTAGTTTAAAATCTTCAGCGATGTAAGGCCCCTTGATGACACAGCAATCACAACGACCACTGGTGCTTATCCACACGTAGAGACCCTACTAAAAGAACATTGGAGTCATCCTAACTGATCCTTCTTGCGATATCTTCAGCAGTTAGCGACTTTATTCAAGAGAGGATAAGATGCCTTTGGGTATTTTATTCTGTGTATGATTGTGTACAAAATACACGTCAACACCACTGAAAAGTGGTTGAGTGATAGTTTTGTTATTCCTAGACCTCCCACTGAAAAGTGGTAAGTGATTGTCATTTGCTTAATCTCAGTCTTCTTGGCTTTGTCATTGGCTGGTTATACCGCCATGTAGTTTTTTAATTTCCAGTATTTCATTATCCCGTTGAAAAGTGGAAGTGGCTGGTCTAACCGCCAACATGTATTGCTCTCAATATTTCATCTTGCTAATGCTAATGGGTGAGACTATTGTGTTTAAAAATTGAAAAAAACTAAGGGGGACATTTCAGAGTTGTCCTTTTGCACACTTATAACAAATGTGTGCCCTAATCTCAGACTCGAGTCTTTTACATTTGGCTAGGCATTAATTACTTACGTAATTGCAAAGATCGTCCCTGACTAATTTTGCCATAGCTGGTTGGGTGGAACTTCATTGAGTTACTTTCAAGATTTGGTTGGGGAATAGAGGTGTCTTACGCACACAAGGTGTTTGCTATCATAAGTCCTTCATTCCCTCCTATGCTAGGTGGAAATTCACAATGCTTTTGTGCTGATTTGCCCAATGTTTGAATTGTTCTCATCTTCTTTTTTTTTCATATCCACTAGAGCCACCATTGGGCAGGAGTTTCTTCATCTTTTACTCAAACTAGTGCATATTCAAGCAACTTGCAAGAGAAGTTATCCAATACACAAGACCATGACACAACATCCTCCCAACTTGGTACGAAGGCTACAATTAAATTGAATTGAAATGTGAATGATGATAAAATTATGAAAAAAATGGACACCCAATAGTACAAACATGGAGATTTGTATAGGTACTGTTGTCACAAAAGTTTGCACCCTTGTCAAACACTTGTGCTCAACACCTTGTGAAACATGGAAACAACCTCCAAGTGTGGGACCTTGCACAATGTGAGGTTGAATCTCTGGAGAAGGCCGACTTCTTTATCAATCAAAGTGCAGTGTTGGGTCCAACACTTGTAAAACCTATTCCAATGATTCAGAGGAGAAAAGAGGAGAAGGAATGCTGAAAGGGAAATGAGGTGATGCACCTAGATTGAAAACTGATCTTCCGTGCCCATAACTACACAAGATATCAATGAAAACTACCCAAGGATATTCACAATTTTCCATCCTAATCAACTCCTTAAGAATATGCAAAGGCTAGAATCCTGGAAGATGAAGGGAGGAATTAAAGCAATTCACAGACAACATCTACAGGGGTATTAACAAAATATTATAAGCTAAGAATAAAAAAAAAGATGCATTCAAATGATAGGTAATATGCATTACACAATATTTGAACTGAAAGAGAGGCAAAACAGACAATTTTATTGATATAAAGGTAAGGCAATTTACAGTCACAAAAAAAGTATAATTCTGCAAGAGAAAAAAGTAGAAGATCCTTCAAAGAAGGTTACAAAATTGCCTTTATAGGTTAGGCATAACTCAGATGGAACATCGGTTTCAGAAACCCTAACTAGCTAGGGTTAGGTTACAAAAAGGAAAGGAGAATTAGATCAGACAGATGATCTGATGGTTGCGTGCCTGAAGATTCTCGCTTAACTGAGAAACAGTAGCAATCCCTGAAAATAAGGGAGCTCTTGCATTGGGATGTCATCTGAATGGCCTTTGTTAGATCCAAAATTCTTCATTTTGCAATAAATGAGCATGGCGACTTGAAAGAAGTGTCTGCAAGAGCCAAACAGCCTCTGAGATTGGTTGGAGATGGATCTGATCGGATATGGGTGACCGACGGGTCAGAAACTGATTTTCGACCCATTAAGTCGGCAACCACCGTGCATAGCTGCTTGAATTTTAACATCCACCTCTAGTTTGAATTCAGGCCATTGGATCCTCTTTATCGCGCGCGGATGGACGACCGAGATCATGCCACGAGGTCCTCAAAAGGGCCCAAAAATAGTTTAAAATAGTTCTGTCGATCTCCCCCTTAAGTGAAATCGGATGGCCAAGATTGGCAGTTAAACATACTGGCCCTACAAGCCTTATCGCTGTTTCACAGCCAGAGATAACTCTTTGTATTTGATTGCTGCGAAGTAGTGAAAACCCTCCTCTTGGCCAATATTAATCGCTATATCGTAGGGGTCAAGTGGCGGTGAGCCATAATTGCTATGACCTCGCGATATCTTTGTTTGTTCTTTATACCGCTGGCATTCACTGTTTCGTGATCCTAACTGGGTGGTTAGCTTTGATTGTCGCGAAACTGCGATAAACACTTTCCTTAATACTGCATCGCTGTTTTGCGAGGTGAACCCCGCCAACAGCTTACTTCGTCACAAAATGGCGAAAACATTTTATGTAATCCTGCCACGACCCATATCGCCATATCGCGAAGAGGGCCCCACTTTCTTTGAAAACCGCTGAGAAATAGCGATAAAGACTTAACATCACTGCCGTGACCCATATCGCTGTTTCACAAGCTTGACCGCACCATGGGCCCAGATCATTGCGAAACAGCGAAACAATAAGCGGTTATTGCAATATTGTGGGGGGACCAGAAGGTAAGTACCAAACGCCGTGAAACAGTGATAACAATATAAATCTTGCTAGCCGGTAGTGGGTAAGAAGGGGCCGGCCCCTGGATGGAAGGAGGACCCTTCTGCCAGTAGATTTTAAGTGAAATGACCGCCCTGTCCAGTCAACAATTGAAAAGAATAAGGCCAAGAAAGGTTTTAAGGCAAAAGCGGCCTTAGGGATTCATAGGGTTTTTCAGCTAGTAGATGATTTCTAGATCGGTTGTCTGCATGGCTAAGGTTGACACAAAAATCCTCAATAGGTACCAACACTGAGAAGGTATTAGGCATTAATCAAGATCTATATGTTGAGAGAGGCCAAGAAGTTGAAAAACAAAGAATTCTACAAAGGCACCGAGAGAGGAATTATCAAGAAGGATGGTCTAAGAGCTGACATCACAGAAGGTAGTAATGTTCTTGAGCTGAATATAGGTGGAGGTGGTCATTATCAATGCTAGGGAGAAGAATGAGAAACAAGATCAGTTAGTTTAGTGGAGAAGAGAAAGCAAAGAAAGTATACCAAAGGATTGATAAAAAATCTAAATCTGAAGCCCAATCTGAAACTTGAGAGAGGGTTATTTGAAGCGACAAACACATCCTCCATGCATTTACAATGAGTGGGTTCATATTCTCAGGCTATTGCTCTATTCAAACAAAGGGGATGCGGACCTTGTTGACCAGATTGTGTTGGAAGATGCTGCACAATTATCAATTAATAGTTGGTCTTCTTGGTTAGAGACAATTCCCTATCATGGGACATCACCTAATGACTTCGTTAGAGATAGAGGAGGTACAAGTGCTTTGAACCAAGGTGAAGTGGCTCACTATTGGCCAATCAAATATTGAGGGTCCAAACTAAATGAGGTGTCACTGGGATCAATAAGTGCATCTTATGCAACAACAATCATACCAATAGCTTCCGTGCCTTTGGAATTAGGAATGTTCTCATCATGTCTCCTTCTAACTCATAGTTCTTGAGTTATTACTAGAGTCTTTGCTAGCAAGGACGATGACATGATTGAAGAGGAGGATATATATAGTCAATTGGTTTCTAAGCATTGCTATGAGTCATTCAATTGTGATTAATTGTACTTTTGTATAATAAGATGTGTTGCAGTGTACATGATTATTTTTTGGTTTTTATGACTGGTGCCTTGATTGTGGTCTAGCTAACACACATATTGGTTGACTTATATGTAGAATGGTTAAGGTTAGGGTGATGCCTCTCATATTGTTATATCCTCCCTTGACCACAACTATTTGATGTACACTACTTATATCACTTAATTTGCATTGTCTCAATTCCATGAAATCTCTGTAATAACCTCAACAATTCTTTTTGATTTTTTAACAGTTTTACAAGCACACCAACACCCGTTAGGGTTAGAATAATGAAATCTAAACCAGTTGAAAGGAACCCTACACCTTTTGATCACCGAGAGCCCAAGCTAGGAGGGTGAGAGCATACAGTGACAGGGGATTGTTAGATGCAAACTTCTGAAAAGGCTTATTACAATAATGGGCGGCAAGCCAACCCCTTCCACTTTCCAGCGGGTAAAACAAGGAAACTTGGTGGTAAACCAGCCATGTAAACAAGAACACACTCAAGCACAAATCACTCTACCGCGATATTTCAGCGGGAGGACTTATTACTAAACAAACTCAACTCAACCGCTTATGCAGCGGGAGGACAATACAAAGAAATTACAAATCAACTCTACCACTTATGTAGCGGGAGGACATGAATTGGAAATTGCAATCACTCTACCACTTGTGCCGTGGGAAGACAGTATTACAGAATCAAATGTAGGTGGAAAGCCAGCCTCTTCCACTTTTCAGCGGGGGTTTACTTTACAATCTAGAAATGGCTATTGGTACTACTATCCAGCCTTACAATAAAGAGATACAATTCATAGAATAGAGAGATTATACTGTCCAATACTGATGAATACTTCCTAGCTTAACACACTTAGCAAACTCAAACACACCCATAGAGAAATAACACACCACTGATCACTAAACTGAAAAAGCAATCTGCTGTACGCATAACACGTAGAAAACAACCACTACCAAAATCACTGTTGTGCTCATAATTCGCCTAAAACTTCACTGAATGACACAAGAACATAAGCAAATGAAAGCTAAGACTGAGACGATGTAACAAGAACCTCAAACCTGCACCATGAACACCACCAACAATCGACACGCAACCCGAGACAGATCCAAGAAAAGTACGGCTAGCAGGGAAGTATGATTTGCTGCCAAAAATCAGAATGCACACCAAAAAAAACGCCAAAGTAGAAGAATGACCGCCTTCCAAATACGCTTCCAATGAGCTGATACCCAGAATGATGGGTTGCACAAGCAGGGAGATATGATCAAATCTTTGCTTCAGCCACACCAAACCAGCAACATTAAAAATACACACACCACATTGCAAATCTGAAAACACACACTGAAAACTTCACCAACATTCCTCCACTCAGCTAGGTACTATTTTTCAAGTGCAAAACTAGGGAGCCACAACTCCGAAGCTCAAGTTCAGTCACCATTCCGGCAACATAACGATATGATTTTTTCAAGATGATCAAATGAGGTGCCCCACCTTGTATATATAGATTTTGAATCTCAAATTCACATGAAATGGCGCCCAAATTCATTTGAAATTCACTTCATTTCATCTTCATGCCCCTTTCAAACATGGCATCCATTTTCCCAGGTAAGCCTAGTCCTGCATTTCCCAAGGTCCACACTTGCAACAATAGAATATTAGCTACATGAAATATATTTAATTTGGATGCCCTTTTCTGACTTGGGAAATAAAACATAACTTAGGATAAATGATATTATATTTCCTTCCTAAGTCATTCCTCCAAAATATAATCAATGAAATAATTAAATATTAAACTTTAAAATAAAGTAATAATATTTAAATTAATCAATTATAAATCACTCACTGATCACTGCCAAATCAACCATATGCACTGGAGCTCAGAAAATACTAATTCTGGACTAGATTGGAACTTTGCTCAATATTGCCACAAATAGCTCTACCTCAACTGACTTACTAAAATAGTAAGTCATGAAAACATCCCTGAAAGACATGCTCGTCGAACCCTGTGAGAGAGCTTGGAAAACCCAGAAAAACCTCAAAATCCAGTCAGTTGCCACCAACTTACTAAAAATAGTAAGTTCAGAAATCTCTCTGGAGAAAAATGCATGTTATACCACCGTGAAGCTCTCGAAAACCTCAGAAGGAATCCTCAATCAGAATTGCAGAAGCCCTACTAGATAAGCATCAATTGAATCACGCAAAGCTCCACAAAAATAGGAAACCCTAATTTTTCATCCAATCAACCTACGGGTCCCCGGAATAGGCCAATGGATCACTGATCACTCCTTACTGAGAAGGGGACATTACAATCTCTCATATGTTTATTTAATTATAATTATTTCTAAATGTGTTATTCATTAGTTTAACAAACATATAGTAGTTGAAAATAGAAATTTAAATGCTTTCCTCATGCGTTCTATCCTTTTTTTATTTTATTTTTATTTTTATTTTTTTTTCTTCCGTTTTAGTAATTGTTCATTTTTATCCACCCCTTGCAAACTTCGATTCTAGGGTCCCTTTGGTCCTTGTGATTCCTAGGGGATTATTAGATAATGTATGATATCTACTTGCCCTCAAAGCTACTTGGTCTATGAACAAACCAAAACTAGAACATTAAATATTTTTTTGGAGTTTGGTAGAGCTCTTTAAATTGCTTTGACATGGTTCGACCTTGATTCAGAATATTTCTATTTAGCCAGTAGGGATAAAGACAAAGGTGATGATTATAGAAGTCAAAAAGCTAGATATACGACCTTTTCAAATGTGGGAGAGAGCATATATTCCGCTGATCATACAGAGAACACCTCTGATTTCATTACAGACTGAAGAGATGCCATATTCTGTAATGTCCCCTTCTTAGCTAGAATCAACAAATCAGGATCAGTCTATTAATGAAGTCCTCGTAGACTGATATGAATGGACGAAGGACACTGGATTGGTGATTTTCTCCTATTTCAGAGGGCACTTTAGATTAAACATGGGTGGAATCAGTCGACAATATTGTTATCTCCAAGTTGCTAGTCTAAAACTGCATTAAACCCTAGAATATCTCCTTCAAAGGCATACATGAGTCTAGAGAGAGAGTGAGGTGCTTCCTTGCTAGGTATCCATGAGGAGAGAGATAAAAAGCAAATTAAAAGAGATATTAAAGTTGATGCATATTACTTTATAAATTCTCCCTGGGTCACTTAAAACATATTATGTTTCACCTTTCCTATGTACCTATTCCTAGTGAGAGAGTGAATGGGGAAGAGAGATAAAAGGTTAGTATAAGTGGAGAAAACATATAACATAAAGTGTATGTCCTAAGTGGGAGAATTGTTATGAGGATAAAGTAATCATTATTTAATTCATTAAATTTGATTGAGGTATTAGGGTTTCAACCCTAATTAGGGCAACTTGAGGAAAGGTTTTTAAAGATCATGGGAGACTCATTTGTATTCATGTTTTTGCTGTTAATTATTTCTGCCTCCTTGTGGAGCTTATCAACCTTAGGGTTTTGAGAACTTTGGAGACGGAAACCTCCATTGTTTTGCACATCTGCAGCTATGAGAAACCAGCCAAGGGTGTGAGTTGAAACTCCATATTCAGGGGTTTCCATTGAGCATCAAAGTTGAATAAGTTTAGTAACAAATCTGAAGCTTCATACTTGCTTGTGTGTGTGGCCGTACTTTCTAGATTGGAAGGCTTGGAAAATACGTTTTTGGATCATCTTTGCACGAGGGTTGTATTGGCATATGAGAACAAGTTGTGTGAAGAGTTGGCAGCAGTTTTGAAGAGCTTCTTGGATCAGTTGAAGAATTTTTTTATAGTGGCTGTAGTGAGGTGGCTGCTTGGCAGGCCAATCTCCTTTATAACTCTTTTGGTGGTTATCTTTGTCACAAACTTTGCTCTTGGTGGCTGTCCCTCATTGTACTCTCATCTCCAACACATCAATACAGTCCACAAGGTTTGCAGCAGTTAAAAAGGGTCTGAAAAGCATTAAATCAGATTCATATCAGACTGTATTGACTGAGGATTTGGAGTTCATAAACTATCCCAACTCAAGGGATAACTTCTGTCTATGCATTGCAAACCCATTGTCCCCAGCGAACTACCTTATGATAGCAATCTAGAGTGCAAAAGATCAGATTTCTGATCTTTGTGAGCTGATTTCTGAGTAAGCACCTCATTTTTGAGTGAGCTGCTCGCTGTATGTTCCATCAAAAGTTCAATTTTCTCCTCCTCCAACCACCGGGTATGTTAGTAGTGGGTTAAAGGACTTCATTTTTTGTAAGTGAACTATTGTCTGGAGATTGATGTATCTAATTTCAATGGAATATTAGTATAAGTGTTGAACTTAAATGCAATTTCAATTCTGTTTCAACTCCTACTTGAAGGCATTTGTTTCCTTCTTTCAAAAAAAACTTCAAACAAAAAAATACTACAACTTCTGCAACTTCTGTTTGAAAGATCACATTCAAAAGACACATAATATTATTAATATAATTAAATAACAAGCAGGTGTTCTTCTATTGTTCAAGCTTTTAGTGTCCTAGAGAGGGTGGGACATTACATATTCTTTGTCAAGTCTTGGGTGAATGTGTAGTTTATAGAATGGTATTCTTCATTGGCTATTTTTTGCAAACTGCTTATTTTTTCACAATATTTTCAAGAATTATATTTGCCAACTGGCATGATATTTTAAAACTATTTTCCAAATTCTCACTTGAAATTCGTGTAAAATTAATAGAATTTACCTAAGCATGGTTTTCCTTGGTCTCTGTAAAATTATTCAGGTCTTTGTTTATAGTAATCCTATGTTTTCCTTGGAATTTGCCTAAGCATGGTTTTTGAAGAATGATTTCCCAACCATTCTACAATGATCTGCCAACATTCTGTGCATGTAAAATGTTTTCCATTCGTTATATTTTTCCCTGGTTTATAGATGGTAAGAATAACCATTGTCAATCTCATACTTGTTTAAACATAATAATTCTTGTACAGCTGTGCTTTATGAATATGTAGACTTGTAGTTAGATGGTTAGATCTTGCGTTGGTTCATCTTGCAAGAAAAAGTATCTTGTGTATTTCCTGCTCAACAATATGATCATGTGTTTTTGTTTACATTTATCACCTCAATATTTTTGTTGATCTGAGAAGTATCAGTTCACGGTGATGCTTCAGTCATATTCAGTTACTTCTTTAGGATTCGAGTGTGCTAGCTTGTGAGCATAATTTGTGTTGTAGTTCTAAACATAATTGGAGAGGCAAGTTGTCCATTAGTTCTTGTGAGTAGATCAGATTCTTTAGTACTTTTTCTTTTGTATTACAACTACTTATTACATGCATGGATGCTTTCAAAGAATCTGGAGCTTGATTGAAGAATTGATCTTAATCAATCTTATCTACGAGGATAGGTTTGTATACTTGCCTAACTGAGTGTAGGGAAAACAAATTGTGGATGAATTTTAACCAAGAATGTGATTTAATTGATATCAAATTTAGTCAGTCTTAGGTTCATTACATGCAAAGCAAAAATGTAGTTTCTCTATCTAAGAAAATTGCATGTGCAAGTTCTGAATTCACTCATATTTGATCAGTTTGGGCAAGGAACATGTTGGATATGATCGTTTAGACTTTCCGCAACTCAAGCTAAGTGTGGTTGGTGGCCGTCCATTTTCTTGTGGTGGGAAGAAAATCTTTTATGAAAGTCTGATTGCTAAAAGGTTTGTTGGTTCAATACTGAACTTTAGTTGCTTATGGTTGAAATCTATTATCAGATCTCTTGTGTTTTATATTGACATTTCAGTGCATTGCTTTCATTGGAACATCTTTATTTGAATGCTTATGCTTATTTGTAAATGCAGTCTTCATAAAAGGGAGTCTTTCTTACTTAACTGTTTGACAAGCTTCCTTCTGTTTTTTCAAGCATATACTTGGTTACAAAGTTTAAGCTATTTACTAGCCATGAATAAGCATACGGTAACTGTTTGTAAAATATGACCTAGTACCCAAAGCTGGAAATGGATTAATCAAAAATATAATGTAAATATTAGAATCCATTGCTATCAATATTCTTTGTCAAATCCTATGCTAATATTGTTTAATTAATAATATAAATCTGTTTCATTTGCATCCTATGTCACTATGCACATAATGAATCTATTCACCCTACTTCTAGTACCAGTAATATTTGATCCATTTGAATAATGATATGTTGAAAGCAATTCAAAAGATCATATAAATACCTACCTATGTATTACCACAGCTAAGAGTTATAACTTGTATCAACTTTGAGAGAATGTCTTTCTTCCTTATTTTCTTTGTTAAATTTTAAGTATTTATATTATATTTTAAATTTTGTGGGATTTAACCTATATTATATTCTATATTAAGATGATCTTCATGATAGTCATTACACTAACAACCATTTACCTCATTTATCTTGGTAATAAAGTACTTGTGCTATATTATTACGTTCTTCATATTCCTTTAATAACCATGTCTAGAATCCTCAAGTCTAGAATCTAGTGCAACTCAAAAAGGTGGACACAAAATGAATAAATGAAGCACAAAGCTCATTGGATCCATAGAAGGATTCACTACACCAAGTCAAATAAAAAACTGAAAGATGGCCAAACACAACACAACTATATATAAGAACTGAAAGATGGCACAAATCTCTTGGACAAAACTAAGGGCAAGCTAAAAACTAAGATTTAGGTCTACCACTAGATCAAAAACAAATGACCAAGGAGAATGGAAACCTTACCAGTCAACAAACTGAAAATGATCCAAAATTAAAAAAAATGATTAGTTGAATTATATTATATCCAAGCAGGGAAACTAGATACCAATTCCGATTAATTAGCATGGTAAAAGACACCTCAAATCTTAGGGACAGCCATCATGGTGGACACACCAAATTTGTAAAACAAGGCTGTTAAAATATCCAAGAGAAACAGGACAGCTAAATAAATGGTCCTGGTCCAAAACAAGATGAAATTTTAAAGACATTTGAGGGTCCCTTGTTTATTAGGGGGCATGTGGAATTGAGACTTTAGGAGTTGGCGTTTGGAACAAACTTGAAATGTGGAATAAGCTGGAAATATCTTCTTCTTTAGGCAGGTCCTAACTCGATGGACCTTCTTCTTCACTTGATAAAACTGTCTTTCTCCTTTGCTTGGTTTTGGTAGAGGACCCTAACTCCACAAATTCTTTGGACGAGCTCGAAGCTGATCGCAAAACTCTTTGGAATTTGTCTAGTGAGAAAGAATTGATGTGATCGAGCATGACTTTCTTTAATTCTGTTGAGGGTTTGCAAGTACTGGCTGAGGATTTGCAAGAGCTGGTTGAGGTTGTGCGGGAGCTGGCTAAGGATTTGCTTGATTTCTTTCAGCTGCACGTTCTCTTCGAATATTAGCATCAATGCAATCAGCTATTTCTTCTTCCTCCTCAAGAATAAAGCGCATTTGAAACCAGTTAGGAGTGTTTTTTCTTACTCTCCACTCTAGGGTGTATAATTCTGTAATGACGTTTTCTTGCTCGTCATGGAAGCCCAAGTTTGGTTGCAATACTGGATCAGGATCTCTTCTTGGTTCAGGCAGAATGATTGGAAGCCCCATTTTTTGGATTTATTGAGAATGAGCAGGTGGTGACTAATTGGCGGGTTCAAGGGATAGTCGTTGTATGTCTCTAAGAATCCGTCACTGAGGGGCTAAGAATCTTTGTTTTTCCAAATCCTTTTTAATTGCCCGTTCAATTTGTCAACCCTTCTCTTCTTCTTTAGCAATATCATGGCTCACTTGTTTGAATTCAGCGTAATCTGTTTGGGATTTCCAAGCAAGCGAACGCAACTAATTAGTAATGTCTGGCTGTCCTGACTTTGGTTGTTCCAACGGCAAATCAAAAGGAAACTCGTGCGGCAACACCATACTTCATCATGTCTACTACCTTAGCTTGTGAACAATTCGTTGGTATTTCTATTCTTGCCCTCCTTCTAGCACCAATTTATGTTCGTGTACATTTTATCATATACCCAACATTAGAATAAAATGTCCAAGGATACTCTATCCTCTCTTGAACAAAATCACTACGTGTGCCAAGATTGCGAGAAAGACCACACGGCAACTCCAAGGTCTATATGTGCAAATGGGCGACTTTATGTTGGATAGCTTCTTTGGTGTTGTATGCTGAAATACAAGGGGGACTTACACTCAACTATGTTGATCACAAGTTAGGACTTAGACAAATATAACAATGAATGCTCTCTCTTTTTTTGAATTTTCAATTTTGGACTTAAAAAAAAAAGGACAAAATGATGAAGGTTTAGAAGTTTTATAGTATTTCTAATGAATTCAAGAGACGGTAAAGACTGGGTGAAACCAATAACAACACTTTGTTTCACCACGCTAGGACAACTACGCAAATTGGGTGCAATCTTCTAGGATTGTGCTCAAGATTTTCATACTTGTGAATAATACCATCAATCGAACAAATATTTACTCAAAGTAGAAGTTAAAACATCCACATCATAAGCTCAAACTAACTTACACATTGAATGAAAATCATCCATCCAAAGAAAGTATGAGCAAGAGTTTAACCAATCTAAACTATCAAATCCTTCATTCATCTAATAACTTTTGAAAGCAAATTTACTCTAAGCAAATCTATTCTATTGTTGAAGAAAGATATGCAACCATGCAACCACTTAATAACAATAAGGCTTCATAGCAAAATCTGCAAATGAACTTTTTATTATTCAAGTAGCTCTAAGCAACAATTTCATAAATCTCTCCACAACAATGAAAATGAGAGAATAAGAGTTTATATAGAGTTCTGAGAAACAAATGAATGGCCAAGATCGATCTAAGATCAATGGCTTAGATCAAGACAACACAACCCTAGATAGAGTTTCCCAAAATAAAACCAAAGACAAATGTATGCCAGACAAGTGGCGTGAAGAGCTATCTTTTAGGAGGGCACATCCTTATCCAGACGAGCAGCAGTGTGTTCAATGAATCTGGACACAATCGAGTTGACCTCTTCCATGGTGACATGTGGCAGCTTCTTGATCCCGTATTCCCATCCATCCAAGTCGTCTGCACAAGAGGAAAAAGCAATTTCCCATTCCAGCTCTTGTTTTTGGAAGGCATCTCGAATGGATAAGGATTCTGATGCCTTGGTGAAATTTTGTTTTAGGACTGGTCTTGCGATGGTGAAGAAATCTCCTGAGTTTTTGCGCTTGAGATTTTCTAGTCGCATATCACTATCTCGGATAGTCTCCGTTTCCAATAAATCAACAGTTGCAAGGAAGATTTTACTTTGTATTTCTTTAACCTGCTTTTCGGCCTCAGTACTTTCTGCCTTCACCTTCTCTAATACTTCACTTCGTGCAACCAATGTCCAATGCCATGCATTAAAATCATATGCAGCCCCTGCTGCAATAATCTTTCCATCATTTAGTTCTTGTTTAGGCATGCCTTTCAACACTCTAAGGCGCGAAATAACTCTATCGTGAATATCCTAGAGGTTGGCCCATGCTTCTACCATGCTCGCAATTTTGGAGAGCAAAAAGGAATTCTGTCCATATGTCAGCATCAATTTTTCCACGAATGTGGTTGCTTCTTCTCTATTGCTTGCCATCCATTCTTTAGCTTCTTTGGCTGACATCTTTTCTTCTTCAAAATTCTCAATTGTTTCTTGCGAGGATTTCAAAAGTGGAGGAGTTGCTGCATCGCCTTGGTTAAGCGGCTTGGTCAAGTGCTAAATGTATTCCTTCAGGCGCTCAATCTCCCTTTTGTACACTCTCTTCTTTCCTACTTCTTTGTCTATTCTTGCCTTCATGGAAGCGACTGAATTGTCTAAGTCTTCCACCTCTTGACGTTTGGTAGTTGGTCCCAAGTCAAAAGTGGTAATTTCGTATTCATGATGAGTAATGTCTTCTTTTGACTTGTTTACTTTTGGTACAGCAATTTGAACTGTACGACAACTTGTCTCATCTCTCTGGATTGTGGAAAACTTCTTGGCACGCTTTTTGCAGCGACTTCTCCTAGTCTGGCCAAGAAATTGGTTGTCATCTTCCTCTTCCTGAACTTCCACCGATGCTTTTATTTTCAGTCATTCTTTCAGCCAATTAGTAATCGTAGGCTGCTCAATGCCTTCCTCTTCCTGATCATTCTCTTCACATGGCATATTTTGGTCTTCTCGAAGAGCAGAAGTCATTCCCTCCTGAAATTCATTGCCCAGAATATCCATTTCATTATCTGACTCCAATATTTCTATGCCTGTGTGTTGTGACGTCTTCACACATCGCCCCATTGCAAATGGGGACCCCCACTTTTCGCTTTTAAGAGTAGATGTTTTGCCTAGCTTCCTAGTGTTTGCCTTTGCTTATCAGAGGGGTTTTGAATTTTGAATAGGATCATGTGTTTCAAATGTCAAAATGTTAGACCGATCGTGAGTTTTGCCTAAGGGTTTTGATTTATTCTTGCTAAGTGTTGAGTTTTAATTTTGCCTTGACATTTGAGCGTAAATAGGTGTTTTGAATGTACTCGTCGGTGATATTTAAGTGCCTAGGTGTTTAAGGTCCTTTAGGAATTGTTTTCTCGCTCCTAGGAGGTTGTTCAAGTTGATTTTGCACTTTATCCCGATTAAATTCCTATTTTTTTCGCTCAAATTTTGATAAATTTGCTTAAGTCCTGACGCGTTTTATTGAAAATTCTAAGTGTCCAGATGATTTTAAGTTGTAAAATGATCAAATTCCTGATGGACCTCTTTTTCCCCCCATTCAGATTCTAGACATGGGGCGATTTTCCACCAAGGAGGCCCAAAATTTGTTTCAAGTGTTGGAAATTTTCTTGATGAAGGACGAATTTATGAAGTTTTATGTGGATGAAATTGCCTATCCAGATGAAGATCCATTTTCCACCAAAGCTATTCATGATCAAAGTTTGATGGATTTTAATGCGGATAATTGTCCTAATGTGTGGCGAATTTCCCCCAAGTATGTGTTATGATGATTTTCGATCTGGATAATCTACCAGATAGGGATCGATTTTCCCCAAGTGACAATTTTGATGAATTTTCATTTGGATTTTTATCCAGACATGGGACGTTTTTCCCCCAGCTGGTCAAATTTGAATTTTTTTTAATGCAAGTTGTAAATGTTTGTTCAATTTACAATTCAATATGGAAGATGTATTCTAATTTTATTCTTTATATATCTATGTATTTTATCTCTATTATAATTCTGACTATCTTCTTTGTTTGGTAGGTAAGAGGAGTATTTATTGATTTCGATATCCTCTTTCACAAATACCAAATGCTATATATATATGAGAGCGTAGGATCAAGCAGTGCCTTGACCGGTCATGTCTTATGGACATGACCGATCAAGACACTACTTGATCGCACCCTTTGGTATATATTATCAACCGGTGTTTAACATATTTGTCAGCCCGATATTAATCGGAGTTCACGTAACATATTAACATATTAACTAGCCCGATATATTAATCGGGGTTCACGTAACATATTAACATATTTACCGATATGCCAATCGGTATTAATGGTGGTGTTTGGCGTGGGAAATTAACCGAAGTGAATCAGTGTCTATGTTAACTGACACCGATCACTAACTAAAGGTTGTATTCATTAAACGGTGCATACTATGCCACCCAATAGCAAGTTGATAATTATTTGCTGGGAACACATCCAATATAGATCAGGATAGATGGTTAACTTGATAACTATCGTTGATCACCAATGTGCCATGATATGATTATCGATATTGATATAGATGAGCAATAATCATCAAATAAAATAGGTTGAAGTTTTCTTAATGGTTTAATCGATAGGATAAATGATTGAATGAGAGACTTCATTTATCTCTCATTCAATCATTTGTCTTATTGTAGCTACCATGCATTAATACAAGTGGCCAAATTTAATTTTCTTTGCATTCGATAATGATTTTTTAATTATAAAAAACAATTATTTAATGATTTGCTATGATCATTTAATAATTAATTATTTTCCTAATGCAAATCGATTTTCCCAGGCAAGTTTTTATCCCACATTGCTTGTGTGTTGAAGTTTCAAGGAGAGAACAAGAATAAAAGGACCCAGGCAACATTAAAATATTACTATAAGTGCCATTTGTGATGGTTAAGTGGCTGATTAAAGGCAGATTGGAGGTCCCAGCTGGGCGATTTTTGCCTAAGTGTCCATTGGACACCATTCTTCGAAGCTAAGTTGCAGATTTAAAGAGTTTGTTTGCCCAATCAGATCTGGGCGTTGCCATTGAGGAGAGTTAAAGCAAGTATTGGTGGCTGATTAAGCCATATTTTCTGCGAACTTGAGGTGGCGCCATGATTGGAGGGGCTGCGATTTTGTTAGTGAGGCAGATTATGCCATATTTTGGACAAATTTGAAGGCATTGTTGAGCTCCATTGAGGTTTGAAGGCTGCCATCACACTTGGACCTCAGCTTTTCACCATTGCTAGAACTTCCCTGGGCACCATTGTTGGCTGAAGTGTGCATTTCCAAATTTAACTTTTCACTCCCATCCATCTTCACGGTGATGTCCCCCAAACTGAATTTCATCAAATGTAGTTGCTACTGAGAAAGCTGTATTATCTTTATAAAATATTAACAGCCAATATAACAAAGACAAAAGATTTGCTATGTCCCTCTCATAATGTAAATATAAGGGGATATAATCTAGTACGTTACATAAAGAACAGATGATAGTAATAGCTCTTACCCATACGCAAAGAAGACAAACTCCTGCAAACAGAATTAACATCAGTCAAGAAGAATATAATCTATATTTGAAAATATGATATTACTAACATTGGATAAGTCATTAAATCTATCGATTTTTAGGAGAGAGTAGTTTTGAATATATAGTTACTATGAATTAATAGCAGTCTGTTGACATCTCAGGGGTATTGTTAGTATCTGTGGCGGCGATACCATACTTGGTATATTATGGTCAAACAAGGAAGACCGAATACAATAATGTTTGAATCGGTATCTTAGTACCGATGTTTGATTAATTACATTTGTTTAAAGGAGCATATCCACAGAACGATAAGAGAAGAAATAATGTAGGAAGTAATCACAAGGGGATGACATAGTGTTTAATTGTTAATCATTATCTCAATAATGCAAAGGCAGAGGAAGTTATCGAGATAGCGAATATAAGAAACTAGTCCTCATTATTATTAAGTTACTTGATACTGGCGGATTATTAATTAATTAGTTATCCAATATGGAAAGGTGCGATTAACATACGAAAAGAAGCCTTAATGAATAGATGTATCTTTTGGATACGCAACCTATCATATTATTATCATATTCTTGATCAAGATATAAAGACATTTGAACCATTGAAGGAGAGGGGATAGAAATGGATTAGTGATTATTTTCAATCCATTGGGATTGGTACTGTGTGCCTCTACCTTCTCAGGCACAAGTTGGTTGCTAGAACATAATTCTACATCACATACAACACTACTGGTTGCAAGCAATGGGATTGCTATAGGGGTTATTGTTTTAGCAGTAATCGCACGATTCAGATGTCAAGTCAGTTTAAGCAATTCGTATTCAATTTAGTCGCATAAGCTTATCACCTCATTGAACTAGCAAGGAACATATTAAGTACAGAAGAGTTAATCTTAACATTAATTACACTAGGTACATGTATATGAGACAAGATCCTCTAGCATACATTTAAGTGTTGAATCAGAATCAACAATAATATTGGTACTTATGGCATCATATTGTAAGTAATATCAATAGCAACTATATTGCCCTTAGCAATATTATATACCAAACACAACATGATTTACAATTATCTTAGGAGGTGGGAGCTTGTTATAAAGGAAGCAATACCACGTGGGGAGTCTTTCTTTTGACAGAGATATCTAAAGGAGGAAAAGGGATTTCAGAAGAAAACTCAGGTTTATTAGTATAAGATTAAGTTTGCCAAGTGTTTTGTGGGCTCCACACAATAAATATTCTTATTCCTATAATAAATGAATTCTCACTCAGTGTTTGCAGCAATAAGAAAAGGTTTGGAGATTTGGAGATTATTATTGTGTTTTAGCAGCAAGCTCCACTAAAGGGAATGGGACCCATTTGAGAGTCTTTTGAATATGGGTTGTGGTTTTTATGTTAGCCCCACTTAAGCTTTGCAGATTATTATTTGGGAATTTGAACAATCAACATTATCAAAAGGTGAACAATGATCTAATAGGAGTCAACAACATGTTGAAGATTGAAGATTTTGCTTGGAAAAATTATTTGTGTTTTTTAACCATTCTCCACTAATTGTGAGATATCAATCAGATGGTCTAAGGGGATGTCTACAATATAGAAACAAATATTTCAAATAAGAGAATCTATCAAGATAAGTACTACTTTCCCAAACTAGCCTTAAACTTTAAGTTGAATATTATAATGAAATATATTCAATTTTGACAAAATTATATTTATTAATGTATTACAATTCTCACTTTAAGTTAGAATTGTTGTTTCAGGATTAAATCAAGGTAATTCTTGAATGGGGACATTACATTCACACTTGGGAGATATTGTTTGGAAGTCATTTTAGAGTGGTTTGGAGGCATTTTCTGAGTACACCATTGTTGGTGTGAAGTTTGAAGCTTCATTCTCAAGCTGTCTTCAGACTTATTCTTCATTTCTAGCCACCTCTACACTTGGGAAATTTCACTTGTGCATCATCCTTATGAGTTTTTTGGGCATTTGGTGGAGCTTCCATTGCTGATCTGATCTAAGTCTGAAACTTCATTTTCAGATTTGTCTTCAGACTTAGATATTCGTTACCAGCCTTTTGTTTGTGCCCAGATTTGACAAACTTCACTTTGGGAAGGTAAAATCCATCAAATACAGGTGTTTTCTATGACTGCGACAAGTTTAAATGCTTGATTTATTGAAGTTGCAGGTTGTCTTCAGACATTGGACAACCATTGTTGGACCTTGGAGGGGTGTCTTCAGACTTTAAGAACTAAAAATTAGACTTTTCCACACCCTTTTCCAAGCATTATGGTATACTTCCAAGCACTAATTTTGATATTTTTTTGAGTATATCAGGTTATCTTCAGACTGAAACTTCATTTCCAGCCATATAGTTGTGCCTAGATGTGACCATTTCTGAGTTTCGAGGGGCAAAATGATTCAAATACAAGCATGTGACATTGGACTTTCAGAGGGTGTATTCAGAATTAAGAATCATAAAATCAGACTTCAATACACCATTTTATGAGTATTTTTCAGATATTGGAGGGTGTATTTAGACTCGGTCCTCAGAAAATCAGACTTTTATTACAACCTTGATATAAAAAATCAGTCACTTTCTGAGTGTTTTTAGACCTCCAAGTGATATTTCCAAACCTAGACATTCATTTTTGGGCTCCAAATACTTGATTTTCTGAGTTTTCAGGGGTGTCTTCAGACTTCTTTACTGCAATCAGACTTATCCTAAGTCTGAAAATTGGTTTTTCTTGAGGAGAATTTTCCAGATTTCAATCCAGACCTTCATATTTTCCAGAAATCGGTGTTACAATTTTCTAAGATTACCTATCACATGTTGGGACAAATGTCAGGAACAAAGTCTTGATGATGTTTGGATGTCCACTCCATCGAATGATGATCCAATCAACACAAAATGTTCAAGGACAATGAGTCTAGATGAGGGTCAGATTTCCACTTGAAGACATAATTACAACGGAAGGGATGAATCAATAACAAAGTTGTCCAGATAGGCATCAAATTTTCACCAAGTGAAGGAATGGACAAGGATAATTCGGATGTTTTGAGAACTGATCCGTTCGTATGTGGATGGATTTCCCACCAATGTTAAAATCAAGTTCATTATACCGGTGTTTGATTTAATGTTTATTTGTTTTGCAGTACTGTTACGAGGAAGCGAAGCATGATGATCAAGACTCGAAGGAGGATGCATATTGCAAGGACAACATTACAAATTCGGATAAGGAAGATCAACACTTCAAAGATTGGATGAGGATTTTAGGATAGAGATTCCAGAGGGTGAAGATGAGGACTAGATCAATCATGAAGAGGACTTCACCTTGATGGTGAACAAATGAAGGAAAGCAAGTTCAAGACATGAGCACAAAGGGATTTTACATTAAGAAATCCGGAACTACATCAAGGAATTTCAATATCAAAGAGCACCAAGGAAGGAAATATTTCAAGATTTCAAGCTTGGGAAAATTTTCCAAACATAAGAGAGAAACAATTCATGGAATTCCCTAACATAAGAATGAAATGCAAAGTGTTACAAGGAATTCCAAGCATCATGAAGAATGTTCAAGGAAAATTGATTAAGTGTATAAGGTAGGTTGAGGTGGCATCCTAGTCGCCATCCGTTCAATCAAAGGGTGCCAAGTCAACATTCATTCAAGGAGGGAATAAGTGACACATGGCGCTACACCAAATATCATTTATCTTACTTACCCTCGTTTCTCATTGGCCAATGTAATGGTGGTTGTAACAAACCCTAATTAGGGTTTTATCTTGTAATCTTGGCCGTTGATCTTGAATCAATTTGAGCCATTCATTTCTTTTGAGGCTCTATATATACCCCAGTGCCTCTCATTTGTAAGCGAGACATTTTTGACAATTGTTGGTAGATGCCACAGATTTGAATATAAATCATTGTTCGAATTCATGGTGATTTTTGTTTAAGTCTTGTCTTGCATTCAAGGTTCTCCAAGTTAGATTTGAATTTGCTTTCAAGTTTGTTAGATTGAATGAAATAATTTGTTGTATATATTCGTGTGGAATCCATTTATCCATACCACTAGCCTCTTGCTGATTGTAAGTGCATCGTGCGTGGTCAACTGGAAGTATATGCAAGCTTAACTTCGATTATTATACGTCCATTGTTATGCATCAACTTGGATGGTATCAATGTTTGATGGTAGTAATTTGGATATCTTTGGAATACACCTTAGATAATTGCACTAAGCTTGTGTCAAAATCTGTTCGACTTGATGGTGAGACCTTGCCTAGTTTGATTCCATTGAATTTGTTCATCACTTCTTGCATTCTAGGCCTTAGAATAGACTTCATAACCCTATTCCCTTTTGTCCTTTTTTTAGAAATCTTTGGTAGAATTGAATCAAGAGCTTCATTGCTAAATCCTAAGTTATCAGCATACCCATTCCACATTCATGATATGCAAAGTTGATTCGAACAATTGTGTAAGTCCCCTTGTGATTCCAACATTATCACATCAAACCATTGAACTTATCCACACATAAAGACCTGACATTTTGTAACCTTGGAGTTGTCTCATTTGATTGCGAAGCATAGCATTTGAGAGACATTGTCCAAGAGAGGATAAGATACCTTGGTATTTTATTTTGTGTTCGCATGTGCATAAAAAACACATCAACACTATGGGAGATGGAGGTTCTTCATCTTCTTGTTGAACTGTCATCACATTTTCCCCATGGATTGGAGAAGGAATTTCTATTTCATCAAGTGGCTGATCCTCTATAATCATCAGGCTTTCCAAATTCCTAGATGTAGCAGAATGGGGTGGCTCTGACCTCTGCTTCTTTTAAGTAATTTCTTCATTTGCGACTTCCTTCCCTTTTGACCTTGAAGGGTCATCAATTGCTTCCTTCCTTTTTCTTGAATTGACGCTTTCAACTAGCTTGGCACTTTCTTCATTGGAGGAGTATGACTCTATGATGCCCATCAGGTTATACGTGAGAGTCACACCTCTTCGCTTCAGCCCTTGGACTTGTTGGTCAACCTATTTGAAAATTGGCCACATCAAGGTGGTTAGATCAGCGAGTTCTGGTTCTGATCATTTCATAGGAGGAAGAGGCCAATTTTCTTCAAAGTGCAGCTGAGTGTATTCTCCATCGTCCTCCAATTGATCAGGCACTTGGAAGAGCTTAGTTGTCCTGATCAAGCTTACTGGCAGTCTGGACCATAGCCTTTTCCTGACTTCGAACTCATCTGCAGCATTTGCCCAAAAATCTTCTAAATCAATTTTTGCTGTCCTCATTTTTGTTTCCAAAAATGAAGGACCACTATAATAACTTTTTTGTGAAAAAATGAAAATTTTTACTCTATGGCACGCTTCCTGAGGCAGAATTTTGACGAATCCTTGGACTGGCTTAATCATTAGTCTATCCTCGAACTACGTTTCGAATTTCATCAAATTTTGGGTTCGTTTGCTATCCCTTTCCTTCAATTTGGGGTTTTAAAACCCCGACTACAGGTGGAGAATTTTCTTCAAACTGCAAGTTTTAATGATATTCATTGTTTTGGTTGTTGTAGGGGAATTTTTAGCTTATTACATGTGCATCTTTATTAAAAGATGTTACTTGCAATTTGTTTTAAATTTCCCATTCTTGTTTTTGTCTTTTTTATTGTTTTTTTGTCTTTTTTAGTTAAAATAGGGATTTTTTGACTCAATTACAAGTAAACTTGTAGTTTGGTCAAAAAAACCCTACTTTAATGGTTTTTGCATGTAATAGGGATTTTAAATCCCCATTACATATGTGCAAGTATTTCTAACTTGTTGTAGGGATTTTATTTCCCTTTTACAAGTAATTAAAACTTGTAGTTTGCTCCAAAAAACCCGATTTTGCCTTGCAAGTGCATTTTTGACAATTTTAAACTTGTCATTTGTCCAAAAAACCCGATTTTGGCTTGGCAAGTTAAAAAGTGAAAAATAAAAGTTGTCATTTGTCTAAAAAATCCCGATTTTGCCTTGTAAGTGGAAAAAGTGAATTTAAAACTTGTATTCTTCTCCCAAAAACCCGATTTGCATTCTCTTATGCAAAATCGAACTTGTCTTTTGCTCCAAAAAACCCGAAATGCAAGGAAAAACGATTTTTGACCATTTCAAGGCAAATTTTGTGGAGAGATTGTTGGAGGAAGGAGGCATTTTGGTTTGCATCCTATTTTCATGCATTCATGGACATCTTTCACACCAAATGTAGGTTGCATTGACTGGTTTTTTCGCTCTAAATCAGCAACCACGTTTTTCATAAATGCCACTTTTTGAGGGTTTAAAACTTCAACAAACTCCACTCTCCTAAATTGTTTTGCCCTTTCTCATCTAGGCGTGGAGTTTAGGAGGATTGTTGAGCTATTAAATGATGCCATTTGGTGTGCAAATGATGGCCACGTTTTTCCCACGCGACTCCCTTTGGCTACGTTTTGCAACATTTGTCATCATTCCTTCTACTTCCTCCTTAGGCATTTTGCTCCAATCCTTTTAGGCGTTCTCCCTCATTGGCAATTTGATCTTCCAAATTTGGGATTGCTGCTACATTTATCAGTTTGGGGCATTTTTGCAAAAAATGTGATAAGGGTTTGGCATTACGGATTGCTCCTTTTTACCGGTTTTGCTTGTTCATTCCAAGAATTGTTGCATTTTTGGAGAAACATTTTGCATTTTCAAGAAAGGTATGTTCTCTTTCCTTTCTTTCCTTTTTTTTGGTTATTTTCTTGTTTTCTTGTTTTTCTTTCTTAGTTGCATTTTTGTAAATATGTGTTGTTCTTCCCCCAAAAATCGGTTTTTGTGAGAGAAGTTTTTCCCCTTTGGTATGCAATTTTTGAATTGCATTGTTCTTCCCAAAACTCCCTCTTTACTTGTATTCGGGATTTTTAATTCGGATTACAAGTTCACTAGAAATTCTTGTTCTTCCCCTACGGTTAAGGAATTTAACCATTTTTGGTTAAAATTCCAAGTTAAAAAGTGTGAAATACCCCTCCCTTGCAAATTCGGGTGTTGAAAATCGGATTACATGTTGAAGAGTTCTTCCCATTTTCATGAAAATGATTTTCTCGGATTTTCCCATTTCTATCCATTCATGTTCCCCATATCCGTACTTTTCATTTCCATCATTTCCCACAAGTCAAAATCTCATTTTTCGTCCATTTTTCCATTTTTGAATTTACAAGTGTACTTGTATTCGGGTTTTAAAACCCGATTGCATGTATGTCCTTTCCAACTTGTATACTTGCGAAAATTCTCCCAAGATCCGAAATTGGTCAAAGTCAAGATTTTCCCATTTCTACATATTTCCCCTCTTCCTCTCACAAAATCGCGAAATTCAAGAATCAAAGTTTTACCCATTTGAAGAAGGAAGAATGATATTTGCAGCTGACTATGATGTTGCCTTAACTCTTTTAAGTCTTCATCACAACATTCCAGGTTCACAATCAATGTCAGATTTGCTGACATCTCCAACTCCAAAGAAAATGAAATACAAATATGACAAATATCAGAATGAGGTTGCACCTTCCCAGGTTTCTTCTCCTTTGGATCGCATCAGAGACACGGAGATAGGGCATTTGTGATATGGCAAAATTCATCAACAGGGTAGAAGATCCACAGGATAATAACTTGCAGCGGCTGTTGGACAGCCATATCCATCATGCATCTTCCTTCCTAGTGGCTGCCCTAGAACCTGAGTTCGTTCTTGCATGCGTCCATCATTTTGACAAGGAGTCAAGAGTCATCAAAAATGATGATGGTGAAGCTATAATTCGTCTTGATGCGGATACAATTGAGGTGGTCTTTAGAATACCTCCTGCACCTGTTTATATGGAAATCATCAAAGAAAGTGCAGTGGAATATTACGTGAAGAGGGAAAAAGATTGCCAGCGGCACATCAATAGGTGGATCCAAGAGCCATGACCTTCCTTCTCAAAGTGGGCAAAGTTGTACCGTTGTGATTTCAAATGGGAGATAGGAGACACCATCACTCTTCTCAGCAAGATGATGGGCCTTGAGCATTCCAATGTCTTTAAGCCATGGATGTATCAGTTCATTATGTTCATACGACAGTCACATCACATTTCATGGGGGGAAGTCATCAGCGATGCCTTGTGTGAACAACTTGCAGCAATTCCTACCACCATGACCTTCTTCATGAATTCTTATTTGGTATATTTAGCAGCATCACTTAGACACTTTCCAGGTCTTTCTACCAAGGGTGATCGCTCGCTTATACCAGTTTGGGAATATTATGACCAGTTGCCCTTGAAACCCAGCAGACTACATTTTAGAAGGGTCCAAGATGCATTCTTCGGATATTTCATGTGTTAGTTTGACAGAGATCTCAGGAAGAAAAGAGTATCAGATGAGGCATGGGTCAAGGTGTCTGAGTATGGGTGTTTGTTCCTGCAATTTCCCACCTTCACCTATATGAGGATTGGATGCTATGATGGTCAGCCATACATGCTTCCAAGACACCCAACCGATAAGATAATTCTTATGGAGTTGGGAAGACAGATCATGGCTGTTCATACTTTTCAGTCTGCTAGACACAAGGTTGGAATGGGGATCTCTACCACAAACCCATTGAAAATTGGTCAATACTCCCTTGTCACATCTGTGAAGGCTAAGGCCATGGAGGCTGAATTGCAGGAAATCAAGCTTAAAAGGTTCAAACCTAGAGCTGATTTTGATTATAGAGGTATGAAGGAGAAGATCAAGAAATCCTTTGTGCATGTTCATCGCATTGAAGACATCTGGGTATATCTCCGCATAGAAGCCGAAGTCCTCAAGATGGATTATTGCAGGCTCACCGTTGAGCAAATTGTTGACTTGAACTTGGCGGATATCCCACAAGGGATGATTGATGACGGGCATATACTTGATCCTGAATACACTTCATGGAGGGTTGAGGAATCTCCACTTCCTTTGATCCAATGGTCACACAAGGAGTGCATTTCCATCCTTGATAGATATCAGCCTATCTTGGCCAACACTAACGCATGGCTGAAAAGTAATGCTGTTAGACTTATCAAAATCAAGGTTGGTAAAGAAGATGATTCTACGGGGCCTCTTGGACGGAAATCTGAGATTCAGATTGACAACAAGGAGGGTGCTTCATCTTCGGGCACAAGGATCAAGTTACGAGTCAGTCGTGCAGTAGTGCTTCCTCCTGAGGAGACGACTATTCGTGGGAAGGAAAAATCACGATTCCATGTTCAGGTGATCGATCTGGATAATCCAAAAGAGGGACAACAATCTTATGATGCTCCTAAGTCCCCAATTTCAAACTCGCCTCATGAGGTCATTCCTCCAATTTCCATTGAGATGCCTCTTTCTCCTCCTGATTTGCTCATGGATGAGTCTCCTTAGAATGCAATTCCCATTTCAGCATACAAGCCATCTCCTGATCATCAACAAGAAAGTGTGTTGAAAGTTCCTACGGATATTCTTACTTTCATCCAGTTATCAGAAATTGATACTTCCACTTCTGGTTTTGAAGAATTCATGAGGCAATCTTCATGCCCATTAGTAACTGAGCAAACCGTGGTTGCTGTCCCAACTGATATTCCTCCTAGGGTGACCACGGTAATTCAAACAGAAACTGCTTCTCCTTTGCCTATGACTGTTACTAGAAGTGAGTTGATGACTTTGCCTCCATGGCTTAGTTCTTTCACCACGAAAAGGAAGAATTAAGAGATCTCACCTGATGCCTTTGACTACCAGCAACTCAAACAGTCCAGATCCAAAGTTGCTAAGAAGGCCAAGACTATCTCTAGGGCAACTGTTGATAGCAACAAGGTGAAAGTAGCTGAAATTGTGGAACCTATTGCAGATAAACCACTTGATGAAATGTCAGTTGCTGATTATAAGGTTACGAGGATAGAGTTGGGCAAGCAAACGCATGAGGTCATTAAACATGATGCTCAGTTTTCTGTTGCTTCATTGGTGCAAAGTTGTGATGATCTTCTAGCAAAGAAAGACAAGCTAGAAGAGGAAAACTGACAGCTTATGGCAGCCATTCATAAAATCACAAAACCTGCTGCTGAAGGGAGTAACTCCATAGGTTCTTCTTGTTCCCAAGAATTGATTCGTGGAGTGGAAAGGGCTGCTCAGAAAGTACAAGCACTGGATTCCTGGGTTGATCAGCTTCATGATCAATGTGTACAAGTAATGAAAGACATTTTTCAAATAATGTCTAAGTTGGAAACCATCGAGGAGAAATTGGATCAGACTTCTAACACTTTAAAAAAGAATCTAGAAAGTATTGAGAAAAGTCTGACCGTTTGGCGTACCATGCCCCAACAACAGCTGAGTATTTTGCAGGAGCATGTCATCATCTCTTCCAGGGTCATGTACTTGGAATTTGAAGAACTCATGGAAAACAAGACCCTTGTTCTTAAATCCTTCATTGAGGAGATCGGTGATGCAAGGAGATTCCAGGGTGAAGTTTACCGAGGTATTGTCTCGCATTGTGAAAAGGCTTCTTGCAACATAGTAAGTCAGGATGGAGAGCTGATTCCAGAAGAAGAAGTTCTTGCTGATTTACGGATGAGGATTCATAATGAATGTAGGAGCGAACAATTCTCGGCAGCTTCGATTCAAGCATTGATGAAACACCAAGCCTTTTTGCATGAAATCCAGTCCATCCTGGATAAAAACAATTCTGTGCTCCTCCGCTGTCATGACACTATTGTGAAGACTATGGTTGTTGCCAAGAACACCCATGAACCGAATCCTGAGGAACTACAAGCGAGCATCCGGAAATTTCAAGGATTTGTGTCTTCACAAAAATGCAACTCAAGTGTTTTTCAACACTTAGTTGAATTTTCCCTTTTTTGTAATCTTTAGTTGTAATTTAGTTTTGACAAGTTGCATGTAAAAGTATTTTTTTTTGTAAAATGCAAGTTACACATTACTTTCACTTTTGTAATTACATGTAAGCCAACTACAAGTTGTGTCTGATTAGGATTGTAGTTGGATTAAGTCTTAATTAGTTGGAGTAACTCTTAGTTAGTTAATTAAGTCTCAGTTATTTATTGAATGAGTCTTGGTGGTTGAGAGAATCTCTCAAGTTAAGATCCTCCGAACTTTTTCTCAAGGTTCCTCTTCTATAAATACTTGAGGAGTCCATTGTAATTATCATCTTTTGGAAAGCAAGCAAAAACTCTGCCAAATTTACAGCAAGAAGTCTTTGAGCTTATGTATGTGGATTGAAAGTTTTTGAAGAATAATAAAGAAGGACTACTCAAGTTTTGAGTCTTTGAGCTACATGTTTAAGTTTGAATCTTTTATTTCTTCTATGCCAAGTGTTTCTAAAGTAGCTTAGTCCAATCTGATTTGAAGTCTTTGAGCTGCAAGTAGAGAAGATTAATTAAAATAGGACACTCTCTTGAAGGAGCAGCAAGTCTTTGAGCTTGCATCTATTCTTGAGGAAAAATTACTGTTTGATAAGAAATAGCAGCAAGTCTTTGAGCTTGCATTAGTTCTTGTCTTTGTGTTGAAAGAATAGATTATTCCAGTCTTTGAGCTGTTATCTTTTATTCGTTGTAAAATTTAATATAGCAAAGGGTAGATAGGACTTCCAATAGTCAAGTCTTTGAGCTTGATATTGCTGTCCCGTCCCGAAGGAAGTGACGGAAGTCTTTGTGCTTTCAGGAAACTTCATTTCCTTTCTCTTATTTCACTTGAAAGTGGTTACTGCTGTTATTCAATCGCTATCCTTTTCTGTGATGAGAAAAGGATATTGTCTTTCTTGAAAAAAGAAGAAAGATTGCTATCCCATCCTATTTTATTTTCCAAGTTGTAGTTAGATAGGGGTAGCCTTCCCTTAATTAGGAGAGTTTTTACTTGTGTGCTGTGGTTGAAACCACAATTTTGTATATTTCCCCAAGTGTACAAAATTTTCAACCAACAATTTTGTGTTTGTACTTTTCTCCATTTACTGATCTAATTTGATAATGAGGATCAAAATCAGCTCGGGATTGGTAGAGTGTGAACGGGTACCACTGCATTTCCAATCTGGCACTTTCAGCTGCCTGTGCTGTTGGACAAGACTCTAGCATATTTCCAATGAAAAATGGAAATGAAATAGCTGCCTTTCGCTTGGATTTTTGGAATTTTTGATATGTCTCCAATTGTCTAAGGACTTCAAGCAAGACCATTTTGTTTGTGGGATAAATTGGAAGCCGATAAGGACAACCGGTGAACCCTTGGATTCTTATGTATTTGAATCTAGGAAACTGGATAAACCAGGATTCATACTTGCTTATTAGACTTTTGGCCTCTAGAGTTAGCCTTTGGTGGGTTCCTCCTTGCAATGTTCTGGTGATAGACATCAAGAAAGCATCATAAGATTTGAACTCATTTTCGCCTTCTTGCTCAGCTGCAGCTGCACGTAACAGTCATAAGGTTTGAACTCATTTTCGCCATTGCCTATAGTGTCTCTGCAAATCAGTCTTGTATATCTATAGTCTCTTGCTAACAGGTAGATGATGTAGGAGCTCATATAAAAGGATTTTGTCCTTTCCAAATTCTTCAACTGTTTGTCCAGGTTGTCACTGATTATTTTGGACCATTTAAACATCTTTACTCTGGAAGTGATCTCATCAATGAAACAATAAATCTATATCTTGAATGGCACACCTTGAGGGCTGCCTATTACTCTATTCTGCAGTAAGATGAGATCGCCATAGTCTTCTTTGAAATCAGTGTGGAATAACCTCTTTGGCACCTTCTTGAGACCAGGTCTTGGCTTTTCTAACTATGACTTATTGATATTTGTTGTGTACAGTTCAAGTTGATCTTCATAAAGTCTTTTAGTCTGCTCCTTAGTTTTATAGAAAGTTGTATTGTAACTTGGAATCCCGAATGCTTCCTGAATGGCTAATTATCCTAGACGAGCCAAAACTCTTCCATCTGGTGCAACAATTTCTCTCTCTTGTGAGTTGTAGTGTCTGGTGCACTCGACCATCAATTTTGCACATTCCATGGCCGGTGGAAATCCAACTGCCTGGACGATGCCATTTCTCATCATCTGGCGAGCAATGGGTGTTGGCAAAAATCCATCTAGCCCATACATTCTCTTTCTGAATTCTTTGAAGTCTACGTGCTCGAGGTTGGTGTCTGTGATATTTTTCCATTTGGAAATGATTTTTGACTCTGGCTGCAACCCCCTACCGACGAACTTCATTTGGGCTTTCCTCAAAGGTGCTCCCTTGGTAGTATTAACCTGCAAAACACATGGAAATTTAACGTTATTTTGGTGAGAATTGATGATTTTAACCCTGATTTTGGAACTTTAACTTGAAGATTTCACTTTCAGCCGGTCAAAAGGTTATAATTCTGGGAAAAATCAGGCTGAAAGTGGAAAAATTTGGCTAAGTAGATTTTGAGAAATAAGTGGTTAAGAGTCTTAAGACAGAAGAAGGGTGGAAGTAATTAGTCAAACTCAGATTCTGGACCTTCAAATTTGCTCTTGTGACTGACAATCTACCTTTAATTCTGAAAATTCTGTCTAAACTCAGAAAAAGCACTTATTTTTTCTCTCTTAACACTTAGAAAATTTTACTCAAAAAATTCCTCTTCAAAAGTCAATCCTTCAAAACTTTGAGAGAGAGAGACTTCTTCATAATTGAACTCCAATCTTCAAACCTTTCAAAACTTTGAGAGGGAGAGACTTCTTCATAATTGAACTCCAATCTTCAAACCTGATAATGAATTTGAAAGTGATAAGTTGAATAGATATAGAGTTGAGAAGTTCGATTTTTAGGAGCTTCCTGTTTTTTTTTGTTTTTGTTTTTTTTGTTTTTTATTTTATTTTCTCAAAATGGAAACTTTTATTTTTCACCCAAGGCATTTTGGCATAGAACCTTCTAGATGATTCTCTCAAATTTCGCAATTTTTTTTTTAAGTGTTAAAAATTGAATTTTTGAAAACTTTTTCCAAGTGTTGATAATAATTCCAAGTGTTAGAAAAATATCTTAAGTGTTGAACCTTTTTTTTCCAACTCCAAACTTTTACCCATGTTGAATTCATTCATGTGTTTGAAATACTTTCCCATATTTTGGCGAATTTCTTATTTTTCCAAGCCTCTTGCTATACATTGTTTTTCCTCTTCCTTGGCGAACTTGACCTTGGACTAACCATCTTTCTCTAGAGAACTTGCTAAGTATTTAGACATCTCCTCTAGGTCGGACTTCACGCTTGGCTTGGCCATTCAACCTTCCCATCTAGGCGGACTTGGTGTTCACCCTGCCAAGGTAGACTTCTCTTATTTTTGGACATTCTTCCATGTGTTCCTTGGCGGACTTTACTCATATCTTGGACAAGGTGGAGTTCGAGGTTGTGTGGACATGTTCCTTAGAAGGGCGGACTTCATGGTCTTTTGGACATACTCCACTAGGGCAGACTTTGTGCTACCTTTGCCATCTACCTCTTAACTGCTGGGCAGACTTCAAGCTCTCTTGGCACATTGCTTCTTCTTATCATGGGCGGACTTGAAGAGTCTTAAGCCAAGGTGGACTTTGATCTTTACTTGCCAAGATGGACTTGACTTCATGTTTAGACATTGCCTTCTTCTATGCTGTAGGTCGGAGTTTGCCTCGTCTTGGGCATGGCAGAGTTTAGTCTTCTTTGTGCAATTCCTTTTATGCCTTGGGCGGACTTTATGCTCCTTTGGACATGGCGGACTTTGGGCTTCATTGGACATGGTAGGCCAAGTGCTAGGGTGGAGTTTACAAGTGTTGTGCCATTCATCCCATATGCTAGGTAGAATTCTCACTTGTCTTGCCATAACATTTCTTGCTGATGGGCGGACTTTACCACTTGTTTGGACGTTCTTTCCAATTGCTAGGTGGACTTCATGCTTCATGTGCCATACAAGGGCGGACTTGGTTGATGTTATGCCATGGCGGATTGTGCCTTCACTTTGCCATCTCCCCTTCCAAGGTTGGGCGGAGTTTGAAGTTGGCCGAACATCTTGTCTAGGAGGCCGGACTTGGCAATTGATGTGCCATGCTTGGGCAAACTTCATACTCCATTGGACATGCTTTCTTAGTGCTGGTCTGAGTTTACATCCCTTTGGATAATTTGACCAAGGTTGACTTGACATTGTTTTGGCCATAGATTTCATGAGACATCTTCCAACCTTTCTTCCATTGCCATGTTCAAGTTTTGATCTGCCAAGTTTTTGCCTTGAGCTTTTTCCTTGTTTTTTTCACTTAGAGACATAATTTTTCAATTCTGAAGACATGGGCACTGATGTCACGACCTAGGGGACCCAACCCTAGGTCTAATTAAAAAAAAAGAAGAAAAAGCAAAAAAGCAAAAAGCAAGCCAAAAAAGTTGCTTACCGAATTGGTCCCAGAGTGCCAAAAATAAAAAAAAAGCCAAAAAGATTAAAAAAAAGAACTAAAAAATAGGAAGGTGTCAGAATTGACCCAAAGCAATTGCGATCTTCGTCCTTCGGGCCTTTTGAGTGCTTTGGTGATGTCCAGACATTGAACGGGGCATGATTTCTCTATTTGGCTCAGAGTGACTCTTGAAAAACTCTAACTCTAAACTCTCAAAAATAAGGACTTTTGAAAGTACAATGCTTAGACAAAACCCTAAAAAAGAAAACAACTGGGGGTCCCCATTCGCAATGGGGTGTGTCATAATCCCACATTTTTGTAATAAAATATTTCCACTCTCCATTAGTATTATAACCTAATTGGTGATGACTCCTTATGTTATTTTCATATATATTAATCATATTTCTAATTAATTAATGTTAAATGTTAAAATGAGCTTTATCATAATATATTAATGCATAATAAAATATAATAATATATTTATCCTGCAATGCAATCTCGATATGCAAAATAGATTATCATATCGATACATAATATAACATTATATTTATCAAAAAAAAAAATATTATTAAACAAGCATAAAAAATAGGATATTAAATATGAATCATCCAAGCAATACTTTATAATTATTATGGGAAAAATCCTAAACACCATACAATATAATTAATTAGAACTCTATCGCATATAGCATAAAGTATTTACAATTAACAAGGTTTATGATTAAAATGCATCTTAAAGTAAACCCGTCACATGAAACGGCGGTGTCTTTCAAACCCGGGCGCTAAGAAGGGTCGTGGCTGGAACAAAGAGCGGCGACTCTGAACAGCCACCACCATTCACCGCAGCGGCCGCGTCCCATGGCGAAGTCTGCTCCGAATACCTTCCGCGGGTATTAAGTTAGAGGCGGAAAGGAAGGGCGAGGGGAGGGAGATAGAGGACGAAAAGCGGTGAAGGGTAACAGCAAAGGAAGAAGCGAACACAAGGAGTTGGCGGGAGACAACGGTAAGACCAGGTACGAACTCTTACCCACGAACATTCGTTCCGCAGTATGATTTAAGTAAATAAAAGGAAAACTTATGCACAGGAAAGTAGATGATTAGAAACTAAATGCATGTATGAATACATACAAATATTAAATCAAACATTTTGCATATATAGATGAAGTTAGATTGCAATTATATATAAATTGAGAATAATGGAAATTACTATGATTATATAATATATATATATATATATATATATATATATATATATATATATATAAACCATAAGGGTATTCAAGTGTATGAATAAACCTCCATATACAGACAACTAGAAAATAGACTACAACTTCTATTTAAGGAATAGACAGCATTGTGCAATTAAGGACTAGTAGGTAAGATATAAGTTACCACTAAGATTATGAATAAAGCAATTGCATATCCAAACCCAGTGAGATAGATGAGGAATTAGGCAACAGGGATAGCAGGAACTAGGCCTCTGCCAGGTAGGCCACCCACTGCAGTTGACAAAGGGCTACTGGCAGTTGGGCCAAGGGGGAGTGTACCGCCCTTGGGCCTGATAAGCGCTACGGGCATCCTATGGTAGCTAGTCCTCTCAATCACATTAGGAACTAAATATGGGAATTGACTTATTGATAACGAGTGACTTTAAGTGAATTTGGCTAATTACACTATAAATAAATTATTCATACTCAAAAATAAATTGTTAAATCCATTGTTTATATGTTTCTTTAGATTGCGGAGTTGGGGACATTACAGGGTGATGTGTGAAATAGGTCACAACAGGTACTAAAGGTGATTGATGCCTTATTTCGTCTGCAAACTGCAATAATTGCACACCACTATCCTTGTCTCTGAACTTGTTGTGCCATGCCTCCAAGTGAGGTCTTCGGCCTTGCCACCACTATTGGTACTAATGAATGCCATTGATATCCACAATGTTGGAAATCTTAGCAAAAAGAAAAAAATCATGCAACATTGTAAACACTACCTAGCTTTATAAGAAAGAAGAAACTACAAAAAAGAAACAAAAAATGTAATGATTGAAACTCTAGAAGTGTTTGAACAAAACAAAAATAAAAGGAAAAGTAACAAAAACACATAACAAAAGAGTGACATGGCTTTCTAATCCAGCCAATAAGTTTGTTGAATCTATTATGTTCAAATAAGTCTAAATCAACTAAAAAAAAATGAAGTCAAGAGCATACAAACATGAGTAAATGCTAGAAAAGTGGGTCTTTTAATTAGTTTTTTATTGGAATAAGTTAATGTGTGGGTAGCTGAGTTTCTATTCAAGACTTACAAGTTTTTGGTGAGACTAGGTGATACAGACTATGATGTCCCCATCTAAACAATCAAAACATGATGATGCCTCTCTAAAATAAAATTTAATAATAAATAATAATACAATTAAAATATAAAATATATATCTATATATATGAATAGAATGAAGTAAATAAAATCTTAATGATAATAATAAACAAGATTAAATATATAATTTATATTTATTAAATATTAATTTTATATTTATCAAATAATAATATAAAGCCTACAATATTATATTACTGACAAAATAACAAAGTAATTAGAAAATAAATATAATAATAAATGAATTCAGAAAAACAAACTGTTCAATAAAAACAATATGTAATAGAATCATCCTAAACAATAAATAAAGTTAATTATTAAATTAAAGATACTACTGGTGTCAGAGATTGTCCCCTCACAATAGACCAATCTGTATAATTCTTGGAGTGAAACAATTAAGGGAGTAATGACCGTTAGCATCAACTAAGGATTAATATCCTTAAATTTATCGTCAATCAAACATATTTAACTGATATTATTATGACTTTCATTATAGTATTCACCTATCTAATCAGTTGTAAGTGACTATAATGAGATTGGCTAAGGCAAGATTAAATATCGATGGCTAGATAATTTATCAATGATTATGATTAAGGTAATACGATACTGGAGGTCAGTAGTCGCTGATTAGATACTAATCTCAATTACAAAACCATCGATCATTAGTTTATGGGTTATTAACGAAGGATGAAGGAAGGCGATCACAAGGAAATATGAGACACGTCTTATCCACACGACTCCTCAATTGTAACGCATGATATAAGAGGGAGAATAGGTATCACCCCTTTTCTTATTATTCACCGGGGAATAGTCGGATTATAGCCCACTCCTAATCAGCTTTACTGTTATCAGTGACGACATCCAAAGGATCACAGAGTTCAGATTGTACAGTAGACACAACATCCATTGAAGTGCAAGTGTTCATTGGTAACTGGTCACAACACTAATAAATTTCAAGAGACTACTCTTTCCGCTGCATAACATCATCGATAATGTTAAAATTATAGCTTCAACAGATAAAGAATCAACAATGAAATATATCAGTTTACCACCTCACTATTAATTATCATGATCGAATAAAGAATGCTTTCGATCTGCATGAATTAATATCATATTAATTTCATTATCGATCGAGTAATGATCGATCAGCATTGCTTACATTGTATATACGTTGAATACCTTTCTTATCGGCATATTAAACATATGTTAGTGACTACTTAACTAATAGTAAGTGACCATTCATAAAACGGTATTCATAATACTGTTTAAGTGCCATCGATGAGGAGGCACATCTTGAGCGGACATGCCTCCACTTTGTGGAGACATGTCCACTCAAGACATGCCCCCTCGATACAAGTATATATGCAGACCGGATAAGGCAATATTGAGCAATTAAAATCGAACATTCTCAGCCTTGTTTGGACCTGCAAAACAGAGTCTTCATTAGAATCATAAATCACATATATTCAGAAATATTAATTACAATCTATCAACTATCAAATCTGAGAGGAGTATGATCTACATTTACATGGTATCAGAGCCAAGTTAAGGAGGATCCAAGCAGCAATCGAACTTGAGATATTCAGATTTAAATCTAAGTACATCACATTCCTCTATGGTGAGTGTAATCAGATTCGAAGATAGGCTAGAAGGAGGAAATAACTTCTCATCATGGAAGTTCAGGATTATGATGATATTAAAAGAGAATAAAGTTGAGTCATTTGTGAAAGAAAATAAAATAGAACCGGAGAATGATCCCGAGAAGAAGACATGGATTGAAGAAAATGAAAAGGCCATGAAAATCATAGTTCATGGAGTTAGAGATTATATCGTGCCAATCTTGACAAAACATGAGACCGCATATCATATGTTTAAGTCACTTGAAAGCACATATGAAATAAATAATTCCAGCATGACCTTGGCTCTAAAGAGAGAAATCAATCATATAAGTATGAACAAAGGAGAATCTATCAACGCATACTTTATGAGAATATCTGCACTAAGGGATCAGCTATCAACACTTGGATACCAGATTGAAAGTAAGGAGCTAACACTTATTGCCTTAGATGGTCTACCAAATTCCTGGGAGACATTTGTTTGAGGCATTAGTGCAAGGTCTAAATTTCCAAAGTTTGACCGGCTAAGATCAGATTGCCTTCAAGAGGAATCGAGACAGACAAAGAAAGGATTCAATCAGAAGAACGTAGATGAAGATCTCCATGTCTTGAATGCTAATTCTCACAAGAAAGGAAAGAAGAAGCACTTCAAGAAGAGGAAAAGCCACCATGGGAAGGGTTCATCCAAGAAAGATGTTTCACAAATCCAATGTTTCAGATGCGATCAGTATGGGCACTATGCAGTCAGATGTCCTAATAGAACAAAGCAACAAGCATCATTTGCCAAAGTAGGAAACTCTAAGACAAAGCATGAATCCGAGAAATATGTATTCTACTCTGCACTTTCAAACCAAGTATAAAATAAATCCAACACTTGGGTTATAGATAGTGGATCATCAAGACACATCATTGGGTTCAGGGAACTCTTAGACTCCATGGTAGAAGAAACTAATGAGGAAGTGACAATTGGAGATGACTCTACACATCTAGTCAGAGGTGTTGGAACATGTATCATCAAATTGAAGTCCGGTATCTCTATTCAACTCACCGGAGTATTGTTTGTACCAGGTATCAAGAGGAACTTGGTTTCCATATCTACAATTGAAGACAATGGATATAGGGTTACCTTCATGGATAGTAAAGTGTTGGCATGGCCAAAGAACTCTACTATTAAGAAGGCTCAAACCATAGGTTATAGACAAGGATATCTATATAAACTATGTACTGAGCCAAATCTTGCCCTAATTCATGAAATTGCAAACTCTAATGAAATATCACATAGGAGATTAGGACACCTCCATTTCCGTGCCCTATCTTCTATGGAAAAACTAGTCACAGGTTTACCCAAACTCAAACAATATCATTCAAGGGCATGCAAGGGGTGTGCCTTAGGGAAAAACACAAAAGGGTCTTTCCAAACTAGTTCTAGTAAAACAATTGATGTATTAGAATTAGTCCACTTAGATTTATGTGGACCCATGTCTGTACCTTCTTTAGGGGGTTTTCCTATATTATGTATTTTTTGTTGATGACTTATCTAGAAAGACCTGGATCTATTTCCTCAAATGTAAAGAATCTGAGGAGATTCTTAGAAGGTTTAAGGAAATTAAATCCCTTACAGAAAACTCTTCTGGGAGGAAAGTTATAACATTAAGGACAGACAATGGGAGAGAATACACATCAGATATTTTTAAAGAATTTTGTAAAAATGTTGGGATTAAGAGAGAGTTCACTGTACCCTACAACCCTCAACAAAACGGGGTTGCTGAAAGGAAAAATAGAACCATTGTAGAAGCTGCTAGGGCAATGTTACTTGATCAATGTGTCTAAACGACCATCACACTTTTTTAGCATTTAACATATCACAACCTTAATATAATGTATCATAATTGTTGTTGCTTCTCTACCATTAATGATGTAGTGTCAATAGTAATCCTTCTGACTGACTGAGACCAAATATGTGAATGGCCTATCGGCCTTACATATTTGGTAATTCAATTATTCATAATTAATCATACTTTTATCTTAACGAATTTCTATAATTAAGCAATTATTGTTATTCAATATTAATGAGCTGGTTATTGTTAAATCTAATCGATATTTATTAACATATCGATTATTGTCCTTGATTACCCGATCTGCTTTAGTTAATACATGCGATTGATCATTAAGTCAAAACGATTGCTAATCAAAGTGACTTAAGTGGAAGTCACTATCCTCCAGGTAGGGTGGTGACTCTTGGAAAGAGTCACCCCTCGACGACTATATGAATGTCAACAAACAGTTTGATCAAGGTGATGGACATCATAGAACGGAGAGTATATACAGAGTATAAAATTCAGATCGAATAGCAGATCGTGCAAACAACTTTGTTAGATCGAATCATACCGAACAGAATATACAATCAAGCAAGTTGTATTCTGGAGTACATGAACATTAAGCAGCCGTAGTTGCATTATAATCTGAGATCAAATATATATCTATATATTCGTGTATGCAACAGCAGATCAATAGTTATATACTGCAGATTGACAGTTATATATTACAATCGAATTCATTTGTGACAAGTCAAATACATTCAATAGCAGATCTTAAAATATTCTGTGATAAAACAAAGCTATACTCAGATTGATTGATATCATATAGCATCTATTAATATCAGACTGAGGTCAAAGTTCAAATAAATTTTAAATTACCTGTTCATTTTAAATCTGATGAAAACTTAACATGGTATCAGAGCAGGATTGAGGAAAGATCAGATCAGATTCATATAAGCAAGATTATCTACTATTATTGTCTTCAAGTTCGTCTATTTCTATCAACGTCAAGATGGTGAATGGAATTAGAGTTGAGGACAGACTTGAAGGAGCATTAAACTTCGTATCTTGGAAGTTTAGAATCATGCTTGCTTTGGGGGAAAACGAATTAGACGAATTCGTGAAGGATGCGGTATCAGAACCAAAGGAAGAGGATGAGAAGCTTCAATGGAAGAGAAAGAATAGCAAAGCAATGAAAATGTTGGTTGACTCCGTGAAAGATCACATTGTGTCAATCATCTCCAAGATGACGAAGGCATGTGACATGTTCAAAACATTAGAGGAGATTTATGAAATCAACAACACGAGTCGAGCTCTCGCACTGAAGCAACAACTTCACCACATCAAGATGACGAAAGGAAAATCCGTCATGTCTTTCTTCATGAGGATTACCGAATTGAGAGATCAACTCTCCACCATTGGACACACCATAAATAGCAAAGAATTAACCATGTTGTCTCTTAATGGTCTTCCTTCATCATGGGAGTCATTTATTCAAGGGACAAGCGCAAGATCAAAACTCCCTAAGTTTGATCGATTGAAGACAAACTGCATTCAAGAAGAGTCAAGACTGGCTACAAGAGGTATTGGCCAAAGCTCCACAAATGAAGATATTCATGTTCTTGCCGCTGTAAATGTATTGTAATTTCCAATTTAATGGACAAGTTATATGCAGGATGGTGTATTTTAATTAATGATATTATGCCTATGACACTAATATTGCTATCTTTCTTTTACTGCAGGTAAGGAGGATGAACATTTATCGATTTCAATGTCATCTCCTTTGATTGGAATGACGTATAAATAGTAGGATGGCCACGATCAAGTGGCACCTTGATCGGACATGTCTTTTAGACATGTGCGACCAAGATGTCACTTGGTCGTGACCCTTACTAACATCAACATAACTAATCGGTGCTATAAACATATCCGATAATGAATTGGTATCATTTAATGATAGCAGTGCTTATAAACATGCTCGATACTGAATCGGTATCATTGTTAATGGTAACAGTGCTTATAAACATATCCGATCATGAATCGGTATCATTTGTTAATTGTAACAGTGCTTATAAACATATTTGATCATGAATCGGTATCATTTGTTAATTGTTACAGATATAAAACATACCCGATAATGAATCGGTATCAAAGCATATAATAATGGATCAATATAAAGTAAACAATAACGGTTAGCATTATATGTTGACGTGTCTGAAATCGCATTGCTGCAAACTCCATACGGCCAACGCAGAATAGAATAGCCGACTGATTATCCTACTCTCTCTTGAGATAAGGAAGTCTCTAATGCTGTTTTCTAAGTTTGATCAAAGGAGACTACCTCAAGGTTTCTTTTGTCAGGTCTTGACTGCGGGATCTCTCAGTGGCTTTATGTGTTTATGCTGGAAACACAAGGGGGCTTACGTTTGATTGGTAATTTCATATGCGAATTCCCAGGGACCTCTTTTGGTTTTCTTTCAGGTGATGTTGATTTATTTGAAGCTGATTTAGCAAGACTGGATTTCTAAAAAAAGGATAAAATTGGGAGGAAAGAAAGGAAGGGTAGAGAGAGAGAACAGTAAATATTAACTAGGACAACAGATTTACCCAAGCAGACAGACACCTCCAGGAAACCAGGTTAAGCATCATCAGTCATTCAGACACAATGTTTGCATAAACTTAGTGCAATCTTCAAAGGAGAAACCAGATTTTCATATTACCAAATACAATATTAGAACTTCTATATTCATGATATGTGTACTTTTGATAATCGAACTGAATCATAAAATAGCCCAGATTAACCATGCAGAAAGGAAAAAAGCAATCAGCTATCCTCTAATGGTATGGACTGTGGAGATTCTATCAGATGCTTGGTAAGAACTGCTGTGTAAAATGAACAGACATAATTAAAAGCTTTCTAATTTAAATGAAGAAGGAGACCATGCACTCACAAGGAAATTTGAAGGTAATTTCAATCCATTGTATTAATTCCTGCAAAATTTCTTCAGAGCTTTCGCAACAATTCAAGAACTTCCTCCTAAATGAGGGAAAACCAGTCCCCTTAAATAGGTTTCCAAAAATGGATGAATGGCCAAGATCTAATCTAAACAAGTGGCCCAGATTCATCCTTACAAAAAGAGGGACCCACACTCATAAATAGGGAGATAAATATCTACAACTACTCAAAAGGAGCAATAACTACCAAAGGATAATTACAACTTTGAAATAATCCAAAAAGGGGAGGTGCACAAAAAACTTTACAATATGTTGACCAAAAGTCAACTGTCACCCTTTTGGGACAAAAGTGCACTTTTTAAGACTTGGAGGGAAAAAGGCATTTTTGAGAAACTGCTTTCTCTATTCTGGTTTCACATTCCTTTTGCAGAAACTGGTCTTCGCCATGCAGGTATTCTCGCCATAAATCACGACCTGCTGCTCGTTCCTCGCGGACATATTCCTGAAACTTGATGCATAATTGGAAGAGGGGATTAAAAGGTGGCATGGGAGGGTGGCGAATTTTGTATTGCATGCCTTCGAGATACTGGTCCACGTGCCTTAAACCGTCCTTCCAGCTGGAGCGATTACGCTCGAAGCATAATATGTCTGAATGAAACTGACCAGCAAAACTTAAGTCTTCAATGGAATAAGAAGCCTTATCTGCTCCCAATCTTCCCTCCCAATCCGGCCGGATTACACTGTCGGACAGGTCATTTATCCACCCCGAAACCATTGATCGGAGGATGGTCTTGCCTAGTTCTTGCATGTTCCCCAGAATCGCCTCACACGCGTCATTTTCTTTGTCAATAATTTCCTGGGCATCGTTCTTCATGGTGACGGTCCAATACCATTCCTTGAGAACACTGATGCTATGGGGACTCAAGATGTCAGGCAGTGTGGGAATTTGTGTATGTGTCCAGAAAAGAGCTCTTAGGAGGGGAAGGGTAGAGGCCGCTACTTCATGCATGTGGAGGGATTCTCTCTTTACTTCTAACAACCTGACGAGAGTGAGCTCTCGATGGAGAGCCATTTCCTTTACTTCTTTGAGGATCTGTTCTCCCTTTTTCTTGATGTCTTGCACCCATTCCTTAACGGCCTTTGCGGTATCCCGGATTCCTTCAAATTCAGTTGTGGTCCTCTGCGCCAATGCCATTGGGGGAATATGGGATTCAGAGGGGTTGTGTAGTGGCCGTAGGAGCTTATCGATGTATCCCTCGGCTTGTTCAGCACGGGCTCGATACATGTCCTTTTCAGCCGTGATTTCCTCGAGCTGTCTGAGTATGTTTTGCACCGAGTCCTTAAATTCCTCCTTTTCTTGCTCTTTTGTAGCTCGTCCGATGGGGACAGTCGTAATGCTATAATCTGCCAGGGTTATTTGATCTGCTAGCTTGTTTACGGGCGGGGTAGCAATATGAAGAGTGCGGTTCCTTTGCCCATCCTTGGTTATCTTAGAGTATGTTCTCGGTTTCTTCTTCCCTTTTGCTTTTGTTTGATCCATTCGTGAGAAGATGTCTTCAAGGTCGATGGGCGCCTTGGTGGCGGCCCTACGCTGAGCTCTGGCGATCAGCCACTCTTGAGGCACCGTCTGGGTTGAGGATAGGGTTAAGTTAGCACCTTGTGCTCCCATACTTTCAACTGGCTGATCACAAATTAACAGCTGTCCCGCCATCGGAGGGGTGGAAGAAGGAGGAAGCTCTTTGTTTGCATCTGAGTTCTCCCCTATCTCACTGAATAATTGTCTGATATCTTCCTGTGATGGTGGCTCCTTGGTTCCCTCGAGCTCATGGATCTCGTCTGTTCTTTGTTCCCCTTCGACAGTTGAGTCGTCCTTGGCTGCATGGAGGAGTAGTAATTCATGGCGGCTCTGCTGGGTAGGTTCATGCACTTCGATCCCCTGGGTGGATGGGATTTCTCCTTCCTCTATCTGGTCACCCGGCTTAGTCGGATTGGGGCCCTTTTGCTCGGTGTCCGGCATATCTGGAGCAGGAGGATCATTGGCTTGGAATGCCTCTATGTCGCTCTGGGAAGGCGGAGCAGGTATGCAATCCAAATCTATGGCACCATCGGGCGAACTGGGGTCTGAAGATGAAGTGGTCTCTGGCCTTCTTATGGGAATCTTCTCCCTCCTTGTTCTCTTGGACGTCCGAGTCCCTCTGCAAGCCTTAGTTTTCTTCCTTTTCTCTGGTTTTTCAGCTGATGTCCTTTCATCTTCGGAAGACTGAGAGTCGAAATTGCCCATCAGATGGTAAGTAAACTGGACCCCTTCATGGACTAGCCTCTCGATCTGGTGTTGTAACCATTGATCTGTGTATCTTGCCGGGGCTGCCATGACTGCTTCGAAATCCGTGATTGGGTCTTGAGACCAATCAACGCCTGGCAAGAGATGCCTCACTGCTTCGAATTCCCGGACTTGGAGACAATTCCCCGAGTCTGTGAGCTGATCCGGGACCCGACGGTACTCAAAGAGTCGCATTTGCTGCACACTCAATCTAGAATATTCCCGTCGCCTGACTTCGTAGTCATCGGAGCAATTTTTCCAGTAATCTTCAATTGACTCCTTTGCTCTGTAGCGCCTACCGTAAGCTCTCTTTGCCAAATTGTCATGATCGAAACATTTTCTTGGGAAATGTTCCTGTAGGCCATAAGAGGCTAGCTCTGCAAGGGACTCTTCTGCTAGGGTGGGAGTTCTCAATTGGACATCATGGTTGCCTATGATCATTGGAAATGCGAATCCAGCCTGCTTGCTTTCTCGTAATAATATGCCGGCAGGGCGTGATTGCCTTGCCACTTCCATGAGGACTACTTTATCGGTTGGGTACCGCGGAAGTCGAAGGGGGGCACCTTCGAAGCCAGCAATTCGGATGTAGGAGAATCTTGGGAACTGAATAAACCAGGCCCCATACCTCTGCACTAAAATGGTAGCTTGCTCCGAGAGCCTTATGTGTAACCCTCCCTGCATTAGCCTGACTAGGCGCATTGTGAAGGCGTCGTTGACACGTTCGTACTGTCCAACCGCGTAAGCCGGGCTGCTCTTTTCCCTTTGAGCTATATCCTGGTAGTGCAGCTGCGGGTAGCAATCATAAACCTTTACCTGACCAGGCCCATTCCCGATCTCACCTTTCATTATTAATCCTGGCAGTGGCTGGTTCTTTGCGAACATATAGACCAAATAGGAGGTCATGGTGAAATACTTCTTTGTCTCAAGATCAATCAGCTGAGCGTGGATGTTATCACTTATGATCTGAGCCCAGTCAAACTTAGACTTTCCGGCAAAGACCTGTTCTGTAAAATAGAACATCCATTCTTCAAAGTAGTTGGACTTAGGGAGTCCCATGACTCGGCTAAGTAAGGTGACCATATCACCATGTTCATTATGAAAGTCACTTCTGGGGGTCTTTTTCACAATCCTGGTGCTTGAAGGCCTTTTTTCTTTGAACCATTCTTCGTTAATTAGTGCCCTGCATCGAGCTGGGTTCATATCATACGCCCCCTGTGCCTCGTCCATTGTTGTAGCTATGGGATTATTTGGAAAGGGGATATCAAATGCATCGCCGATAGCCTCAGGGGAGAAGTCGGCAATAGTGATATCTTCCAGAAGCACTAATCTGGACTTTGGCTCGTAATGCCGAGCAGCTTCCACTACTAACTCATAGTTCTGGATTGCTGGAGGAAAACCTGCTGCTTGGGCGATGCCACTTTCCAGCATTTGCCTAGGCCTGCCATATGCATTGGGTGAGAAGACCCGATCCCTGAAATCCTGAATATCAATGTGGCCAAGGTCGGTGTCACCAATGTTGTCCCAGATACTCTGGACCTTTGACTCTCTTAACCCTCCCCTCTGATACTGATACTTCATTCTTTCAACTTTCCGTGGGATGTCTGATTTGGATGCTCGTGAGGTTTCTGCTGCAGCGGGTGTTTTTGATGATTCTGCCGCTGATTTAGGCATTTATCCTGCACAGCCAGACACGGATTACAAGGTGACACGAGAATGACGATGCGGGTTAGATAATAACAGAAGTGTTTCAACAGACCGAAATTAGTTTAAATATCACTCTGGGCTAACAATCTGATTAACTTCTACAGCATCATATTCCTGAAGATTTATGACTAAGCATTCTTACTCTCGAATTTTTTGGATTAGTTTTAACAAAGGCAAAACATGAGAATTTTGAAAAGAGATGCATTTTCCGGTCGATCCTCGGGTATGAATCCTAAATTTTGGATGTTCGAATGACGGAGATGCAGACTCTAAGCATTTCAAATTTTGCGTATTTTGCCTATTTGATTCATACATTTTAAATGACCGTACGCGATAAGGCGTACTTACCTGATTGGAGCGAATGATAGGTGATTGCCCGACCTTGGTGCGCGGGGCGAGCGGATGATCCTGCAAAATTTGAATCCCAACGGTTATCCTTCCTGTTTAAATTTTCGCGGTTTGGAGGATGAAAGAGGATTTATCAATTTCACATGGTTCTGTGCCTAGCAACCTGAATTTTAAATGGTTGATGGGAGGATGATGCGGTGTCTTACCTCCTTGTTTTCGGATTTAAGAGTTCTTTCAAATTTTGAATCGCATTCTTTGAATTTTGACAAATTGGAGGCTTCTTGATTTAGCCTTCGCGGACTTCGGACCTGGGGTAAGGGGTGTGGTTTGCGCTGTCAAAACTGTGCCTTCTACGCTAAAACTTCGCTTTCTTTTAGGACTTCGTTTTCTGCGTTTTCTGCTTGTCCTGGCCTTGTGTTACAAACTGTGCCTTCGCGTGCCAAAGTTCGGATCTTTAGCCCGAAGAGGAGATGCGTTGGATTTTAAACTCGGCTTTGCCCTCGTTTTGGTTCGGACCTAAAGTCCGAAATGCGATCGCACAGTGTTAATTTCCTCGACTTTCGCCGGCGCTCGAGGCTTAGGGTCCGAAAACGATAATCGCGCCCTGTTTGGTTTTTAAACTTTCACTTTGCCCTTTCGGAGCTTAGGGTCCGAAATGCGGTGTTCGCACAATGCTTTAACTTTTAAAACTTCACTTTGCCCTTTTCGGAGCTTAGGGTCCGAAATGCGATGTTCGCACAATGCTTTAAAACTTCTCTTTGCCTTTTTCGGAGCTTAGGGTCCGAAATGCGATGTTCGCACAATGCTTAAAAACTTCTCTTTGCCTTTTTCGGAGCTTAGGGTCCGAAATGCGATGTTCGCACAATGCTTTAAAACTTCTCTTTGCCTTTTTCGGAGCTTAGGGTCCGAAATGCGGTGTTCGCACAATGTTTTAAAACTTTTTAAAACTTTACTTTCCCTTTTTCGGAGCTTAGGGTCCGAAATGCGATGTTCGCACAATGCTTTAACTTTTCTTTGCCTTTTTCGGAGCTTAGGGTCCGAAATGCGGTGTTCGCACAATGTTTTAAAACTTTTAAAACTTCACTTCGCCTCTGGTCGATATTCGGACACGGGGGTCCGAAACGTGGTTTTTTGACGTTGCTAAAAAAACTTTAACTTTGTCTCTGGTCGATATTCGGACGCGGGGGTCCGAAGTATACTATTGCACTGTGTTTTAAACTTAACCTTCACTAAAATTCGGACCTAAGGTCCGAAAACGTTGTTGGGCAGTGTTATGTTTTGAAACTTTAATTTTTTTGGAAATTTCGGACCTAAGGTCCGGAATGCGATTGCCACCTTATGCTTTCAAATTTTTTTTTTGAATTTTCACCTTCGGATGCTTACATCCAAAAAGGGGGGAGTGCACAATGTTTTAAAACTTAACTTTGTTGATCTTGACTTTCGCCAAGTTCGGACCTGAAGTCCGAAAAGATGCTCGTATTGCGTTAAGTTTTGAAATTTTGGAACAAACTCTCGGTATTTACGCCCGAAAGCCAGATCAGTCAAAAGGGCTCATTGGTTCATTACTCCAACGTTGATCAGCTTACGGACTGATCACAAACTCGCTCGAGGAGACACGAGAAACTCTGATTCGATTCTCGGGATGACGATCAAAAAAACTCAAACCACGGAAAGGGGGACCCTGTCGGCGACAGGGGGCGTGTGCAACGCACAACACTATGACACTAATATTGCTATCTTTCTTTTACTGCAGGTAAGGAGGATGAACATTTATCGATTTCAATGTCATCTCCTTTGATTGGAATGACGTATAAATAGTAGGATGGCCACGATCAAGTGGCACCTTGATCGGACATGTCTTTTAGACATGTGCGACCAAGATGTCACTTGGTCGTGACCCTTACTAACATCAACATAACTAATCGGTGCTATAAACATATCCGATAATGAATTGGTATCATTTAATGATAGCAGTGCTTATAAACATGCTCGATACTGAATCGGTATCATTGTTAATGGTAACAGTGCTTATAAACATATCCGATCATGAATCGGTATCATTTGTTAATTGTAACAGTGCTTATAAACATATTTGATCATGAATCGGTATCATTTGTTAATTGTTACAGATATAAAACATACCCGATAATGAATCGGTATCAAAGCATATAATAATGGATCAATATAAAGTAAACAATAACGGTTAGCATTATATGCTATAGGGTTAATACCCCGATAGCATATTAATGCTGAGTCATATATGAATCGACATTAATATGCTATCGGGTTAATAGCCCGATAACATTTAGATTGACGCTTAACATAGTTAAGTAGGTCGTCAATCTAATCCATCATTATCCAATATCAATATCATAATTATGATCAATGTTATAGTCTAATAAACATAAAGCATGAATGAGTAAACTAATAACAGAGTAGAGGAGATAAATGAGTTAGGAGAGTCTTATCTTGCAGAAGCTACTAATGCATTAACAACCGCACACTCCTCAAAGAAGAAGGGTAAGAAAGGACACTCCAAAAGAAAGAAAGATAAGCAATCAAATGGTGCTCCTACACACAAAAGAAGAAAGGACATTTCAGAAATCCAATGCTTTAGATGTGACAAATATGGTCACTATGCAATGAAATGTCCAACTAGGACTATGCCTCAAGCTTCCATTGCGGATGTTGGTGAGAGGATTCCACAAAAGGATTCAGATGGATTCATATTTTGATTTGAAAGAGATAAGTTTTCTTTTTGGTTGAATAATGTTCATGAATTTAATATGCATTTTTTTTAATTCATGCAATTACATTATGCGTGTTATTTGTGAAACAACTTTGTCAGTAGATGTTCACTTACGACAAGCTACATTTGGATATCTTGTGTTTTAAATTTCTTCAATTTGCTATGAGAAATTTGTCCTTTACATTTAGGACATCTCTAGAATCACAGTCTGTTGCTTTTCAGGCTATAGAGTTTTGAAGTTTTATTTGTGATGAAGAGATTGAAATCCAGGAGGAATATGCAAAGGACATTAGTGGAGATTTGAGATTTTGCATTTCCATTTTTTATAAAACAAATATCTACCTGCAGAGGTCCAATAGTTCAATTGTGAAAGCCATAGAGGCACTTGTGTTGGTAATGACAGCATCTAGGGTTACAAAGCCAAGTTGAGACAAGAGGGCTCTCTCAGTGATGTTGTGACGTTTTCACACATCGCCCCATTGCAAATGGGGACCCCCTACTTTTTAGGTCCTTCCGGTCTTTTGGCTTGCACTTTTGGGGTCTTTTCGCAGCAGTCTCATCACTCTCTGCTTTGCAAGTGTTTGGGGGTCATATTGGTCAAGTTTGCCTTTCATTTGAGCAAATTCGGCTAAGCCTAGGGCCTGTTTTGTCTTGTTTTTGGGTTTATACCTTTTATCCTAGATTTTAGGGGTTTCTGTTGGGGTTTCGAGAAAACTGAACATACGACTGGAATCCGGGAAAACTGAACATACGACTGGAATCAGGATCCTTCAAGGGACCTCCCAGTAAAATTTGAGTCTAAACGGAGCAACTTTCTATTTTAAGAAAGTCCCTATTTTTTAGGGATTTTTCCGAGTCCCGGAATGTCGTCATTTTGCCAAAAATCAAACTCACTATTTTTAGTAAGTTTCTATTTATAGTAAGTCATTCCTGCACCCTATTTAGGGGTCTAAAGCTGACACCTGGAAAGTTTCTATTTTTGGAAAGTCGGTACTGGCAGGGTCAGTCAGACAAGGCGACAAGGATCAGGCGTTCGCAGACATTTCTAATTCTGGAAAGTCAGACAACAGACAAAGTGGTGCAGGAGCACCCTTCCAAGCTCTTCCTCCTCCTTTGTTTTGTTGGTGTTATGCTTCTTTTGAAGCCATTGTATATGTAATAAGAGCCATGAGCTCATTTGTTCTTGACTAGGTCCTTAGTGTTTTTGTTGTGATTTCTGGTGCAGGAGAGGTTGAGTGTGCCTTGGATGTGTGTTAGGCCTTATTAACATGTTGCTGTCCTTAGGATAGCCCAAAATAGGCCTAGGAGTCATGAAAAGCAACAATGACAAAGTTGCTCAAAAGATGCAAAAGTTGCATGACAACTTTTAAAAGTTGTCAAGCAACTTTTCCACCCAAAAGGTCAAAGACCCTTATTGAGCGTGGAGAGCCCTAATTTTGGCACACCAACCGAGGTCTGGGTAGTATAAGATGTTTCAAACCCTAAAATATGGGGGGTTAATCATTGTTGTACGGCCCAAGTAAGGAAAGCTTGACTATGACTGTTTTGTTGGTTACCAGTCAGTTTGAATGAAGCAACCGAGCAAATTAATGGTTTGATCTGAAGACAAAACTGTGTGGAGTGTCTTCTATGGTGTAAATACTTCCATTTTGAGCATTTAGTTTAGGTTTTTATTTGTAAGTGAGGTGTGTTTGTAAATAGTTTTGTAAATTGTCTACTCTCTGTGCAGTTTTGGACTGGTTTGAATAATGGGCTCATAACTCCATTCCCCATTGTGGAATCACCATGAAACCATGGGGAATGAGAGTACAGACCCCGTACTATAGTTCAATGCAAGCAGGGCCCTTGAAATTGCAAGGAGGCCATATAAGGACCCATTCCTAGGCGAGACTGGACAGTGCCCGGCTAGGAAGGGTCAAGTTGTAGAGGTCTTGGAGAGCAAGGAAGGACAGAGAAGAAGGCACCCTTTGGAGGAGTTGTAGAGGGGTGAGTGAAGCATCATTGGTGTGAAGGAGGAGCCTCCACCAATCCAGACAAGGTGGCTAAAACACAAAACATACACTGTGACCCAGGCAGACCATAAAAACCCTCACAAAACCCTTAAAAACCCCAAAATTCGCCCAAGGCACTGTACGACCACTTGGAGGCCCAAAACCAAAGAAATCCTTGAGCCCTTGCCAAATGAATGGTAGTCCATTTTGGGAGTTTGGGTCGTTTGTGCATCGTTTGTGAAAGGGAGCCCTAAAGGACCGGGTAGGAGGTCTAATTGGTCAAAATCCTTGTAGCCCTATTTTATAGGCAACAACACAAAACAGTGAAATCGGTAAGGGGTTGAAAGCTTGAAGCTTCTTGGGGGCACATGGATGGATGTAAAACATGGTTTAAGACCTAACCTAACCTTGCTAGGACCTAGGAAGTAGTAGGACAAGCCAAACCCTTATTAGCCATAGTAAGGGGTTTTGAGTCTCATGAGTAGGTGAGACCTTTGGAGCAGCATTGCAACTCAATGGTGGGTGGATTGGGCAAGGTCAGGGGATTCCTCAGGCAAGGGAAGTCCTAGAGACCCTAGGGTGTGAAGAGCACACCAGGTGATCGAAGGGAAGGATCCAAGAGCATAGACTAGGCTAGTCTATCCCAAACCCCACTCCATCAGATTGGTATCAGAGCAAGTTAAAGATTTGTTGGACTGTGTATGTCTCTATATACTGGTGAATCAGTAGGGGAGAGCAGAATGGTCACTAATGCAGAGCTAGCTAGGGAGGTAGGAGAGCAGAAGGAGAAGAATAGACTCCTTGAAGAAGCTATGACTGAGATAAGGGATATGCTGGAGGAAGTGGTGGATCAGAGAACACAAGGACTTTGGGGAGAAAACACCAAAGATAAAGGCAAGAAAACCATTGACATAGATGACATTATACTTGAACCAGATCCCTTGTTCAATGAAGAACCATTTGTAAAAGCTATTAAGGCTTTGAACACCAAAGCTTTTGAAGGATTCCCACCTTTCAGTGGAAGGATGGACATTGATACTGTCATGGAATGGATTGAGGGCATGGAAAACCACTTTGAGTGTGAGGGAGCGACAGAGGCTCAAAAGGTTAAGGTTGCCAAATCAAGATTAAGGGGAACAGTTTTGACATGGTGGAAGTACCTGCAAGAAGAGAGAGTTAGCATGGGGAAGCTACCTATTGTCAATTGGAAGGCCATGGTGAGTAAGATCAAGGAGAACTACTTACCAGAGGATTATGAAGTCCAACTTCATAAGAAAAGACAGGGTTTGAAGCAAAAAGACCTTGATGTGACCTCCTACACTGAAGAATTTCAAAAGCTATGTCTTAGGTCCAAGATCCAAGAAGATGAATCTATCAAGGTGGCTAGGTATCTAAGTGGCCTAAAGTGGAACATTCAAGAGGAGATAAGCCTATGGACTCCTACTACTGTTCAAAAATGTTATCAGCTTGCTGTCAAGGTAGAAGAGAGTAACAAAAGGAAAGGAGACTCCAATAACAGGGGTAGAGGCAGAGGTAGAGAACAAGTGAATCACCGAGGTGGTTACCAAAGCAAGGCAAATGAGCAGAGGAACCAAGGAGAAGCCAAGTTGACTAAACATGGCAGTGAAACCAATCTTAGAGGAGGCCATTCTAGAGGAAGAGGTGCACAAGGTGGTCCAAGTAGGGGTAGAGGTACTGACAAAGGTAACTCCTACTTTGCAACTATGAAGTGTTACAACTGTGGACAATTGGGACACCTGACATATAGATGCCTTGACAAGCCTACATCATCAAATAGTGGAAAGAGGGTTGCTTATGCACATGAAGACTCTTCATGCAGTAAGACACCTGAGGTGGACCATATTGAATCAGAGGTTGGAGAAAATCTGATGTTCAATAGGGTCTTGATAAGATAGCCAGTCAAGAATGAACCTAAGCATAGGAGAGCATTGTTTAGGGTGAGATGCAAGATCCTTGGTAACGTTTGCAAGGTGATAGTTGATTCAGGGTCAACTGATAACATAATATCAGAGGAGGCAACCAAGAAGTTGAAACTTACAAGGATACCCCACACTAACCCATATAAGGTGACATGGTTGAACCATGAGTAGAGTGTGCTTGTCAATGAACAGACTTGGGTAGAGTTTTCTATTGGAGGATACAAGGATAAGATCCTTTGTGATGTGTTACCCATGGATGCCTGTCACCTATTGCTAGGTAGACCCTGACAATTTGATAGGAAGGTGATCTATGATGGAGAGGAGAACTCCATTTCCTTTAAGAAGGATAGCAAGACCTTTAAGATTCAGTCTTTGACAGAGAATGAAGAGGGAACTTCAAGAACACCTAGTGTCTTATTGGCTACTGGTAAAGAGTTCTTACTCCTGCTACATGAGGAGGAGATAGTGAAGTGTGCCATCTTTGTGAAGCCAAAAGAGGAGGAAGACAAGTTGCAGGCAGATGTACCCAAGGAGGTGAAACACATGTTGCAAGAGTATAAGGATATAGTGAGTGATGGAGCACCTGCAACACTCCCTTCAAGAAGGTCTATATGTCATCAAATAGACTTTGTTCCCGGAGCATCCCTACCTAACAAAGCTGCATATAAGCTCACACCTGACCAAAACAAGGAGGTAGCAAGGCAAGTGCAAGAGTTATTGGAACAAGGACTGATTAAGAAGAGCATCAGCCCATGTGCAGTCTCAGTAGTGCTAGCATCCAAAAAAGGAGGTAACTGGAGACTTTGCACTGACTCAAGGGCAATCAATAGGATCACCATAAGGTATAGGTTTCCTATTCCTAGAATAGAGGATTTAATGGATTGTTTAGGAGGTGCTATGTATTTCACTAAATTGGACCTTAAAAGTGGTTATCACCAGACTAGAATCAAGGAGGGAGATGAGTGGAAGACTGCTTTCAAGACCACAGAAGGATTGTATGAATGGCTTGTGATGCCATTTGGACTCACCAATGCCCCAAGCACCTTCATGAGGTTGATGAATGAGGTGTTAAAGGATTTCACAGGCAGATTTGTGGTGGTGTACCTAGATGACATTCTCATCTATAGCAGAACCAAAGAGGAGCACCTTGAGCATTTGAGGTTAGTCTTAGAGAGGTTGCATGAGGAGAAGTTATCCATCAACCTAGAGAAGTGTGACTTCTTGAAGCAAGAGCTGGTCTACTTAGGATTTGTGGTGTCTAAGGGAACCTTGAAGATGGATCCAAGCAAAGTGTAGGCAATCTTGAATTGGCCTGCACCTAGAACGGGGACTGCAGTCAGGAGTTTTCATGGGTTAGCCCAATTCTATAGAAAGTTTGTGAGGAACTTCAGTGGCATATGTGCACCAGTCCTTGACACCATAAAAGGAGGCCTTAAAACTAAGTTTAAATGGATTGAGCAGGCTGACAAAGCATTTCAATTGTTAAAGCAAGAAGTAGCCACAAAACCTATCCTTCTCCTACCTACCTTTGATAAGCTATTCACATTGGAGTGTGATGCAAGTGGAATTGCAGTAGGGGGTGTATTGAGTCAAGAGGGAAGACCTGTGGCATTTTTCAGTGAGAAGCTCAATGAAGCAAAGAAGAAGTACTCAGCCTATGACCTAGAGTTGTATGCATTAGTGCAGTCTCTTAAGAAATGGAGGCATTACCTACTTGCAAAGGAATTTGTGGTGTTCACAGACAACCAGGCGTTGAGTTACATTAACACTCAAGAGAAGCTTAGCAATAGGCATTTGAAATGGATGGAATACCTCTAATCTTTCACCTTCACCATCAAGCATAAGAAGGGGCAACTCAACAAGGTGGCAGATGCATTAAGCAGGAAGTTGTTGATAGTTCAAGAACTACAGTTGCAGAGCATAGGAATAGAAGGTTTCAAGGACCTCTATGAAGGAGATGAAGACTTCTCATTAGCTTACAAGGTTTGCAAGGAGTTTGAGAACCATTTCCATGGTGAGTATGCAGATTACACTCTCCAAAATGGTCTCTTGTTCAAAGGTAATCAGTTGTGTGTACCAAGAGGATCCATGAGGGAAAACCTCATCCAAGAGAAACACAATGGCAGTTTAAGTGGACACTTTGGAGTCAACAAAACATTCGATTTAGTACATAGGTACTACTATTGGCCAAAGTTGCCAAGAGATGTGAAGAGGTATGTGGAGCAATGTGGTGTGTGTCAAAGAGCAAAGGGAGGATCAAGCAATGCTGGTCTCTATCAACCATTACCAGTCCCAAATAGGCCTTGGGAATGTATAAGCATGGACTTTGTAATAGGACTACCCAAGGCAAAGACATGTATGGACAGCATCTATGTGGTAGTAGATAGATTTTCCAAGATGAGCCATTTCATTCCATGTAGGACTACACATGATGCTAGCTATGTTGCACACCTCTTCTTTAAGGAGATTGTGAGGATTCATGGACTCCCTTTAAGCGTTGTTTCAGACAGAGACAACAAGTTCATGGGCCATTTTTGGCAAACATTGTGGAAGAGACTTGGAACTAACCTCTCATTTAGCTCAGCTTACCATCAACAAACTGATGGTCAAACTGAAGTCATCAATAGGGTGTGAGGCAACTTGTTGAGGTGTTTAACCAAGGAGTATGGGCAGACATGGGACCTAATCCTTCCTCAAGCAGAGTATGCATATAATGACAGTGTGAATAGGACCACTGGTAGAAGTCCTTATGAGGTTGTGTATGGCAGACATCCAAGGGGAGTATGTGAGTTGAGAGACCTTGGTACTTTGGAGATGCAGAGTGGGCAAGCAGAGGACTTCACTCAAACCATCAAGGAAGTTCAAGAGCAAGTCAAGAAAGCCATCCTTGAATCCACTCAAAAATTGAAGGCCAAAATGGATGAGAAAAGGAGAGAGGTTCAGTTCAAGGTGGGTGACTATGTGATGGTCCATTTGAGCAAAGCTAGGATGCAAAGTGGTAAGCCTACCAAACTGCAAATGAAGAGGGTGTAGGACCTTGTAGAATTCTGGCAAAATATGGTGAGAACGCCTATAAGGTTGAACTTCCTTCAGACTTAGCCATTTCACTAGTCTTCAATGTTGCTGACCTGATCATGTACAAGGGTGAGATAGAAGGGCAGACTGCGAACCAAGTCAAGGTACTACAAGACTTGGATATGAATGCCTTACCTCAAGTGAAGCAGCCTATAGCAGAGGAGATCTTGGAATCCAGAGTAAAGAAGTCCACCAGACACCAGGTCTACATGGAACACTTGGTGAAGTGGGCAGGTCAGCCTGAATCTGAAGCTACATGGGTTGAAGAAAGCAGGTTCAAGACACTTGGCATAGACCCGGCTCTCATCTCTTCTTCTATTTCTTAGTTGTGTGCAGAGGGGGTGTATGGTGCAGGAGCACCCTTCCAAGCTCTTCCTCCTTCTTTGTTTTGTTGGTGTTATGCTTCTTTTGAAGCCATTGTATATGTAATAAGAGCCATGAGCTCATTTGTTCTTGACTAGGTCCTTAGTGTTTTTGTTGTGATTTCTGGTGCAGGAGAGGTTGAGTGTGCCTTGGATGTGTGTTAGGCCTTATTGACATGTTGCTGTCCTTAGGATAGCCCAAAATAGGCCTAGGAGTCATGAAAAGCAACAATGACAAAGTTGCTCAAAAGATGCAAAAGTTGCATGACAACTTTTAAAAGTTGTCAAGCAACTTTTCCACCCAAAAGGTCAAAGACCCTTATTGAGCGTGGAGAGCCCTAATTTTGGCACACCGACCGAGGTCTGGGTAGTATAAGATGTTTCAAACCCTAAAATATGGGGGGTTAATCATTGTTGTACGGCCCAAGTAAGGAAAGCTTGACTATGACTGTTTTGTTGGTTACCAGTCAGTTTGAATGAAGCAACCGAGCAAATTAATGGTTTGATCTGAAGACAAAACTGTGTGGAGTGTCTTCTATGGTGTAAATACTTCCATTTTGAGCATTTAGTTTAGGTTTTTATTTGTAAGTGAGGTGTGTTTGTAAATAGTTTTGTAAATTGTCTACTCTCTGTCCAGTTTTAGATTGGTTTGAATAATGGGCTCATAACTCCATTCCCCATTGTGGAATCACCATGAAACCATGGGGAATGAGAGTACAGACCCCGTACTATAGTTCAATGCAAGCAGGGCCCTTGAAAATGCAAGGAGGCCATATAAGGACCCATTCCTAGGCGAGACTGGACAGTGCCCGGCTAGGAAGGGTCAAGTTGCAGAGGTCTTGGAGAGCAAGGAAGGACAGAGAAGAAGGCACCCTTTGGAGGAGTTGTAGAGGGGTGAGTGAAGCATCATTGGTGTGAAGGAGGAGCCTCCACCAATCCAGACAAGGTGGCTAAAACACAAAACATACACTGTGACCCAGGCAGACCATAAAAACCCTCACAAAACCCTTAAAAACCCCAAAATTCGCCCAAGGCACTGTACGACCACTTGGAGGCCCAAAACCAAAGAAATCCTTGAGCCCTTGCCAAATGAATGGTAGTCCATTTTGGGAGTTTGGGTTGTTTGTGCATCGTTTGTGAAAGGGAGCCCTAAAGGACCGGGTAGGAGGCCTAATTGGTCAAAATCCTTGTAGCCCTATTTTGTAGGCAAAAACACAAAACAGTGAAAGCTTGAAGCTTGTTGGGGGCACATGGATGGATGTAAAACATGGTTTAAGACCTGACCTAACCTTGCTAGGACCTAGGAAGTAGTAGGACAAGCCAAGCCCTTATTAGCCATAGTAAGGGGTTTTGAGTCTCATGAGTAGGTGAGACCTTTGGAGCAGCATTGCAAGTCATTGCTGGGTGGATTGGGCAAGGTCAGGGGATTCCTCAGGCAAGGGAAGTCCTAGAGACCCTAGGGTGTGAAGAGCACACCAGGTGATCCAAGGGAAGGATCCAAGAGCATAGACTAGGCTAGTCTATCCCAAACCCTACCCCATCACAAAGAAAGCCAGAAATAGGTCAAGTGCTGGAAATCCATGCCTAAAATGGAAAGTTCGGCAAAACACTTCAAAATTGCAGGAGGTTGAAATATTCTAAGTCTGGGAGATTAAATGAAGGAAAATCCATGAATCCTTCTCCAAAGCAAAAATGCGCCCAAGTCTGGAGTCGGGCGCTGAAATGGAGAAGCCAAGGAGAGGTGGAAAAATCCGCGAGTCCATGGACAAAGCAAAAATGTGCCCAAGTCTGGACTGGAGCGCCAAAATGGAGAAGCCAAGGAGAGGTGGAAAAATCCGCGAGTCCATGGACAAAGCAAAAATGCGCCCAAGTCTGGGCTGGGGCGCCAAAATGAAGAAGCTAAGGAGAGGTGGAAAAATCTGTGAGTCCATGGACAAAGCAAAAATGCACCCAAGTCTGGGCTGGGGCGCCAAAATGAAGAAGCCAAGGAGAGGTGGAAAAATCCGCGAGTCCATGGACAAAGCAAAAATGCGCCCAAGTCTGGACTGAGGTGCCAAAATGAAGAAGCCAAGGAGAGGTGGAAAAATCCGCGAGTCCATGGACAAAGCAAAAATGCGCCCAAGTCTGGACTGGGGCACCAAAATGAGATTTCCATCGAGAGAAGGAAAATCCATGAATCCATGGCATAAGTGAAAATCTGCCCAAATGTGGAATTGGGCGCCAAAATGGGATTTCCATGGAGAGAAGGGAAATCCATGAATCCTTCACACTAGCAAAATTCCGCCCAAGTCTGCAGTCAGACGCCAAAATGAAGAAGCCAAGGACAAAAGAAAAATCCATGAATCCTTGGCATGGTGAAAATTCCGCCCAAGCTAAAAAATTGAAATTTTGTCGAAGGCATGGAAACCAAGGAGTCAAGGAGGAATAAAAAGCAAAATTCCCCTCGGGCAAATTTTTGAATTTGCTATTTTTAGACACCAAATCTCGACCAAGTGTGGAAAATTTTATAGATTCGGAATTGGGATGAAATTCCCCATCCAATGAACCTGACTCCTAAATTTTAGGAAGATCCCTAAAAAATAGGGATGTTGAAAAGAGGACATGGACAATTCACGAAACAATGAATTCCTTCCTCAGGAGGAATTTCCGCCCCAGCCTTGTGGAGGGCGCCCGAATGAAGAGTGCATGGAGAAACAGGCAAATTGCAAGAGTCCTTGACCAAGGCATTTTAGCGCCCAAGTGAGAGAAGGAGCGCTAGATAGAGGGATGCAAGGAATCCATGGAATTGAAAGAATTCCCCACCAAGTGTAAAATGCCGCCTAGGAACACAGGAGTGCACTAAAATGATCTTCTCATGGACAGTGCACAAAGAGATGAATTCCTTCATTGGGAAAGAATTGCACCCAAGAAGAAGAAATTCCAGGAAAGGTGAAAAATTGACAAGTGTTTGAAATTTCTTCCTTTAGGACATAGTTCTTGGAAATCATGAAAATTGGCTAAGGTATGAAGAATTTCCTTCCTCAGGGTAACGAACAAATTTCTTTCCAAAGGAGAGTTCCTCCACAACAAGAATTCATGCCTAGGATTGAAAATTCAGAAAATCTTCTAAGGCATGAAAATCCAAGGGTCAAGGAAGAATGATAAGCAGGAATCCCCTCGAGAATTTTTTTTTGAAATTTCCACTTTTAGACACCAAATCTTATTAGAATCCGAAAATTTTTGCAGCTCTGGACTCATGGAAAATTCTCTCCCTCTTGGACTTGAAACCCTAAGTTGGAAATTTTCCTAAAAAATAGGAGATGTTGAAAAATCATTGAAAATCTTTTCCAGAGTAAGACAAGTTCAAAAACTTCAAGAAAATACTTCCAGAGTCAGAGATTCTCCCTCTTGAAGTTTTCTCTCTCCAGGGTTTTTTCTACCAAGTGGTAGCCGAGTCAACAGATGTTGAATTAATGAAGCATCTCTTTGCATGCAATTGTCACATTTATGGCATTATGACAGATTCTCCGTGCATGTCGTTGTCATCAGGAGAATGATGGGCATTTACGAAAGTGGCGGTTATATTCTGAGCATAATCAACATCATGGGGCACATTTAATGTGCTAATGGGCGCTATTTTAGGCTGTTTAAGTTAATTGTATATGGGCATAGTGGGTTATTAATTGCCGATTCCCACCTTGTTGCACCTCGAGCGGGAGTCTTCTAGGGTTAACCCTAATTAGGGTTTGTATGGCCTAAGGCCTATATAAAGGGGTGACCCCCTCATTTGTAAGAGGGGGAGCTTTGTATGAAATTGTTGCGATAAGTTTTTGAGAAAATAATAGTGAAACATTGTTCTCTGATGGTGTCCACTTAAATTATTTTTTCAAAGCTTGCATGGTTTCACCTTCCTCACTTAGAGTAGAAGTAGTATAGTGCTTTGATTTCAATGGAGAATGTAATGGTGTTTGATGAATTTCCATGGTTCATACTTTTTGCATCTTGGTGATTGTAAGTTGCAGTGTAAAGTTAGTCTGAGCCCCCTAAATTTGTGCTAAGTTCGATTGTGGATAGTCGTTTGGATTGCGCCGTTTTGGGTATTCAAATACACTTTCTCAGTTTGAAAATCCTCTAGCATTCTTAGAAGATTGCACCGGTTCTTGCGGAGTTGTAGTTGATCTTGGCGAAGCAGAGCTTGGTTTATTTGGATTTTGTCCACCAAAGCACTATCCATTGTTATCACTGCCCTTAGGAGTAGATTTAGATCCTTCTAAACCCTTTCCCTTTTACTTTCCAGTTCAGTCCGTTCAAAGCAGCAGCATCACAAAATTGGCATATCCGATGATGGAGTTCCAGTCACAACAAAGAAGTGAAAGAATTATGCAAACGTAAGGCCCCTTTGATTACCAACAATCACATCAGCCAACTGAGCCATGTCCACGCATTGAAGGAACCTTGGAGTCGATTGTTTGAACTTCTTGCAATTTTAGCATGCACTCGCACTTTGATCAAAAGAGAGTGAAGTGACCATTAGGCAACTTTCATCTGTGTTCGACACTGTCATAAAAAACACGTCAACAAGTGAGAGGGAGCATACTAAAAGGGGATTTTGTTCTAAATCTCAGGATGATCATATTCCTGCCTAGGGCTCAATCTTATGACAGTAGATCCATGGTGGTTTTGGATCTAGCACTTCCAACCATATGAGGATCACACCAGATGATGAGTCTCCTAAAGGAAGATATCTTCCATGATTGGGACCATGTGAGCAGGGGATGCTTCCGTGACAGAGGGATCAGCTAAGAGGATGTGCTTCTATTGATATCCGAGGATCTTGGTTATATTGGTTCAGAGGGAGTGGACCATGTCAAGATGGTTTCTCTAGTGATCAGTCAAAGGACTATGATTCATGAGATGGAGTCCCATTTATGTAGGCTCGAAGGCCTTTATGTTGACTTCTAGGTCATGATATTCCTGGATAGAAGAATACTTGGTGAGCTTGGAATATACCAAGAGTGATGCAAACTCCAACCTTGTATTATATGAGAGGTCAAAGCATGTGGAGATCAAGTATCACTATGTTAGAGACATGATGGAAAGGTATGCTATTCAGTTAAGATACATTAGTACTGATGAGCAGACAACGGTCATTCTCACCAAGCCTCTCTTCAGAATAAAGTTTATATACTTTTGAGGTAAGCTTGGTATGGTGGAGAATGAAGCCCTAGCTAAGATCGAGTCTTAGCATCATTGATTTGGTTATATGTTATACTAATGTATTCTTATATTTGAGAAAAGATGTTTTAAGTGTAAACTCTTGATTTATGCATTTCTCTTTTAGAGAGACTTGAGGTGTAAGCCCTTTTCATGGTGAATGTCATGTGTGTCACTCCATGACAAACATCACGTGAGAGAGTCTGTGATGATTTTCTTGTACTTGTGTGTTTATTCTTTGGATGAGCCATGGTGAATGCCATTGTGAGGTGACGATCTCACAATAATGGTTGATATCTCATGATATGATATCTGTGGACATGCCATAATGGTGGATATTACATGAGGAGATATCTATGGATAAACCATAATGGTTGATATCATGTGAAGTGATGGATATGCCATAATTGTTGATATCTCGTGAGGTAATATCTGTGGACATGCCATAATGGTGGATATTATATGAGGAGATATCTATGTATAAACCACAATGGTGGATGTCACGTGAGGTGATGTTTATGGATATGCCTTAATGGTTGATATCACGTGAGGTGATATCTGTTGGTTGAAAATTTTTTACACTTGGGGAAATATACAAAATTGTGGTTTCAACCACAACACACGAGTAAAAACTCTCCTAATTAAGGGAAGGCTCCCCCTATCTAACTACAACTTTGGAAATAAAATAGGATGGGACAACAATCTTTCTTTTTTTTCAAGAAAGACAATATCCTTTTCTCTTCACAGAAAAGGATAGCGATTGAATATGAACAGTAGTAACCACTTTCAAATGAAATGAGAGAAAGGAAATGAAGTTTCCTGAAAGTGCAAGACTTCCGTCACTTCCTTCGGGACGGGACAGCAATATCAAGCTCAAAGACTTGATTATGTGAAGTCCTATCTACCCTTTGCTATATTAAATTTTACAACGAATAAAAGACAACAGCTCAAAGACTGGAATAATCTATTCTTTCAACACAAAGACAATAACTAATGCAAGCTCAAAGACTTGCTGCTATTTCTTATCAAACAGTAATTTTTCCTCAAGAATAGACGCAAGCTCAAAGACTTGCTGCTCCTTCTAGAGACTTTCCTATTTTAATTAATCTTCTCTACTTGCAGCTCAAAGACTTCAAATCAGATTGGACTAAGCTCCTTTAGAAACACTTTGCATAGAAGAAATAAAAAGACTCAAACTCAAATATGTAGCTCAAAGACTCAAAACTTGAGTGATCCTTCTTTATTATTCTTCAAAACCTTCAATTCACATGCATAAGCTCAAAGACTTCTTGCTGTAAATTTGGCAGAGTTTTTGCTTGCTTTCCCAAAAGATAAAAATTACAATAGACCCTTCAAGTATTTATATAAGAGGAGCCTTGAGAAAAAGGTGGGAGGATCCTAACTAATTTGAGATATTCTCTCAACCACCAAGACTTATTCAATAACTAACTAAGACTTATTCCAACTGCAGTCTTAATTGAACACAACTTGTAGTTGCCTTACATGTAATTACAAAAGTGCAAGTAATGTGTAACTTGCATTTTACAAAAAATACTTTTACATGTAACTCGTCAAAACAAAATTACAACTAAAGATTACAAAGGTGGAAAAATACAACTAAGTGTTGAAAAACACTTAAGTTGCATTACGTGAAGATACGAATCCTTTAAATTTTTGGATGCTCGTTTGTAGTTCCTCAGGATTTAGTTCATGGGTGTTCTTGGCAACAACCATGGTTTTCACAATAGTGTCGTGACACCGGAGGAGCGCAGAATTGTTTTTATCCAGGATAGACTGGATTTCATGCAGAAAGACTTGGTGTTTCATCAATGTCTGAATTGAAGCGGCCGTGAATTGTTCGCTCCTCCCTTTATTATGAATCCTCATTTGTAAATCAGCAAGAACTTCTTCTGGAATCAGCTCTCCATCCTGACTTACTATGTTACAAGAGGCCTTTTCACAATGTGAGACAATATCTCGGTAAACTTCGCCCCGAAATATTTTTACATCACTGATCTCCTCAATGAGGGATTTAAGAACAAGGGTTTTGTCTTCCAGGAATTCTTGAAATTCCAAGTACATGACCCTGGAACAGATGATGGCGTGCTCCTGTAGAACACTCAGCTGTTGTTGGGGCATGGTACGCCAGATTGTCAAACTTTCTTCAACACTTTCCAGATTCTTTTTGAAAGTATTAGAAGTCTGATCCAGTTTCTCCTCAACAATCTCCAACTTAGACATTATCTGAAAAATGTCTTTCATCACCTGTGCACATTGATCATGAAGCTGATCAACCCAAGAATCCAGTGCTTGTACTTTTTGAGCAGCCCTTTCCACTCCACGAATTGATTCTTGGGAACCAGAAGAACCTATGGAGTTACTCCCTTCAGCAGCAGGTTTTGTAATTTTATGAACGGCTGCCATAAGTTGTCGGTTTTCCTCTTCTAGCTTGTCTTTCTTTGCGAGAAGCTCATCACACCTTTGCACCAGCGAAGCAACAAAAAACTGAGCATCATGTTTAATGACCTCATGCGTCTGTTTTCCCAATTCTATCCTTGTAACCTTATAATCGGCAGCTGACATTTCTTCAAGTGGCTTATCTGCAATAGGTTCCACAATTTCAACTACCTTCATCTTGTTGCTGTCAACAGTTGCTCTGGAGATAGTCTTGGCCTTCTTAGCAACTTTGGATCTGGATTGTTTTAGTTGCTGGTAATCAAAGGCATCAAGGGAGATTTCTTGCTTCTTCCTTTTCGGGGTAAAAGAACTAAGCCATGGAGGCAAAGTCATCAACTCCCCTCCAGTAGCAACCGTAGGCAAAGGAGAAGCAGTTTCTGTTTGAATCACCGTGGTCATCCTGGAAGGAATATCTGTTTGGATAGCGACCACTGTTTGCTCAGTTTCCAATGGGCATGAAGATTGCCTCATGAATTCTTCAAAACCAGAAGTGGAAGTATCAATTTTTGATAACTGGATATGAGTAGGAATATCCTTAGGAACTTCCAACACACCCTCTTGTTGAGGATCAGGAGATGGCTCGTATGCTGAAATGGGAATAGCATTCTGAGGAGACTCATCCACCAGCAAATCAGGAGGAGAAAGCGGCGTCTCAATGGGAACTGGAGGAATGATCTCATGAGGCGAGTCTGAAACGGGAGACTTAGGAGCATCATTAGATTGCTGCCCCTCTGCTGGATTATCCAGATCGATCACCTGAACATGGAATCGTGATTTTTCCTTCCCACGAACTATCGTCTCCTTAGGAGGAAGCACTACTGCACGACTGACTCGCAACTTGATCCTTGTGCCTGAAGATGAAGCACCCTCCTTGTTGTCAATCTGAATCTCAGACTTACGTCCAAGAGGCCCCATAGAATCATCTTCTTTACCAACCTTGATTTTTATAAGTCTAATAGCATTACTTTTCAGCCATGCATTGGTGTTGGCCAAGATAGGCTGAAATTTGTCAAGGATGGATATGCACTCTTTGTGCGACCATTGGATCAAAGGAAGTAGAGCTTCCTCAACCCTCTGTGAAATGTATTCCGGATCAAGTATGTGCCCATCATCAATCATCCCTTGTGGGATATCCACCAAGTTCAAATCAACAATTTGCTCAACAGTGAGCCTGTAGTAATCCATCTTGAGGACTTTGGCTTCTGTGCGGAGATCTACCTAGATGTCTTCAATGCGATGTACATGCACAAAAGATTTCTTGATCTTTTCCTTCATACCCCTATAATCAAAATCAGCTCTAGGTTTAAACCTTTTGAGCTTGATTTCCTGCAATTCAGTCTCCATGGCTTTAGCCTTCACAGATGTGACAAGGGAATACCGGCCAATTTTCAATGGGTTTGTGGTAGAGATCCCCATTCCAACCTTGTGCTTAGCAGACTAAAAAGTGTGGACAGCCATGATCTGTCTTCCCAACTCCATAAGAATGATCTTATCAGTTGGGTATCTGGGAAGCATGTATGGCTGACCACAATAGCATCTGATCCCAATATAGGTGAAGGTGGGAAACTGTAGAAACAAACATCCATACTCGCACACCTTGTCCCATGCCTCATCTGATACTCTATTGTTCCTGAGATTTCTGTCAAACTGACACATGAAATATCCAAAGAATGCATCTTGGACTCTTCTAAAATGCAGTCTGCTCGGTTTCAATGGCAACTGATCATAATACTCCCAAACTAGTATAAGTGAGCGATCACCGTTGGTAGAAAGACCTAGAAAGTGTCTAAGTGATGCTGCTAAGTATACCAAATATGAGTTCATGAAGAAGGTCATGGTGGTAGGAACTGCTGCAAGTTGTTCGCACAAGGCATTGCTGATGACTTTCCCCCATGAAATGTGATGAGACTGCCTTATGAACATGATGAACTCGTACATCCATGGCTCAAAGACATTGGAATGCTCAAGGCCTATCATCCTGCTGAGAAGGGTTATGGTGTCTCCAATCTCCCATTTGAAATCGCAGCGGTACAACTTCGCCCACCTTGAGAAGGAGGCTCATGGCTCTTGGATCCACCTATTGATGTGTCGCTTGCAATCTTTTTCCCTCTTCACATAATACTCCGCTGCACTTTCTTTGGAGATTTCCATATAAACAGGTGCAGGAGGTATTCTGAAGACCTTCTCGATCATATTTGCATCAAGATGGATTATAGCTTCGCCATCGTCATTTTTGATGACTCTTGACTCTTTGTCAAAATGATGGGCGCAGGCAAGAACAAACTTAGGTTCTAGGGCAGCCACTGGGAAAGAAGATGCATGATAGATATGGCTGTCCAACAGCCGTTGCAAGTTATTATCCTGTGGATCTTCTACCCTTTTGACGAATTTCGACATATCTACGTGCCTTATTTCCGTGTCTCTGATGCAATCCAAAGGAGAAGAAACCTGGGAAGGTGCTACCTCGTTCTAATATTTGTCATATTTGTATTTCATCTTCTTTGGAGTTGGAGATGCCGGCAAATCTGACATTGATTGTGAACCTGGAATACTGTGATGAAGACTTAAAAGAGTTAAGGCAACATCATAGTCAGCTGCAACTATCATTCTTCCTTCTCCAAATGGGAAAAACTTTGATTCTTGAACCTTACGATTTTGTGAGAGGAAAAGGGGAAATATGTAGAAATGGGAAAATCTTGACTTTGACCAATTTCGGATCTTGTGGAAATTTTTGCAAGTATACAAGTTGGAAAGAATATACATGCAATCAGGATTTTAAAACCCGAATGCAAGTACACTTGTAAATTTGCAAATGGAGAAATGGACGAAAAATGAGATTTTGACTTCCAGAAAATGATGGAAATGGAAAGTACAGATATGGTGAACATGAATGGATAGAAATGGGAAAATCCGGGAAAGTCATTTTCATGAAAATGGGAAGAACTCTTCAACATGTAATCTGGTTTTCAAAACCCGAATTTGCAAGGGAGGGGTATTTCACACTTTTCAACTTGGAATTTTAACCAAAAATGGTTAAATTCCTTAACCGTAGGGGAAGAACAAGAATTTCCAGCGAACTTGTAATCGGGATTAAAAATCCCGAATGCAAGTAAAGATGAAATTTAGGGAAGAACAATGCAATTCAAAAATTGCATACCAAGGGGAAGATTTCTCTCACAAAAACCGATTTTTGAGGGAAGAACAACATATTTACAAAAATGCAACTAAGAAAACAAGAAAATAATAAAATGAAGGAAAGAAAAGAAAGAGAACATACCTTTCTTCAAACTGAAAATGCTTCTCCAAAAATGCAACCAATTTTTGGAAAGAAGAAGAAAACCCAATAAATAGAAGCAATCCGCAATGCTAAAACCCTTGTCACGTTTTTGCAAAAATGCCACAAACTGAAAAACGTGGCAGCAATTCCAAATTTGGAGGGCCAAAATGCCAATGAGAGAGCACACCTAAGAGAGTTAAAGCAAAACGCCTAAGGAGGAGATGAAGAAATGGTGTCAAATCCTTTCAAAACGCAGCCAAAGACTTAAATGGCTCATTAAATAGCTTAAGACTTATCCCAAACTCCACGCCTAGGTAGGAGAGTTCAAATCGATTTAGAAGAATGCAGCTTCATTAAGTTTTAATCCCCCAAAATGTGGCATTTTGGAAACACGTTTTTGCTGATTTGGAGCAAAAAACTAGTCAATACAACCTCCAAATGGCGTGACAAGTGGTTTCAAATGCATAGGAATAGGGTAGAAACCAAAATGTCTCTCCTTTCTTGAAGATGTCCACAAAAATTGATTGAAAACTTCAACAAATTTGCTTCCAACTGAAAATCGGGTTTTTTGGAGAGAAGAACAAGTTCGAATTTACACTTGCATGTGAAAATCGGGTTTTTGGGAGACAAATACTGTAAATATTATTGCAATTTCCAATTTAATGAACAAGTTATATGCAGGATGGTGTATTTAGAATTTTGATATTATAACTATGACAATAATGTTGTTGTCTTTCTTTTGCTGCAGGTATGGAGGATGAACATGTATCGATTTCAATGTCACCTCCTTTCTTTTGAATGATGTATATATATAAGGTAGTCACGATCAAGTGGCTCCTTGATCGGACATGTCTTTTATACATGTCCGACTAAGATGTCAGAAGAACAAGTTCGAATTTACACTTGCATGTGAAAATTGGGTTTTTGGGAGACAAATACTGTAAATGTTATTGCAATTTCCAATTTAATGAACAAGTTATATGCAGGATGGTGTATTTAGAATTTTGATATTATAACTATGACAATAATGTTGTTGTCTTTCTTTTGCTGTAGGTATGGAGGATGAACATGTATCGATTTCAATGTCACCTCCTTTCTTTTGAATGATGTATATATATAAGGTAGTCACGATCAAGTGGCACCTTGATCGGACATGTCTTTTATACATGTCCGACTAAGATGTCACTTGGTCGTGACTTTTACAACCATCAACCATCAACCGATCCACTCGGTGTCTATGATAACTAATTGGTGCCATTGATAACAGATCGATATAAACATACCAGATAATGAATCGGTATCATTGATAACAGATCGATATAGACATACCCGATAATGAATTAGTATCATTGTAAATGATAACAGGTCGATATAAACACACCCGATAATGAATCGGTGTCAAAGCAAATGTTAACAGATCGATATAAACACACCCGATAATGAATCGGTGTCAAAGCAAACAAGCCCAATAACTAATAGCATTAGATTGACGCTTAACTTTGTTAAGCAAGTCGTCGATCTATTTCATCTTTATCACTGTTAATATTATAATCATGATCAATGTTATAATCTGATAAACATATTCAGTTCGGAAAGCATAAATCAGATAATCTAATAGCATAGATGAGTAAACCAAAATAGAATAGAGGAGATTAACGGGTAAGGAAAGTCTTATCTTGTAGAAGCTACTAATGCATTAACACTCCCTCTTAGCTTTGGAAGATAGATAAAGTAACCTGCATCACATTTCTTTTCCATAATGTTAGTCTCCAAGAATATATATATCATCTATACATATGATATGAAGGACCATCGGGACATAAGATACAAATATAAAACATCACTCTAAGTATGTGATATAGAGTATCACCTAACCATGTGATATAAAAGATTCATCATTTCATAATGACAAGATATCACCTGAGCACGTGATATCAATATTGCCTAAACACGCAATCTTTAAGGATAATCATAAATTCACATTTTATCCAAGTTGTGGTATGTGCAAAAAAAAAACACTATACAAATGTCATATCACCTAATCACATGATATGAAGTATCATCTAGACACATGATACAAATGTCCATCACGTCAATCTTGTGATGACAGGATATCACCTAAGCATGTGATATCAGTATTGCCTAAACACGCAATACTTAAGGATAATCGTATGAGAAAGATTTAAATTCTCATCTTATCCAAGTTGTGGTATGTGCGCTAACACTTCATATGAATGTTTTACCACAACACAATCATGGCTTCATCCATGATCCACCAGAGATCCACCATGATAACTGGTTTGGACATTATAAGATCGTCACCTTATAATGTCTCCATACAAGTGTTCATTATCTTGAGAGATCGTCACCTCTTAGATATGAACCTAGGGGATAAAATCCAAAATGTCCTATCATGACAAAGAAGTTTACACATTAAACATGCAAATACAGATTACAAAGCAAATTACCTTTCTATCATACCTAAACTTTTTCTGAAGTGATCAACCTTCACTCTGAAAGAGGTTTGGCTAGAATATCTGCAGTTTGATCTCCAAGGGAAAACCCTCCTACTCGAGGGAGAAACACCTAGCATAAAAATGTCTTCTTTATATATCAAATATGTCTAGCAATAATGTAAGATATGGGCCCAATACATGTTGCTTCACTCCTTGAAGCAAATTTCACAAGAACAAATCTGATTGGCCTTCTTCATAGGATCGATTTGCTCTAACTAATATATAAACTGCTCTTCACATAAATTGAATGGATCAGAGAATGAGTTTGCATCTTCTATATATATGAGGGAGGCACCCTTTCACAAGAGGTCGGTTCTCAATGACACCATCTGTCTCTTCACAAGGGTGGCCACTACAACATCAACACTCACTCTTAGCTAGGGAGGAATCCTTGTTAATAATATAGTTATGAAATGACATCCACCATGGCTACTCCTAGAGGGTGGAACACGATTCATCACGGTACCCAACATGATGACATTCATCGTGGCTATTCCCAGAGGGTGGAACATGGGCCTTCTCTTCAGACTTCTCCCTCACAGAGAAGAGTGTATTAACAAGGGCTTGCTCCTCAAACTCCTTTCTCACAAAGAAGAATGCATTTAAGCAATGGCTTGCTCCTCAAACTTCTCTCTCACAGAGAAGGATGCATTAAGCATATCTTCATGATGGTGTGGCTCCCTCTGAGCCTGATATCAACCTTCTGACCTCCTTTTCTAATGTTGCTTCTGATGAAATGTTAGACTCCCTCTGAATCTGATATCAACCATCTGACCTCCTCTTCGAAGAACCAGATCGCAAGGACAAACTGTATGGGTTCTTTTTCTTCGATGAATACTTACCGCCATCAACTCAATCCTATGATTGCAAGAATCAAGTTCTTTCTCCCTTGAATGAAATCTCTTATGCTTCTTGGTTTGTCCTTTCTTTATCTCGAAAGATCCCTTGCAAAACATGACTTATAGAACTCTGACATGTACTTAGCAAATTCACCACTAGTAGCATAAACAAGAGCCCCTATAGTCAACATTGCTTCCTCATGGACTGTTGCACTTCTACAGACAAATACTTGTTTATAGATGGGAATGCGAAATCTCAGAATCTCCACTAAAGTCCCCTCCATATTCTTCCTGAATTCTTCATCACAAATAGTACTTCAAAACTCTATAGCCTAAGGAGCAACAAGCTCTTCATCACTTTTAACTGCTTTAGTTGTGATTCTAAAGATGTTCAGCATGTAAGGGGCAAGTTTCTCATAGTACATTGATTGAAACAAGATATTCAAATGTAGCTTGTCCTGTGCGGACACCTACTGACAATGTTGATTCACAAATAACACGCATAATGTAATTGCATGAATTAATAACTACATATGAAATTCATGATCATTAATCAAACATGGATTACTTATCTCTTTGTTTATTAGTCTTCCTCACAATCCAGCAATTGTTCATTCCTGATTCTTTGCACTTGAAGATTTAGATCTCATTTGATAGTTGCTCTTTGACACACATACTTTTAGTTGTTGTGTTTATCTGACATAACTAGGATCTGTGAGATGCTGAGCCCATATGTCACGCACAGGACACTTAGCAGTATCAATGTGGCATCGATCTTCCTCAGTAATCTTCCCAACCATGTATTCAACTTAGGTAAACCTATGACAAGGTTTCCCATAGATGATAAAGCTCTATAATTTAGGTGGCCTAGTCTTCTATGCCAGACCTCATTTGCATTTGTTGCTTCATGAATTAGGGCTAGGTTGGGCTCTGTGCATAGCTCATACAAATAGCCTTGTCTTTGACCAATGACTTTAGTTTTCTTGATGGAAGAATGTCTTGGCCAAGCCAACACCTTGTTCTCCATGAAGGTTACTCTGCATCCGTTATCTTCTAGGGCTGATATGGAGACTAGATTTCTCTTGATGCTGGGGACATATAGTATTCCTTCGAGTTGCAATGATATGCCTGTCTTCAGTTTGATGGTGCAGGAACCAATTCCTCTAACTGGATGTGAGGAATCATCTCCGATGGTTACATCCTCATCATTATCCTCTGTCATGGAGTCTAGCACTTCTCTAAACCCTGTAATGTGTCTGGATGAGCCACTATTGATCACCCAGGAGTTAGACTTATTTGATGCATGACTTGTAAGTGCTGAGTAGAGGACATAGTTCTGGGAGTCATCTTCTCTTTTAGATTTTCCTGCTCTGGCAAATGTGGCTTGTTTGGCTCTCTCTGGACATTTTGCAACAAAGTGCCTAAACTTATCACACCTATAGCATTGAATATGTGATAGGTCTCTCTTTGAAGTGTTCTTGCCTTGATGACCCTTCCTCTTCCTAAATTGCTTCTTCTTGGTTGTCTTATTTGTGTTAGTATTTAGAACCTGAAGGTCTTCGTCTATGTTCTTTTGTTTTATTCCCATCTTGTTCAATCTTGATTCTTCTTGGAGACAATCGTCCCTTAATCTTTCAAACTTAGGATACTTGGACCTTGCACTGATGCCTTGGATGAATGTGCTCCATCCACTAGGCAACCCATCTAGAGCAATGAGTGTTAACTCTTTGCTTTGGATCTCGTAATCTAGAATTGCTAGTTCATCTCTTAGAATTGATATCCGCATAAAGTAGGCGTTGATTGTCCCCCCCTTGTTCATGGTGATATGATTTATTTCTCGTTTTAATGCCAGAGTTCGACTTGCATTTGATATCTCAAATGTGCTTTCAAGTGCTTTGAACATTTTATAGGCTGTCTGATGTTTTCTTATGATGGGCATTATGTTGTTTCTCACCCCATCAACTATTATTTTTATGGCCTTTTCATTTCCCTCAATCCATGCTGTTTTGTCAGGTTCATTTTCAGGTTGGTCATTTTTAGTTTGAACAAATAAATCCACTTTGTTCTCCTTTAAGATCATCTGGATTCTGAACTTCCAGGCTGAAAAATCATCGCCACCTCCGAGTTTGTCTTCGAATCTGATAGCGTTGGCCATTGGAGAAATGTGATGTAGTATATAACCTTGTTCTTAAATTATTCACAAAATTGAATAGCCTCAAATTCGATCAACTTGGCTCTGATACCATGTAAATGTTATTGCAATTTCCAATTTAATGAACAAGTTATATGCAGGATGGTGTATTTAGAATTTTGATATTATAACTATGACAATAATGTTGTTGTCTTTCTTTTGCTGTAGGTATGGAGGATGAACATGTATCGATTTCAATGTCATCTCCTTTCTTTTGAATGATGTATATATATAAGGTAGTCACGATCAAGTGGCACCTTGATCGGACATGTCTTTTATACATGTCCGACCAAGATGTCACTTGGTCGTGACTTTTACAACCATCAACCATCAACCGATCCACTCGGTGTCTATGATAACTAATCAGTGCCATTGATAACAGATTGATATAAACATACCAGATAATGAATCGGTATCATTGATAACAGATCGATATAGACATACCCGATAATGAATTGGTATCATTGTAAATGATAACAGGTCGATATAAACACACCCGATAATGAATCGGTATCAAAGCAAATGTTAACAGATCGATATAAACACACCCGATAATGAATTGGTGTCAAAGCAAACAAGTCCGATAACTAATAGCATTAGATCGACGCTTAACTTTGTTAAGCAAGTCGTCGATCTAATTCATCTTTATCACTGTTAATATTATAATCATGATCAATGTTATAATTTGATAAACATATTCAGTTCGGAAAGCATAAATCAGATAATCTAATAGCATAGATGAGTAAACCAAAACAGAATAGAGGAGATTAACAGGTAAGGAAAGTCTTATCTTGCAGAAGCTACTAATGCATTAACAAATACAAGTTTTATTTTCACCTTTTCACTTACTAAGCAAAATCGGGTTTTCTGATCCAAATAGCAAGTTTTATTTTTGACTTTTTCACTTACTAAGCAAATTCGGGTTTTTTGGAACAAATGACAAGTTTAAAATTGTCATTTTTTCACTTGCAAGGCAAAATCGGGTTTTTTGGAGAGAAATGCAAGTTTTAAAATTGTCAAAAGGGAAATAAAATCCCTACAACAAGTTATACTTGCTTGCACATATGTAATGGGGATTTAAAATCCCTATTACATGTAAAAACCATTAAAGTAGGGGTTTTTAGACCAAACTACAAGTTTACTTGTAATCTAGCCAAAAAATCCCTATTTTAACTAAACAAGACCAAAAACAATAAAAAAGATAAAGCAAACAAAGGGGAAATTTAAAACAAATTACAAGTAACATCTTTTAAATAAAAGTGCACATGTAATAAGCCAAATATTCCCCTACAAATACCAAAACAATGAATATCATTAAAACTTGCAGTTTGAAGAAAATTCTCCACCTGCAGTCGGGGTTTTAAAACCCCAAATTGAAGGAAAGACATTGCAAACGAACCCAAAATTCGACGAAATTTGAAACATAGTTCGAGAATGGACTAAGGATTAAGCGAGTTCAAGGAATAGTCGAAATTCTGCCTCAGGAAGCGTGCCATAGAGTAAATTTTCTCATTTTTTCACAAAAAATTTATGTAGTGGTCCTTCATTTTTGGAAACAAAAATGAGGACAACAATATCTATGGATAAGCCATAATGATTGATATCACGTGAAGTGATATATATCAAAGTTCCCAGACTCGGACTCGGCTCGGACTCGGCAAGGCCGACTCGACTCGTGACTCGGCTATGACTCGGCGACGACTCGGCTATGACTCGGCAAAATAAAAAACCCTTGAAATTTAGAGATTTTTAACGATTTAAAACTTGTTTCATGCACCCATTATTGAATAAAGCTTAAAGACACTATAACATCATCAAATAGAAGCTGATTTGATCACATACATAAACATACATCCATCACATGCGTAGAAATGTAAATTGTAGCTGAAGGAAATAGAAAACATAGATATATAGAGTTATAAATGTTGTCAAATGTATATAAAATCCATGACATCAAATGTTCCCAAACATATATATAACTGTAAACAAAAACAAGTCTATGGCTCAGGCTCTAGCTAATCCTGAGCCTCAGAGTAGTCTGTCTGCCTCCTACAAATGCGTCTAAGGTAGGTCCTGGATGACTGAGAAGCCATAGTCTCCGCCTGTGAGGTGCCTATGCCGGATCGTGCTCTATCCTCCTCCTCTGCCATAGCCACAGCCTCAGCCTCTCTGTCTGCCTGGTCAACCCACTCATGGTCCTCCTCAGTGAAGACGGGATCGGTAGACTCAGTGATCCACTCAGACTCTGGATCGATCTCCGCTAAAGTGATCGGAGAGGAGTCAGTGTCCAAAATCTGTCTGGTCCTAAGACGGAGGTTGTAATGAACAAAAACAAGATCATTCAACCTCTCCACAGACAATCTATTACGCCTCTTCGAATGGATGTGCTCGAACATTGACCAATTGCGCTCACATCCAGAAGCACTGCATGGCTGGCTCAAAATACGGATGGCAATTTTTTGAAGGTTTGGGGTTGAGGGCCCAAACATTTGCCACCATCTATCTGAAATAACGAAAAAGAAAAAAAAATCAAACTCATTTCCAACTTTAAGGCTAGATTATAAAATAAAAAATTAAAATGCATAAGCCATAAACTTAAGAATCTTAAGTTTACATATATTTCTACCTGGCTGCAATTGTGTTCGAGCCTCTATGCACATGCTGCTTGAGAAGATTGCCCCTTCTCGATTATTATATTTATCCAGCTGGAGCGTTGTTCTTGAGGCTGTGCCATCAGTACACAACTTTTGAACCACTGTATACAGGCCACTAAGAACCTCCTCATCTGCCTTGAAGTCATCACGGAATCGAAATGCCGGATTGAGGTAATAGGCTGCTGCATGGATGGGCCTGTGAAGCTGGTTCTGCCATCTCCTATCAATAATCTCCCAAATGGGGCCATACTTATCCTCATCTCCTGCATATATGGACCTAATGGCCTCCTTGGCCCTATCCATACCCTCATATATATAGCCCATAGAGGGCTTCTCCCCATCAACAACTCGTAGGAGAACTACGAGGGGCTCAGTGACCTACACATAATGTTAAACAAAAACAATTAAGTCACAAATTAAATTAAAAAAAAAGAAAAATTGCAAAGTTAAATTGTTAATAAATTAAAATTAAATTACTAAATAGTAGATACTAGATAGTAGATACTAAATGTTAAATTGTAATAAATTTACCTGCACGGTTTCTCCACAGGGGGTCCAAAAACCTGACTCATCAAAAATGCAATTTACCACATCTATCCCTGCAGTGGTTGTAGCATAGGATGAGGAAGTCCACTCCTCACCAACAAACATACGCCTCAAAGCCGCCTTTGATTTTATCAAGGATTTCAGTGTGAGGAAGTTTGAGGCAAACCTCGTGATGCCTGGACGAGCCAACTCCTTTTGCCCCGTGTATTGCCTCATAATGCTAAGGACCAATGCATGATTGTAGATAAACTTGCTGATATATTTGGCCCTTTCAACTATTGATTTCACCCATTCAAGCTTACCAATATCCTCCAACATGAGGTCAAGGCAATGGGCCGCACAAGGAGACCAAAAAATTTTCGGGTGCCTCTCCATCAAAAGTTTACCTGCAGCAATTTTAAGTTAATTAGAAATTTTGATGTGTTAAGAAAATTTTAAATAATCATAGATGCCTCTCCATCAAGACTTGAAAAGTTCAAAATTTACCTGCAGCAACATAACTTGCTGCATTATCTGTCACCACCTGCACCACATTTTCTTCCCCCACCTCTTGTATGACTTCCTCAATAGCCTCACATAAGTATGTGGCATTTTTCACATGTGAGGAAGCATCAATAGATTTCAAGAACATGGTAGATCCTGAAAATAGAGTTTCAAACTTTCAACAAATCAAAATTTAATTTATTCAATGCATTTAGGGAAGTACAAATTAGAATGAATCATAATCAATCACCTCCGCAGGAAACAAGAAAATTTAGGAGTGTTCTATTCCTCCTATCCGTCCAACCATCTGTCATGATGGTGCAACCCTTTTCTCTCCAAGACTGTCGGTGGTCCTCTAGCTCAACTTTCATATCCTCAACCATTTGTAACAAGAGGGGGCCACTTAACTCAGCATCGGTAGGGGCTTTAAACCCCGCACCACAAATGGTTATGGAATCTACCATGCCTTGCCAATAAGGAGACCTGTCACAAATAGATTATGATTAGACAAAGTAAAATTCAACTTCAAACTATAAATTTACTTTTAAACTTAAAGCAATCAAATCAAAAAGAATTACCTGGCTGCAATAAATGGAATGTTGCAAAAGTACCAAAACTTGCAAATTTGTTTTCTTGCAGCATCATGAACCTCCTTGTTCCAACCCATACCCTCAAGCGAGGGTTGTGCCCCAGGAGTACTACGCGGCACAAAATAACTATCCAACCTGGATTTCCGAACTCTAGGGCCAAAGGTAATAGTGCCACCAGGAGGAGTAGAAGTAGAAGCACTAGCACTAGCAGAAGCACTAGCACTAGCAAAAGCACTAGGGTGAAAGGGAGGCATGGAAGAACCCTCTCCAACACAGCCTACGGATGTGGATGCGGATGCGGATGCGGATGCAGATGCGGATGTGGGTGCATGGGAGCCAATAGCACTTAACTCTTCCAATTGCCTCTTCTTGGTTAACTTTTCTTGTTCATGTGTTTCTAATTGGACATAACAGAAACGTTTTGCCTCAGGAGTTTGTAATTTGCATACCTCAATATCATGGCCAGGTATGCCGGCAATATGGTATTTAAATCTATTGATGCCACCAAAATTAATTTCTTTACAAAAAAAACATTTTGTTTGATTTTTTTGTCTGCCAATAAAGTCTTCAGTATATTTCCAAGCCTCATCCTTTTTAGGCATTGTGAAAAATGAATGTTTTTTAAACGTGAAAGCTGCTGCAATAAGAAAATTTAATAAAGTTATAAACTAATAGAAAAAATCAAGAAACCCTACTTTAAAAAAAAATAAAATTGTAAATACATGTTTACAATTTTTTTCTAAAAAAATGTAGGGTTTGCACTTTGCCATTATTCTACTTCTCTCATTGTAATTAAGCTAAAAAAATAAAAACATTCAAGATTTGGAAAGTTAACTGTTAAACTAAAAAAAAATTAACAAACAAATGAAAAAAATCCATTAACATACTTAAAAAAACAAGCAAAATCTACCTTACCTCTTTCAAATGAGTTGAGAAGTCTTGCTTTGGACTCCTTGATGCTCTCAATGCAAGCCTATGGCCTCCCCAATGTGATTTGTGGTCTCCTTGATGCTCTTCTTCCTTGCTGATTGCAAACCTATGGCCTCTTGTTTTCCTTCCTCTCTCTCACTTTTCCTCTCTTCTTCTCACAAATAACAATTAAAAGACCTTTTAGGGTTATACCAAAGAGAATGGAAAAAAAAAACAAATGAAAAAGCTCTTTTTTTTTTTGTTTTTTTAAGTTCGAATTATGCCTATCGCGCGGCCGAGTCCTGGACCTCGGACTCGGCGAGTTTTGGGCAAAACTCGCGCGGCCGAGTCCTGGACCTCGGACTCGGCGAGTTTTGGCAAAACTCGCCTGACTCGCGAGTCAGGCGAGTTTTGCCCAAAACTCGCCGAGTCCGAGCGGCGAGTCGGCAAAACTCGCCGAGGTTGGCTCGACTCGCCAACTCGGCGAACTCGCCTGACTCGCGGCGAGTTTGGGGACTCTGATATATATGAAGGAGCTATGATGGTTGACATCACATTAAGGTGATATCTTTCCTTTCCACATATGAATGTAGCCATTGTGGTCAATCATCACAATGAGGTGATGCAACTTGTAAAGGTTAAGAAGGATTCCTCCCTAGCTAAGAGGGAGTGTTAATGATGTAGCATCAGTAGTAATCCTTCTGATTGACTGAGACCAAATATGTGAATGGCCTATCGGCCTTACATATTTGGTAACTCAATTATTCAGAATTAATCATACTTCTTATCTTAACCAATTTCTATAATTAAGCAATTAATGTTATTCAATATTAATGAGCTTGTTATTGTTAAATCTAATCAATATTTATTAACATATCGATTATTGTCCTTGATTACCCGATCTGCTTTAGTTAATACATGCGATCGATCATTAAGTTAAAACGATTTCTAATCAAAGCGACTTAAGTGGAAGTCGCTATCCTCCGGGTAGGGTGGCGACTCTTGGAAAGAGTCACCCCTCGGCGACTATATGAATGTCAACAAACAGTTCGATCAAGGTGACGGACATCACAGAACGGAGAGTATATTACTATATACACAGTATAAAATTCAGATCGTGCAAACAACTTTGTCAGATCGAATCATACCGAACAGAATATACAATCAAGCAAGGTGTATTATGGAGTGCGTGAACATTAAGCAGCCGTAGTTGCATTATAATCTGAGATCAAATATATATCTATATATTCATGTATGCAACAGCAGATCAATAGTTATATACTGCAGATTGACAGTTATATATTACAGTCGAATTCATTTGTGACAAGTCAAATACATTCAATAGCAGATCATAAAATATTCTTTGATAAAACAAAGCTATATTCAGATTGATTGATATCATATAGCATCTATTAATATCAGACTGAGGTCAAAGTTTAAATAAATTTTGAATTACCTGTTCATTTTAAATCTGATCAAAACTTAACAAATGAGTCAGAATACTTCTAGTACTTTTAATCTCCTTTTTAAGGATTACGAGGCATATTAGTTTGGTCAGGCATAGATGATTACATCCTTTGTTATTGAGTTGGGACCTAAGTCACAAGGTTCAAATTCGAATTCGAATTCGGCAACAATAAAATTCGAATGAAATTCGACGAGGAAAAAAAATTGAAAAAAAATTCAAATTAAATTCGCCTTATATAAATTTTATTTTTTAAATATAAATAATAAATATTTAAAATAATAAATTAAAAAAAATAATATTATATTAAATTTGAATATATTATCTATTATAATAAATTTTAAAATATTATAATATAAAGAAGTTTAAAATTTTAGTTTAAATATTATTACTATATAAATCATAAATATATCAAATATGCAACTTTGATATATATATTTGAATAGCTATATTAGATATATGTAGTGGGAAGACATCTTTTTTTACCTCTAATACGATTTTAATCTTGACCTCTAATTTACGATTTTACATATCTTAAGTAGGAAGACATATCTTAATTTATGATTTTATTCAAATATATCAAGAAGACATATCTAATTTGGCAACATAAGAAAACTCTTAATACGATTTTAATTTGTAACATAGGAAAGCTCTCAATACGATTTTAATTACCTCAAACATTTAAGATGTATTAGGGATGCCGAACCAGAATTTTGCAAACTACGCTTTGACCCACAAAAATTTAATTCATGTGGCTCCACCTATGCGCAGACCTGGGCATTGCCTTAGTGTGACGGCTTGCAATAATTTGTTAATCTTGACCCCCCATCCCTGCCAGAGCGATTTCTAATGTCCGTGCCTGGAGCTGCCCAAACGGGGAAAACCCTGAATCGAAGTGGTAAAAAACCACATTTTTTAATACATTTTATTGAAAAAAAAATTATGCCCTAAACCTATTCGAATATGAGACGAATTTTAACGAATTTCAAGTCATCTTTTGAAGTTCGCCGAATTTCGAACTTCATGGTTGAAATTTGGCGAATTCTGTGACTTAGGTTGGGACACAACTAATCTTCTACTTCTGATTGCTGCATTGACATGTAGTGGTTGTTTCATTCAACCATTTATCATTACTGTTTTCTATGATTGTTCATGAAGTTGGCTTGAACAAACATGAAAGAAATCGCCATTCTTGATGAAGGATCTGTGTACATACCATAGTTTAAATTGCTATATGAAGTCGCTATCTTAATGAATCACTGTTTGGTTGTTTACCATGAAAACATTTCCACTTTCTTTACAAGGCTTCAAAGTAATCTCTATCTATCAAAGCCCCCTCACGATCTCCTTTGATCTCCTTAGTATCAACAATCGTCCACTCGTAGTGCCAGCCATTAATATTTTTAAAGTTGACTTTATTGATAATAAATGATAATGTCCTTATTGGATGAATTCAGCCACCTTAAGGTTTCTTTGATTGTTGTTCATGTAACTTGCTGTTGCTAATATAAATGCTGTTGAGTTAATCGCTGTCATCACTGTCTTTGTATTGGCATTGTTCATGTGTTGACCATATGTGGTCATTGCAATACATTCTTGTTCTTTATTAATTTCAATCATATGTAGGATTATTCTGATTAGGAGTTGGCTTCCTGAATAAAGTCTTTGATACATTTAACTTATTATTAATGCTGGACAATGCTTTGTCTTTTTTCAAGTTATTGTCTATAATACGTGTATGGGACTGTAATAGCCACATGTATTCACCAATCATACTGATACAGCTGTCTAACTTGCCCATCACTGGATGATGATGTCGGCCCTATACTCGATGTTAATCATTTGTCCTTTGTTGTATTGGCTTTGAATGCTGTTATCATCTATAAAGATAATACAAGGAGCTTTCTCAAGGTATCATCCTCAAAGAGACCTTCATTATAACTGTACCTATAACTATTCTTGCTAAATCCAACCATTGTTTCTGCTACTGACTAAATGCAGATGTCCTAGGCCTGCCACGCCTGGATCACACAATGTTTGGTTTCAGAAATGGGGATGTTACAATCAAACACATCCATGTTGCAACACCAAATCTGAAAACTCCAATTTGTAGCAATGGTGATCCTTGGATGGAATCATAACAATAGATAGCTAGGGGGGTTTTCATTTGTTGAAACTAGAAATATCAAGAGGGTTTTCGTTCTCGAAATATTTGGAAGAACTCCGGGTTCATACAAACAGCATAACAATATCATTCACAAGTCCCACTTTAGAATGAGCCCTCAACCTCCTTATATAGTTTTTTTGGAGTTGAATACTTAATTAAAAAATTGTAATGTCCCCAATTTTAGCAGACTATGGATTTTTGGAGGATTAGCCTATTATATGGCCCTCGTAGGTTAATGAGGTTGGTTAGAGGGTTTTCCGAGGGTTGTAACATCTCTAGTGCTCAGAGAATTGTAGATTTGGCCTTTGTTCGACATCTTTCGGACTTCATTTGCTACACTTACTATTTATTGTAACTCAGAAGGAATAGAGAAGGACTCTTTCTATTTTTAGAAAGTGTATTTGGTCACGTGGGGAAATAATAGGAGAGACTCCTGTTTCAGACGGCATATAAAAATGTTGAGTATTTATGGAGTTATTAATATTTTTGTGGCCAAATTAATATTAATTTATTTAATGGCTTATTATAAAGTTATAAATTAATTTTATGACTTCACTTAAGTTGATGGTCTAATCGCCATAAGAGGGGGCCAAAATATTATAAGTAATTCATAAGCACATTTTCCTAAGTTGGGGTAGATTATTAAATTGAATGAAAGATATAATATGTCTAAGAGTATTTAATGTGCTTTATGGAGAAATTCGAACCTTCTTGAAGGCGTATTTATTTGGCATTGAAGTTCGAACTTAAGGATTATTGAGCATTGGATTTTGGTGAAATTGTTTGAGAGAAGGAAGCCGAAGGGTTTTCTGCAGATTTGTGGTCATTGGGAACGAAGCCTCCCATTGATTTGCATAACTGAGGTGGTGAGAGATCCACTGAGGGGTTGCAGGTTGGAAAGGATAAATCAGTCCTTTCATTTGTGCTTAAAATGTGTGGCCAAAGGCCAAATTTGCTGAGTCCGATTGGAAGTTCTTTCGAGATAATGTGTGCTTAGAGTCTTCATTGATACTGCTATTCAAGAATCGATTTGCATCTCCATATTCTGATTTTTAAGAGTCTCAGCCATTACCAGTCATAATTGCAGCTTCAGGAGGACCACGATTTTATTCATGGAGGCCCATATATGCATCGATTTCCCTTCCAGCTGGAGCACTCCATTCTTAGGGCACTGTAATGAAATTTGGTATTTGAAAAGAGGCTTGGAGGCTGCGTATAATTTTATTCTACAGCAGAACAAGGACGGCTGAGAGAGGGCAACATCTTGAGCTAAGAAGGAACTCACTTCATCGGATATTGATTACTTCTTTCATCTCCACAATAGGACTCTTCCATAATCAGGTTCCTCTTGTAATTTACAGCTGTTTGCAATATCAATTTAGTTACTTAATGTTGCTGCTGTAGGAGAACATTCAAAGTCAGATGAATAATACATTTATGATAGTTGCATGCCAACTGTTTAATATAATGTCCCTTGGCTGTAAGGTGTTTATTTGTTCTTGCATGAGCCATGTATTGCATTTTCTACTTGTAGTTTAAACAATTAGCTTCTCAATTCAAGGCATAGCATCTTTACGTTCGAAATTTACACAAGCAAGCAAACTGAAATATCATAACAGAAAACTACCCCTTTGCACACCAAGTGTTAGACAAAATTTCCTGAGGGTCAGAGTGGCAAATTGGGATCAGAATTAGCAAGGGACTTTAGAAAAATATAATAGTTCTATTTCTCCCTCACAAAGACCTTTTAGGAAGACTAATATTACTTTTCATGAGAAAAGACCTTGAAGCCTAGGCATGCAAATTAAAATACAACTTTTAACACCTTTCCAACAAGCTATTACATTAAGTTGTCCTTTTAATATTTTCCAACATTTGACAACTTAAATGAATTAATTAAATAAAAACTCAATAGCTCACCCAAGTTGCAGAAAGAATTGAAATTGCATCAGAATCAGACTTCTATCATACTGAGATGATACTAGATATGTAGGATGATGATCAGAGCCAATCAAATGACTTTGTAAAAATAGGCAACCTCTTCAATAAATTTGGAGAACACCTCAAATGTTAAAAAACACCTTTGAAAGTTTCAAGATGCTCCTCACTGCAAATTGAGCTCATTTCCAAGAATCAAGGTCACTGCTAACCAACCCAAAGCATTCTAAGTAGTTTGGAGTTCTCCCCAACATGCTAGGAAGCTTATGGGGAAAACTCAGAAATTGAGCTAAATACACACAAATTAATTTTGCTCAAAATGGTGGTGTTACAATTCTATCTTCCCATAATTGCTTGTCCTCAAGTAATCACAAGATCAACCAACTGTTTAATTCTGAATGTTCAATGCAGGTCCAGGATCCCAAATTAATCTTGGAGGTTTGTGAACTCTTTGTTTGATGAATGATACCGCAACACACTTGCAAAATAAACCTCATTCACTCTTCTTGCAGAAAGAGCAACAAATCCTTGCAAGAATTCAGTGAGCTCCTTCCATTTGACTTTATGTTATCATGATCCCACTGCACCATTTGGACCTAAACTGAAAAATTTGAGTATTCATACACAAATCTCATACAAAGAGTCTCCAATTGATGGTTATCATTGCAACAATCTTCAGCCCCTAAATTTCCAACACATTCCATGGCACCATACCCTTTGTTAGTGATGCATGGAAGTATCTTATTGCCATCATAAGCAGTTCTGTAAATCTAGAGATTCTACATTTCTTTTGAACACAAGTTCTTAGAGGTTTTGACTTTGGAGAAGCTCTGATCAATCTGCATGACAATCCTCTTTCATTTAAATAGCTCTTATACATCGTGGAAGATACATTTGGGGGGGTGGGGGCAAGGGTGTCCTGCTTTAGGTAGCACCCCTTATCATTTTGAATGGGAAATTAGTTCACATCAAAGATTATTTGACATCATGGCTTATGAAACTTTCTAGAGTTTCCTTGCTTATCTGGAGAGTCCCTTAGAAGACTGTTGTTCTAAAATTTTGAGGGGTTTCCTTTATGATCAAAACCCAATATAGTAACAAACCTTGCTTGTTTGAATAGAAATAATGCTAGTTTGATGGCTTCACTGATCTGCTTCCATAAGTAGATAGGAATGAAGGATTCCAATCTAGAGCTAATATTTTCAACATATAAAATGTTCCTAAATAAATATCATTGGTATATTCTAGGCCAATATGAATTTCTTTATTCTAGGAGGTATGGGATATTGTCATAGTGAATTCATTGAGAAAATTGTTGATGCTTACGGTATGAGACAATCACAGTTGTATAGTAGCTTTGAAAACTGTACAACATTTTGCCCATTAACTAGACCTTTGTAGTGTTTCATGGGATTTATTATAATCTTTTAATATGGCAATCCTTTATGACTTAGTTGGAACAAGTTTTTATGTCTGGGTTTGAAACATGGAATAAGGATATGTTTAGAGTCATTCTTGAATATGGCAATTCTTGAAGTTCAACAATATGGTTCAAAAATGACCCTGATAGTATTATTTTTCTCTATGATGCTTGTAAAAAATTTTGAGATACAAAGAATTGGCACATTTAATAGTAGTATAATAAGATTCCTAATTTTTGAAATTGTATTGATTATTATGTAGGTATGGAGTGAAGAATATGAATGAAAGTGCAAGGAAAATATACGAATCTTCTTTAAGAGCTCCATATGGGAATTCCATCATATTGCTTGCACACAATGGTCCCACTGGTGATGTTTGAAGAATTATTGTAGTTTCTTAACTCTCACAGCGTTTGTTTTTATAGGAATGAATCACATATTGTACTTGCAACTTGACTATACTATTTTTTCTTTGTAGGCTTGGGTTCTAACATGAGTGACATATGTGGAAGAGATTGGGTTGTCAAGGGAGGTGACCATGGAGATCCTGGTACATGTTCCTTATTGCAGATGAATTTTTGTGCTCATGCATTTTCCTGTACGCACTTGAATGACATATTGGAACTATCTGTTGAATGACATACTAAAGCTGTTTTGATGAATAAACATTTGTGACCCCATATGTGTTCACCTCAGACATAACTTGTTGTTTAACGTTATGCCTGCCATTAGACACATCTAGGTACAAGCATTCTTGTCACCAACACATTAAATTCAAAGTTGGGACCACCTACTAATTTGGACAAATGTGGGACTAATGATCATACTTTTTCTTAGATAAAATGTTTTCCAACTGATGTTTGATGTTCAATTCACATTGTTTATGCAAAAGATCACTGTGTTCTACTCTCATTAATAAAATTCTTGTTTTGTAGCTAACTTGGTAATGTTGTTGAGTAATGTATTGTCAACTTAGCTGGTGTACTTTAGTTTTTAGTAATGAAAGGTGGGGTTGAAAGTTGTCTTAAAACAATCATTGGTCATAGTACATACAAATAGCATGTCCAGTATTAGGATAGGGGTGTCATTGTAATACATTTTTTTGTCCTTGTTGTGACATTTCCACACATCACCCCATTGCAAATTGGGACCTCCACTTTTTGTTTTTTAGGGTAGTTGTCTTGCTTACTTTGTTTAGCTTGGCAGTAGTTTCATAATTTTTAGCGATTGCTTATGAGAGGGTTTGGTTTTGTCAATCCGAGGTGGAGTAAGTCTTAAGAGTGCAAAGTTCATCCTTAGGGTATGATTGGGTCAAACAGTGTTGGTTATGATGAAGTCACAAAATCTTCTTAATATTGCAAAGTTGTCAAAAGTTGTCGCAAAAGTTTTCAATATGGTGGGAGATTCTTAGATGTTATAAAACTTGTCAATGTTGTCAAAGATGCAAGAAAAGTTGGAAAAATGGAGTGGAAAATTTACTTGCGATTCCGTCAAGAATTGCAAGTATTTCATATAGGTCTTTCTTTACAATGCTGAAAAACGAACATTAAAATTGTCAAAATGTGAAATGTTGTCAATATTGTCGATTTATTGTCAAAAGGTTAAGTGCTAAAATTGTTAGGTGTAACATTGAAAATATTGTAAATGTCAAGGTTGTCAAGTTTTGAGGATGTTGCATTTTTTGTCTAAGTGGTTGAGCAACCTAGAGGGTTTTGCACTAAAATAAAGCAAGTCAAATTTGTTGCAAACTTCAACAAAGCCCGACAATGTTGCATTAAGGTGAAAATGTGTCAAATTCATGTAGAGTCTGCCCTTATTGATGCAAAAATTGTGGAACATTGTCAAACTCCGACCATGCAAATTGTTGAATTTCTAATAATTCCAATCAGAAAATGTTGAACTTCAAGAGAGTCTGCCAAGGTGTGTCACAAAAATGTTGAATTGCAGGTGTGATGACTTGTGAAGGGTTTCATCCACATATGCTGCTCCAAACCCTAGGGTTCAGCTAAGCTTCTCTCAAGAGGCAAGAGTGAAATAATTTCAAAATAACATAACCTACCCCAAAATATTTTCCAAGTGCCTTTTTATAAAACTCCAAAACCATACGCCTGTTGTGACCATTTCACACATCGCCCCATTTAAAATGGGGACCCCCTCTTTTTGCTTTTGTTTTGCCTATTCTTCTCTCTGCTTTTAGGGTTTTGAGTAAGTGAGTCGGTCGTCTGGACTAGGGTTAAGCCTTAGGGTTTCCTTTTTGAAGTTTTCGAGCCGAAGTCCAGTCCAATTTTGAAAGATTATTGAGCATCCCTACGTAGATTGCAATTTTGAAATAGGATAAGCCTGCCAGGAGGTCAAGTATGTCTCAGGATGAGTCCAGTCGAGATTTTGAGGGCAAATTCAAGTTTAGGTCTAAGTGATAGCATTTTGATGATTAAATTATGCATTTTGTCTGGGTGAATTTTGATCAAATTTTGGAAGAAAGGTAACTGATTCCTGGCCTTGGAGACGACCTAGCCCTGCGTGATGAAGTAATCTAAAGATCTATATTTTGATGTTTTAACTCCTAAAGGGCAAAATCGCTCCTGTCCCTCTCCCAGGGACTAGGGCGAAATTGATATTTTATGCAATTTGGTTATTGACTTGTTTTATTTACTTTTTGCAGGGTCGCCAGGAGAAACAATCGAGCATGAATTGAAGATTTTGAAGATTTTTGAGGACTCAAAATGACAAGTTTTTAAGGATTAAAAGCCAAATCGCTCCTGTCCCTTGCTGAAGGACCAGGGTGAAATGGCTTATTTAGATCATTTTGGGCCTCATTTGATCAAACTAAAGCATCAAGGACGCGATGAAGGATGAAATGAGCATAACGGAGTATCAAGACTTGGTCGTTGGCAATGAAAGATTGAAGATTTGACCTTGAAGACAAAAATCGCTCCTGTCCCTCACTAAAGGACCGGAGCTTGATTTCCAAATTTGCACTGTCCTTGCAAGACCAAGACAATTTTATGATTGGAAGAGATCAAAAAGAACATTGGAGTCACCCTGATTGATCCTTTTTCGCGACATCTTTAGCAATCAGAGGCTTTATTCAAGAGAGGATAAGGTACCCTTGGGTATTTTATTCTGTGTATGATTGTGTACAAAATACACGTCAACATAATTGGTGCTAGAAGGAGGGCCTCTCTTTGAACCACATAATCCAAAGGAACAATACTATCCAGAAAATTTACCAAAAAAAAAAAGAGGAAGAGTACATTTCGAGCATGATCATGAATCACGATGGTGTTGCCGCATGAAGGATTGAATCAAGTAGTGCAACCTAATTTGCAGATAGGCGATATTCAAGAAGATATTGTTTCAGGATTGAATCACCTAGTGTGGAACGTAAGGAGAAGTGAAGCTGAGTATAACAGAGTGAGAATCATCTTGGAACAAGAAGAAGATAGGGCTGAAGAACACCAAAGAATCGCAGCTAGAGAACTTCGCAATCAAAGGAACTTATGGTAATCTCCGCAAGACAAAACTTCACGCTGGATCGCATTGGTTCTTTCTCGCCCGAGAAACATCAAAGACTATTGAGGTCAACACCAGGCATCAAGAATCTAAGTGAGCTTCAATTTACTTCAAGGTCGAAGTGAGTCAAGAGAGAAGATACTCCCAAAGAATTTGAACTAAGATTGGAGGAATCTCCTAAGCCATCACAAGCTCCGTCCCTTCAAGAACAAGTACGAGCGGCAATTCAAGCGAGTATCCAAGCAATTTCTCAACCGACAAGCCAAGCCAGTTCATCAAGTCTCTTGTCAAGTTTTCAAACTCCGAGAAGAACGATGGCACACCATGCTCCTCCTCCTCCTCCTCCTGCTCATGCATTTAATGGCGCTACTTGGCTAATCAACAATCCATCACCATTGGAATTTGCAGTCTATCATGATATACCAAAGAATCCAGAGCACTTTTGTTCCAAATTCAATGTCAGTGATTTCAATCATACAACAGAGGATCATATCAAGATGTTCGAGGATCATCTTCGCAACAGACAAATCGAATATGGAGATGTAGCATGTAGGCTTTTTCCCTACTCATTGGGAGAAGAGGCGTACTTTTGGTTCATTCATTTGCCTATAGGGTCAATCAGGACTTGGGACGCAATGAAGGATGCATTTATTGCTAAGTTTGGTATACCAACCACGCCGGCTGAGTTGTATAGACAATTTGTTGAAATTCGAAGGAGAGAACATGAACCAATCACCTCTTTCAACAATAGGTTCCATCGCGCATACACGATGTTACGACATCCCTACCTCATTGCTGACCCAAGGGAGATCTATTATGGAGCCCTAGATCATCTTACCGCCATGTTCGTAAGGACACATCCTATACCAAATGATCTAAACGCAGCATACGCGAAGGCTATTGAAGTCAGTAAGCACATGGGACAGAATATTACTGGGCCACTATTACATATGGGACCTGTCGCAGCACCAAATCAAATGCAAGCAGTTGGTATGGCATTGGCCAACCAAACTCCAGTTATGAATCCCATTCCACAGGCAACATATCCTAATATGTAGCTGGCAAACCAGTTGGTGCCTCATCCCGGAGTTCCACTTTCACAAGCTCCGCCAGCACGACCTGTGTACCTGCAAAACGCAACAAACTCATCAAGAACACAGGAAGAAAAGGATGAAATGAAAGAGTTAGATTGAACAAGTCAAAAGGTTGTCAACCGAAGTAACTCATCTAAGGAATCAGAATAATCAACTCCAAAGCATGCAGAGGGTCAACCACAGCCAACATACAAACAATCAAAATTTCCAAGGAAATAATAATCAAGGTTTCAAGAACAATTATCAGGGAAATAACAACCAAGGCTTTCAGAAGAGACCATGGAATACTGCTCCTAATAATGGAAACGTGGTGACGCCACTAGATAACCCATCAAATTCTCAAAATCAAGAAAGTCATCCTACCAGTAAAGTCTTTTTGGCAGAAGCAGCCCTGTCCAGTTGGTGTAGACTCCACAGTACAAACCAACATTCTGAGTTGCAGTTTCCTGAGTTCAAAATCGCAGCCGACATATTCTAGCAAGAAATGGGTAGTAATGATCCACTTGAAAATCCACCAACGACTGGATATGAAATGGTCCCAACTACACGGTATGATCAGGCCATGATTGTGGAAAGCTACAGATATTCACAAGAAGAAGATAGTCGGACTCAAAATGGGAGATTTCCACCAGAATCTGCTAACGGACCAATGGTACCTCCGGGTTCCCAGTTCCCACCTGAGTCCGCAAATGGACCCGTTGAAGACTCAGAATATTATTTTCCACCTTTGAACAACAGTGTCCTAGTCGAGGGAATAAAAGAGGTATTCCACCAGTCTTCAGGAGGTGTGAACCAAAGGGTATATCATAGAAATCAAAGATATCAGGAACCCCTAACCACATCGATCCCTCCAAACAATTTCTCTACTCCTCCGGATCCACAAGCCAGTAACAATCCAGAATATCCACAACACACGCAAGGATACAAACAAAAGAATGTTGCACCCCCCATGGGTAATGAAATGAAAAGATTGGCCACGTTGGTGTTAGAAGAACTCAAGAAAGTTAAAGTTAGTCTACCACTCTATGAGTTACTCAAGATCTCAGAAATCAAAGATGCAGTGATCAATAGCTTAAGTGAGTCTAGTATAGTAAGGTCAAACGTTCAGGACTCGGCCAACAAAGCTCAAGCCACCATCAATATGACCCAAGAGGAAGTCGACAACAAAGAGCAACCTGAACAAGACGAATGCATGGTCCAGACCATAGCTTTCCCAGCCAAAAAAGAAGATATGTTGGAAGGTAAGATATTACTCAAAAGGGGAGAAGCTAAGAAAACTCATCCTGCCATCAAAGAAAGTCTCACCACTAGTCAGATTCTTCCAGGAAAGGATGTTGCCGTTAAGAAGGATGTGGTCAAGAAAGGGAAATCTCCAAACAAAACTGATCACTCAAAAGAGGAGGGCCTAGTAAAGAATGACAATCCGAAGGTCAATGAAGTGAAGCATCAAGAACACAGTGGAGATTCTTCAATCCTTTCCCAAGGAAAAGACGAACCCGCCCCATTCCTACTATCAGTCAGAATTTTTGGGAAATTATTGCATAACTGCCTTTATGATTCAGGAGCTTCTAGCAATGTGATGCCCTTAGCTGTCTGTCAGAGATTAGGAATAACTCCCGCTCCTACCAAAAGAAAAGTCACTCAGCTAGACAAGACAGAAGTTCCAGTCATGGGAGAATTGAACAATATCCACATGCAATTGGCCGCGGACCCGAGGGTCCAAAACTTCATAGACATATCAGTCGTGGATATTCCTGATTCATATGGGATGCTTCTGAGTAGAGATCGGTCACGAAAATTGAATGGGTATGTATCAACTGACTTTGCACATATGTGGCTACCATGGAGAGGAGTCCCAAATCAAATCAAAATCGACAGCACTCCGAGACTGAGGCTTATGATAACCGAGTATGGGGAAGACAATGAAGTCCTGTTTTTAGAATCGGATTTAGGGACATACAAACCTAAAATAGGTGAGGTCCTGATGATACAAAACATACAAGACGGAGATGGTCAGCGAGAAGTAATAGAATCTACAGAAATTGTTGTGGAAAGTGACCAAGGGTCCAACCAAGAAGATGACGGAATGTTTGAAAATTTTAGAAAGTTCGTACATAGAAACATACAACAAAGTGTGCAACTTGGTAACTTGGCATCCATTCGAGATCTGCTCCTTCCCAACTGGTGTAGGATACACAATGTCGTCCATTCAGAACTATCCTGTGCTTTGTGCCAGACTGCATTGGAGCAAGTGTACAAAAGAGTCCCACAGATATTGATTATGGAAGAAATGGAACATTCAGAAGATGAAAGCTCTGCGGAAGACGAAACTCTATCCGATACATCAACCGAAGATCAGGAGGACCAAGGAACCAAAGGTCAAGAAGATGTAATATGGACACTAAGGTTCGATGGATCTAAGTCCAAACAAGGATCCGGAGCAGGGTATGAATTAATTAGCCCAACAGGGGAGACTTATCTTGCCGCTCATAGATTACAATTTCCTTGTACCAACAATGTAGCTAAATATGAATCCTTGATTCACGGGTTACTGATGGCTATCAGAAAGAAGGCAAAAATACTGCAAGTGTATGGAGATTCAGAAATAGCTATAAGACAAATCAAGAGGCAGTATGTCTGCCATGACAATAGGCTAACCAGATACCGAAATCAAGTTTGGGATCTCATTGAGAGTTTCGAAGCCTTCAACATCAAATCTATATACAAGCATCAAAATCAAGTGGCTAATTCCCTTGCACAAGCCGCCAGCTCTTTGATACCATTAGCAATGGAAGGATTAAAGAAGTTCACAGTAGAATTAACGTCAGTACCGTCAGTCTCGGATAACATCACCAATTTTCAAGTTTTTGAAGACGACAAGCACATATTGGATTTCTTGACCAACACGGATGTCTTCCTAGCTCAAATCATTGATGAAGAAGAAGCCGAGGGGGCAGAATTGGATGCAGAATGAATTCTGAATTTGAAGACAAACACTATTCCAAAAGGAATGGTGGAATTAGAAAGAATCTTTGATCCGGACAAATTGAAGGAGATGAAAAGCCATAGTATGGAAGGAAACACATGCGACACAATCAACGTAGGGGATGACATACAAGTTAAAAATGTGTTCATTGGAAAATCCTGCACCACACCAGAAAGAAATGGAATCCTGAAAAATATGAAAGATTTCCCAGATGTCATCGCATGGAGTTATGAGGATCTCAAGACTTATGACACTGCAATTATCACTCACACAATCCCTTTGAAGCTAGGAAGCAAACCATTTAGGCAGAGACAAAGGCCAGTTAATCCTTTATTGGAACCCCTGATATATCAAGAAGTTAAGAAGCTGCTCTCAGCCAAGATCATCTTCCCGGTAAGACATTCGACGTGGGTCGCCAACCTGGTTCCTGTCAGAAAGAAGAGTGGAGAGATCAGATTATGTGTTGATTTCAGAAATCTCAATCAAGCTTTAGAAAAGGACAATTATCCGCTACCGTCGCTGGATGAAGTGTTGCAGATTGTCAATGGGTCGCAGATGATGTCTTTTCTAGATGGATATTCAGGATATAATCAAGTTTTGGTCGAGCCTGAAGATCGACTAAAGACCGCTTTCACTACCAAGTGGGGTACATTTGCGTACAAGAGAATGCCTTTTGGACTTATCAATGCCGGGGCCACGTTCCAGAGAGCCATGGATATCGCTTTCAGGGACTTAATTGGAAAATGCATTATTATATATATGGATGACATCACAGTTTTCTCCAGAAAAAGAGAAGATCATGTGGATGACTTAAGAAGAGTCTTCCAACGGTGTAGAAGATATGGTGTATCTCTCAACCCGAAGAAATGCATATTTGGGGTAACAGAAGGAAAACTTTTAGGACATGTCATTTCAGAAAGAGGAATCTCCATCGATCCTGAAAGAGTAAAGGCTATATCCACTATCAATTTGCCAGCTAGTAAGAAGGAACTCAAATCTTTCTTCGGCAAGATCAACTTTGTCAGAAAATTCATCACCGGATTTGCTGAGATAGTCAGACCTTTGAACGAAATGCTGAAGAAGGATGCAAAGATCGAATGGTCACCACAAGCCAAGAGGGCATTCGAGGAGATAAAGACGGCAATTTCAGAAGCGCCAGTATTGATCAGTCCTGATTACCTCAAGCCCTTCTACCTATATTCCTTCGCTTCTGACTACACTTGTGCCTCTATTCTCACCTAGAGAAGTGAAGAAAGGGACGAAAACCCAATTGCATTCATGAGCACCCCACTGAAAGATGCAGAACTCAGATATCCCAACATTGAGAAACAAGCATACGCGCTGTTAAAGGCCGTTAAAAAATTCAGACATTACCTCTTGAGGGCCAAAATTTATGCAATAGTACCAGATGCAGTAGTCAAGACTCTTCTCATGCAGAATGAACTAGGAAAAAGAAGGGGCAAGTGGGTCGCCATTATCCAAGAGTTTGATATCGAAATCCAGCACATGAAACTTGTTCGAGGACAAGCTTTGGCACAAACATTGGCAATTGATGGACCCAGATTAATCCAGCAAGTTTATGAATTGGAGGATGTCACGCCTGACGAATGGTACAAAGAAATTGTGACATACCTATTCAACAACAAGTGTCCTGCCCGCATGACACCCACGCAGAAAAGAGCACTAAGAATAAAGTGTCAACATTATATGCTTCAAGGATCTGTTCTATATCGCAGGAATCACGAGGGTATATATCTGAGGTGTGTTGGCAAAGATGAGGCCAAACAAATAATTGAACATTTTCATTCCAAGTTTGGGACCGGACATCGGGCCAACCTTGCTACAGCACACCAGATCCTGAGAGCGGGATACTACTGGCCTACACTTTTCAAAGACACATTTAATCATATCAAGACTTGCCACACTTGCCAAGTCGCGGCGTTCAAAGAAAGGAATCCGGCCATGCCATTGAACCCAGTAATCGAAGCAAGACCATTTGCCAAATGGGGAATGGATTTCATTGGTGTCATCAACCCTGCATCCTCGGCACAACACAGATATATCATCACTGCAACTGATTATTGTACCAGATGGTCAGAGGCACAGGCACTCAAAGTATGCACTACTGAAGCCGTAATTAAATTCCTGGAGGAAAACATCATCACGAGGTTTGGATGTCCTTATGCGTTGGTTTGCGACAATGGCTCCACCTTCACATCATTAAGATTTTCAAATTGGACTTTCGAGTATGGAATAACCCTCAAATTTTCATCAAACTATTATCCTCAGGGTAATGGGTTAGCTGAGTCAACTAATAAGAACCTGCTCAGTGTTATCAAGAAGTTACTAGAAAGAAGTCCGAGAGAATGGCATACCCAATTGAGATTTGCTCTCTGGGCAGATAGAATAAGGACCAAGAACGCATTAGGGATTTCACCTTACTTTCTGGTTTATGGTCAAGACCCAGTCTTCCCCATGCAGCTCAGGATCCCGACTTTGAGATTTATTCAGGAGTACATGGAAGACACCGATGCTGTTCAAGCCCGATTAACACAGTTAATGAATCTTGAGGAAAAGAGAGATCAAGCATTGGAGAATTTCGCAAAACATCAAGGAGTGGTAAAGAGATGGTTCGATCGACAAGCCAAAGTCAAGGCATTCCGGATCTCAGACCTTGTCTTGTACTGGGATAAAGCACACGAGAAGAGAGGAGAACATGACAAATTTGATAAGCTTTGGAAGGGCCCTTATCAGATTTCAGAGATTTTGGGAGAAAATGCATTTAGATTGAAGACTTTAACCGGAGAAGATGTCCCATTGCCTGTCAATGGGAGGTATCTCAAACATTATTTCCAGTCTTAGGATGCGAAAGGCCTTCCCTTGTACATAGCTAGTTTAGTTTGCTTTTGTTTGTTTTGTTTTCGTTTGTCTTAGTTTAGGTGTTTTGTCTTAGTTAGGTGTTTTGTCTTAGTTTAGTTGTTTGTCCTGAGGGGTATCCATTTGAAATTGGGTGATTTTGTTATGTAACACTCTGACTTCTCGCTAGGATGTTAGTTGCATTTGGACAATTATGAGGTCTTTTGGAATTACAAAGGGGTTTCTTTTGATAAAACTTTGAGTCAGGCCGTATTTGCATTGAAGCAAGATTAGCTTATTGAACTTAGCTATTTCGTCCTCCAGTTATTATATCTTTTCACACTTATAATCTCCGAGTCATTGTGTTTTCCAGGCAAAGCTGTGATCGGTGAAAAATCTAAAATCTGACTTCAGCGCCACCGCAATCCTCAAACCCCAGTGAGCTTCACTGCGCACGAGCCAAAAGAATTGACGGAACTGAAAAGCAGTATCAAAAGAAAAGATGAGAAAATGAAAAAGAAAAAAATCAAAAGAAGAGAAAATGAGCCGACAAAGAAATATCAAATTGGCTAAAGGGGAATATACGAGTAACTCCATCGGGGCTATAGATGCCCGGCTGGCAATGGAGCAATGTTCGTGAGCTTGCGGCGATAACCTCGTCGGGACTATAAACATCTGACTGGCAGCGAGGCTCTATCCAGGATGCTTTTGGAGTCCAGATAAACTACGTAGCTTATCACAGGGGAACCTGGAGGATCATGATTGTCTTGTTGAGAGGAATTAACTCATTTGCACACACATGGGTAACTGTGGACTTGATACTTTGTCTCAATATGAGGATCTCTTCTTGTAAGTGTTGTTTGACTCCTTGTTTTATTGAGGGAAGTTCTCTGAGTTTTCTTCAAGAAAGATTGATTCCCAAATGTTTACCAACATTTCTCAGTGGTGTCGCCAGATGTTGTGACCATTTCACACATCGCCCCATTTAAAATGGGGACCCCCTCTTTTTGCTTTTGTTTTACCTATTTTTCTCTCTGCTTTTAGGGTTTTGAGTAAGTGAGTCGGTCGTCTGGACTAGGGTTAAGCCTTAGGGTTTCCTTTTTGAAGTTTTCGAGCCGAAGTCCAGTCCAATTTTGAAAGATTATTGAGCATCCCTGCGTAGATTGCAATTTTGAAATAGGATAAGCTTGCCAGGAGGTCAAGTATGTCTCAGGATGAGTCCAGTCGAGATTTTGAGGGCAAATTCAAGTTAGGTCTAAGTGATAGCATTTTGATGATTAAATTATGCATTTTGTCTGGGTGAATTTTGATCAAATTTTGGAAGAAAGGTAACTGATTCCTGGCCTTGGAGACGACCTAGCCCTGCGTGATGAAGTAATCTGAAGATCTAGATTTTGATGTTTTAACTCCTAAAGGGCAAAAAGGCTCCTGTCCCTCTCCCAGGGACCAGGGCGAAATTGAGATTTTGTGCAATTTGGTTATTGACTTGTTTTATTTGCTTTTTGCAGGGTCGCCAGGAGAAACAATCGAGCGTGAATTGAAGATTTTGAAGATTTTTGAGGACTCAAAATGACAAGTTTTTAAGGATTAAAAGCCAAATCGCTCTTGTCCCTTGCTGAAGGACCAGGGCGAAATGGCTTATTTAGATCATTTTGGGCCTCATTTGATCAAACTAAAGCATCAAGGATGCGATGAAGGATGAAATGAGCATAACAGAGTATCAAGACTTGGTCGTTGGCAATGAAAGATTGAAGATTTGACCTTGAAGACAAAAATCGCTCCTGTCCCTCACTGAAGGACCGGAGCTTGATTTCCAAATTTGCACTGTCCTTGCAAGACCAGGACAATTTTATGATTGGAAGAGATCAAAAAGAACATTGGAGTCACCCTGATTGATCTTTTTTTGCGACATCTTCAGCAATCAGAGGCTTTATTCAAGAGAGGATAAGGTACCCTTGGGTATTTTATTCTGTGTATGATTGTGTACAAAATACACGTCAACAACGCCCTAATAAGGGTTTCTTTCCCAAGCTCTCTTTATGATTTTAATCTGAGCTTATTTAATTTAATGTCTCACTAACACCTTTTTATCATCTCTAACTCCACTTGGGGTGGTGTCCAAGGAAAGTGACTATATTATAAAGTCATTTTCATAAAGTTATAATTCTATCTTCTTAAATTCACCTTTTAATATCATTTGCAATATTACAAATAACGCCAACATGTAGTCAACTCCACTTTCTCTCTCCTAAGGTGTCCATACTCTCTCTAGACTTAAGTGAACTTTGGAGGAGTATTAAACTTGGATTTTAATATTGTTTTAACTTGGCAACATTGAGACATCATAATTAATAACTGATACCTCCCAATCCACCCAAGCTACCCATTTGAACCAAGAGAAAATCAACCCAACATGGGTCCTTTGTCCATCTTGTTAGTCTACGAGGTCCTAGTGATAAACTAATCTCGATTGGCTGACACTGGCTAAGAAGGGGACATTACATTGAAGTGGCAACATGTCTTTGTCTTGGCTACATTTGGTCTTCATAGTGGTTGGTGATGGGTAGGGCAGCAATTGTGTGGTTTTATTGTGAGTTGTTCTTTCACCTTGGAGCTGTGACAATCCATATTTATTTTGGTAGTCAACTCATGTGATTCCTTGTTGGCAAGCTGTTATGGTCTGGATGGTGCTTGTTTTAGTTACTTGCAAGGGCTATGCGGGCAATTTGTTCTTGCAGGCAATTTTGGTAGTTACCATGCATGATTGTTGTAGACGGCAATTTTGTTAGTCAAGGTAACCATTAGACTTTCAAATGGGAGCAATTGGAAGGGAAGCCACTACTATGCCAAGCAATGGTCCATCTTTTTTGTTGAGGGCAGATGGAGAAGAATATAGGGCTGAAAGAAATACTGTAGTGGGTTGTTTGGCTTGAGTGAGAAGTCTTATATTGGTTCAAAGGGAATAGAGAGAGAAGCTTACGGATTTCGGAGGCACGGAAGTAGAATAGAGGTATAGGAGTCCTTATATTAACAGCTCCAAATTAAACATTATTGGCATTGAACCTCAATGTAATAGCACTGAGAGTAATGATGAGATGCTAACTGCACACCCTTAATGGATATTTTCATGCGATTGGGTTTTCTTCAGAGGAACTTTGGTGTTGTGTGTTTGTGGTAGTTGTGTGGCCTGTTCATTTGTTTAATTTTCTTTCTGTTATTTGAATTTAATGTTGCCTCAAGTTGATAGAAGCTTCGGAATCCACTACTAATGCTCATGCAACCCTAGATTTATAAACCCAATGTTTTATTGATCAATTTTTGTGGGATGGGTATCAAATATAAGGTTTTGAAGTAGTACGAATATGCCTGAAGACCTTAAAAGGTTGTGCTGTGGAAAGCAGGATGTTTAGAATGAAGGCATTTGGAAGTTTGCAACAGTTTTAAGAATTGCATAAGGTATGAATTGGTTGCAAGGTGGGGAAAATATTGAACAAATCATGGAAAGGGAAGAAATCTATATTCCCTTTTTGGTCCCACTCACTGATATTGTTACAAGAATTCCAAAGGTAAATAAAGCCAACCTGCAGCAGTTTTTTCTTTTGCAAGAAGTGCAAGGATTTGAAGATCAGATTTGCATTCTGCTGAGATAATGTTTGGATAAGTTTCATTGCTTTGTGGGATTCTTTTTAAAATAAAATTTAAGCAAGGTTAGGATTCATTGTTGTTTTTATATATACAAAACTCATTCAGCCATGAAATTAACATTACATAGTAAAAAATGAAAATAAAGTGATGACTAAATAACGAGTATACTCACTTGGCCTTTTTGGACAAGAAATAGAAGGGACACACACACACACACACACACACACACTCAACTGCAAGGTCCCCAAGAATAAGTGATATAGAGAAGAGTACCTTGCATCTTATATATTAATGCACTTTGAAGTCAAAGATTGGCAGATCAGAATGTTTGCAATCTGTTAGGAGCAAAGAGTGGGATAGTTTAAACACATATGATAAGCACTCTTTCCTTTTTCATTACTCTTTGTGGCTTTCTCCTTTTCTGTAAAATAGGAAGAGCCATTAATAAACTCTTATCAATTCCTCTTACACTTGAAGTTCAACAACATTATCAATAGATGGAATTGTGTATGCACAGAAAGGGGAAGACAATGGGAGATTTGAACAAAGTTATAATGAAAAAATTTCACTAGACAAGGCCAATTCCTCTGGCAATTCATCCTTTGGTGAATGGATGTGAAATTTTGTTGGCGGCATTATTTGTACACGGGAATAACATTAGTTAATTATGTGTAATTGTTTTGGTTAGTTGGCAACCGAGGGGTGGAAGTTGCGGTGCGACGGTTGGCGCTTGCACCCCCTCGGTACCCTTTTATACTCCGGAATGTAACTTGTAAAACACACTTATTATGAATAGAACATCTGTTACACTTGTCTGATATTTACGGCATTATTCTGCGTTATGTTCTTTATGTCTTAAGTTATTCACCCGAGAGGGTAAACATTTGGTGCCGTTGCCTAGACGAACTCGGGAACGGAAGACACGGATGGCGCATAGACACAATGGGCCTACCCGTTGGTGAAGTAAACCCGGAGGCCGACGACGCGCGGACAGAACTTTACACAGGAGAAGACGCGGCAACGCGCGAATTTTCAATTTTGCTCCAAGTGGCCATTCAGACATACGTTCGACGAGAAGCAGCGGAGGCAGAAATCCCACCAAGTGCCGTGTGGACAGCACTGGAGGTTAGCCCGGCAGTGAACCACCTCCCCCGGTTGCTTGCACAGGCATCGCTGGCGCAACAGGCCCGCTTGGAGGAGATTGCCCAGGAAGAGCGACGACAACAAATCCTGCAACGATACGAAGAGAACAACCGACATGACACGGAAAGAGATGGCGACAGGCCAGGAGGGAATTGAAATGTGAACCTCTTATTTTCAAATAAAAGTGTCATTGACACGAGTTGTACTTGAGCGGATAAATTAATAAAGACATGTTTTGATTTAAAGAAGTGAGAGTTAAGGAGATGTGTTACAATTAATGCCAAACTTGTTGAATAAAGATAGAAATAGAAAACCGGAAACGAACGAGTGGGAGGCCACGCAGAGGGCTTTGATTCTGGAACAGCAAGTAGAATGTAGACAGAGGCTGAGGCAACTTGCCGAAGGACGACCTGTCGAAGGGTGGCCCGAGGGGAACCAAGGAGGTGTCACGGAAGGTGCAGAGGCCGACGGAAATTTCTACCTGTCGCCAGATCATCGTAGGACGCGGAGCCACGAAGAATTTCTAGAAGAAACAAGGTTAAGGCGAAATCTAGTCGAGGAGATGCGGGATCAGTTTAGGAACTTATCCCTCACACCACGGAGTGAAGATCACCAATGGGAGGCAGGAATAGGAGCGTGTCCGAGTGAAGGGGAGGGCAATAGTACAGGTGTGGGTGCCACAGGCAACAGGCAAAACACCGTACCTCCAGGACACACCACCAACACTACCGGAGGTAGCAACGCACGGCCACAGACACAGCCACAGACACAGACACAACCGCCTCCAGGAAGATGACCAGGGATGGCGAGCAAACAAAAGTTACCAAAGTTCACAGGGGACGACAAGGAAGACCCCTTACAGCACTGCCGTACATGTGAGACCATTTGGTCTGCCAACAGAGCAACAGACCAGGATGACTGGGTACAGCAATTCCCAGCCACGTTACGAGGAGTCGCCATAGATTGGTACTCCGATATAGATAAGCAAAAAGTGGCCACATGGGCTACCCTACAGAAGGAATTCACGGAGGAGTTCCGGTTGCTTCGTGATGACAACGAAATTGTGACAGAGATATATAGTACCAAGCAAGGTACTAAGGAGACAGTACGGGCATACAGTCGGAGGCTGAAAGAACTCTTGGGTAAAATGGAGAGCCAGCCGGCTGAGGGCTTAAAAAAACGATGGTTCGTGGAAGGATTAAAATCCTCTCTACGGAAAAAAATGAAGATTGTACCTCCGACCTCATATGACGACGCCTATAACAGGGCAATGGATCTGGAAAGCGAGTACAAAACATCAAGAAAGAAGAAAAGTAATAGATATTCATCTGACGATGATGAAGATTCTGACGGGTAGAGCAGTAGTAGTAGCGGATCAGGTAAAAAGGTACACGTTCTCCAGAAGGACATGGAACGAATGCTGAGAGAATTCAAGCTTATGAAAGGTAGTACAAGTAAGATGGAAGAAACTGAAGTATGGTGTACAGACTGCAGAAGTGATGGACACACAAAGGGTACTTGCCCGAAGAAGGCATTCTGTGAGATTTGCCAAATGATGGGACACTCCACCAAGGAGTGCCCATACAATATGAAAACCCGAAGCCCGAACCAGGTGTTGTTCACAGAGCAGGCCACAACATCCGCACCAGCGGGTACAGGCCAGCAGACTAACACAACGGCATCATCTGGAGGATACCGGGATAATAGATGCGATGGCGGCGGAAGAAACAATAACAATAACAACAACAAAAACCGGATCCAGTACGATGCCAAAGGCCGGCCGATGATTCAATGTAGGGCCTGCAATCAGTGGGGACACTTCGCTCGCGATTGCACGAAGGAAGCCAACACTCAGCACCTCTGTCGATGGTGCGGGCCAGGCGACCATGAGGACGCAAATTGCCCGAAGCCTGGTGTACACCTTCTAAACATAGAACCTACGAAGGCAGAAGTATTGGCAATCACAAGGGCATAGGCTAAAAAGATTGCCTACCCAAATCCCCACATGGAGACCGAGAGAGTGCGGGAGGCCAGAGACGAGATCACGAAAGAGATGGCCGCACAAGGACAAAACAGTCACCAGACAGCGAGTCCACCACAGACGAAGGGCGAAGAGGAAATCTTATGGCAGATCTTGCAGGTAGAGGTACTGGTGAAAATTCAAGACCTCCTGGAGAGTATGCCGCAGCTAAAAACGACTATTTTAAACTTTGTACCCCCACAAGTACAAAGGAAGGAGGTCGTACACCCCACAACCAACCCCGCGTTTAAAGAGGTCGCTAGTCCCACGATTGATCCCATGTTGGTAGTCAACAGCGGACGCCACCCGGCGGTGGTAGAAATGGGTATACTAGGGACCACCCTAACAGACACGATTGTGGACGGAGGGTCAGGAGTAAATGTACTCCCAGAAGCGACATGGAAAAAGTTGGGAAAGCCTACGTTATGGCCCCCTACGTTCAACCTACTAGGGGCAGACCAACATTGGATTAAACCCATTGGTACCCTCATGGGCTAGCGGGTGATGGTCGGCACGCAGCCATTTGTGCTGGACTTTGTGGTAATCCCCTTAAAGCAGAAGGGATATGACGCCATCCTGGGGCGGGGGTGGCTCATCGCAGTGAAAGCGAACCATAACTGGAAGAGGAATACCCTTTCTTTGGAAAATGTCGGGAGGAAGTACGTAATCGATCTCCGTACGCAGATGGTGAGCGAGGAGTTAGCCTCTTCCTCCGACTCGGAGTCCGAGGGACACCAGTTAGCGGAGGGTGGAAGTAGAGGCCGCATGGAGCCCAGTGATGAAGGGTTATTAGAACTGGAGGCATGCTCAGGGGATGATGGGGACTCCTTGAATGGCCTCTTCCATTGGCAAATGGGGGATTATGAACTATTTACACCATCGTGCAACATCTTGAGCATCGAAGAAGAACCAGAGATATTCCCCCCAGAATATGGCGAGTATAAGGAAGGGGAGGCAGCAGTGAATGAGGCGTCGGCACACCAATTTCCAGAAGGGGAGCCTATTAAGTATCAGGAAGCCACGTTAAAGGAAATGAATCTCGGGGAGACAAGTGACCCCAAGATCATCCTAGTCGGAGATGATTGGAATCCAGTGTTGAAGGCCGCAGCCTTCAAAATTTTCCTGGAATACAAGGATGTCTTTGCATGGACATACAAGGACTTGAAGGGCGTGCCCCCAGAGCTATGTGTGCACCGAATAACATTAGTACCAGGAGCCCAGCCAGTGAGGAAGCGGCCGTACCGAATGAACAAAAATTATGCTGTACTGGTGAACGACGAGATTGAGCGGATGTTGGAAGCGGGCATAATTTTCAGAGTACAGACAAGCGAATGGGTGTCCCCCATTGTGATTTCCCTCAAGAAAGAGGCCAATCAGATCCGGATCTGTGTAGATTTCCGATGCCTAAACGCTGTCACCGTTAAAGACCCATTTTCCATACCCTTCAGAGACAGCATCTTTGAGGAAGTAGCTGGACACGAAATCTATTCCTTCATGGATGGGTTCTCTGGTTACAACCAGATATCCATCGCGGAGGAAGATAAGCTAAAAACAACCTTCATGGTGGAGGACGGTGTGTACGCATACAACCGAATGCCCTTCGGTCTATGCAATGCGCTTGCCACCTTTCAGCGCATCATCCTGCACATTTTCGAAAGGATGTCGGTGGGGAACTTCAAAGCATTCCTGGATGATTGGTCTATTTACAGTAAACAGGACATCAACTTAAAAACTCTGGGAGAGTGCTTAGAGAGGTGTCGAAGGGCACGATTGGCCCTCAACCCGAAGAAATGTAGATTCATGGTACCACAGGGGAGATTGCTGGGACACATTGTGTGTAAAGAAGGATTGAAAACAGACCCGGACAAGATTCGGGTAATAGTAGAAATGGAGCCTCCGACGGACGTCACCGGGGTAAAATCCTTCCTTGGTCATGTGGGGTACTACAGAAAGTTTATCAAGAACTTCGCGGAGGTGTCCCACCCGTTGGATCAATTGACAAGGAAAGGGGAACCATACAGTTGGGCAGAGCCACAGAGCAAGGCCTTCGAAGAGCTGAAGACAAGGTTGATGGCAGCGCCCATACTGGCATACCCGAACTGGCATACGGACCAGATATTAAGGCATTGTGTCATGGAGGAAGAAGTCTCGAGTGTCCTAAGGGAGGCACACGAAGGGCCCGCAGGTGGACACATGGGTCCAGACACCACTGCCCGAAAGGTGCTTCTCGCAGGACTATGGTGGCCAACGGTGTATCACGACGCTAGGGAGTGGGTCGTGCGGTGTGACACTTGCCAGCGGGCGGGCAAACCTCTGAAGCGGGACTTCATGCCCCTCAACCCGTCGCATGCACAAGAACTCTTTGAGCGATGGGGACTCGACTTTGTGGGCCCTCTTAAGGCCAGTTGCGCACGACGGTGCCGATACATTATTTTTGCGACAGAATACTTGACCAAGTGGGTGGAGGCAAGGGCCCTCCAGGATAATTCGACAGTAAGCACAACGAAGTTTATTTATGAACAGATCATTACGCGATACGGTATACCTATTTAGTTGACCAGTGACCGGGGAGGCCACTTCGTGAACCATGTCATACACAAGTTGACATCAGAGTTCAAGATTTTTCACTCATTCTCAAGTCCGTACTACCCACGTGCCAATGGCCAGGCGGGGGCCACAAATAAAATAATAATGTCGGTGATATATAAGTCTTGCGGAGTGGAGAAGGATGACTGGGAGGAGCGCCTGCCGTCAGTACTTTGGGCATACTGAACGACCTACAAAGTAACTACTGGACAGACTCCTTTCCAGCTGATGTATGGATAAGAAGCCGTGGTGCCAGTTGAATTCATGGTACCAAGTCTGCGGATTGCCATCGATAATCGCCTTGGCGACATGGAAAGCCTGAGGGAGAGGCTGTACGCGTTGAACAAATTGGACGAGCGAAGGATGATGGCTCAGTGGGCGACAGAAACAGCCCAGCAAAGACGGAAGGTGTGGCATGACAAGCACCTCCGGCGAATGAATTTTACTCCCGGACAGCTGGTGTTAAAATTCAACGGGAGGAACGAAATTAAACCGGGGAAATTCAAAGTCTGATGGTTAGGGCCCTTCCGAATACGTGAGGTCAACACGAATGGGGCGATAAAGTTATGGACACTGGATGGGAAGGAGATACCAGACACAGTCAACGGGTCAAAACTGGAAATCTATCACGAACGGAGGGAACCGGGAACCCCCAGTCACTCAGCCGCTTCAAAAAATTAGAAAATTTGAAAAAAATATATATACGAAAATTCGAAAAAAAAAGTATATATAAAAGAAAAATTTGAGAAAAAAAAAATATATATATAAAAAAGAAAATTGAAAAAATATATATATGAAAAAAAAAAAAAAAAAAAAGGAAAAAATGACCACCGTATGGTGGACACGCAGGTGGCACCACCGACGGTGGAAGCCACCGAAGGCCTGCAAACATAATATAAACACCGCCCAAGTTATAAACGCGGCGCAAAGGGAAAGGAAGGCACGGAAGAGACATCGCCGAAGGGAAAGGGAGGAGACCCCACGCGCACCGAACGAAGGAGACACCCCGCGCAGCATACGAAGGGAACCAAGGTAGCCATTGAAGGCTGCGAGAAGCATAAAGCGTCGCAAGATTGAAACGCCGCACATCGAGGGAGACACCACGCCGAAGGGAAAAGGAAAGAAGACTCTGGCCAACACAGAAAACGGGAGGAGTGTCGTGCATTTTTTTTTGGAGGTAGTTACCACCGCACGGCCACACCAAGCCCACACAATTCCACGCAGCCACAGCAAGGGTTATGCGCAGCAGCCACAAAGGGAAGAATAAGAGCCACAGGTAGACCAGCGGCACGGCAGAAGCCAAAAAAAAAAAAAAGAGGGCCGTTATGAAGGGTGGATTTTTTCTAAACAAATCAGTTACAGGGAGATCGATGGATTCAACAGGGAAGAGGAGTTGGAAGAAACAGCTGCATGCTTCTTCCAGCAGCAACCAGAATAATAGAGGTAGCAATATCAGGATTTTAGCTTCAGGAGTGCGTGTTACAGGCGGCACCATGGATGCCAGCGCTCGGCAAAAACAAAAACAGAAAACACCACAGGTTGCCGCAAGTGCGAAAAACACAGTGACGCCACAGAATATTACTTTCGAGGGCCTGAATGGATTGGAATGCCGCAAATGGTGGCAGGATACCCCCGATAATGACCTGGTAAAGCAAAACCTCCGGAAGGCACAGGTAGAGTGGGCTATCCGGATGCCTGTGTTCCCTATCTAGGAGTACGAGGGTGCCCTACGCTTCATGGTGGACACCTTCGACAGACATACATGCACCAGCACATTTGAATACCTCCCGAGGGATGTCACCATATCCTTCAAAGCAAGGGATTTCATGAGGGTATTCGACATTTCGGGCAGCGAGGGCAAGAAAATAGACTTGAAGGCCAAGAAGATGACACAGGAGGAGAAGGAGCGGTGGATTAAATTAGTCTCTCGGAATTTGACCACAGCAGAGTTGGACAGCGTAGTTAGAGCCACGAAGAGTCGGGGAATCCGCAAGATTTTTGTTGCGGAGGGCCACTGGAGGTGCATCATGGATGTTATCAAGAGCAGATTGACAGGGTCGAGCAGGGCGTCGGACATTGCCCTCCCTCAGATTATGCTGATGAATGGGCTGATGAATGGCATCGTGTATGACTGGGCAGCGTTACTGGCAGAGCGTATGTATGAGTTTCTGACGCTCCAGCATCACACATTCTACATGCCTCATTATGCTATAGGGTTATTCCTGGAGGCCACGCGGGAAGTTGTGCCAGAGGATGAGTTGGAGGTACGGCCACAGGGACCGTTGGTAGCGGGAGAGCCTCCAATAATGTATTGGAGGCACTTGGACATTGGGCACTCTTCCGCGAAGCGAAAACGGGCGGTGGATACGGCCTCGGCCTCCGGAGAGCCTGACAACGGGAGGGAGTCCAGCAGCACGGAGGATTCGGAGGAGGAAGATGAGGAGGACGATAGCAGTCAGGCAACGGAGGAGCCTGTACGCGTCCGGTTTGCCCCACCTCTGTTACCGATGGGCACGACTGTGCCAGCATCTGGAGTAGACGGCACTTGTATTCCGGCCTTCGGGCAGAGCCATACGCTTGTTACATTGGGTCCCCTCCAGCACGAGCAGCAAGGAGCACCGTCGGGCCCAGCCACAGCGGCACTTACCGAGGACATGGCAGAGTCAGGGACGGAGGAGTCACCGCACCGAGTAGTGGTCAAGCAGGGGCCGACGGAGGTGGAGGCTACTGAGCCTCCCGTGCGGTTGGAGGTCGTGGGTGGTGACACCGTGGTGACTGTTTCTGCTTCGTTGTTGGAGGAGCCGACCACAGCGACCCCTCCCCCAGTCACAGAGATGCGTGCTGACCTCGAGGCTATGCAGAGCTGGCTCACACAGCGGTTTCAGATGACACTGGCACAGCCGGAGGGAGTTGTTGTATTTTCACTGCGTCGAGAGATGGGAGCGGAGGTAGTCCACTTGGATGACTCGTCAGGGGAGGCACATGGACTCACAGTTGGGCACGAGGCAGGGGAGGTCGCCTCTGGGCAGGCACCAGGAGATGGTGCACCTTCGGTGGCAGAGGTGGTACCTTCGCAGCAGGCTACAGTAGTGACCGCTCCACCAGGGATTTCCTAGTCTTCGGCACAGGTGGGAGAGGATGTTGAGACTTATCTCGCGGATATGGCTGATATGGTTATGAGGGGTAGGCGGGTAGTGGCCGCCGCCCAGACGCAAGCATTGCAGCAGGTGGTGGTGGAGCTCGAGCAGGTCCTACAGTTTATGCGGGTGGACTGCCCGACAACCTTTGCTACCTGCTTTGAGTCCCAGGGGTGGCCGACTACGGAGACAGCGGAGATGCTCTAGGCCTGGAGGCTGCGTCAGCCCGTTGTGGAGAGTCGGGTGACGGCAGTTGTCCGCGAGATCGAGCAGGTCTATCGGGATGCCTATTATACATTGAGGCGCACACAGCAGGAGTCTACAGTCAGGGAGGCTTCCCGAGTAGCGTTGGGGAGCGAGGTGGCCAGTCAGCAGGCCTCCTGGGCAGCCGAGAGGGCGCAGTTGTTGGCACAGCTAGAGGCGGCCCGCACAGAGACGGCTGAGATCCGGACAGCGAAGGCGGAGGTAGAGACTCGCCTGGTAGCCGAGTAGACACGGTTGGCCTGCGCGACGGCGGCAGTGGATACCAAGGAGAAGGATTTACTGGAGGCAACACACATGGTGAAGACAGCTCTAGAGAAGGTCCTCGTGGCGGAACGGGATGTGGCTGCATGCACTCAGCAGGTGTATGAGCTTCGTTCCCGCTTGGCAGCCCAGACACCGCCATCTCACACTTCTACTTCAAGGACGCTTTCTCAGCCCCCTCCCTAGTCTTTCCGATATCTTGTATAGGTTGCATTATCTCCATTTTTGTAAGTCGCCTGGAGATGACTTTTCTTTTTGGGGGGGATGATGTTGGCGGCATTATTTGTACACGGGAATAACATTAGTTAATAACATTAGTTAATTATGTGTAATTGTTTTGGTTAGTTGGCAACCGAGGGGTGGAAGTTGCGGTGCGACGGTTGGCGCTCGCACCCCCTCGGTACCCTTTTATACTTCGGAATGTAACTTGTAAAACACACTTATTATGAATAGAACATCTGTTACACTTGTCTGATATTTACGGCATTATTCTGCGTTATGTTCTTTATGTCTTAAGTTATTCACCCGAGAGGGTAAACAAATTTATCTGAATCTTATTTCCAGTTTGTGTTTGGAAATCAATTTTGACCTGTTATTTTATTTTATTTTGTAATTTTGATTGTTAGTTTTATGACTCTACATTCACTGCATGACTTCTTCTAATTATCTTTTATATTTGAGTATTGTTATTTGTCTTTAATAGCCAAAGAAATGTTTTGAGGATTATTTTCTCTCATGATTTAATGCTTTTGGAATAATTTATTTTATATTGCACAAGATGCAATTTTGGACATTGGATATTTAATTTCATAAGAGTAGGTCAAATTCAGTTTTCTTAAGTCCCTAGTTGATATGTTCCTTGCTTCTCCTACATTTGGAGATTTTAAATCTGTCACTGTTAGAAAATCTTTGACAGAACAATAAGTATGAGTTTGAAAATATTTTGTTAGACTATTAAATGTTGTAAATGAGAGACACTCGAGATTACTTTTCCTTTTCAAAATGTAAAGATGAGTGGCTCACAACTGGGAATCACCACAAAGACATGTTTTGTTATGAAATAAAATTGGAAAAAGAATAAAGTATTCAACTAGAATTTTATGATTTATTCTATAGAAAAATAAGAAACTATTTAACTAGGATTTTATTCTATAGATAAAAATAATTGACTATTCAACTAGGATTTTATTTTATGTAACCTTGAATTTTGATTGGGATTCTAGAGTAGAAATGAATAATCTCCAAAAATGGCTAGAAAGAACCACCAAACTTAAGTGAATGACACAACTGGAGACCAAAGGCTCGGAACAATATGTTATCACTCAAAAATTTGCCAAATGTTCCACAAGAATTTAAGCAAACAGTTTGCACGAAAACTAATTCCCATTCATCCAATGTCTTTGCAAACAGATTATATTGTAAATCATATAATAGCAGACCAGAATAGGAATCTGAAATATGAATAGTCATATAGAAAATATACATATATGGCACCTTATTTAGTAGCATCAGAATGCAGAGATAGTCTAATGAATAGGAACACAGACTTTGATAATCTTATTATTTTTCAAATATGTCTCTGAAAGATACTTCAGCACATTTCCAAAACTCCATACATTGAATCTAGCTGTGAAATCTGTATGACTCCACCTACATCTGCTAGGGTGGATAGTTTCACCATCGAAACTGATCTTCCCAAGAGGGTTTGCATCCTCAAGAGGCTGAGTTGGATCAAGTCCAAGCTCTAGAACCACAAGGGTAACAAGAAAAGAAAGAATAAAACTAAACATGCCTTAAATGAGCCCTACACCACTCTTTTATAACCTTTTGGATAATGCTTAAAATTCGCCTCGTCAACACCCCTTTCTCTTCATATTTATCTTTATTTTAATTTTAAACATTTAACTTGAGAAATAATAAAGTGGCCCTCATTGACGTAAAAAACATGGCCACTTAAACTTAGGAGTTAATGACCTTACTAAATAATTAAAACATAATTTTAATTATTTGATTATATTTCTAGGCCAAATAAAAGGGGACATTATAGTCCTCCCTTCCCAGAGATTGTTCGCCCTCAAACAATCCTAAACCTGTAAAATAATGCTAGGGTGCCAAATAAATCTGTAGTTCATTCTCCAACAAAAATCTCCAGCTTCATACCGGTGCCAGTGAACTCAAAAACATTGTCAAACTCTATCACATTGTGAAGCAATTCCTTGTCATGCAATTTATACATCACTGAAATTCTCGGATCCCAAGGTCTGCAGCATCATCTACTCAAGAAATAGTCCTGCTGAATACCAGTACAAGTGATCTCCAAAATATGGCGTGTAGGAAGAGCAATCCCATAGTGCACAAACTCTATCAACTCCCTAGAAAATTGCCCTTTGAAGAACTCAGAGCTTACCACTAAAGGCGCAAGCTCATGAAAGTCATCATATGCCAACTCATCCCTAATAGCTGTTGAATCCCAAATGATCATTGGGTTCCAAGTCAGTCTTAGAAAAGAGCCATCACATTGACACTATGCCCCTCTGATTATAACAATCTGATTCGCATGCCCAAACTGCATTCACCCCTCTTGGAATCTTAAAAAGTACTCATTGTCTAAATCCAAATTGAAGTACAAGAAGGGGATGAAATAGATGTCACTGACAAACTCATTCCTAGGTAATGGCAAAAGAAATTTGTTCACCCATAGAACAAAAATCTCTGAATATTCCCTCAAGGTGTCAAAAGGGGAATTCCGGGTACTCCAACATATTGCAATCAACATAGTGCTATCTAAAGACATGTATAGCAATACCCTAGATTGTTTGCGTAAATCATTACTCATTGTGGTGGAGGCAAAAAAAATGAACTGTATGAGAAGAATCTCCCACTATTAGCTGCCATACTACAAACAATGGCTCAAAATCTATCTGTTCATTAATTTTGTCATTGATATAAAAAAACAAGGGCAGCGATGAACATTTTGTAGTCTCTCAAGAAACATAGGAAGTATGAGTATAGATATTGAAGATCAAGAGCATCCTCAAAATATGGAAGAAGACCATACTCCCGAGATTTAGTGGAAGACTCATGAACCTGAAGAAGATGATAATCCAAATGAGCCTTTGAATCCTACTGATGGGTCCACTGACATTGTGATTATTAAGAAAATACCTCTTTGGGCAAGGAAAATGATGCAAGAAGCTGAAGGTTTTGCAGCCCCAAAAGGTACATTTAGAGAAAGTAAGAGACCTCATAAGTTCTCTAGCTATGTTGCATTGATGAGTCAAATCATTGAGTCAGAACCTTCCAGTGTTGAGGAAGCCACTAGTCAACAAGTTTGGAAAGATGTCATGATAGAAGAGTATCAATCTATTCTAAAGAATGATGTTTGGGACATTGTACCTAGACCGGAAGGTAAATCTGTTGTTTCTTCTAAATGGCTCTTTAAGATCAAACATGCTGCTGATGGTAGTATTGAAAAATACAAGGCTAGGTTTGTGGCTAGAGGATTCTCTCAAAGGGAGGGAATTGACTATGAAGAAACCTTTGCTCCAGTTGCCCGATACACCTCAGGCAGAACCATTATAGTTATTGCAGCATCTAAAGGATGGAAGATTCATCAGATGGATGTAAAGACGGTTTCTAAATGGTATAATCGAGGAGGAAGTGTATATTGAACAACCTAAAGGATTTGTTGTACATGGGAAGGAATCTCATATTTGCAAGTTGAAGAAGGCATTGTGGCCTCAAGCAGGCACCACGTTGGTATGAAAGAATTGATCGTTACCTGATGGGCTTGGGTTTCTCCAAGAATGATGCAGACTCAAACTTGTACTTCAAGGTAATAATGGGGAAGCATTAATTTTGATTCTTTATGTTGATGACTTACTTATCACTGGAGAAGATCATCTTATTATCAAATGCAAGGAGGAGCTAGCTTCTAAATTTGAGATGAAGGACCTTGGTTTATTGCACTTCCTTGGCTTAGAAGTTTGGCAAAAATCTAATGGCATCATTTTGAGTGAAGGGAAGTACACTATAGACATTCTAAAGAGGTTTGGTATGGTAGATTGTAAATCCATGGCCATAACTATGGAGACCAACTTGCATGAGCTAAGAGAAGCTACATCTACTTTTGATCTGGTGGACCCTACAATATACAGACAGATGATTGGATCTTTAATGTATCTAGTCAATATAGGACCAGATATTTGCTATGCAGTAAGTGCACTTAGCCAATTCATGTGTGAACCAAAGCAAATACACCTAGTTGCAGCAAAACATATTCTGAGATACTTGTGAGGTACAGTTGGATATGGCCTAAGATATTCTTCTGATATGAACTTGAAGCTGCATGGATTTATTGATTCTGATTGGGCAGGATGTGTCACTGATCGAAAGAGCACCTTTGGTTGTTTCAGTTTGGGTTTAGCTATGATTTCTTGGTGCAGCAGCAAACGGTCTACAGTAGCACTGAGCTCCATCGAAGCCAAGTATATTGCAGCATGTGTAGGAGTACAAGAAGCAGTATGGCTTCGAAAGCTTCTTTCTAGATTGTTTGGACAATCCTTAGAACCTACAATTATCCATTGTGATAATCAAAGTTGTGTAAAGCTTTTAGTCAATCCTGTATTCCATGATAGGTCGAAGCATGTGGAGATCAAATATCACTTTGTTAGAGACATGGTGGAAAGGAATGCTATTCAGCTAAGATACATCAGTACTGATGAGCAAACAACAGACATTCTCACCAAGACTCTCTCCAGAGTAAAGTTTGTGTACTTTCGAGGTAAGCTTGGTATGGTGGAGAATGAAGCCCTATCTGAGATTGAGTCTCAGCTTCATTGATTTGTTTATATTTATTTATTTATATACTAATGTATTCTTATCTTCAAAAGATGTTTAAAGTGTAAACTCTTGTTAATGCATTTCTCCTTGAGAGAAACTTGAGGCATAAGCCCTTATCTCCACCCTCTGATATGGTTCATGGTGGATGTCATGTGTGTGATGCCATGACAACATCACGTGAGAGAGTCCGTGATGATTTTCTTGTACTTGTGTGTTTACCCTCTTGATGAGCCATGGTGAATATCATTGTGAGGTGACGATCTTACAATGATAAACTTTTGTACATCTTACCATTCTTGTGAGGTGATGATCTCACAATAATGGTTGATATCTCATGAAGTGATATCTATGGGTATGCTATAATGGTGGATATCATGTGAGGTGATATCCATGGATAAGCCATAATGGTGGATATTACTTGAGGAGATATCTATGGTGGATATCACGTGAAGTGATATCTGTGGATAAGCCATAATGGTGGATATCATATGAGGTGATGACTATGGATATGCCATGTTGTTTGTTATCACGGTGAGGTGATACTTATTCGTTCACCATCCATGGGAGTAGCCATGGTGAATGTCACTATTTGACTCAGATCTTGAGTAGGATTCCTCCCTAGCTAAGAGGGAGTGTTGAAGTATAGCGTCGGTCAGTAATCTACTGATCTGATTCAGACAACTTAGTTTACCAATTAATTATATATTGATATGATAAAATAATAATTAATATACATTGTAAAAGAATCGATTAATATATGATTCGATTCTATGTAATGATTAATATACGAATCAGTTTTATGTTAAATCATATTAACTAAGTCATTAAATGTGTTGATGCATAACTGATCTAAGGGGGAGAGACGTGATGGTTGAAGAGAGACATGTTGTTTGGAATAGACATTGTGTTAAGTATATAGGATTGATCTCTCCCTCCATTAGCAGATCGATGAGGATAGAAGACATACATATTAGTGAAATAAGAAATAGAATATATTCACATCGAACATATTGAATTTAACCATCATCAACAGCAGGTTGTGTTTGCTATTCATCGAACTGAAGGCCCAGATAGATTACGCACTCTCTGCAGATCATATTCCTTATTCTGCAAATCTTCTATAATCTCTCAGTCTGAATTACACAAACAACAATCAGATTGAGTTCCCCATTGTGGCGTGATTTCTCTGTTTACCAGCAGATCATCATTAATAGGGCAGATCAAACTCATAGTTTGAATGTTGATATTATTCTAAGAGGTGAAACTAATTCATTGGCAAATATTTTTGTAAATATAATCTGATCACCAAAACTTAACAAGGATGACCCTTTGGTGAAACAACATTGCTTCTTGCATGTAGTGCCTACAACCTAGGTTCAAAACCCCACGGGTTCATCTCTACCATGTTAAAAATAGAGGACCTTTACTTTGGGCAGAACCTTGGAGAAATAGTGGGGCTTCTTGCCTGTAATGCTTACATCCTTGGTTCAAACCATTAATTTAGTCTTCGGATGTGTAGTGTCACGGTTAAAACACTTTGTTGGTGAAACAACCACCAAGGTTCAAATACCTGCTGGGCCATTGTGCTCGCATGCCTTGTGCTTTCGCTAGGCCGTTGAGCTTGTGAGTTTGATCAAGTGAAGTGTGGGGATGAGGTTCCACGTTTGTGGCCTCACTAGTTGATAGATCTGGGTCAAAAGCATTTCACATGGAGCCAGAGAGCGTGTCGTGCTAACGTCATCACATGAAGCCAGAGAGCATGTCGTGCTAACGTCATCACATGGAGCCAAAGAGTGTGTCGTGCTAATGTCACCAGTCACATAAAAAAGTTTACCAGGTATAGTTTAAAAAAAAATGACCTTATTAAATAATTAAAACATATTTTTGATTATTTAATTATATTTCTAGGCCAAATAAAAGGGGACATTACACCTCATCAGCTATATCTCAAATACATGAAAGTAAGTGTTTAGACAATTAAGCAACACCTCATGTGATATCCCCTGTTGTTATATGACTAAGTGTAGGGAATATTAACAACAATTGTCTGATAACCTGCTGTTCTAGTTTCAGACAGATAACATGTGTGTTATGCAGTTTTCTCTGGTTTTGCTTGTAGGAACATAAAGGTACAAATGCCTCTAATTGGAAAGAAAATTGACTCAACAACAGATAGAACATGAAATACAATCATTTGCAAGTGCAAACTAACACCTACAGCCAAGTGACATTAAGTCAAACAGTTGGCATGCAAACCACATGCTGAGTCTAAATACTCATTACATCAAATACATAAGTCTAACTTTGAACCCCTTTATTGTAAGCAGTCATAATGCTGTTATTAAGATGGCCAAGACTCTTGGCTCACAATGACATATGCATATGAAGCGACACCTGATCATGTATGCACAGTCACACCTACAGCAGCAACAATAAACTCTTAATCTGACAGTACCAATAGCTATGACAAAGGAACCTAGTTATAGTAAACGCCCTATGTTTGCAGATGAAGAAGCAACCAATATCCAATGTTATGAATCACTTCCAAGTTCAAATCAGTGCCACCTTCCAGCCGCCCCTGTTCTGATGTAAAATGGCCATATAAAATAATCGGCAGCTTCTAAGTCTCCTCTTAAGCACCAAATATCTTCTCAAGGCCTTCACAAATTGAGCGCTCCAGCTGGGAAGTGAAATCGCTGCATATACAAGCCTCTATGAATAATTTCGATGACCTCCTATAGCTGTTGTCATGAAGTCTGAGAATGACTGAACTTTCACTTCAGAATATGGATGATGCATTCGGCCCTTTGATAGCACAAAGGATGAAGACTTCTATCACCAAAATGTCTCCGTAGACCCCCAAACCGAACTTAGCAATTATTGGCCTTAAAAACCAAAATCGTGGTGTCTCCCTAGCTGATGGAAAGTCTGAAAATAGTCTGAGTTTGTAATTCAGAAATTGGAAGATACAACCAGCTTAATAAGAAAAATTGATGAAGTTATTAGCTTCTAAAAATGTCTTCAATAACCTCCAAATCGTACCCTAGAAATAATTTGGCCCTTAGCCACCAATGAAGCTCAATTAGAAAGACTGAAATGTCTTCCTCTCAGCTGCAACCCTTCGGAGGAATCTTTCACCTCCTCAGTTATGCGAATCAATGAGAGTTTTTGTTCCCAAAGACAAATAGGTCTGCAGAAACCCTTGGCTCCACAAAACTCAATCAATACAAATATTAATTCCTGGCTGCTCTATAGTGAAGTTGCCCCCTCTATTTATTCTTTTCCTTCAAGAGGTCGGCCTCCTTTTAGAAGAAATAAAATAATATTTAATTGAACTTCTAGAAGATTCCCCTTAAAATAATAATATTATTTAAGTGACTTAATTATTTAATTGCACTTTAGATAATTAAAATATCATTATGAATATAAAGTGCAACACACGTGACATCATACATGAGAACTCATTATCTCACCATAAAATCATGTAAAAATAATATGTGAAGCCATAAGTAACTGCCAAAGCAACCCCCTCATCAACTCCTTGGCCTATGAGCGTCAAGTAATAGGCCAAACCCTTCTGCGGATTGATCCTCATAAAAATGGGAACATTACAGTCCGCCCTCCCTGAAATTGCTTATCCCCAAGCAATCTTAGCTGCAAAGAGAAACTCTACTCCACCCGGATCCCGAATGAAGATATATGTAATGTCCCTGTTATCACCAAAGAGGTCCTGTAACACTAGCACTAACACCACCAATTGAATCTGTTGTATCAACTCAATAGCTGATGTGAACCATGCCAAAAAAAAGATGTGCAATGGGAACCCAAGTAGGGCAACCATCGATCAATGACCAATCTAAGAAGATTGAATCACCAACCAACAAGTAGATAGCTTCCATATCATATGAAATAGGTAACAAATCCAAAGATGGATTGTGGTTGCCTTCATTACCCTCCAAGGACAACTCTTGAGTGGCTGATCCACTATGAGTGTCATCACAAAAATCATCATCACCCTCAAAAGAATGTACAACCTCAAAATTTTCAGAATTAGACAAACTTTGCTTGTCATGAATGTGTTGAAGATGGAGCTTAGTTTGTTGAACCAACAACTTGGTTTGCTTTGCCCTTTCTAGCCATCTATCAATCAACCTTTGGGACTATTCCATATTAGCTGCTCCAAAGTGTCTGAAACTTGTCCCAAAATGAGATGCAACATCAAAATTTCCATGTCCTCTACTTGCATCATGTGTACCAACCATAGTAACACTTATGTCACTCCTTTTTCCATAATTAGAGGTTGCCATATCATGAGAAAGTGAAGACATACTGCTGCTGTCCATGCACAGAAAATAAGGACTGATTTCAACTTGTTTGTCCTTGCTTTTGAATTCCTCCTTGGAATGATGAACAATTGCATGGCCTTTGTAGCTGGAATCCATATTATCTTCCTCATGTGACAATGTGGTTACCTCATGTTGATGTAAAGAAGTATGACTGCTGCTATTAAAATCAGAATAGTTTTCATACCATTGTATAAAGTCTTCACCCTTTTCAAGCACCTCTTTAATGCAAGCTTCATGCCCCATACTCGTAGACTCATCTTCACAAATTCTTCCATTTGTAAGGACTGCAATCTCATGAGAATTATGGAACATAATGCTGCTGTCCTCAAACAAATCAGTGATGATATCATGCCATTGCAAAGTGTTACCTTCATCATGAGTAATCAAAACACTAGTGGCTGCTCTACTAAGAAGAGGATCAACTTTCACATCCACCCAAGTGTGATATAAAAATTCAGAATGTTCATGATTTGAATTCATCCCACCAAACCCATCATTAACACCCAATTCTTGAGTGCCATCTATAGATGATTCCAAGGTATCATCATTCTCATGATGAAGTGAAGAAAGTGTCTGCAGTCATCAGTATACCGGTCATATTCTTCAAGCTTCACAAGTGCATTTCTATTGGGATTTTCACCCTCAACACTTGCACTTTGTGAACCAACACTTGTTGACTCGTCTTCACAAGTTCTCCCATGTATAAGAGCAGCAATCTCATAAGAATGAGGAGGAATATCACTGTCCCAATTCAAATCTTTGGAATCTTCTTTTTCATTGTAGTCATCAATTACTATCAAGTCTTGATTTGTCTCTTCTCCTTCTCTAGGAGTAGCTGCTGCAAGGGACCGATTTTCTGGATTATGAGAGGAGTGACTATGCCCACTCAAAAGTAGACAAAGGTCAGCAATCTCTCTATCTTGATCTTTTACCATTTTGACAACCCTGTCCCTATCTCTAACCATTCGTAGATAGTCCTCTTTTATCAACTCCAAAGCTTCTTTGAAAGGCTGCAAAGGTATATGTGGAATGCCATGTTCCATTCCTTTTTGTCTTTCCTCTCTTTGAGTTGTCCAAATGAGATCCTCTAGATGTTTGTGAGTGCTGTCCATCCTTGTCAGTGTATGAGTTATTCCATCTTCCTTCACCAACATTTGAGCTTGCAAATCTTCCCAAACCAAGAGCTTTTGTTCCAACTATCCTTAGCTGCCATAGTCTGATTTTTCATCATGTGAAGGTAAAGAAGCATTATGATCATCCACGGAGTCCATATCATTGCCACCGATATCATTAGCATGCTCTATGCTAGCCTCCAATGTAGAAGTCTCAAGTGAACTTTCTTGCGAAGATGATGTAGACAACTCATTCCCCATGACTGTCCTCATATCCTCTTGAGTTAAATCAACATGCCTAACAAAGTCATCATATAAATTTCTGCCTATCATGGGTGAAGTATCTCTATTCTTTGTTCTTTTTTGCTTGCCACAATCCATCCAATACTCCATATAGCAGTCGAAATCTAGAAAACTTTTGGTCTTATCTGGAAGTGCTCTATACTCCTCATAAGCAATCATCACTTCATCAACAAATTTAGAAGCCATATTTCCCACACAGGATGGCAGGAAACCGCTCTAATACCACTGTAATATCTCCTGCTGTTATATGACTGAAAGTGTAGGGAATATTAACAAACAATTGTTTGATAACCTGTTCTAGTTTCAGACTGATAACTTGCATGTTATGCAATTTTCTCTGGTTTTGCTTGTAGGAACATAAAGGTACAAATGCCTCTATTTGAAAAGAAAATTGATTCAACAAATAGAACATGAAATACAATCATTTGCAAGTGCAAACTAACACCTACATCCAAGTGACATTAAGTCAAACAATTGGCATACAAACCACATGTTGAGTTTAAATACTCATTACATCAAATACATAAGTCCAACTTTAAACCCCTTTATTTTAAGCAATCCTAATGTTGTTATTAACATGGCCAAGACTCTTTGCTCACAATGACATATGCATATGAAGCGACACCTGATCATGTATTGTAATATCCCAGTTATTTTTTTTGTTTTCTAGGCCAATAATAATCATCCACAAACAGATAACCCGTTAAGGTTAGAAAGCATAAACTGAAAACTTGCTGGAAAATGCAACCCTTCCACTTTCTGATCACCAAGTGCCCAATGTGGGAAGGTGAGAGCATATGTGTTGAGGGGATCGTTAGCTTCAAATAACTAGAAACAATACAATGCTTGGGCGGCAATCTAGCCCCTTCCGCTTATCCAGCGGGAATGCAAGAAACTTGGCAGTGAACCAGCCAAGAGAAACATACAAAGGCACAAATCACTCAACCGCGATATTTTAGCGGGAGGACTGAAATTACAAAACAATCTCAACTCAACTGCTTATGCAGTTGGAGGACCATTACACTCAGACATCACTCGACCACTTATGCAGTGGGAGGGTTGAATTACAATTTACTTGAAAATAGGCGGCAAGCCAGCTTCTTCCACTTTTCAGTGGGGTGAGAGTTACAAACCAGAATTGGTTAGTAGTACTACTACTTAACCTTACAATAATCAAGATAATGTGAGAAGAGAGTAATGCTGAATATCCAAACAAGAACATGAAATTTCTGCTAACATCAAAATCTGTAGGCTGGAATTGCAAAACCAGTAGCCTATGGATTCACTAAAATGCTCATAACTCTCTCATTACTCACCCAATTCACCCAAAAACTGTTCTAAATAATTTCTATACTCGCTACAATGAAAAAAAACCCAAGGAAAGCCATCAAAACACCCATATTTATTTTGCATGCTTCCCAATGCATTCACAAAACCCAACGCCTAACCTGGGAAGTTCGATTTGCAATATAAAAATCCACACTCAAAATAAGATGCTAAAAACTTACAATATGCATCGTCAGTGGTAGGAAGGAAGGATGAGCCGGTACCCAGAATGACGGAATCGCCTGATCAAGAGGTGTGAGCAAAATACACTTTCAGCAGTCCCGCGACCAGCAACCAGAAAACACTCCAATACCAAATAGAACACTCCACAATCTGCAACTCACTCACCAACAACACTGGGAATACATGGACATAGCTAGGTACTATCTTGCAAGTACAAAACTGAGACTTAGCTAGGAAGCCACACTTCGAAGCTCGTATTTTCAGTCGCCAATTCGGCAGCATAACGATGCAAATTTATTTGATACCAAATGAGAGGCCAAGCACCTGTATTTATAGATTTTTCCCTCTGAAATTCAAATGCAAATGCCCCCCAAAACCATTGAAATTCAATTTCATTTCATGTCATAGCCTCCCCTAGACATGGCGTTAATTTTCCCAAATTCCCTAGGCAAAGTTCGAACTTTTTCCCAGGTGACAACTTTGCGATATAAAATAATAAAAACATGAAATATTTCATCTTTCTCCACACCACCCTTTTAAATGCCATTGACTTAGGAAAATAACAATATTGTTGGCAGATAGATATTTTCCTAAGTTGCCCCATAACACAATTAATCAGTAATAAAAATAATTAAATATCAAACCTTAGGATAAGGAATTAATATTTAATTAAATAACTTATAACTCCAATACTGATTAATACCAAAATCAAGGATGAAGCTGTGCGATGAAGACCACTGAACTGTGCTGAGTCAAGACACTGTCCGAGACTGCTAAAAATAGAAATGCTCAACACAGCCACTTACTAAAAATAGTAAGTCAAGAAATACTACTCCGAAAAACATAATCTTTGCACCCAGAGAAAGAGTTTGGAAAGCTCAGTAGAACTGCATCAACCAAACAGCCAAACCCTAACTTACTAAAAATAGTAAGTTCTGACTTCACCAAAGAATCAAATGCATGTTATGCCACCCTAGAGTTCATGGAAAACCCAGAAGGAAACCATAAGCAGAACTAAAGAATTCCCTCATGACAAACCCTAAAAAGCTCGTGTAGAACTCCAAAAAGGTTGGAAACCCTAATTCTCTCTTCCAAATAGCCTACGGGTCTCCGGAATAGGCCAATGGACCACTGAACTAATCACTGCAGAGAAGGGGACATTACATGTATGCACACCTACAGCAGCAACAATAAACTCTTAATTTTATAGTACCAATAGCTATGAAATTCAAAGGAACCTGGTTATAGTAAACGCCCTATGTTTGCCGATGAAGAAGTAACCAACATCCAATGTTATGAATCACTTCCAAGTTCAAATTGATGCCACCTTCCAGCCGCCCCTGTTCTGATACAAAATGACCATATAAAATAATCTGCAGCTTCTAAGTCTCCTCTTAAGCACCAAATATCTTCTCAAGGCCTTCACAAATTGAGCACTCCAGCTGGGAAGTGAAATCACTACATATACAAGCCTCTATGAATAATTTCAATGACCTCCTATAGCTGCTGTCATGAAGTCTGAGAATGACCGAACTTTCACTTCAGAATATGGATGATGCATTCGGCCCTTTGATAGCTCACCTCCTCAGTTATGCGAGTCAATGGGAGTTTTCGTTACCAAAGACAAATAGATTTGCACAAACCCTTGGCTCCACAAAACTCAATCAATACAAATATCAATTCCTGGCTGCTCAACAGTGAAGCTGCCCCCTCTATTTATTCTTTTCCTTCAAGAGATCGGCCTCCTTCTAGAAGAAATAAAATAATATTTAATTGAACTTCTAGCAGATTCCCCTTAAAATAATAATATTATTTAAGTGACTTAATTATTTAATTGCACTTTAGATAATTAAAATATCATCATGAATATAAAGTGCAACACACGTGACATCATACGTGAGAACTCATTATGTCACCATAAAATCATGTAAAAATAATATGTGAAGCCATATGTAACTGCCAAGTGACCCCCTCATCAACTCCTTGGCCTACGAGGGTCAAGTAATAGGCCAAACCCTTCTGTCGACTGATCGTCATGAAAATGGGGACATTAGACCTCATGAGAAGCTCTAATGAGATAATGATAGACCTAATTTTGAAAACAGAAAACCTTGAATAACTAAATCCACTCAAAGTTAAAGAATAAAATGATTCAAATCTTTCCTATTGAAGTAAATGTCAACTTTTCAGACTATATATAATATATATGATTATCGCATATGTCCTAGTATACAAACTCACTGAGTATCGTGAGTTTCTTTGCTGGCCATGTACTCCCTGGAAAAACTTGCCATTCTTGTTGACCAAGTTTTTGGTGAGTCGCAGTCTCCAAACATGGCAAGTCCATGCAGGAAACGTATTTTCTAAGTTGCCAAAATTTTCCTAGTCAAAATTTTTGTGGTCTACCAAGTACAGGTTGAGTCTAAGTACATGAACTATGGCATATTTTACATTTCATCTATTGACAAGGTCAATTGACTTTAAAAGCCAGCATCAAATGAAGTAAATTCATGGCTAGGAAAACTAATATCTGGACTCGAGCAAAATCCCTTTGTAATATAATTGTTCTTCCAAACTTAGTCACCTACCTTGAGACCAATTTCAGCAGGAAGAGAATTGGAAATATCCAATACCACCAAAATCCTTGCAGAGATGAATTGAGAACTAAGGTGAGAGGAATCAAGAATCAAAAGAGTCTTTCCGGAGTTACCAATGGAGGAGAGGCGGGAGGAGCACTAGAATTGAATAGGGAGATACAACAGATCCAAACTAGAACCACTGGGAAAGAGTCCATTAAAGGATTGAGATCTAGAAAGCAACGTTTTAAATATAAAGTTGCTTTGCCCAAAAACCAATGACTTCTGAGAGTAGTTTTCTCCATTTTGGAGAAAGACTCATATATTACTAGTAAGAAGTCCCACATGCAAGGGCAAATGAGAGTATCGCCAGAGAGGACAGGGGTCCAATTTCTGGAGATCCAATCCTCAAGAGCAACTAGGGTCGGTAAAATACTATAGAAGTCACAAATTGAAGGATTTTCTTTCAGTCCATTTGTGGTATCTAGGATTCCAAAACCAAGATCCACAATCTTCAATAAATCATTATGAGGCTCTTTATTGAGATGAATTTCCACCGAAGTACTAGATGATTGAGGAGGTGGGTACAGCTATGAACTTGTTTTGTGACCATTTAAGGGACCCGTGCACAAATTTTTTGCTTGCTTGATACTGCCATTTGAAACAAGATTGGCTTTTTCCTTACCTTTTGCATCAGCATCCCCACATTTTTCTTTATTTTCAAAGGCAAATGTTGAAACCCTAAGGATGTGCAAGTAGGAAATGGAGTTGGATTCAAGAAGTGGAGACAAAGGCTTGGACCAACAGAAGAAGGGGAGACTGCCAAGGAGTGATGCTGCAAGAATCTAAAGAAACCTGCAATTCAGAGATGGATTTGCAAACTATAGAGAGATTCCTAGCACCTACTCATTTGCATGTACAAGAAACATCTTAATTTGTCATCTTCATTCCTATGAATTGTAAGATGCATACATATTATTGAATGCCATCAGAACTGCATTTTTCCATCATTTACTTGTCTTTTAATCTGAACTGACCTAGAATGCGGACAAAGGAGATTTCAAAGACACTGTAAATTGCAAGGTTGACTCCTGTAATTCTTTTCCATGAACGATGGAATCTTTTTGGCCATGAATATATTTGTTCTTTCAGATGATTGGACCTTAAAATATGCCCCTCAAGTTAAATCCATTGGATTTACTTTTCTTGGTAAACCTCAATTCACTTGCTGATAAAGATTGGGAATCGAAGCTGCCTTTGTTTCCTTTAACTTGTCGAAGGATTTTTTAGTGGAAGCGAAATGTATTATTGAAGTCAACATTGCCATTCCAATTTCTAATGTTTCCAGACCAGAACCAGGAACAAATACAAGTCATTTTTAAAGAATCTATATTGTATAGTTTATATTCCAGAAGACTTTCTCATCCTTGTTTGAGGATTTGGAAAATTTGAACAACTTGCAGCCATAGAGAGGGGGAGCATTTGTGCATATTTATTGTTTTATTATCCTTTTAGCAGCCCACACATACCAGCATAGCTTGCTTCCTATGGTGCCAAGCATGTACTTTCTTATTTTATTTATTATTTTACATGAGGCTTTAGTAAACATCTTGCTTCTTGGTAGGGATATCCTCTTACCAGAATATCTCTTCCGTGGTCCTTAAGAGTTCTTGCTTAGCACTTTTCTATTTCCAGTGGTTAGATTGTAGTCAGGCAGTTGTATTGACATCCTTATCGTGGTTCTATTTCTTTTGCATACTTTCAAAATTGCTCTCCTTCATACTCTAGTTGAGTATTTCTAAGTCTAAAATTAGAAGGAAAAGTAAACCATTGTAATTTAATTCCTTGAGGTGACAATTTAACACTTGATGATATGTTACGATCTTGTTCGCAACATTGTTCAGATTGAGACTGAATCATATTGTATGTGAATACTTAAACCTTCTTATTCTCTGATGCAAGTTGCACTCTAGTTTTTAGACTCTTGTTCTTCTTAGTTGTATCTTTTGTAATGCATCTCACTTTGGTTTAGGTAAGATTTTCTCATAGTTGTTAAGACTTTGAAGAAAGATCATGTTCATTTTACAGTACTAGGATTTTGGTGTTAATATGTGTGGAAGTTTAACCTTCTTGGATGATTTTGCCAATCTCAAGTCTGACTATGAAGTGTAGTCCTCTTGGTGAACCTCAACCTAAAGATATCTAGATCTTTGAGCTGTTTAAAATTTATGGGTTTCTTTTTTAAGTATTCATAAATAGTCATGCTGATACAAAAAAATTGGTGTGCTACTGGCACATTGGATATTGAAATAATTTATTAACTTTTCATTTCTTTATATGCTTTTGTAGATTTAGCTGAAGCAATATCATTCTTGAAGGACAATAGTCAGCTGAAGATCCCATTGGTTATATTTGGGCATATGCATAAGAGATTAGCTTACAGTGACGATCCAAGAACTATGCTAGTGACGGGTGATAATGGGATTTTCTACTTGAATGGAGCTATTGTACCGAGGGTTGAACATCTCACCACAGAAACTGTTGATGGAAATACAAGCTCTAGTGGGAAGTACCCTTTCAGTGATAGAACCTCTATTACAACAAAGCGAGTGTTCACTGTGATAGAATTGATTAATGGAAAACCAAGAAAAATTACAGAGTCGTGGGTGACAGTCAATGAAGAGGTGAATAAGATAGAAGAATCTATTCTTTTTGAAAGTTTATAAGTTCAACCTGCATAGTGAGACAATTACTTATTCATGCATGAGAAGTCAACTATTTCTTGACTTCATTCATGAACAAACCTCCACATCAATTATTTGTCTTTGCTTGTTAATTTTTTTGTTCATGTATTTCCCAACTAGCAACTCCTCGGGTGTTTAACTGCTCTAATAATCCATTTAAATTATGCTGTTATCAACTATTTCTTGGTGGGAGTTTTATAATTAGTGTAACCATTAAAATTTTCTCACATAAAACTGAAGCATTTTCTACAAGATCTACAAGGTACATGAGGATAGGTGCATCAAGATACTGTTGTCAATATCCCTGCAAACCAAAGGAGTAACCCTTGAATGAAATAATCAATAATCGATAGTTTGAGTGTTATTTACTGATGCTATGGATGCTGTGAACTTTAGGGTCAAGTTTGTCTACAATTCCCTTCTGTTATTTGAGTTTTAAAACATAGTTTGTTAAGCTTAATATTATACATTAATATTATCCATGTCTATAAAAACTTTGTACTTGGTGCAATCGTCTTTTTGTCCGGATCAGTCTGGCAGTTCTTCTTACGAAGGCATTAAGCCTGGTCAAGTTATCAACCAGGCAGGGTGACCAAATATCCCTCTTCGGAACCATATTCAGACACTCCAACCAACTCCCAAGTGGAAGAGATAGCCACAATAAAACGTTTGGGGTGCTTAGATTTGACTCCCAAGTCCTTGATGTCATATCTAAAATTACTATGTGTATCAAAGCAATGGATAAGGTTTCCTATTTCTTTCCTGGAAAAATAATTAATGCAGCTTGTTCGTAGTATCCATCAGCAACAGAGTCAATTTGATAAATGGGTTTTCTCAATGAATGTATGATGTACATGAATAACAATCTCCAAAACCATCATCAAAATTTCAAGCTAATGAGAAACTGCTGCTGTCTGACACCAGTAAGAGGAGACTTGAGAGTCTAATCTAGCAAGGTTAGGCCATGAATGCTTAGAAATCAGTGAAGGCACCATAAGAGGAGCTGCATGGGCCAATCCAATATACAGAACCCAAGATAGCATGCATGTGGCTCCAGCGCGGCAGAATCTCAGCAGGAAGAGGAAACAGCTTAAAAGTTTAAAACCCACTCTCTTCAATAAGGAAAAACAATGTTGTATTCCTCCGTATGTGGAAAAACAGTTGAAAGATGCAAAATATTCTACTGGTCCACAAAAATCTTTCCTGCCCTGCTCAACATACAAAACTTAACATGTTAATGATCAATATACCATATGCACCTTGAATTGTATTATAAGTGATACTCTTACTTTCTTAATTTGCATGGGTTCTGGTGAGCATGCTAGTTTATGTCAGCTCCGGTGAATTGTTCTTGCCCGTGACTTAATGCTTCGGTCAACATTGTACGGAAATATCTTTACCTATAAATACAATATTGGTCTTCTTTAATAAAAAGAAATGCTGTTGACACAAATCATCTGGTTGCATTTCTGCCAACATTCTCTAATTTATTCTTGTAATGTCCTCTTATCTTAAGTTTTATGAATATAGGGACAATTAACTTATAAGAATCAATTGCAAGAGACTTCTTTCTTTCAAGCCTCTATAATTACTTTGAATTATGATTAATGATATATGATACCACTTGGAATGCTCCAATTATGCAATTGATAAAATAATAATATGTTAATTCAAGAATATATATATATATATATATATATATATGATAATTGTTCTTATCAATATCACTGCCATTTCTGATTGGACAATCAGATATATGCTAAGTGAAATGATCTAACTATATATTGGCACTTGGTGCAAAGATCAATAGGATCTCTGCTATATCAATTATGGCAATGTAAATATGCAAGATGGCCTTGTTATATTGCTATGTCTAATGTAATTCTTTGAAATATATGCAGTAAGATGAAATACAATATTGCTAGTAGCAATATTAATTGTTGTCTCTGATATGTTCCCTTAAATCATGAAATGTCTTATATGTAATATCGCCTATCACGATATAGTTGTTGTTTCAAATATGAATGTAAAGCCTTGCAACAATAATCTGATGTTGTGTCTGATATATACTATTCTCTCTTGCAATCAATGGTGTTGTCTTAGATACAGTTATTGTTCCTCATGCAACCGATGTGTGCCAAAGGCAATTGCTCAAACTGAGCGATCCAAACTGGATAAGAAAATAAACAATAAACTTATTCAATGCGTGATGGAGTGTGATTGAACTTCATCTTATATTTTTGCACAGTGGGAAGGGATGCATTTTGAGAGACATGTCTCGGGTATGTGCAGGATCATGGTGTGCCAAAACAGGCTCTTAAGTGGCAATGAAATTTCGGAAAATCAGAGTTATGCCACTTGACATGAAAATTTGAATCAGTTGTAAACATTATTTTTAAAATACGTAAGAAGAGAATTTATAGAAAATTGAATGTAGTTTCTAAGCTACTAGTTGTTTTTTGGAAAAAAAATCTTATTTGATGAAAATTTCAAATTTCAATGCAGTGGTACTAAAATTTCAGGAAAAAGATAAGAAGTAGACGTACGTCTAACCACCCTAATCACAATCACGATGTGACACATATTTTTTCAGAATATTCATAATATAAGTATTAGATTCATGTCTAGATGTGACATATTTTTTTAGAATTTTTTATAAAGTAAATAATTTTTTATGAATTTTTTACTACAATTTTTCAGAAATTCAAAAACTCCTACGTCTGACCACCTTAACTTGGTCAAAACCTTATGAAATTTAATTTTTCCCTATAGTAGACGAAGCATAGGATGTGATACATATTTCGGATTCAAAAAATGTTATACCGTTTGAAAGTTATTAGTGTTTTTCAATCAGTCTATCAATTAGGACTATTGTCAGAATTCAATTAGAAAATAAATAATAATTATTTTAAAGTCGAAATAAGACAAGCCTTATATTGTTGGAAAGCTGAGAACGTCCTAAAAAAATATTTTCGTTTTATCAATTTTGACTACAAAAAAAGTCGTCAGCCACCAGTGTAAAGTTTGGAAAATTAAGGAATACTGAAAAACACTTTAGTTGACTTTCCAGGCTTGTCACTTCCAAGCCAAATCCCAAAGCATTCCCGAGCTAGAATTTGAAATTTGAAAATTTTACAACAAAAATCGGATATCCGATTTTAATAAGTAAATTCACTAACTAAATTTGCACATAATTAATCTAATGTTTATTAATATATTAATATATAATATTTTAATTTATAAATAAATTAGTATATGATATTAGGGAGAGAGAGATTAGCGGAGAGAGAGAGAGAGAGAGAGAGAGAGAGAGAGAGATCAGGGGAGAGGGAGAGAGAGAGAGATTAGGGGAGAGGGGGAGAGAGAGATTAAGACACCAAATTGTGTCGTTATGGGTCATATGGTGTCCTAAGGGGTCGTAGGACACAATATGACCCCTTAGGACACCATAGGACCCATAGCGACCCAATATGGTGTCCTAAGGGGTCATATGATGTCTTAAAGGGGTCATATGACACCATAGCGACCCAATATGGTGTCGTAAGGGGTTATATTATGTCACAAGGGGTCATATGATGTCTTAAAGGGGTTATATGACACAATATGACCCCTTAGGACACCATATGACCCCTTAAGACACCATATTGGGTCGTTATGGGTCATATTGTGTCATATGACCCCTTTAAGACATCATATGACCCCGTAGGACACAATATGACCCCTTACGACACAATATTGGGTTGCTATGGGTCCTATGGTGTCCTAAGGGGTCATATTGTGTCCTATGACCCCTTAGGACACCATATGACCCATAACAACACAATTTGGTCTCTTAATCTCTCTCTCTCCCCCTCTCCCCCCCTGATCTCTCTCTCTCTCTCTCTCTCTCTCTCTCTCTCTCTCCCTCTCCCTTCCCCCTTCCCCCTTCGCTAATCTATTTATCTCTCTCCCTTCCCCCTCCTCTCTCTCTCTCTCTCAATACGACCCCTTAGGACACCATAGGACCCATAACGACCAATATGGTGTCTTAAGGGGTCATATGGTGTCCTAAGGGGTTGCAAGACACTATATGACCCCTTAGGACACAATAGGACCCATAACGACCCAATATGGTGTCATAAGGGGTCGTATGTTGTCTTTAGGGGTCATATGTTGTCCCATGACCCCTTAGGACACAATATGACCCATAACGACACAATTTGATGTCTTAAGGGGTCATATGGTGTCCCATGACCCCGTATGACCCCTTAGGACACCATATGACTCCTAACGACACCATATGGTGTCATAAGGGGTCTTATGGTGTCCTACGACCCCTTAGGACACCATATGACCCCTTAAGACACCAAATTGTGTCGTTAGGGGTCATGGTGTCCTAAGGGGTCATAGGACATAATATGACCCCTTAGGACACCATAGGACCCATAACGACCCAATATGGTGTCATAACGGGTCGTATGGTGTCATAAGGGGTCATAAGGGGTCATGGGACACCATATGACCCCTAAGGACAACATACGACCTCTTCTGACACCATATGGTGTCGTTAGGGGTCATATGGTGTCCATAGGCTAAGACACCATATGACCCCTTAAGACACCAAATTGTGTCGTTATGGGTCATATGGTGTCCTAAGGGGTCGTCGGATACAATATGACCCCTTAGGACACCATAGCAACCCAATATGGTGTCATAAGGGGTCATATTGTGTCTTAAGGGGTCATACGATGTCTTAAAGGGGTCATATGACACAATATGACCCATTAGAATACAATATGAACCATAACGACACAATTTGGTGTCTTAAGGGGTCATATGGTGTCCTAAGGGGTCCTATGGTGTCCATAGGGGTCGTATGACCCCTAATGACACCATATGACTCCTAAGGACAACATTCTCTCTCTCTCTCTCTCTCTCTCTCTCTCTCTCTCTAAAATATGAGTAATAAAATTGGATATCGGATTTTATTGGATATCCGATTTCTATCATTGCCATTAATGTGGCAACAGTAAAAAAAAAAAAGGCAATGGGAAAAAATTTTGGGACCACAAATTTATATATTAAAATCGGATATCCAATTTTTGTAAATAAAAAAGAGCCTTGTGGGCCATTTTGTGGATTCCAACGGCCCACAATCTGCATATTTTGTTTTCTATCGACGATCATGGGTTTTCAGACAGGTTGAGACAAATTTGTGCTTTTGGGAGATTCTTAAAGTCAAATCTTACATTGTCAATCATTTAGCAGCATCTTTGTGGAGGTGAATGGGGAGTAGTAGTCGTCGGAAGTCTAAACGCAAAAGAAAACTTTCAAATGACCAAATTGAAGTGTATAGAGTAAGAGATAGAGAAGGTCATAGGAAGAGAAGACAAAGTATGTTAAATATTGCTAATGTTACTTCAAGTAAAGAGAAAATTGAATTTGAAAATGTGTCACAAGTTATTGAAAATGAAAATGTAGATTTTAAAAATGTTGAAAATGTTGAAAGTGATAATGAAAATGCTCAACATGTGGAAAATTTTGACATAGAGGTGAAAATGTGGAAAACTTTGACATTGAAGATGGAATTGCTCAACCAAGTGAACCATATGTAACACCTAATTACTTTAGAAATGAAGACCCTCTCATGGATGAAAGACAAATTCCAAATCCAAGACCTTCAAGAACCCCAAAATGGTTACTTGAAATCAATGAGAACATTATTGCAAATCTTGAAGGCAAGAGGTCAACAAGAACCATTCGGTTGTGGACCACAACTTTTCGACCAAAATTTTAGCAGTAAGACATTGACCAAGCAATGCCAACTCTTTGTTCAATTGCTAAAGATGATAAAGATGAGACCATTGCTAAACAAATTGAAGATTCATATGAACAAGAAGGAGAAATTCTATTATTGCCAAAATTCTATTTGACGTTGTCAATTCTATTGGAAATAATACCAAAGAAAGAGATAAGAGAGCCACTCGAAGAGTGATTACAACCTCCTTAGTAAGCCACCAATTGAGGAAGGCTCGTCAAATGAGACAAACTTGTGTTGATTTTAACATAAACCGTAAAACTTTGGGTAGAGCACTTGCACGAAGACAAAGATTTGACGATCCACTTTAACAAGATACATGGGCTTTTGGTGCGAGGCTTCCATGTGTTGATAGAAAGTTAACTGACAATGTGAAGGAGAAGATTCAACAATTTTGGCACTCTAATTCTAGAGTGTCACCCAATGTAAAGGATGTTTTGAAATTAAGAATCGGCAACTGAGACCGCACACCGCATCCCAAACATTTCTTGGAATCAAGCCAAACAATGTTGTACAAAAAGTTTTGTGAAGTACATCCAACTTTGCAAATATCACAAAGGGCCTTTGAATCTTTGAAACCATTTTATTTTGTTCCTCTTAAGATTCACAATTCTTGTTGTTGCAAGTACCATGTGGAGTTTTCAATGTACCATGAACTTTTATGTCATATTCGTTCTACGATGCATACTAATGAGATGTTGCAGGAATGTGGTGCAATGCTATTTTTGAGATCATCAAGAGACTTGCAAGATCTATTTTTATGCCCTAGAGATGATGGTTGCTATTTCTATAGAAATGATTGTTTGAATGAGAAGTGGTCAGAATGTGGTGGGTTGTCAAAGTTTGTTTCATGTTTTCATGAGGGTAGCGAACATGAGTTTGGAAAAAATTATGTTGAGAAAAAAAGATATGAGATAGTGAAATATACTTTGAAGAGTGGAGGTGAAGGTTATAGATGCGAATTAGTCTCAAGAGAAGTGAGTATTGTTGATTTTATTTTGGATTTTAAGGAAAATATTTTCTACAAGTATGCAAGGCACACCCATAGGTCTCAGTGGTTGGGCAACAATTTAGGATGTGTAAGAACTCTTTCTCGATTGGCACTATTGTATCAGTGGTTGATTTTGCAAAGAACCATACGTTGCAACCACGGAATGAGGTACAGTCTCGGTACTACAATTCAATCCAGATTGCTATTTTTGTTCACATTACATATAGACATGCTCTTGATAGTACAAAAGAGGACAATAAGATAATTAGGGAGTATCATTTATATATGAGTGATGATAGATCACACTCCTCCGAGTATGTGCAACATTCTTTTGAGAATTTTTTTTTCTTACATGCGAAAGATATTGCAATTGATCGACATATCATATGGTCAGATATCTGTATGGGTCAATTCAAGAATGCCCGTATGTTTTATTGGTTGAGTAGAATGCATGTAGAGAGGCGTATATCTCATATTTGGTGTTTTTTTTAGGGAGGGCATGGGAAGGGGGAGCATGATGTAACAGGTGCATGTTTGAAGAGAGCTCTAGTTAAGGAGCAATTGAGGATTTCAAATGCAAATTTCTCTGATTCACGTTCTATTGTTGATTGGTGTAGTTCAACATTGTCACATGGAGGTACTCTTGATTCAGCAGTGACCAAATTCTTTTGGTTGGTTGAGGAGGGCATAGTGGGAGATAGATTGGATTGTCAAACATTTTAAGATTCTTCAAAGATGCTTTCATTTCTCAGCTCGAATGCAAGTACATGGACCATTTGGACACGAGCGTTGGCTTGTTTTTGTTCGGTGTGATTGGGATCAGTGTGAGTCAAGTGAGTGGGTTGATATGTGGGTTCCCGAATATCTAACTCCTTTATCTCAAACAATATCCTTGCCAAATGATGACATGGAAAGTTCACTTGAGTATGACCGTCTATCAAATCTTGTACAACCAGGACATGTTTTTGCAGTTGTTGCACCGCAAGGGAATGAAGAGAGATCAGAATATTTGTTGGCACGATGTGTACAGGGAAAACAAAAGCTAACACAACTAGTGACAGATGATGACGGGTTCACATATCCTACAGGCTCAGTTGTTGTCGTGGGAACTTGGTTGTGAACATACATGATTAGAAAGAATGACATACCTACATTTGAAGACTATGAGAGACACAAAACCATTATAATGTATTCACACCTTATTATAACTACAAATGTCAAGTTGTTGAAGCATCAAGCAAAACCGAAGACCAAAGAGTTATGGACAGTGACTACTGTTGATCATGAAGCAATACTGGATACTCTTAAGCAAAGAGATGACCCTTCAGGCATACTTGAGTAGTAGGTCTTTAATGGTGCCTTTTTTTTTTTATCATGCATTTCATTTCAAACAATGATCATTAAACTTTAATGTTCAAGTTTGTTACGTGTATATTAAGGATGTGTTTAAAATGTAGGTCTATTGATGAACGTTTTTTTTTGGCAACACGGTTTTTGCATGCACATAGTAGGTACGCTCGATATAATTGGAAGGGACATATTTTTGCAACACGACTTATTATCATGCATTTGAGTCACTTTACAATTTTTGTTATTAGAGAACACTATTTGACAATTTTTTATGATATAATTATCGCAAAACCTTTATGCTCATGCAGGTCTTTTTTGATGATATACAACAGTATCACATTATGATTTTTGCGTCAACATGGTGGGTTCTGTTGATATAATTCAAAGGGACGTATTTTTATGGTATACAATCCCACCTTTTCATTTATTATCATGCATTTCAGTTGAAGTGATTATCATAAAGCCTTTATGTTCATCCATGCATTTTATGTGTAGACTAACAATTCTTAAAAATACAGATTCATGCTAGATCATTCGTCGTTGAAAAGAACCTCTCTTGGTGATGGTACATATTCCTTTGTGCATAAACATTAAGTCAAGTGAATGTATTGCTATTTAGAAATAACCATATCTACCATCGTCTTCAACCATGCAAAGAAATGCAATGAGAAGGGTTTTAATCAACTTGCGTCTTTCTTCAAAGTTATGCTTGTATACTTTGCAAAGAAACTGGTAAGTTTCGTAATTATACAATCTTGTACGTCTTAAAAATGTTTCAAATGATCTATTTATAATTTGACAAACTAATTTGTATTAAGTGTTATAATTTGTTTCTTGTAGCACATTCGTTCCACATAAAAAGGTTACTTATCTTGGTCTTCATTTATATGCAGGCATTGTTGTTCGTAAGCTTTTCTCTTAGGACATGAGGATGTTTGATGCAAATGAAGTGGGATGTTGTATTTGTATATGGATGTGAATTGATGTAACTTTGTTATGATGATATACAATGTCCATGAGCAAATTGGTTTAGTTATATTGATGATATACAATGTATCTGTACATGAGTACATTGGTGTAGTTGTATTGATAATGAAAAAAAATCATGTTTGCATATCCCTTCATGGATGTCACATGCAAGTTTAATGGTAATTATGTGTATACAATACATGGAAATATTGATGATCATTATGTGTCTACAGTGTAATGATTGTTTATCTATATTTTTCATTGAACAAGTTAGGGCCATGGATTTTGAGATAGGCTTTTGTAGGGACCCCTCTCGTGGCCTTGTAGGTTCAAATAGATTGTTCGCAGGTGCCACAGATTCCGAGTTAGGGTCCGTCAAACTTAAACATTTTTTAGCACTTAGGGCGCTCAAGAGACGTCGTCAGTAGGGCATGACCCCGAGCGTTCAACCAAGTGGGGGGGGGGGGCAAAATAGGAGCATGCATAGGGTAATAATGCCTAATTGGACATGTCGGAGCCGACAGTTCGTTGTCACGACGAGCAGAACGAGAAATTGGCCACGCAACAACATTCGATTGAATGAGATTGACGATTTTTTCGCTAACTGAAAAAATGCTGCCCTAATAAAACCATAGGGAAACTTGAAAAACTGAGATAGGCTTTTGTAGGGACCCCTCTCGTGGCCTTGTAGGTTCAAACAGATCATTTGTAGGTGCCACAGATTTCGAGTTAGGGCCCGTCAAAGTTTGACAATTTTTAGCACTTAGGGTGCTCAAGGGACGACGCCGATAGGTTGTGACCCCGAGCGTTCGACCAAGTGGGGGGGGAAAATAGGACCACGCATAGGGTAATAATGCCTAATTGGACATGTCGGAGCCGACGGTTCGTCATCACGATGAGCCGAACGAGAAATTGGCCACGTGACAACATTCGATTGAATGAGACTGACAATTTTTTTGCCAACCGAAAAAATGTTGCCCTAATAAAACCATAGGGAAACTTGAAAAACCGAGATAAGCTTTTGTAGGGACCCCTCTCGTGGCCCTGAAGGTTCAAACAGATCGTTTGCAGGTGCCACAGATTCCGAGTTAGGGCCAGTCTAAGTTTGACATTTTTTAGCACTTAGGGCGCTCAAGGGACGATGCTGGTAGGGTATGACCCCGAGCGTTTGACCAAGTGAGGGGGAAAAATAGGACCATGCATAGGGTAATAATGCCTAACTGGACATGTTGGAGCCGACGGTTCGTTGTCACGACAAGCCGAACGAGAAATTGGTCACACGACAACATTCGATTGAATGAGACTGACGATTCTTTTGCCAACCAAAAAATGTTGCCCTAATAAAGTCATAGGGAAACTTGAAAACCCGAGATAGGCTTTTGTATGGACTCCTCTTGTGGCCCCGTAGGTTCAAATAGATCGTTTGCAAGTGCCACAGATTCCGAGTTAGGGCCCGTCAAAGTTTGACAATTTTTAGCACTTAGGGTGCTCAAGGGATGACATTGGTAGGGTGTGACCCTGAGTGTTCGACCGAGTGAGGGGGCAAAATAGGACCATGCATAGGGTAGTAATGCCCAACTGGACATGTCAAAACTGACGGTTCGTCATCACGATGAGAAAAACGAGAAATTGGCCACACGACAGCATCCGATTGAAGGAAATTGACGATTTTTTTGCCAACCAAAAAAATGTTGTCCTAATAAAACCGTAGGGAAACTTGAAAAACCGAGATAGAATTTTGTAGGGACCCCTCTCGTGGCCCCATAGGTTCAAATAGATTGTTCGCAGGTGCCACAGATTCCGAGTTAGAGTCCTTCAAACTTTGACAATTTTTAGCACTTAGGGTGCTCAAGGGACGACATCGGTAGGGTATGACCCCGAGCATTCGACCGAGTGGGGGGGGGAATAGGAGCATGCATAGGGTAATAATGCCTAACTAGACATGTCGGAGCCGATGGTTCGTCATCACAACAAGCAAAATGAGAAATTGGCCACACGACAACAACATTTAATTGAATGAGTGACGATTTTTTTGCCAATCGAAAAAATGTTGCCCTAATTAAACCGTACAGAAACTTGAAAAAATGAGATAGACTTTTGTAGGGACCCCTCTCGTGGCCTCGTAGGTTCTAACAGATTGTTCGCAGGTGCCACGGATTCTAAGTTAGGGCCCGTCAAAGTTTGACAATTTTTAGCACTTAGGGTGCTCAAGGAATGATGCTGGTAGGGTATGACCCCGAGCGTTCGATCGAGTGGGGGGATAGGACAATGCATAGGGTAATAATGAATTGTATTGTATTGTTCATTAAATGAATTGTATTGTTCATGAATTGTACTATTCATTAAATGAATTGTATTGTTCATTATACAATCAACACTTATGATGAAATGAAATGAATTGTATTGTTCATTAAATAACCATTATTAACCATTGTTAATTATTGGAATGAAGATTAAAGATTTCCATGGTAACACCATGCACAGATGAGCAACAATTTATATGATTGAATATCAACTTCTGTATATATAAAAATGTCAAATGATTACAAATGTATGTCCATACATGAATATGGCATAAATGCCAACTCAAACAAAATGTATGTCTAAATACGTGAATGTATGTCCATATACAAAATATACATGCCAACTAGACATGTAAGCATCCCAAAACTATCTATAACATCCTAAGTTGCTGATGAATCATCAAAATCAATCCTCTTCGCCGCACTGCTCGGCTCTGAAGGATCCTGCACAAGAAAAACAAACCACGATTAATATTAGTTATATTATATAATTCACATTCGAAAAGTTAACATAAAAATGAACTATAATTGAACTATTCATGTTTACCTCATCTCCATGTTTTCTCTTCGGCTTTGTAGGACTCTTGATGTATGTCTTCGGTAGAGGAGGTATGTTTTCAATATATTCATACACAACCTACATATGTTCACAAACATGACATTGATACAAGTTAGCATATAATTGTCACTGATAATAACAAATTATATCTACTAAACACAAAATAAAATAAACACGCATGTACTCGAGGCATCTCTTCTTCTTCTTCATCTTCAGGTATACTGGGTGTAGTCATCAAGGATGTGAAGCCAAGAATTCTCTGTACATATACACAAGTATATGAAACTATCAATCTATGTCTAGACATGTATAATCACTATAAGTTATTTAAACTATTCATTCAATCATATTTGCATTCAATTACCTTTCCCTTGTCTCCAACTACACTATATTAATAAAGTATTAAATGAAAGAAAAAGAAACTTATAATATTTATATTAAATCTAACATATAAGCGAAATAGAGCACGAATGCAAATTTTTTGCTTGATTTTTCTTTTTAAGAGCGATTCACATATACTTTTGCAAGAATCCTATGTATATACTGTACACATAAAATATACATTGCAATGATATTTTACGTTAAAAACAAAGAACATGGCATACTTCAGTGTATATATTGATGTATACACACAAAAAAAATATTTCATTGAAAATTATAAATATCTATGTATACATTGCTTGCAATGAATATATTTCTTGTGTATATACTTGTAGATAGTGTGAATACCTTTGTGACTTCTGTGTATATGTTTTATGAGACCTGCAAATCTTAACAAATAGATTTAAAAATAGAGATCATGGCAAATCATAGCATATATATTGATGTATACACAAAGAAATATATTTCATTAAAAATTACAAATATCTATGTATACATTACCTGCAATTAATATATTTCTTATGTATATACCTATAGATAGTGTGAATGCCTTTGTGACTTCTGTGTATATGTTTTCTCAATTTTGCAAATCTTATAACAAATATATTTTTAGACAAAAATGGTGGTACAATTGTATGGAAAGGGCTCAAAAGATACAAAAAAAAAATGACTATGAGTAAAATATGAAAAATTCTATGTCAAAAGTCATCTCTCGAGACCCCTAAGTACAATTATGGAGTTATATTTGTGATTTGAGGCTCCTCATAAAAATTGATCTCTAAGACCTCCCTTAGAAACCTTCAACCAAATGATGAATCCATGCAAGTGCCTCCATTGTTTTTCTCCTTCTCATGTAGTGTATGATGGCTCTCATATTTATAGCACAATTATCATAGCGTGATCGTACACAAATTTGGAGACTCTGGTTGTTATGATTGAGGATTGATGTTGGTTTTTATAGATTTTTTGGATTTGAATTGACAATTGAGATTGATTTGAGAACAAAGTTGATCAACAATTGAGAATACATGAGACAAGTTGGTTGGAGATAATTACAATGTGGAACTGATTGCATGATTCAATTAGATTGAATTGATTGAGAGTTAAAAGGATTGATTGAATTGTTAACTGATTTGATTAATCAATTAGAAAAACGTAATTCTGAAATAGAAAGGTTTGATTGATTAGTTAGAAAAAGGTGATTGGTGACTCACTAGTTGGAACTGAGAGTTAGTAGCAGTTAAGAATTTTTAACATGCGATGTAGGAAATTGAGATGAAATTGGCATTTGATTGAATTTGGAGAGAATTTTGTTTTTGAAAATATGAAATTGAAATTGAAATGAAAGGAAAATGAAGTTAATTTTGATTTGGAGATAAATGACATTAATTTAAAATGTCAGGGAACTAAAATTAAATAAATTGAAAAAAATTATTTAATTGAGAGGACATTATTAGTTAACTAGATAATTTGGGATAATTATTTAATCATTGGAAGATAGAAATTGAATTTAATTAATTAATGAAGATTTTTTAATTAAAGGAATATGGTGAAATAATTAAATAAATAATTAAATTATTTAATTATGAGAAAAAACGGAAATTTTGACATTTGAGTTTAAATCAGAAGAATGGAGTTAAACTAGAACAATGACGTTGAATTAATTAAATAATAAATTATTTAATTAATTAAAGAAGAAAAATTAGTAAAATTAGCGTTTACAAGCATGGTACAATTTTAGGTATCTACAATTTGCATACATTCTAGAGACATAATTTTTATTACACATACATGTAAGATCCATGAACATACATAAGTGGGTCATACACATACGATCTGTTGATCTATGCATCTTTTTCATCATAATCATCATAATTTGCATACATTCTAGACATATAATCACCATTACAACTATATGTCCTTATGATTGACCATTTACTCTTGTACAAATACATCATATATCATCAATACAACTATATCAACATACTCATGTACTACAAGATATCCTAGATACACAAGTTGTTGATAATATATAGCTTCAATGGGATAATCATTTAATTAGGCAAATGCCTAATTGGCCTATCAGCCTTAGACATTTGTATAATTAACTATTATCTCTATCCTTAATTATTCTCAATACTGCAGATCATTAATTAAATTGACTAAATCATTATGTTAATTATTATTGTTTTATATAAACATTTGAATCGATTAAATATGTGTTATTGATTCTATGTGTAATTAATAATAATCTTTTATTATTAATTAAATACACATAGAACAGTATTATGCTACACTGATCAATTGTTATTTAGTACATTGTTGATCGTTGTTATTAAATAAAACTGAGTCATGCCTCATAGGGTTACGACTCTATGTGGAACCATGTCAGTTCCACATAGAGTCGCAGCCTTATGCGACTGACCATGTGTATATATGGTGCCACATATGTATGTGGTCAGCGATCAAGATAATAGATATTCAGTATAACATATGTAGTATGAAGCACGATAAACCCTTCATATCGTGTGAGAATAGTGTGCGGTTTGCAAGCATAGTTACAGTATAAAGTATTCACCATATTTGAACTTGGACAGTTCGAATATCAGAATTAAGGAATTCTGATCTATCTATAATAATGAATAAGAATTATATTATTTGCAATACTGAATACATTAAGTTATCAAACATATATTATACATTGAACCAATTAATATTGAATACCTGAGATAAAGTATTGCACATATAAGTGTTATTAAAATTTAAAATTATCTACCTATTTAAATCTGATCAAATTTAACATGGTATCAGAGCCAGGTTAAGGAAAAGATCAAATCAGATTTACAAAAGCGAGATTATCCTTCTACCATCTTCAAAATCATCATCTCCTATCAACATCAAGATGGTGAATGGGATTAGAGTTGAAGATGAACTCGAGGGAGCATCTAATTTCATATCTTGTAAATTTAAAATGATGTTTGGCTTGAGTGAAAATGAATTAGATAAATTTGTGAAGAAAGTCATATCGGAACCAGAAGATGAAGATGAAAAGCTTCAATGGATGAGAAAAAAACTATAAAGCCATGAAGATGTTAGTTGACTCAGTGAAAGATCATATTGTGCCAATTATCTCCAAGATGGAGACTACCTATGGCATGTTCAAATCATTAGAGAACATATATGAGATAAACAACACAAGTTGAGCTCTTTCTCTAAAGAAACAACTCCATCATGTCAAAATGACAAAAGGCGAGTTCATCACCTCATACTTCATGAGGATTACTAATTTGAAAGATCAACTCTCTACTATAGGTCACACAATAGAGAGCAAAGAATTAACCATGCTAACACTAGATGGTCTCCCCTCATCATGGGAGGCATTTATTCAAGGGATAAGTTCAAGATCAAAACTTCCTAAGTTTGATCGATTAAAGCAAGATTGCATTCAAGAAGAGTCTAGATTGGCTATAAGAGGCATTGGTAAAAGCCCCATAAATGAATATATTCATGTTCTTTCCTCTCACTCCTCAAAGATGATAGGCAAGAAAGGACATTTCAAAAGGAATAAAGATAAGAAATCTAATGGTGCTCCTACATTCAAAAGAAGGAAGGATATTTCAGAAATCCATTGCTTTAGATGTGACAAATATGGTCACTATGCAATGCAATGTCCTACCAGGACTATGCCTCAAGCTTCCATTGCGGATGTTGGTGAAACTCTTCCACAAAAGGATTCTGATGGATTCATATTTTGACTTGAAAGAGATAAGTTCTTCTTTTATGATTGAATAATGTTCATGAATTTCATATGTAGTTATTAATTCATGCAATTACATTATGCGTGTTATTTGTTAATCAACATTGTTAGCAGATGTTTGTTTACAACAAGTTACATCTAGATATCCTATGGCTAAATTTATTCAATTTACTATGAGAAACTTATCTCACAACTTGTGAAATTTTAGAGTTCTATTTGTGATGAAGAGATTGAAATTCAGGAGGAATATGCAGAGGACTTTAATGGAGATTCTAAGATTTTGAATTTTCATTTTTTATGAAACAATATTTACTTACAGAAGTGCTACAGTCATCTTGGAAAAGCTATAAGTAATTTGTGCAAGGCTCGATCTTATGATAGTAGATCCATGGTGGTTTGGATCTAGCACTTTCAGACGTATGAGGATCATACTAGAAAATGAGAGTCTCCTGAAGTAAGATATCTTCCATGATTGGGTCCATGTGAGCAGGGGATGCTTCCGTGATAAAGGGAGCAACTAAGATCTAGTTCAAATGAATATCCAAGAATCTTGGTCATATTGATTCAAAGGGAGTGGACTATGTCAAAATAGTTTCTCTAGTAATTAATCAAAGATTTATGATTCATGAGATGAAATCCAATGGATATAGACTGGAAGGTCTTTATACTAACTCCCAGGTCATGATAATTCTAAATAGATGAATACTTGACAAGCTTCGAATACACCAAGAGTGATGCAGACTCCAACCTTGTATTTCATGAAAGGTCAAGGCATGTGAAAAGGTATTCTATTCAGTTTAGATAAATTAGTACTAATGAGTAGACGATGCACATTCTCACCAAACCTCTTCTCGGTATAAAGTGTGTGTACTTTCAAGGTAAGTTTGGTATGATAAAGAATGAAACCCTAGCTGAGATTGAGTCTCAGCATCATTACTTTAGTTGTGTTATACTAATGTATGACCAAAGATGTTTAAAGTGTAAGATCTTAATGCAACTTATTAATCTGATATATTTCATGATTAATGTCATGTGTGTGACTCCATGAAAACATCACAGATTCATGTGAGAGAATATGTGATGGCCTTCTTATACTTGTGTGTTCACCCTCTAGATGAGCCATGGTGGATATCATTGTGAGGTGACGATCTCTCAATGATAATCACTTGTATATCTGATCATTATTGTAAGGTGACGATCTTACAATATTGATTGATCTCACCATTATAATGGATATCATGAGACGTGAAATCTATGGATATATCATGATGGTTAATATCTCTACAAGTGATATCTATGGATATACCATAATGGTGGATATCATGAGATGTGATATCCATGGATAAGCCATAATGGTTGATGTTACATAAAGAGATATCCATGGTGGATATTATGTGACGTAATATTCATGGACATGCCATGAAGTAATACCCTTAAAATGCCATAATGGTGGATATTACACTATAAGATTTATGGTGGAAATCATGTGACGTGATATCCGTGGATATGCCATAACTCTTGATGTCACAGTGAGGTGATATCGTTCTCTCAAACAATTGATGAAGCTATTGTGTTCATGACATCACTATAAGGTAATGCAATTCATTTAAGGATATATATATATCCCTAGCTAAGAGGGAGTGTTTAAAATATATAACTTCGATCGATAATCATTTAATTAGTCAAATACCTCATTGGCCTATCGGCCTTAGACATTTGTATAATTAACTATTATCTCTATCCTTAATTATTCTCATAATGCAGATCAATAATTAAATTGACTAAATCATTATGTTAATTATTATTATTTTATATAAACATTTGAATCGGTTAAATATGTGTTACCGATTCTATGTATAATTAATAATAATATTTTATTATTAATTAATTACACATAGAACAATATTATGCTACATTGATCGATTATTATTTAGTACATTGCTGATCGTTGTTATTAAATAAAACCGAGTCATTCCTCATAGGTTAATGACTCTATGTGGAACCATGTTGGTTCCACATAGAGTCGCAACACAATGCGAACGACCATGTGTATATATGGTGCCACATATGTATGTGGTCAACGATCAAGATAATAGATATTTGGTATAGCATATGCAGTATGAAGCACGATAAACCCTTCATATCATGTGAGAATAGTGTGCGGTCTGCAAGCATAATTACACTATAAAGTAATCACCATATTTGAACTTGGACAGTTCGAATATCAAAATTAAGGAATTTTGATCTATCTATAACAATGAATAATAATTATATTATTTGCAATACCGAATACATTAGGTTATCAAACATATATTATACATTGAACCAATTAATATTGAATACCTGAGCTAAAGTATTACACATATAAGTGTTATTAAAACTTAAAATTATCTACCTATTTAAATTTGATCAAATTTAACACAAGTAATACATGTGCCTCAAATATTCTCACGTCCTACTCCAATCGTGTGTAAAGCAGTGCCTACATATCAATGAAGACCTACATAAGCAATGTGAACAAGATAGGTTTATGATCATTGTTTGAAATGAAAATAGAGCAATCCTAATAAACCTAGGGCAACCCAAATAAAAATAGGATAGCCCTAATAAACCATAGGGATGTTATTATTAATAATGCATTGTACCTTCCATTCTTTAGAGTCTCCAACCAAAAAAACAACTTCACAAGTTTTTGATTTGATAGTGAATCAAAATTTCTCATGATTTTCCTAACTCCTGCATTCATATGCCATGATAAAAACTAAGTTTCATAACTGTTGTCACAAAATTTCACCCACTTGATGAGCAAGCTTGGTCATCAACCTTGTGCAACATGGAAACAACCTCCAAGTGTGGGACTTATGTTGTGAGGTTGAATATTTGGAGAAGGTCGACATCCTCTTCAATTTGATGCAAAGTGTTGGACCAACCCAACATAGACAAATCCTAATTTATTGGTATGACAAGGAAAAGGGATAGAAGGAAGGGACACTGAAAGAAATGGAAAGGGGATTTGCACCCAGACTAAAATGATGATCTCCCTACCTATGGTTGCACAAAAACATTCAAAAAACTATCCTAGGTATGCACAATACTCTATCCTAATCAGTTTCCAAGAAGTAGAGTGAAGGTTGAGAAATTAATACAATCACCTACAACTAAGCAAAGAAAACAAGAATATATTTAGACAACAACATAAGCAAGCTACACAAATTGTAAGAACTAAATACAGGCAAGAAAAACAATTTTATAAATGAAAGGGAAAGGAAGAATTTTATAATTGCAAAGAACATAGTTTTTGCAGTAGAAAAAGAGAGAAGGGTATGTGCACCAAGTTGTGGTACCAAAAGGGGGTCCTAAGATGCCACTTTTTTTTTTCTGAAATCAGCAAAGTCTGAACTTCAATGACAAATTGAACCTAATTACACTCCAAATTTGAAGATGCAACAAGAACAAGAGTCAAAGTGCTTTGAGTCTACTTTCTAAACTACTTTTTTTTTTTTTTTAAATGGTGGAGATTAAGGCTTCAAAAAGGGGGGCCACAAAAAGTGGTCCTATTTTTATGCAAAAAACATAACATAGCGTCTGTTGTGGCCCCTCTAAAATGTTAGCTTTTTTTTTGAATTTTTAAAATTTCTTCAGTGAGAAATTAGCTAACACCTTGTAGTTTATGCCAAATTTTTCAGTTAATTTTTTAATTAGTGTGATTTTTACTAATTTTTGAAGTGGACACATCCTGAAAAACATAAATTGGAGTGTGCTCCCCCCTAAAAAAAATTGAAAACTAATCAAAAATCAAAACTTTAAAAAAAAAAAATTGTGTAGAATGGAGTCTAGTTTCTAAAAATGTAAGTTTTTTCAAAATCTGATGAATGTGTAAAAATCTATACCCAAAATAATGCATGTTGGTTTTTGACAAAAAAAAGACACACTAACAAAAGAAATTATAGATGAAAGACAACGAAATCAAAATTTGAAATAAATTACACTGTTGGATTGCTAAGAGGGAGCTCAAGTTTACCATGGTATTTTATTTTAACTTCATTGAAACAAGTGCAAACATGATGAAGAGCATGACCAAAAATATGTCAAAATTTTCAATGTTCTTATAAAAACACATCTCTAGCCTGAAATGGTCATCCAAACCTTTGGGTTGGATTCCCAAGGCAAATCCAACCCATAGGTTTGGTGTTTCCCAAAGTGAGTCATTTCGCATGTGCCAAATATGGTGCTCGCCCTATTTGGCGTGCACCAAATGTGATGAATGGGTTTTCACATTTGGCGCGAGCCAAATGTGGTCCATTTTCCACATTTGGCGCGTGCCAAATAGGGAGAGCGCCAGATGTGTGCATAGAAACCCCCATCTCACCTCTCCCTTCTTTATCTCCCTTCCCTCGTAGTTTCATCTCTCTCTATGAATTAGATATCATATTCTCTCTCTCTCCCCTTACCTCTTCTCGGGCTCTTCATTCTTATAGATACATACTCTTCTTTCTACCTCCCCTCTCTAGCTCTCACAATTCCCTTATTCCCCTATCTCTCAAGCTATCTCCCTCTCCATCCTTACACCCATCTAATTCCATCTCTCACCTCTTTCCCTTAGTTTCTTCCTCACTCCCTCCTCTCTCTAGGTCCTAAGGGATCATATGACACCTTAGGACACCATATGACCCCTAACAACACCTAAGGGGTCATATGGTGTCCTAAGGGGTCAAAGGACATCATATGACCTCTTAGGTTACCATAGGACCCATAACGACACCATATGTTGTCCTAGGTGCTCATAGGACACTATATGACCCCTTAGGACACCATACAACCCATAACAACACCATATGGTGTATTAATGGGTCATAGGACACCATATGACCCCTTAGGTGTTGTTAGGGATCATATTGTGTCCTAAGGGGTCATATGGTGTCTTATGACCCCTTAGGACACCATATGACCCCTTAGTACATCATATGGTGTTAATATGGTTCGTATGGTGTAATATGACCCCTTAGGACACCATATGACCCCCTAGTACACCATATCGTGTCAATATGGTCTTATGGTGTCCGATGATCCCTTAGGACACCATACGATCCATAATGACAACATAAGGTGTCCTAAGGGGTCGTATGGTGTCTTAAGGGGTCATAACACACCATATGACTCGTTAAGACACAATATGATCCCTAACGACACCTAAGGGGTCATATGGTGTCCTATGACCCCATAGGACACCATATGACCCCTTAGGACACCATATGACACATAACGACACCATATTGTGTCCTAAGGGGTCATATGGTGTCCTAAGGGGTCATAGGACACCAGATGACCCCTTAGGACACCATGTGACCCCTTAGAACACCATATAGTGTCATTATGGGTCATATGGTGTCCTAAGGGGTCATATTGTTGGCATTATGTGAACTGACATGAGCCTTATGTAAACTGGTATGAAGACATAATGATATTGTATGTTGTCATTGATGTTAATATGAGACATAGTGTGAACCGGTATATGCCAAAGTGAAGCGGCACATTTGTTCAAAGTGAACCGACATGCAGTCATGGGAACCAGCACATGGAAGCACTGTATGACTACCGGTTGGTAAGGCAGCTTCCACTTCGGGGTGTCTGGTTGGAGTATCTCAAGTCTGTGTGACTCAATCAATGATCTTTGTGTGATGAGTTAGCAGTATGATGGAGGACAGATCATGTTGCCATGTAAGCTTTGTGCGCGTGAAGGATCTTGCATGAAGAAGACTATTCCTATCTACCTCAGGAATGTACAAAGTCTGTCAAATGGTGATAACGCATGGTGGGTTATCAGTCCCCATAAAAATGGTGGATAATGAACGATGGAGAATGTCTTGAGATCAACTCAAGACTAGTGCATTTAATGCAGTATGGTTCAACGGTCAGGATCGAACCGTTTGAATTGCTCAACCTAACAAGTTTAGGGTTTAAGGTTTTTTCTACCAATCTGTATGTTCCCTATAAGGTCGATGTTAGGTTTCTGTCTGAAGTTGTTGGCAAAAGTTGTGAGTGTGTATCCAATGAAAGTGATACGAGATTCTTGCCAAACCATAGGAGAGAAGAGATACCTACAAAGTGAATGTGCAGAAGGAAAAGGGGAGCCTAAGCGGACCTGTATTAGTATTAAGTGTTGTTAATAGATCATTGTAATACCTGTTGATCTCTAACCACTTCAACAGTTGTAAAATCCCCTAACAGGGTAGCCTTAACTGGCTTGATTCAAAATCCTTTAAATCGGGTGGTCTTAACCGACTTGCTGTAAATCCCTTAACTGGGTAACTCGAAGCTAATGAGTTCTGAGAAGCTAGAGAAGCTTAGGAGATCCTTTCAGCTATTGAGTTCTTAAAATCCTCTAACAAGGTGACCCTACCGGGTTTAACCCTTAACCAAGTATCCCTTAACCGAGTGATCCCTAATAGGATCGGTTCCTACCAGAACCTATTGTAATGTTCTTAACCGAATAAGGCTCCTAATAGAGCAGACTTCTAAAGAGTTCAAAAAGCAGCTTGTGGGTATTCATCCCCACCATGGTTTTTCCCAGTTGGGTTTCCACATGAAAAATATGTGTGTCATGTGAAATGCTTTTGTCTTGTGATGCTTTGTTTATCTGTTATGCACATGAAGGTTCTATGTTTTGTGCCTGTCTATAAAACATATTGAACTCACTGTTGTGAAGATTTTATGGTTAAGTCTACTAGTTCATGCATGTGAATATTATGATAATGTGGTATTGAGCTAAGAGAAAAGCTTAGCGAATGACCGGTTCATGACTGACTGAGCTATACTGGATGTTACCAGTTGCACTCTGTTTTACCGGTATCTCTGTTTATCAGTCATTGTGAGTGTTTGTTGTCAAACCGGTATTGGACTGTATTTGTGTCTGTACTGATTCACCCCTCCCTCTTAGTACCAGTTTGGTACTAGTGGTTCATCATTGAGTTATCAATTGGTGTCAGAGCACTCCACGTCCTCTATGTTGTAAGCTTAACCACTTCAGGAAAAGATCCTATCCAAATGATGAAGAGGGAAGGTCCAAAGTTCAACAGGGAAAACTTTGGTATATGGAAAGACAGGATGAAGACATTCATCAAAAGCATGGGTGTTCAACACTGGAATTATGTTGAAAATATATATGTTGTTCCTATCGGTACTCTCACCGATGACCAAAAGAGAGAGATACAAGAAAATGGGCAAGTCATGGAAGCCCTCATCAGTAGTCTATCTGACATTGAGTTTATTAATGTTCAGGACAAGGCAAATCCCAAAGAAGTATGGGATGCTCTTGAAAATATCTATGGTGGTGATGAGCATGTAAAACAGGCTAAGGAAGAGAGCTTGAGAGGAAAGTTTGAAGACATGAGAATGGTTGAAGGAGAGACCAATTAGCAGTATGGAATAAGAATCAAAATAGTTGTTGGAGAAATAAAGAGTGCAGGTGGCAAAATAGAAGATTCCACTATGGTAAGTAAAGTCCTGAGATCCCTGTTGTCGGTCTATGCAATAAGGGTTGCTACTATTCAGGAGCTGAGATCAATAGACAAGTCTAAGGCATCCTTGGACTCCATCATAGCCAAGTTGATAGCCTATGAGCTGAATAGCTTCGATGGTAGTGTTCAAAAGTCAGAATCAGCTTTTAAAGCTTCTGCTATACCATCCAGAAAAGGAAAAGAGGCTAGCACTAGTGGGGAACCTAGTCAGAATAGAGAAATGAAGGATGAAGAGTTTCTGATGGAATTTGAAGCTCTTCTAGCTAGGAGATTCCCAAAAGGAACTGGTAAATACAAAGGTAAGCTACCTTTGAAATGTTTCTCCTGCAACTGGATAGGACATATTGCTATGAACTGTCCTAATAGTGACAACAAGGACAAACCAGAAAGGTTCAAGAAATTCAAAGGAGGAAACTGGAGAAATTGTTCTATGGCAGTTGATGAAGGTGTCACAGATGAGGAATCGGAAGATGAAGAGAATGAAGACATTGTGTTCATTATTGTAAAGGAAGATGTGACAAACAAGAAGGCTCTTGTCTCTCAGTTTGATGATTCCAATGAGTGGATCATTGATAGTGGCTGCTCTCACCATATGATTGGTGATCGGAGCAAGTTTCTATCATTAGAAGAGTATGATGGTGGTGTGGTTCGCTTTGGCAATGATGCACCATGCATGGTCAAAGGCAGAGGGTCCATCTCCTTGAATGAAAAGAGTAGTGCTGACAATGTGTATTGGGTTGATGGTCTCAGACACAACCTTCTAAGTGTTGCCCAGTTAAATGACAGTGGACTCACTCTGCAATTCAAGAATGGAGTTTGCAGAATCAAAGGTAAAGATGGTAAATTGGTAGCCACCGGCATGCAGACTAAAGGTAACCTATTTCATCTAAATGCTAATATAAGTACATGTCTTATGGCTAAGCTTGATGATAGCTGGATATGGCATAGGAGATTCTGCCATGTGAACTTTGACAACATTGTGAAGGCTAGTAAGATCAAGGCAGTTAGAGGGTTGCCGGTGTTGAGCAAACTGGATAATACCTTGTGTAGAGAATGTCAATTGGGGAAAATGTCTTCCTCAACTTTTAAAGGTAAATCTTTCACTACTGACAACTTGCTTGATCTTGTGCATACTGATTTATGTGGTCCTATGAAAACTAGAAGTGTGCAGGGTGATAGGTACTTCGTGATTCTCACTTATGACTGCTCAAGAACGATGTGGGTCACATTCTTGAAAGACAAGTCTGAAGCTTTTGGAAAATTCAAATTTTTCAGAGCATTAGTGAAAAGGAAAGTGGTAAAAGGATCAAGTGTCTCACAATTGATCAAGGAAGGGAATTCACTTCCAGTGAATTCAACAAGTACTATGAAGAATTTGGCATCAAGAGACAGCTGTCTGCCCCCCGGACTCCATAGCAGAATGGCCTAGCAGAGAGGAATAACTGGACTGTGGTTGAAGCAGCTAGAACTATGTTGATCCAAGGATAGGTTACTCACACCTTTTGGAGAGAAGCGGTGAGCACTGCAGCTTACACTATGAACTGGGTACTCATAAAAAAGGGCAAGGACAAAACTCCTTATGAGTATTGGACCAGTAAGACCCCTGTGGTAAACTATTTTAAGGTCTTTGGTAGCAAATGTTACATCAAGAGGAGTGAACATCAGGGCAAATTTGAAGTCAAGTGTGATGAAGGAATATTTCTAAGATATTCCACCAAGAGTAAAGCTTTCAAGTGCTACAACAATAGGACTTAGAGAATTATGGAAAACATCAATGTAAGAGTTGATGAATCCTCTAAGAAGACTAAGAAAACCAACAGTGAGCAAGTTGTAAATGAACCAGTTGCAACCTTCTGGGAACTGGTTGTTAGTCAACCGAGCACCAGTAACAGTGTTCCTGAACCGGTGAATGTTGATATTGATGAAGATAAGGATGAAGAAGAAAAGAAAGAAGAACCAATTAAGACCAATCCTCGCTATGTCAAGTTGAATCATGATCCCAAGCAGATCATAGGTGATAAGGATGCAGGAATCCTTACCAGAAGAAAGATCAGAGAAAACTTAAGTATGATCTCTGAATTTGAGCCTAAATCATTCAAAGAGGCTCATAATGATGAAGACTAGATCAAGGTAATGGGAGAAGAACTTGACTAGATAGAGAAAAATGGTACATGGTCCTTGGTACCTAGACCAGAGCATAAAAATGTCATTGGCACCAAATGGGTGTTCAGAAATAAGTTGAATGAGGATGGCATGGTGATTAGGAATAAAGCCAGACTAGTATGCAAAGGATATGCTCAAGAAGAAGGTGAAGACAATGGGGAAACCTTTTCTCCTGTAGCCAAATTGGAAGGAGTTTGTATGCTTCTTGCTTATGCAGCTTTTAAGAGATTCAAGGTATATCAAATGGATGTAAAATCTGCATTCCTAAATGGTGTACTTGAAGAGGAGGTATATATTGAGCAACCAGATGGGTTTACCCTATCTAAAGATAGTGACATGGTATGTAGGCTACACAAAGCATTATATGGTCTAAAGCAAGCACCTAGGGCATGGTATGAGTGCCTACATTCCCATCTTGTGAAGATTGGATTTGAGAGAACAAGTGAAGATAGCAATATCTACTTGAAGTCTGAAGAAGATTAGATCCTGATCTGTGAAGTTTTTGTTGATGACATTATCTTTGGTGGAGATGACAAGATGAGTCATGAGTTTGCTAATGAGATGAAGAAAGAGTTTGAAATGTCACTCATAGGGGAGATTAAGTTCTTCATTGGACTGCAGATCCAGCAGATGAAAGATGGAATCTTCATCACTCAGTCCAAATATGTCAAAGAGGTGTTGAAGACTTTTGGAATGGAAGATAGCAAACCGGTTGGTACACCGATGGTGACTGGTTGCAAATTGACAAAGGAAGATGATTCTGCACTAGTTGATGAGAAGGAATACCGATCAATGATTGGTAAGTTGCATTATGTAGTGCATAGCAGACCAGATATTGCACATGCAGTTGGCATCACTGTAAGGTTCCAGAAGAGTCCAAGAGAATCTCACTTGAGTGCAGTCAAGTGGATTCTTAGGTATCTAAAGGGAACAATTGACTATGGATTGTGGTACCCATACAACAATAATTTCAATCTGAAAGTATTCACAGATGCTGATTGGGCTGGTAATGTGGATGACTGGAAGAGCACAACCGGTGGTGCATTCTTTCTTGGTGGTAGATTAGTCTCATGGATGAGTAAAAAGAAGAGTTGCATCTCTCAGTCTATAGCGGAAGCGGAGTATGTTGCAGCTTTCATGAACTGCACTCAGACAATCTGGATGAAGCATGTACTGGAAGGCTTCAAGATCCCTGTATCTAAACCAGTAAGTATATTTTGTGATAACACAAGTGCTATCAATATATCAAAGAATCCGATTTTACATTCTAGAACCAAGCATTTTGAGCTTAAGTATCATTTCTTGAGGGAAAAGGTTCAGAATAAAGAGATTGCCCTGGAGCATGTGTCCAGTAAGGAGCAGTTAGCAGACATATTCACCAAGCCTCTCCCAAAGACAACATTTGTGCATTTGAGAGGTGAATTAGGGGTATTGCCCCTTCAGGAGGTGAACTAAAAGTGGTTCTTCCACATCAGTCAAGTACTGGATAGACAAATCTTTGGTTGATTGGTGTGTTTAAGGATGCTACTCCTCAGGGGGAGTAGCATGAGGAAGCAGTGATGATTGTACCTCCACTTTGGCATTATTGTCAAAGGGGGAGAAGAAGTGAATCGAAACGATATCTGCTACAAATGGGGAGAAGATGTGAAGCAGAGAAGATATCTTTTCTATATTTCCATCAATGCCAAAGGGGGAGATTATTGGCATTATGTGAACCGGCATGAGCCTTATGTAAACTGGTATGAAGACATAATGATATTGTATGTTGTCATTGATGTCAATATGAGACATAGTGTGAACCAGTATATGCCAAAGTGAAGCGGCACATTTGTTCAAAGTGAACTGGCATGCAATCATGGGAACCAGCACATGGAAGCACTGTATGACTATCGGTTGGTAAGGCAGCTTCCACTTCGGGGTGTCTGGTTGGAGTATCTCAAGTCTGTGTGACTCAATCGGTGATCTTTGTGTGATGAGTTAGCACTATGATGGAGGACAGATCATGTTGCCACGTAAGCTCTGTGTGCGTGAAGGATCTTGCATGAAGAAGACTATTCCTATCTACCTCGAGAATGTGCGAAGTCTGTCAAATGGTGATAACATGTGATGGGTTATCAGCCGCCATGAAAATGGTGGATAATGAATGATGGAGAATGTCTTGAGATCAACTCAAGACTAGTGCATTTAATGTAGTATGGTTCAATGGTCAGGATCGAACCGTTTGAATTGCTCAACCTAACAAGTTTAGGGTTTAAGGTTTTTGCTACCAACCTGTATGTTCCCTATAAGGTCAATGTTAGGTTTCTGTCTGAAGTTGTTGGCAAAAGTTGTGAGTGTGTATCCAATGAAATTGATACGAGATTCTTGCCAAACCATAGGAGAGAAGAGATACCTGCAAAGTGAATGTGCAGGAGGAAAAGAGGAGCCTAAGCGGATCTGTATTAGTATTAAGTGGTGTTAATGGATCATTGTAATACGTGTTGATCTCTAACCACTTCAACAATTGTAAAATCCCCTAACAGGGTAACCTTAATTGGCTTGATTCAAAATCCCTTAAATCGGGTGGTCTTAACCGACTTGTTGTAAATCCCTTAACTGGGTAACTTGAAGCTAATGAGATTTGAGAAGCTAGAGAAGCTTAGGAGATCCTTTCAGCTATTAAGTTCTTAAAATCCTCTAACAAGGTGACCCTACCAGGTTTAACCCTTAACCAAGTATCCCTTAACCGGGTGATCCCTAACAGGATCAGTTCCTACTAGAACCTATTGTAATGTTCTTAACTAGACAAGGCTCCTAACAGAGCGGACTTCTAAAGAGTTCAAAAAGCAGCTTGTGGGTATTCATCCCCACCGTGGTTTTTCCCAGTTGGGTTTCCATGTGAAAAATATGTGTGTCATGTGAAATGCTTTTGTCTTGTGATGCTTTGTTTATCTGTTATGCACATGAAGGTTCTATGTTTTATGCCTATCTATAAAACATATTGAACTCACTGTTGTGAAGATTTTATGGTTAAGTCTACTAGTTCATGCATGTGAATATTATGATAATGTGGTATTGAGCTAAGAGAAAAGCTTAGTGAATGACCGGTTCATGACTGACTGAGCTATATTGGATGTTACCGGTTGCACTCTGTTTTACCTATATCTCTGTTTATCAGTCATTGTGAGTGTTTGTTGTCAAATCGATTTTGGACTGTATTTGTGTCTGTACTGATTCACCCCCCCCTCTCAGTACCAGTTTGGTACTAGTGGTTCATCATTGAGTTATCACATATGGTGTCCTAACAGGTCATATAGTGTCCTATGACCCCTTAGGATACCATATATAACCCCTTACATTTCGTTAGGGTTCACATTGTGTCCCAAGGGTTCATATGGTGTCCTATGACCCCATAGAACACCATATGGTGTCATTATGGATTGTATGGTGTCCTAAGTCCTAAGCAGTCATTAGGTATCTTATGATCCCATAGAACACCATATGATGCCTTAGGACACCATATGATCCATAATGACAACATAAGGTGTCCTAAGGGGTCATATTGTGTCTTAAGGTGTAATAACACACCATATGACCCATTAAGACACCATATGATCCCTAACGACACCTAAGGGGTCATATGGTGTCCTAAGTGTTCATAGGACACCATATGACCCCTTAGGACACCATACGACCCATAACAACACCATATTTTGTTCTAAGGGGTCATATGGTGTCCTAAGAGGTCATATGACACATTATGACCCCTCACAACACTATGACCCTTAACAACCTCATATTGTGTCCTAAGGGGTCATAGGACACCAGATGACCCCTTAGGACACCATGTGACCCCTTAGAACACCATATAGTGTCGTTATGGGTCATATGGTGTTCTAAGGGGTCATATGGTGTCCTAACAGGTCATATAGTGTCATATGACCCCTTAGGACACCATATAACCCCTTACATGTCGTTAGGGTTCACATTGTGTCCTAAGGGGTCATATGGTGTCCTATGACCCCTTAGGACACCTTATGGTGTCATTATGGGTTATATAGTGTCTTAAGTAATCATTAGGTGTCTTATGATCCCTTAGGATATAATATGACCCCTTAGGACACCATAGGGCCCATAATAGAAACATAAGGTGTCCTAAGGGGTCATATTGTGTCTTAAGGGGTCATAACACACCATATGACCCGTTAAGACATAATATTATCCCTAACGACACCTAAGGGGTCATATGGTGTCCTAAGGGATCATAGGACACTAGATGACCCTTTTAGACACCATGTGACCCCTTAGAACACCATATAGTGTTGTTATGGGTCATATGGTGTCCTAACGGGTCATATAGTGTCCTATGACCCCTTAGGACACCATATAACCCCTTACGCATCGTTAGGGTTCACATTGTGTCCTAAGGGGTCATATGGTGTCCTTATGACCCCTTAGGACACCATATGGTGTCATTATGGGTTGTATGGTGTCCTAAGCAATCATTAGGTGTCTTATGATCCCTTAGGACACCATATGACCCATAATGACAACATAAGGTGTCCTAAGGGGTCATATTGTGTCTTAAGGGGTCATAACACACCATATGACTGTTAAGACACAATATGATCCCTAACAAGATCTAAGGGGTCATATGGTGTCCTAAGGGGTCATAAAACACCATATGACCCCTTAGGACACCATACAACCCATAACAACACCATATTATGTCATAAGGGGTCATATGGTGTCCTAAGGAGTCATAGGAAACCATATGACCCTTTAGTACACCATACAACCCATAACGACACTGTATTGTGTCCTAAGGGGTCATATGGTGTCCTAAGGGGTCATAGGATACCATATGACCCATAACGACAACATATTATGTCCTAAGGGGTCAATGGACACCATATGACCCCTTAGGACACCATATGACCCATAATGACACCATATTGTGTTCTAAGGGGTCATATGGTGTCCTAAGGGGTCATAGGACACAATATGACCCCTTAGGACACCACATGACCCCTTAGAATACCATATAGTGTCATTATGGGTCATATCGTGCCCTGAGGGGTCATATGGTGTCCTAACGGGTCATATAGTGTCCTATAACCCCTTAGGACACCATATTCCCCCCTTCCCTCCATATCTCACCCTCCATCCTTACATCATATGGTTTATCATATCGGGTTATAGGGTCTATGGTTATTGTATAGGGTCGAGGATTTAGCATATTGGGTCATACGATCTAGGGTATTTGTTATAGGTTTGAAATGGTTAAATTTTTATGGTTGTGGCTATCAAACTATAGGGTATAGAGTAGAAATTTATCAAAGGTTAAAAAATTTCAATGGAAGTCATTTGGCTAGCGCCATATTTGGCGCTAGCCAAATGAGCTACACTAAAAAATGGTTATATGGGACCCTTGACCCATGATCCAAGCCCACATTCTCTCATTTTGTTTGCTTTCTGTGCATGATCAGACAAAAAAATGCTTTTTGCATGGTGTTGACATTTTATGCAAGGTTATTTTATACATTCCATCAACTCTCCACCACCTTTTTTTTCATTTGGCAATGTTGAAGAGGAAGAACAGAGTTTTTTTTTATCAAATTTGAATAATTGAGGTAATATTTTCTCATTTTTTAGAATTCAAATACTTATTAAGTGTTATTTTGTTTAAATGTTAGAATAAAAGTGTGAGTCAAAACTGATTATAATCCTATTAGATTTACATTAGATTTAACAATGCATTTGAAGGAAGTTGCATAAGAAAATTATTTGTTTAGTGGTTTAAAACAAAATTTGCAATTTCATACATCCTTTTTAAGATCTTATGAAATAATTTAAAAAAGGAATACATGAAATAATTTTAATTTCATATATCCATTTTAATATATGCATAATTAGGACAGCCATAGATGCATTAGGATGGTCCTAACATAATTAGGACAGTCATAGATCCATTAGGGCTGCCCCGTACACCTCTTGAAATCTCTTTATGAATTAACTTTATTCTCTTTTATGTGCATGTACATGTAGAAATCATCATCATGCCGAGGAAATGACCAAAAAATGTAACACCAGAAGAGCGTGAAGCTGAGAATGCAAAAAAAGAAGAAGGAATGAAGCAACTTTGTGAAGAAAGGAAATTGAATACCATAGAAGAAGAGGTGCCAATTGAAGAGGAACATGAAATATCCATCCAATCTAAGAGAGAGACAAAATTGGCCACACAAAGGCAACAGATGCAAAACCTTCATGCAATGAGACAATTGAATCCTAAGGTTGAGAGCATGTCTACCACAATTCAAGTTGAAGGCACCCCATCTCTTACATCTCAAGTTGAAGGCACACCATCTCTTATTGGCACACCGTTGGTGTCTACAACATCTCATATTGAATGCACTCCCTCTATGACATTTGATGTTGCAAGTAATTCATGATTGACATCAAGTATTGGAGCTACACAATTTTGTACACCTCAATTTCAAGGTATGTCATCATTTTCATCTCCGGTTGAAGGTATGCCACCTATCCCTAATGTTGTTGACATTCCTAATCTTGAGGTAACTCAAAGTTTGAGAACAGCTCCTAGAGTTTTACATAGAAATCCTAAGTATTTGATTGATATTGATGCTAATGTTTTGAAACCAATGGTTGACAAGATTTCAAAGCATACTTGTCAAAGACATGCTAACTGGATATGGAAAATATTTTTTGAGCCTTTAAATGAGACAGGAAGATGTCAACTATTTGTTGAAATTATGAGAAATCTGAAATTTAGGCCCATAATGAAGATTCTTGGGCTAAGAACATCGATTGAATCAAGCGACAAATCTTTTGTGAAGAATCTGATGAATGCATATGATACTGTTGGTTCTAACTCACGCACAAAAGATAGTAATTCCACACGACATGTCATTACATCAACAATTGTAAGCACTCAAAATAAGAAAGCTCGCCTCATTAGAAAGACAAGTAAACAATTGAAGATAAGTAGACAAACTCTAATGAGAGCTATGGGAAGGCGACAAAGAGCGGAGGATCCATATAACAATGAGTTATGGGCATTTTTCGGTAGATTACCATGGAAAGATAAAGTAATTGTTGAAGCTTTGGGATCCCTAATTGAATATTTTTGGAAGAATAACACAAGGGTCTCTCCAAATCAAAGAGATGTTGTAAGAAGGAGGATTGGTAGTAAAATCCATGATCCACATCCGAAACATTTTTGGGATATGACTCAAACACAATTTTTTGCCAAGTTTCAACGTATGTATCCTCAAATTAAAATTAGTCAAAGATTCTTTGAAATGGTAAAGCCTTTTTATGTCAAAATAAATCACACACACACAACTTCTTGTTGTAGAGTACATATCAAATTTTCTAACCATTATGATGTTTATCAACACATATGTATAGATTTGCATGCTAACAATGTTTTGCAGGAATGCAACATAAATGGTCCACCGACATCTTCAAGGGAATTCATATCTAGCATCTTATGTGAAAGAGTAGATGGTCAAGTATATTACAATAAGTGTTGCTTGGATGGCACATTTGTTCATTGTGGTGGATTGCGACTTTTACAAATTTGTCAACATATGGATATTGGACAAGAAATTGGTAATGAATTAGTGGAATTTGGAAAATATAAGACAATGGCCTATGCTAAAAGATGGAAAAGAAGCAAAAAGGTGCGAATTGGTTAGTGAGAAGATTCCAGTGTATCAGTTTATGGGCATCTTTCATGAGAATATAGTGTATGAGTATGCAAGGCATAACCATCGAGCTCATTGGTTGGACTCACAATTTAAGTTATGCAAGGACACATTTCCACTTCATACAATCGTTTCAATTGTTGACTTTGCAGAGAACAACACAATACAACCGCAGAATGAGGTGCAATCACAATATTACAACTCCACACTAGTTGCTATATTTGTGCATATAACATTCATTCATGCACATGATAGTATGGAAGAGGATAGGAAGATATTGAGGGAGTATCATTTTTACACCAGTGATGATCGCTCACACTCTATAGAGTTTGTGCAAGGTTGTTTTCAGATATTCTACGATGATTTGGCTAGCCAAGGCATATCATTCCGTCAATATATCATATGGTCAGATAATTATGAATCACAATTTAAGAACTCTCAGATGTTTTATTGGTTGACTGCTATTCAACGTATGTGGAATTTCTCTGAGGTTGGGCATGGAAAAGGGGAGCATGATGGTGCAGGAGCATGTATTAAAAGAGCTTTAGCATGAGAAGAGTTAAAGTACAAAGGGAATGCAAACTTGAAAGATGCAAAATCAATTGTTCAGTGGTGCAATGTTACAATTGGTCCAGGTAATCAAGGTAAGTCTTTAGTTCGTAGATTTTTTTGGTTGGTAGATGATCGAGTGAGCTACACTCTTTCAAAATCTCTAATGCAGGTTCATGGACTATCCATACACGATGGATGACATGTTATTGTTCTTCATGTAGAGATGGTGCCTATAATGAGTGTGAGTCAAAGGAGTGGGTGGACGAATGGTGTATGAGGCCTCTAATCCCACTTGAGACATATCGACCTCCGTGTGCACTACAACTAACACAGATGGAAGCATCCGTTGACTTTGACCATGTGTTAGATTTAGTCCAACTAGGTAAATTATCCACATGCAATTTTTTGTACTTTAATATTTTACCTTAGTTATTTGCTAAATTCTTCTCACTTTATCATTGCAAGGCATGTTTATGTAGTTATTGTAGCTGAAGACAATGAAGAAGGAACAAATTATTACCTGTGTCATTGTGTGGATGCAAAAAAGAAATTGGATGGCCCTATGGTAGATGGAGAAAATATTGAGTACTCCACAAGATCAGTAGTTGTTATTGGTACATGGCTTAGAAGGTACCCAGTGAAGAAGTCTAACTTGTGGTTGTTCGAGGACTTCGAGATACATAGGAAGATTCTTCATTATTCTAACCTTGTTATAGCTTCAAATGTTCATTTGATCAGATATGGGGGTAGACCACTAAACAAGAACCTATGGAAGGTTTGTGAGTCTGACCATGAGGCCATACTAGACATGATAAAGAGTAGAGAAGATCCAAATGGTTCATTGGATTAAATGTAAATGTAAAAAATTGTAATATCAATCATATTTGGATCTATGTACAAGACTTGTATTTTTGACTACTCGAGGCATTGTAATATAAAAATTTGTGTTTTTGTCTTGTTTTGGATGATTTTATGTAAATAATTTCATTTTAGACCATTAGAGATCACATGGGATCATTTCATGTAGTTTTAGGCTAATATGGTCAAAGATGTAAAAATTGCTCATTTGTTGTCAATCACTCAAAGTGTGAAAAATTGTCAAAATTCGCCATCATTTTTCTCGATGTTAGTGACATGTAAGAATGATTCATCTGACCCTACGGGTTCATGTTATGGCACTCTAAAAAATCCTCTCAATTTAGGTAGACTCGGACCCAACTGCTTGTGGTGACACTTTCTCGGTTGTGACAAAAGGTGTTAGATGAGTTCAATGAAAAGTTGCATAATGCCCCATCTTTCAATCCGCTTGTCATGGCACCAAACCGTCAGCTCATATGCATTGGGGTGGCTGGGTTTACGCTAGGAATTCCTTCATTTTTCTCTCCAACTCGCTCGATCGTTGCAGGGCACACCCTAGCAGCGAAATCGCTTAAGTGCTCAAGTTGCTCAAAGTTATCAATATTCGGCATCATGTTTCTCGATGCTCGTTAATCATAAGAACAAGCCATCTGATCCTATGGGGTCATGTTATGGCACTCTAAAAAATCCTCTCTTGGTTTTGGTAAATTCAGATCCAATTGCTCGTGGTGACACTTTCTCGATTGCGACAAAAAGCGTCAAATGAGTTCAATGAAAAGTTGCACAATGCCCCATCTTTCAATCCGCTCATCGCAACACCAAACCGTCAGCTCATACGCATCAGGGTGGCTGGGTTTACACTAGGAATGCCTTCGTTTTTCTCTCCAACTCATCTAATCATTGCGGGCCACACCCTAGCAGCGAAATCACTTAAGTGCTCAAGTTGCTCAAAGTTGTCAATATTCGGCTTCATGTTTCTCAAGGCCTGTTAAACATAAGAACAAGTCATCTGATCCTACAAGGTTGTTTTATGGCACTCTAAAAAAGCCTCTCTCAGTTTCGATAGACTCGGATCCAATTGCTTGTGGCGACACTTTCTCGGTTGTGACAAAAAGCATCAGATGAGTTCAATGAAAAGTTGCACAATGCCCCATCTTTCAATCCGCTTGTCGCGACACCGAACTGTTAGCTCGTACGTGTCTGGGTGGTCAAGTTTACTCTAGGAATGAAGGAATTCCTTCGTTTTTCTCTCCAACTCGTCTGATCGTTGCAAGACACACCCTAGCAATGAAATCGCTTAAGTGCTCAAGTTGCTCAAAGTTGTCAATATTCGACATCACGTTTATTGGTGCCCATTAATCATAAGAATGAGCTGTATGATCCTAAAGGGTCAAGTTATGGCACTCTAAAAAAGCCTCTCTCAGTTTCAGTGGACTTAGATCTAATTGCTCATGGCGACACTTTCTTAGTTGTGACAAAAAGCGTCAAATGAGTTCAATGAAAAGTTGCACAATGCCCCATCTTTCAATCCACTCATCATGACACTGAACCATCAGCCCATACACATCGGGGTGGTTGGGTTTACACTAGGAATGCCTTCTTTTTTCTCTCCAACTCGCTCGATCATTGCAGGCCACACCCTAGTAGATAAATCGCCTAAGTGCTCAAGTTGCTCAAAGTTGTCAATATTTGGCATCGCGTTTCTCAATGCCCATTGATTATAAGAATGATTTGTTTGATCCTACAAGGTTGTGTTATGGCACTCTAAAAAATCCTCTCTTGGTTTAGGTAGACTTGGATCTAGTTGCTCGTGGCAACACTTTCTTGGTTGTGACAAAAAGTGTCAGATGAGTTCAATGAAAGGTTGCACAATGCCCCATCTTTCAATCCGCTCGTCGTGACACTAAACCGTCAGTACGTACGCATCGAGATGGCTAGTTTTATGCTAGGAATTCCTTCATTTTTCTCTCCAACTTGCCTGATCATTGCGGGCCACACCCTAGCAACGAAATCCCTTAAGTGCTCAAGTTGCTCAAAGTTGTCAATATTCGACATAGTGTTTCTCAGCCCCCGTTAATCATAAGAATGAGCCATCTAATCCTACAAGGTCATGTTATGGAACTCTAAAAAAGCCTCTCTTGGTTTAGGTAGACTCGGATCCAATTGCTCGTGGCGACACTTTCTCAGTTGTGACAAAAAGCATCAAATGAGTTCAATGAAAAGTTGCACAATGCCCCATCTTTCAATCCGCTCGTCGCGGCACTGAATCGTCAGCTTGTACGCGTCGGGGTGGCTAGTTTTACACTAGGAATGCCTTCATTTTTTTCTCTAACTTGCACGATCGTTGTGGGCCACACCCTAGCAGTGAAATTGCTTAAGTGCTCAAGTTGCTCAAAGATGTCAATATTCGACATCGCATTTCTCAACGCCTGTTAATCATAAGAATGAGTCATCTAATCCTACAGGGTCGTGTTATGGCACTCTAAAAAATGCTTATCTTGGTTTAGGTAGACTTAGATCCAATTGCTCGTGGTGACACTTTCTCGGTTGCAACAAAAACCGTTAGATGAGTTCAATGAAACGTTGCACAATACCCCATTTTTCAATCTGCTCGTCACGGCACCGAACCGTCAGCTCGTACGTGTTGGGGTGGCCAGGTTTACACTAGGAATGCCTTCATTTTTCTCTCCAACTTGCTCGATCATTGCGAGCCACACCCTAGCAACGAAATCGCTTAAGTGCTCAAGTTGCTCAAAGTTGTCAATATTCGGCATCACGTTTCTCAGTGCCTGTTAATCATAAGAATGAGTTGTTTGATCCTACGGGGTCATGTTATGGCACTCTAAAAAATCCTCTCTCGGTTTAGGTAGACTCGGATCTAATTGGTCGTGGTGACACTTTCTCGGTTGCAACAAAAAGCGTCAAATGAGTTCAATGAAAAGTTGCACAATGCCCCATCTTTCAATCCGCTCATCGTGGCACCGAACCATCAACTTGTATGCATTGGGGTGGTTTTGTTTATGTTAGGAATGCCTTCATTTTTCTCTCCAACTCGCCCGATCATTGCGAGCCACACCCTAGCAGCAAAAACACGTAAGTGCTCTAGTTGCTCAAAGTTGTCAATATTTGGCATCACATTTCTCAGGGCTCGTTAATCATAAGAACAAGCCGTCTAATCCTATGGGGTTGTGGTATGGCACTCTAAAAAATCCTCTCTCGATTTCAGTAGACTCGGATCGAATTGCTTGTGGCGACACTTTCTCGGTTGCGACAAAAAGCGTCAGATGAGTTCAATGAAAAGTTGCATAATGCCCCATCTTTCAATCCGCTCATTGTGGCACCAAACCGTCAGCTTGTACGCATTGGGGTGGCTGGTTTTACGCTAGGAATGCCTTCATTTTTTTCTCCAACTCGCCCGATCGTTGCGGGCCACACCATAGCAGCAAAATCGCTTAAGTGCTCAAGTTGCTCAAAGTTGTCAATATTCAGCATCGCGTTTCTCGGCGCCCGTTAATCATAAGAACAATTCATCTGATCCTACAGGGTCGTGTTATGGCGCTCTAAAAAATCCTCTCTTGGTTTAGGTAGACTCGGATCCAATTGCTCATGGCGACACTTTCTCGGTTGTGACAAAAAGCGTCAGATGAGTTCAATGAAAAGTTGCACAATGCCCCATCTTTCAATTCGCTCGTCATGACACTGAACCGTCAGCTCGTATGCATCGGGGTGACTGGGTTTATGCTAGGAATGCCTTCATTTTTCTCTCCAACTCGTCCGATCGTTGCGGGCCACACCCTAGCAGCGAAATCACCTAAGTGCTCAAGTTGCTCAAAGTTGTCAATATTCAGCATCATGTTTCTCAGTGCCCGTTAATCATAAGAATGACTCATCTAATCCTACGGGGTCGTGTTATGGCACTCTAAAAAATCCTCTCTTGGTTTAGGTAGACTCGGATCTAGTTGCTCGTGGTGACACTTTCTCGGTTGCGACAAAAAGCATCAGATGAGTTCAATGAAAAGTTGCACAACGCCCCATATTTCAATCCGCTCATCGCGGCACCGAACCGTTAGCTCGTACACGTCGGGGTGGTTGGGTTTACACTAGGAATGCTTTCATTTTTCTCTCCAACTCATCTGATCATTGCAGGCCACACCCTAGTAGCAAAATCACTTAAGTGCATGCATTAGATGAATAGAAGTGTATGGACTATACAAATTTTTTAGAATGGGTATTGGTACAATGGTGTCTTACATTGTCTAATTTTGGTTCTTTCCATGTTTCCTTTATATAGTCTTATTTCGACTATAACTATTGAATTTGTGTTGATCTCCATAAGCTTGTGTCTTGGATTACAAACACATATTTAGGTTCAAAGCTTAAATAACAATAAATTTTGTGCAATTATTCATTTAATTATTTGTACTGCAATTATGGATAACCATGATAAATGATTTTCATTAACCAAAAATCTACAAATCCATACAACATTGTATACCGTTAAAACTATCAAGTATATCCAATACAGACAAATAGGCTTGCCAAAAGCCATATGGACATAGAATTTCACATATTCATAAAATAAAACATATGTTCAAAATTGCTATAAAGACATACAACATGATATCCAATAAAGTCAAATAGGGGCTTGCCAAAAGTCATATGGACATAGAATGTCACATATTCGTAATACAAAACATATGTTCAAAATTGCCATATAGGCATACAACATGGTATCCAATAAAGTCAAATACGAGCTTGCCAAAAGCCATATGGACATAGAATGTCACATATTTGTAATACAAAACATATGTTCAGAATTACCATATAGGCATACAACATAGGACCCTATTCTATTCATTTCCCTCTAGGGGAAGGAAACAGATCACGAGATATCTTTGCCTGTCGAGGGGATGGAGATGTATATGATGCATGTGTCTTTTGAGTACATCCACTCGACCTCCTCTCCATAATTTTTTGTAACTCCACCTGATACAATGAAGAGAACGATGTTAGCATATACAAAAATTGAATTTTAGAATGACATATAATAGAACAGTCACTTACCGCATACAAATAATCATGATGATCATCCACAATAGGTGCACGTTCATGATCTAGAGTGACAAGCCCCTCCTGTAAGCATCACAATATAAATTAAACTAAATACAAGTGTCGTTAAAATTTTAAATAACATATTATTAAGATAACAAATGTAATGCTAAATTTACTAAATTTACAAATATGTCTTATACTTTTGTCAAAGCAGTTGAACTTGCTACTACTGCAACAACATCGCGCTCCATTGATGCGTAGACAGCAGGAGAAATCTCTGATGTCAACATCTAAAAAATAAATAAAGTATATTTATTAATTGCCAAAACTATCTATATTATTTAATAACAACATTAAAGATAAATTGCTTACCTGGGTGAAAGATTGTCGATGAAATACACTACGAGGTGTTGTTGTTGAAGCTCTAGCATCAAACTATTTGACATCCAAAATGAGTAATTAGAAAATCATTCACATAAGGTTCAACTATCTACATATAATAATTATATTTCTTCACTCGTTGTATACCTGTGGAGTCGACGAAGTCATGAAAAAGGGTGCTGCAGGAATGTTGCTAGTATTGTGAACACTTTGACCCTGATTTTTTATCATAATAATTTACTAATTTAGATATATTCTCAAATTTTCATATAAGATTTAATAAAAAGAATGAAATGAACTTGTAATTAAATTCACCTGGGTATCAATGCCAAATGTTTCGTTCAGCAAGGATTCTATCATGGCAATGTTCTCTGTAGCAAACTCCACTCATGCACGTGAATTCTCAGAACTATTAGGATCATAAGTGAAAAGAGAACCACAAGATTGACAAAAAGGAGCTGGAAATTGATGCCTAGAAGAATCACCATCATCACTCACATCACTCTCTACTAGAGGCCTAACATACTGTATAAGGGTTTGAGTGAGTGAGCTAATGGAATCTAGAGTTTTGACCTCAATACTCTCCTTCAACATGGAAGGAATAATAACATGCTCCACCATAAGTCTGGGCAAGGGTCTTGGTGGGAGATTTGGGTCACACTGTGCACCCTCTCTATCATGTGAGGAAACCCCACCTCTACCTTGGAAATCTAAAAAATCAAAATAGTTTGGGATCTCATTAAGGACAAACTCACAGTACAGTTTTCTCAAAAAGTATTGGGGTACCTCATGATTATTGCATGGGGGCTGATCAAATACCAGCCACCACCTATCCCAAAAATTGTTCTTAATCCTTTCATGATGACACCAATGAATAGGGAATCTCCTACATCCAGGGTGTAAAGGTTGATTTGTTCGAGGGGTCCGTAAAAAGAGCACACAAGTCAAATTTATTAATTTTATTTTTCTTCACTGCCACATATGATAATTTGTCAGCATAAAATTGCTTTTGTTCTTCCTTCTTACTGGACCAAAAATTTATTTTCCCCCTCACAGATTGTATGTGAGATATAATAGATTGCAAAGAACTGGCAAGGTTTGTCCTATGGGAGTTTGTTCCAGTGGGATCTTTTAGCCTTGTGATTAAACCTTCAAGCTCTTTTTGGCTATTTTCTAATTGACCTAATAGGTTTTATTGTGTACCTATGGGATGTCTAGGGATTGTAGGAGGTTCTTGATGTGCTTCTTCTTCAATATGGTCTTCATGAGGAGGTGATTGAGTGTTTTTAATATTTTCTTGTCTAATCTCATTTCCTGATAATGAAAATAAATTTAAATCAATAAACCTAGTTTAATCTTCAAAGTAATAAAAAAATGACAATAAGAAAACAAAAATACATACCTCTTCGAGGTCTTTGATGGTGTGGCTGCATTTTGATGAGAGATGGACAACTTAGTGCCCAATATCAAGCTTCTACAAAGAGTGAGCGCAAGAGAATGGCACCCCAAATCGCCAAAACATGGGTTTGGGAATGCAAAATGCATCCAAAATACAAATTTGGGTTTTTTAAAGTTTGCAAAGTCATAAGGCGCACGCCTTATGACCATTTTTTATTTTTTTTAACTATGGCACCTTTTTAGTAGCACAAATTCGTGCATATACCTAGAAGATCCATGAAAATGTTACAAAATTTGTCTCTATAGTTGTTGCATAACTCAAAATTGATTGCAGTTAATAAATCCTAACCCATCTAGGGTTAGATTACAAAAGTATCAGAGGGGAAGAAGATCAAACTGAAAGATTTGATGGTATGCTGAAAACACTTCTAAGAACATCCTTTGCGGCATTGGGAAAAGAAAAATCTGTTCGCAAGGAAGATATCATTGCTTGAAATGGGTCTGAGTACCTTTGCAGAGCAAAAGTATTCATAGTGCATTAATTGGGCATGGGCGACATCCAGAAATTGGCCTACAAAAGTCACCTCAGAGTAATGACTATCGAATCGATAGTTGGGATGAAAATCTGATCGAGAATCGAGCCTTGATCTCTAACCTTCATGTTATACACCCATACACTTGCAGAGCACTCAAATCTTCAATGGCCCCAGGAAGTTTAAAACTTGACCATCAGATTTTCTATCTCACGCAAAGATGGACACACAAGATGGCACCACATAGGTCCTTCTTGGGTCAAAGAGAGTTTAAAACATTATCGTTGATCGGGACATCTAAGTGAAGATCTACGTCAGCTTGTTATTGACATGGCGACCCGGCCCACACATCTACCTTATCGTTTGATCACCAAGCCTTTCGCCAAGACATAAGGCTTCGACAAGACAAGAAATCGCCTCCATCGCCCCTTGAAAACTTGGCCGAAAGACCACTTCATTGTGAGAAGGTGTGAGTTTTATCAAAAAGAGGTATTTCACTAAGAGAACGGCCTTTAGCAAGACAATAAAAAGCATCTTATCAACTTGGAAGGTTAGGTCGAAAAGGATATGTCGCCTCACCTTGCGGGATGGTGGGAACAATGCCTGCACTGTAATGTCTTTATCTCATAAGGGACTCTTTGATGACCTTTCTGCCTTACAGGATAGCGGGAACACTCATTGGATTTTATCCCACAACATCATTTGTTCTGTCCTATGGCCATGCGGGGGGGGGGGGGCGGAGAAAGGAACTGGCTTACCTATCTTCCTGCCATCTTGCACGGTATGGAACTTGAGCCCATCAAACACTTAGTTGATTGTGCTAAATTTGGTTGTCGAATAACACGCGATGTCAATAATAGGATGGTGAATAACACAAGGTGTTATTTGTACAAGTTATTAGTGTTACTATAAGACACGAGTCAATAACCCTCATGTTATGCACTTTCTGAAAAGATTGAAGAAGCAACTAACTCTATGGAGTACGATAACACTACATGTTATCCGCATTGTATTCTTGGATCTGATCTTTGCTAAGGTTGACAAAAAAATTGTCATCATTTCTAGCAACTTAGAGGGGGATCTAAGCTAGCTTAGGGGAAGACCAGGTGTCCTTAAAAGTATCCATTGGGCGTAGAGTTTGGGTTTGAACAAATATTAGATGCCCCTCTACCCCTGCAAAAGTCAAGAATTTTTTCATCCTAGAAAGAAAAGACTGTGCATGTGCACTTCTTGGAAAGCAAGAAGAAATCTAACTAATATTTACATTACTGCACTAAGAGGTAAATGAAATCTCTCGCATTTGTCAAAATTGATCCTTCTGAAGGAGTTAATCTTCCTCAATTCGTGGTTGCAGTCATCGGCTAACTGCAACAATTGGAGAATCATGCATGCATGCAATAGAGCATATATGCTGCTAATGTGGTGAGAGGAGAACTCACCATTTATCTTGCTGTTGCAGGGAATCCATATAAAATAAGCCTCTGAATCACAAGGAGGCACCTTTAATGCATCTTTAACAGTATGGAAAGAACACACCATGGGAAGATTAGTATCAAAATTAATCTCTTCACACAAGGAAGAGTCATTGTTATCACAACTCTCCTACCCCGGGTATGAGTTGAGACCAAATAAAGATGCCTCAAACTCATATGGTGGTGAAAAGTATAGCATATCCCTATCTTGATCCACAAAAGGGGGTTCCTCAGGCATATCAAAGTGGAAACTTTGAAGCTCAGGTACACTGTCAAGTTGAGCAACTGAAAGTCGGTAAGCATGATCATTATGCAATTGCTCAACCTCAACAAACTTGGTATGCTGGTCCCAAAAATATTTGAGCTCAGGCCCCTCATCCTTAATGTCAAAAGAGACATCCTCATATTGAATGAAGGCCTCATATTCAATGTTATTACATTCAAGGACAAGGGAGAACCAATACACATCATAATCACATGTGCTGATATCTAGCTCATCAGCACATGTCTCAGGTTCATGAGACACCTCGTAGGAAGACTTGAAATCTTCATGTTGTCTCTATGTTTCTATTCTTTCCTCTTCTTGGTGACAAACTACAGTAACCATAGGCTCACGACAAGACTCATCTACCTTGGTACTTGGTGCAAAATCACTACTCCCTATGGCCTCCTCAACCTTAGCCTATTGCTCCATTATTTTTCTCTCCACAAGCCTATTTAGTATAAATGCCAACTGTCCAATCCTTTCCTCCCCTCCAGAAGCAAACTGATTTTCAAGGAAGTCATTGTGTTGTTGTTTCTTGGCCTCCACCTCTTGCGATTGGGACCGAGCTTGATAAAAAACTCCTCTTGTAAGGGTTCCTCCGGAGGATCCTCCAAAAGCCTAAGAGGTTTGTCTTGCCTAAAGCTTGGAAACCCTCTTTTAGGGGAAGTAGGGGCAAAGGTCTCTTCCTACATGAATTTTAGTTCTTGGGCTACCAGTTGTTTGATTTCTTCCCTCTTAGCATAAGCAAGCTTCTCTACAAGGAAGGCCTCATACTGCTAATAATGATAAGCTTGAGGGGCCCATTGACACTATTGGCCCTCAAATTGTTGTTGTTGTGCCAGATATGCCTCCTCCCACTACTACTCCCAGAGTTGATGCTTGATTTCATCAAGATGTCATTTGTAATCCAACATTTGGTTTTCCATTTTATGAAATACCTGTAAGGCCCAAGACTCATCAACAAGGGTTACCTCATTGAGTTGAGGCTGAATGGGCTAAGCAGGGGTGGGTGGCAAGCATTAGGGAAATTCCCACCTGCTATATGAACAAAGCCACTATTTGGGATAAAACTAGGAGCAGTCCTAGTTCGGTCTTGTTGGTAAAAGGGGGAAAGTCGGTTGGCATTTCCATAGAATGGGAGTGCATAGAAATTACACCCATGGTAGGAGCACATATTGAAGAATTAAAAGATGGTCTTATTACATAAAAGATTATAGGCAAAAGGATCTACCTAACAAAAGGTTGATGACATACCAAGACTTGCAGAGTCGTCAGGTGCTTGAAAAAATGAGGCCTCTAAAGGCTTGGGACTGAAGAATGCACCAGATCTTCAATTGTTTGAGCGTTGAACTGCTTTCACTAGTAGATTTTGTTGTAGAGTCGCCACGTATGTATGATTTTACCTCTAAAGGCTGAATTTGGTGATGGACACACCAACCATCAATAGAATGATAAGAAGCTTGAACCAAAGTTGGTTCAATATGTCCCACTAGGCGTGCCAAAAACTATTGTCACAAAAGTTCACCCGTTTGATGAGCAAGCTTGGTCATCAACCTTGTGCAACATGGAAATAACCTCCAAGTGTGGGACTTACATTGTGAAGTTGAATCTCTAGAGAAGGTCGACTTCCTCTTCAATCTAATGCAAAGTGTTGGACCAACCCAACACAAACAAATCCTAATTTATTGGTATGATAGGGAAAAGGGATAGAAGAAAGGGACACTGAAAGAAATGGAAAGGGGGTTTGTACCCAGACTGAAATGATGATCTCCCTACCTATGGTTGCACAAAAACATTCAAAAAATTATCCTAGGTATGCACAATACTCTATCCTAATCAGTTTCCAAGAAGTAGAGTGAAGGTTGAGAAATCAATACAATCACCTACAGCTAAGGAAAGAAAACAAGAATTTATTCAGACAATAGTGTAATCAAGCTACACAAATTGTAAGAACCGAATACAAGCAAGAAAGACAATTTTATAAATGAAAAGGCAAGGCAGATTTTTACAAGTGCAGAGAACATAGTTTCTGCAACAGAAAAAGAGAGAAGATCCATGAAAAGGTTACAAAATTTGCCTTTATAGCTGAGGCATAACTCAAAATTTAACCCATCTAGGGTCAGATAACAAAAATGTCAAAGGGGAAGATCAGACTGAAAGATCTGATGGTGTGATGAAAACACTTCTAAGAACATCCTCTGCGGCATTGGGAAAAGAAAAACCTCTTTGCAAGGAAGATATCGTTGCGTCGAATGGGTCTGAGTACCTTTGCAGAGAAAAAGTCTTAATAGTGCATTAATTGGGCATGTGTAGCATCTGAAAATCAGCCTGTAGAAGTCACCTTGGAGTAATGGCGACCGAATAAGCAGTTGGGATGAAAATTTGATCGAGAATCAAGCCTTGATCGCTAACCTTCGTGGTATATGCCCATACACCTGCAGAGCACTCAAATATTCAACAACCCTAGGAAGTTTAAAACACGACCATCGAATCTTCCATCTTGTGCAAAGATGGACACGCAAGATGGCACCACACAGCTCCTCACTGGGTCAAAGAGAGTTTAAAACATTATCATTGATTGAGACATCTAAGTGAAGATCCACGACGACCTGTTATTCATGTGGCAACTTGGGCCCACGCATCTACCTTGTCGTTTGACCATCGAGCCCTGCTGGCCTTTCACCAAGACATAAGGCTTAGGAAAGACAAGAAATCGCTTCCATTGCCCCTTGGAAACTTGGTCAAAAGGCCACTTTGTTGTGAGAAGGTGTGAGTTTTTCCAAAAAGAGGTATTTCACTGAGAGAAGGGACTTCAAAAAAAAAATCATCTTATCACCTTAGAAGGTTAGGCCGAAAAGGATATGTTGCCTCACCCTATGGGATGGTGGGAACAACGCCTACACTGTAATATCTTTATCCCGCAAGGGCCTCTTTGATGACCTTTCTACCTTGCGAGATAGTGAGAACACCACCTGTATCTCGTTGGCTCTTATCCCGCAACATCATTTTTTTCCCTATGGTCATGCGGGGGGGAAGAAAGGAACTGGCTTACCTATCTTCTCACCATCCTGCACGATATGGAACCTGAGCCCACCAAACACTTAGCCGATTGTGCTAAATCTGGTTGTCGAATAACATGCGATTTCAACAACAGCATGGCGAATAACACAATGTGTTATTCACACAGGTTATTAGTGTTACTGTAAGACACAGGGCAATAACCCTCATGTTATATGATCTTGCATAACCCTCGTGTTATGCACTTTTAGAAAATATTGAAGAAGCAACTAACTTTGAGGAGTATGATAACACTACATGTTATCCGCATTGTATTCTTGGATTTGATATCTACTAAGGTTGACAGATAAATTGTCAACAATAACCAAATAAATGCAGATCTCTAGATAAGCATAATGAACCTAATGAACCTAGGATAGCCATAATCAAAATAGGGCAACCATAGTAACCTTTTTTCCTACTCCAAGCTTGTACCCACAATGTTCAAGTAAAAGTTGATGCAATAGTATTGTCCACCAAAATGACCTACATTTTTTAAGAATTGTTAAGAAACATAAACAACTTGAACAACAAAGTTTTATGATCATTCTTTCAAATGAAATGCATGATAATAAATTGAAAGGTAGGATTATATACCATGAAGATACCTCCTTATGAGTTACATTGAATGTATCCACAATGTAGAAGCAAAATATTGATGCAATAGTATTGTCCATAAAAAAAGACCTACATTTTTAAAAAATTGTTGACATAAACAACGTGAACAACAAAATTTTATGATCATTATTTGAAATGAAATGCATATATATATATATAGTTGGGAAAATGGTGTCTCAACCTTGTATTTTTATGAGGTTACTATTTAAAGTAAGTTTTCATTTGAACACGAAATGGTGTGAATTTTTTTGAAAATCTTTGAATTGGCTAGATAAGCATACTGGTAAATTTTTATCACAAGATCATAGCTAGTTTTGAAGATATTAAAGAATATGTTTTGGAAGGTGCGATAAAAGGCTTAAATTTAATTTTGAGGACTTTAGACCCTCTGAATCACCCTAATTAGTAGGCATAATTGGCATAGTAGGTTATGAGGTGATAGAGCATGTTGAGAGCTTTCCAAGGCTTCAAACAGTTCATTATTTGGACACTCGATTCACAAGTTATGGCCTTTGGAAGTTTGGACTCCTAAAATAGGAAATATAAAAATACATTAGACACATAAATGAGTTGTACAAGGGAGGTACATGTGTTGATGTGTGTTTTGAAACATCATAGGGTATCTAGATTAGAGATAAGATCAACTCTACTTTATTGGGTGATTTTAGCCCATGATTTTGCAATACCATTTGACGGTTTCTTGTATTGTATATCCTATATAAAAGGTGCGTGAGATAGAGGTTGTGTCTGAGAGTCTGGTAGCTATTGAGTTACCTCTGAATTTATGAGTGGTGGTACTCCCATGAAGAGTTTTCTCTTCAAGTATATTGTAATATGTTATTGATTTATGAATAATATATTGGGTGGCTTTTGGAGTGTGGGGTTTCTCTCCCAAAATGGTTTTTACCACGTAAATCACTGTGTTGTGGTATGCATGTTGTTATGTCTATTTATATTAAGTTTTTGTAATTGTTGTAATGATCTAGTAAAAAAATTTACATTATCCTCCTCTCAAGGTTAGTGTGGGAAGTTTTTTCGCTACTTAACTTCCTTACAAGTGGTATCAGAGGCTAGTCATCTATGGTTTCAGTTGTGGGTTGTTGGGTTTTTTGAACTAACCCATATTTGAGTGGGATCTTGTATAGAAGATACTATTTGATCTTGTTCCAGGAATTTTTAGATGGCAAGTTCGGAGAATAGAGGTGGAGAAATTTTCTAGAATTAATTTTGAGATGTGGAAGCTGAAGATGGAAGATTTGCTCATAGATCGAGATTTATGGGATGTTGTTGACATGAATGTCTCAAGACCTACAGATCCTACTACGGTTGCTCAGTATAATATTATGGATTGAAAAGACAAGGGTCTATTCAAATTGTGCTTGGAAAACTCTATTCTGACCAATGTCCATGAAGAGAACTATTAGTGTTAAACTTGGTGAAATGTATCAAGCGAAATATATGGATTAAACTTGGTGAAATGTATCAAGTGAAATATTTATTGAATCATATTTTCTTGAGGAATAAATTGTATTCCTTGAGAATGGAAGAGGGAGGATGAATTACAAACCACTTGGAAGCATTTAATATGTTGGTGGCTCAATTGGTATCTATTAGTGTTAAGATGGACAAAGAGGAGAAATGTCAGATCTTGCTTTGTTCTTTGCCCAATTTGTGGTATTCTCTTGTTATGGCTAGTGGTAGTACTTCTATTATTTTGAATTTTGAATATGTGGTGGGTGCCCTACTTGGTGAAGAGATGCGGAGGAAGGTATCCATCAATTTGAAGGAAGCCCTAACTATTCATGGAAAACCTAAGGAAAAAGGTAAGAAGAATGAGAAATGTAATAAGTCCAAATTTAGAGGGAGATTGAAATTTCCTAGAAAGTCCAAAGTTATTTGTTGGAATTGTGGTAAATCGGGTCACATTTGTACAGACTGCAAAGAAGAAAAATAAGGAAAGAAGAAAAAAAATAAAAAAATTGATTACGACTCTGAGTTTGAGAAGGAAGATGGTGATGCATTCATTACAACTTTGGCTACTCATGTAGGTAATAATGCATGGTTCATTGACTCAGGTGCATCTTTTCATATGACTTCCAATAGAGATTGGTTTTCTAAATATGAATAATTTAATGGAGGTAAGGTGTACTTGGATGATGATTCACATTTAGATATTGTTGGTCATGGAAAAGTTGGGATCCAGTTTCTAGATGGTAGAATAAAAAGGATTATCAATGCGTTGCATAACACTGGATTAAAATGAAATTTATTATCTATGAGCAAACTGATAGATGCAAGTGTGCAGGTAGTCTAGTCTGATGCAGGATTTAAGATGATTAAGTGTGCTATGGTGATTGCTAGAGGTTTCAAGTTTGACACTTTGTACAAGTTAGAGGCATACATTGTTGAGTGTAATAGCACTTCTGTAAAAAATAAATTTGTGGATACTTTGTTGGAATATTTGAGGGTTTCACCTTCAAAGGATGGACAAGGCTTTTGGGTACCTAAGGGTGCTCTTTCTTTTAAAGTAAAGTTACTTGCAGAGCTGACTATGTTATGGTACCAGATACTTGGCCACATTGGAGAAAAAGGTCTAAGGACCTTCAAAAATAAAAACCTTGTTGAAGGTTTGAATGAGTGTAATCTTGACTTTGATTTATGTGAGCATTGCATTTAAGGAAAAAAAAACCGTGTTCATTTGTACTTGAGTTTTCATAAATCTTATGGTGTTTTGGATCTTATTCATTTTGATGTGTTTGGTCCTATAGATGTTTCTTCCATTGGAAAATTGGCATATTACATTGTATTTATTGATGATTTTAGTAGGACATTGGTATGCTTTCTAAAGGGTAAATATGAAGTTTTCAGTCGATTTAAAAAATTTAAAGAAATAGTTAATTTGTAGATTGGAAAGAAAAAATAAATGTTTGAGGACTGATAATGGTGGTGAATTTTTCTCTAATGATTTTGACAGATTTTATAAATATTGTGGGATTAATAAATAGAAAACAACTTCATATTCTCCACAATAGAATGGAGTTGCTAAAAGAATGAATAGGACACTGATGGAGAAGGCTAAAAATATGTTGGGTGATGCTGATCTAGAACAAAAGTTTTGGGCTGAAGTTGTTGCCACTGCTTGCTACTTGATTAACAGGTCTCCTACATCAGCGCTTTTTGATAAAACACCTATGGAAGCACGATCGGGTCACAAGCCTTCATTGATACATCTTAGAGTTTTTGGTTGTGAGGAATATGCACATGTGCCAAAGGAGAAGCAAACAAAGTTGGAGAACAATATTGTGAAATGTATCTTCATCAGATATACTTATGGTGTGAAAAGATACAAACTTTGGGACATTATTGCACAGAAGGTAATACATAGTAGAAGTGTTATTTTAGAGAAATTAATTCTCCTTCTATTACATTGTAGATAGAACAAACTGAATAGAAAGATGTGATTCAATTCCCTTCTATGCCTGAAAGATTTGAATCGAGACCACTTGATAGGCAAGAAGTTGAGGATATTTCATCTAGCTTTGAATCTTCAGAAAAGGAGGAAGAACCTCCAACTTAACTTGTTCCGAGGTCTACAAGACAAACAACCACTTGAAATGTATTCACCTTTTGATTGGAGATGTATTTTTTCTTTAAATAATAATGTGGATGAACTTGGATTTGTAGAAGAGGTATTAGGTATGAATGATGTATAATCTTGGAAGATTACTATGGAAGAAGAAATGATAGCTTTGAAAAAAAATGATACATGGGATCTTGTACCATTGCTCGAAGGACATAAACTGGTTGTAAATTGGTGTTCAATAAAACAATTGGTTCAGATTGAGGCATTGAGAAGTATAAAGAAAGGCTAGTTGCAAAAGTCTACTCTCAGGTTGAGGGTGTTGATTATGGTGAGCTATTTTCTCTTGTTGCAAAAATGAAATCCATTAGATTTTTTCTTTCTATTGTTGCTACTTTTGATTTAGAGGTTGAGAAAATGGATGTGAAAACTACTTTCCTTCATGGTGATTTGGAGGAAGATATTTATATGACATAGCCAAAGCACTATGTGGTGAAAGGTAAAATTAATTTGGTCTGTAAAGTAAAGAAATATATGCATGGCCTCAAATAGGGTCTTAGGATGCGGTACCATGAATTTGATACATATGTGTTGGGTTTGGAATTTGGATGTTTTAAATCAGATCACTGTGTCAATCATAAATATGATGCTAATTATTTCCTGGACATTGCATTATATGTTGATGATATGTTATTCATTAGTAAAGGGGAAGGTATGATTCAAAACTAAAGTCTCAACTTGTTGCTAAATTTGAAATCAAAGATCTTGGTGCAACAAACAACATTCTTGGGATGAAAATTAGAAGAGATAGAATGCACAGAAAGCTATGGCTAGGCTAGAATAAGTATGCAAAGTAAATTTTACAAAGGTTCAACATGCAATATCGTATACCATTGTCTATTCCTTTTAAGGTTGGAACAAAACTATCTGTATGCATCAGAATGAAAGAAATGAGCAGGTACCTTACAAGAGTGCAATTGGAAGTTTGATGTATGCTATGGTATTTACTAGACCAAACATTGCCCAAATAGTAGTTCTTTCCAGATATATGTCTAATCCTAGTAGAGTTCATTAGGATGTAGTCAAAAGGGTCTTTAGATATTTGAAGGGTACCTTGGAGTATTCTTTGAGTTATCATGGTAATTTATTAGAAGACATGATTTCCCTTGATATTCATGGTTATCTGGATTTAGACTAAGCAGGTGATATTGATAGCAAAAGATACACCAATGCTTATCTATTTACTTTATTTGGTAGTGCAATTAGTTGGATGAGTAAGTGAGAGGCTATGGTTGCTTTGTCCACTATGGAAGCAGAGTATATGGTAGCTACTCATTCTTGTAAAGAAGCCATTTGGCTTAAAAGACTATGTTCAAATATTAGAATAAAACAAGGTACAATGATAGTTTAATTTGATAGTCAGAGTGTGATCTGCCTACCTGAGAACCTGACATTTCATGCCCATACTAAACACATTGATGTTCAATATCATTTTGTGAGAGATATGATCAAAGATGACAAGGTGAAGCTGGTTTAGGTAGAGACTTTGATGAATGTTGTAGATTCTTTAACTAAGGTTGTGAGCATAGAGAAATATAGATGGTGTTCGGAGTCTATGGGCCTCATGGTCCTTAGAAATTAATGTATTGTGTATATACTCCCTTTTCTCTTACAAGGTGTTTGACAAGTGGGATAATGTTAGGAAAATGGTGTCTCAACCTTACATTTACATGAGGTTAATATTTATAGTAAGTTTTTATTTGAGCATGAAACGGTTTGAAATTTTCCCCAAATCTTTGGATTGGCTAGATAAGCAGTCCAGTAAATTTTTGTCGCAAGATCACAACTATTTTTGAAGATATTAAAGTTTCCATTTTGGAAGGTGTGCTGAAAGGTTTAAATTTAATTTTGAGGATGTTAGACCCTCTAAATCACCTTGAAAAGTGGGTGTAATTGGCGTAGCAGGTTACAAGGTGATATAACACTTTGTGATATTTTTGATGCTTCAAACAGTTCATCAATCAGACACTCAGTTCACAAGTTATGGCATTTGGAAGTTTGGACTCCTAAAATAGAAAATATAAAAATACATCGGACACATAAATGAGTTGTAAAAGGGAGGTACATATGTTGATGTGTGCTTTGACACATCATAGGACATCTAGATTGGAGATAAGGTTGGTTCTACTTTATTGGGTGGTTTATCCCATAGTTTTGTAATATCGTTTGGCAGTTTCTTGTATTGTACCTCCTATATATGAGGTGCGTGAGATATATTTTGTGTGTGAGAGACTGATAGCTCTTGAGTTAGCTCCGAATCTTTGATTGGTGGTACTCCTATGAAGAGATTTCTCTACAAGTATATTGTAATCTATTATTGGTTTATAAATAATATATTGGGTGGCTTTTGGAGTGTGGGGTTTTTCTCCCGAAAGGGTTTTCCCCTCGTAAATCACTATGTTGTGGTATGCATGTTGTTATGTCTATTTCTATTTTTTTAATTGTTGTAACAATTTGTAAAAAAAATTGCATTATCCTCCTCTCAAGGTTAGAGTATGAATTTGTTCTGCTACTTAACTTCCTTATATGTGGGTAAGTGCACCAAGATGGTGTGCAAAAAAGTGGACACCCTCTAAAAAAACGTTTAAAAACTACTAACGCGTACGAGTTATTTTTAAATTTAAATAATTCGTTCATGTTAAGGCTTGTATAACCGAACCAAAATCCAAGCCAAACCAAGCCAAAACGCGTTCACATTTTTAAAAATTAAAAACGTGTACGGGTTTTTGAAAAGACAAAATGTGTATGCATTATGTTTAGTAAGAAAAAACATGTACGCGTTATATTTAGTAACAAAAAAGACATACGGGCTTTGCTTACATAAAGTCAAATTAGTAATATGGACTTGTATGCAATTCATTTAGCATTCCATTTGGTTTTTCAGTAGGATATATACATAGAATATAACATTTTCTCTTTGTATTTTATCTTTCTTATAGTTTAAGTTATTTTATATATATATTGTCAGAATGTTTGAGAGTGGTTTTAGATCTCTAGGAGTCATAATGCAGATTCTAGATTTTAGGAGATCTTATAATTTTTCAGACTTAGTCAAATTTCAGTAATCAGTGGGCTTGTATCATCATTCAATTTCTATCTCTCTATCTCATGCTCTTTGTCTCCCCTAAGCTCTAGACCTATCTATTTTCCTATCTCTCTCATCCTCCCTTCACCTCTCTCTATCTCACTCTCTCCTCTCTCCCCAAGCTTTAGATCTTATAATTTCTCAAACAAAAACAAATTTCAGTAATCACTAAGCTCTCTCTCTCTCTCTATACCTATCACTCCCCCTCTCCCCTTCTCTCCCCCATCTATCTATCTCATTCTCTCCTCTCCTCCAAGATTTAAAATTATCTTTGTCACCCTTATTTATATCTCTTTTCTATTCCCTAAATATGTGACACACATTCTCTCTCTCTCTCTCTCTCTCTCTCTCTCTCTCTCTCTCTCCGTGTGTGTGTGTGTGTGTCTATCTCTCTCTACATACCTCTTCTTCTCTTCCTCCCTATCTCTGTTCATCTTCATAAATCTCGCTCTCTACTTTTGTCTTTCTCGCTTCCTCCCTTTTTACTTCCCTATCTATTTTTCCTTTATCTCATACTCTTTATCTTCCCTCTCCTTCTCTCTACCTACCACTCTTTTCATCCCTCACTACTTTTAACTCCCCTAACTCTCTACCTCCTTCCCTTCATACTACTCTCTTTATCTCTCTCTCTAAATATCACCTCCAATTATATTTATCTAACCTATCTATATCTTTCTCCTTCTCTTTGCACCTCTCTCTACCTTCTATCTATCTATCTAGGTATTTAGATAAATATTTTATGGAGGGAGTGCAAAAAGGTAGGTAGATATAGATAATTAGAGAGAAATGAAAAGAGAGAGAGGTAGATATATGGGTAGGGAGAGATAGAGAGAGATGAAAGTTGAGAAAAAGGTAATAGAGAGAGAGTGGGAAGACAGTGAGATTGATAGAAGTAGTAAGGGGAGGTTTGGGAGATAGAGGAAAATATAGAAATATAGGTATTTTAGGGAGGGAGATATATATAGATAAAGAGAGAGAGGAAGATGGGAGATAGTGATAAGTTGAGAGGAGGAAAATAGATAGAGAGAGGTGGAGAGGGAAGGAGAGATATAGAGATAGGTGATATATACAAAAGTGGAGAGCAGACTTGGAGTGAGAGAAGGAAAGGTATTTAAAGAGAGGTCTTGGGTAGATAGAGATAAGTAGCTAGAGAGAGAGAGAGTATGGAGATGGAAGGAGGGAGGGAGAGAGAGAGAGGTGAGAAAAATAGTAGAATGGAGGGAAGATGGTAGATAATTAGGGGAGATAAAAGTAGATAGGGATAGAAAGAGATGTAGGTAGAGAGAGGGAGAGAGGAGATAAAGAGAACAAGAGGGAAGATAGATACCCATAGAGAGAGAAGAGATAAATACATAAAAGGAGAGGGGAGATAGAGAGTATAGATAGATGGGTACTTGATACAAAGGTGGAGTAAAGAGTACCTCTCCTTCCCTCCCTCTCTTTGAATACCTCTCCTTCTCTCGCTCACTCCAACTCTCCCCTCCACTTTTGTATATCTCACCTACCTCTATCTCCTTCCCTCTCCACCTCTCTTTATCTATTTACTCCCTCTAAACTTATCACTATCTCCCCTCTTCCTCTATCTCTTCCTCTATCTCTATTCATACATCCTTGCCTCCTTTCATCCACCTCTCTACTTACCCCTCAGGACACCATATGACCCCTTTTAACATCCTAGTACACGACATGAACTCTTAGGACACCACATGAACCCTTAGGATAATATGATGTCCTAAAGGGTCAGATGGTGTCATAAGGGGTCATATGGTGTTCTAACACATGTGTGGCCCCTTAGAATCTCATAAGACCCCTTATCACACCATATGACCCTTTTTAACAGCTTGGTATGTACAACATGATCCCTTAGGACACCATATGACCCCTTAGGACAATATGATGTCTTAAGGGGTCATATTGTGTTCTAACACATGTGTGTCTCCTTAGGACCCCATACGACTCCTCGGGACACCATATGACCCTTTTTAACATCTTGGTATGTACGACATGACCCCTTAGGACACCATATGAGCCCTAAGGATACCATATGACACCCTAAGGGGTCATATGGTGTTCTATCACATGTGTGGCCCCTTAGGACCCCATATGACCCCTTAGGACACCATATAACCCCTTAGGACCATATGATGTCCTAATGGGTCATATGGTGTTCTAAGGGGTCATATGGTGTTATAACACATGTGTCCCCCCTTAGGACCCCATATGATCCCTAATGACATCATATGACTCCTTAGGACACTATATGACCCCTCAGAACACCATATGACCCCTTAGGTAACTATATGACCCTTTAGGACACCATATGATCCATTTTAACATCCTAGTACATGATATGACCCTTTAAGACACATATGAACCCATAGGACACCATATGACCCTTTAGGACAAATATGATGTCCTAAGGGGTCATATGGTGTTTAAAGGGGTCATATGGCGTTCTAACACTTGTGTGGCCCCTTAGGACCCAATATGACCCCTTAGGACCCCAGATGACCCCCAATGATACCATATGACCCCTTAGGACACCATATGACTCCTCAAAGACACCATATGACCCCTTTTAACATCCTAGTACATGACATGACCCCTTAGGACACCATATGAAACCTTAAAACACCATATCAACCCCTAGGACAATATAATGTCCTAAGGAGTCATATAGTGTTCTAACACATGTGTGGCCCCTGAAGACACCATATGACACCTAAGGACACTATATGACCCCTTAGGACACCATATGACCCCTCAGGACACTATATGACCCCTCAAGACACCATATGACCCCCTTAGGACACTATATGACCCCTTAGGACACCATATGACCCCTTTTAACATCCAAGTACACAACATGACCCCTTAGGACACCATATGACCCCTTAAGACAATATGATATCCTAAGGGGTCATATGGTGTATAAAGGGGTCATATGGTGTTCTAACACATGTGTGGCTCCTTAGGACCCCATATGACCCCTAACGATACCATATGACCCCTCAAGACACCATATGATTCCTCACGACACCATATAATCCCTTAGAACACTATATGACCCCTCAGGACACCATATCACCCATTAGGACATCATATGACCCCTAATGATACCATATGACCCCTAACAACACTATATCACCCTTTTTAACATCCTAGTACATGACATGACCCCTTAGGATAGCATATGACCCCTTAGGACACCATATAACATCCTAAGGGGTCATATGACATTCTAACACACGTGTGGCCCCTTAGAACCCCATATGACCCCTAATGACACCATATGACCCCTTAGGACCCCATATGATCCCTAACGACACCATATGACCCTTTAAGACCCCATATGACCCTTAACGACACCATATGACCCTTTAGGACACTCTATGACATGTAACAACACCATATGACCCCTTTTTTATCCTAGTACATGACATGACCCCTTAGCCATATAATACCTAAGGACACCATATGATGTCCTCAAGGGCCATATGGTGTTCTAACACATATGTGCCCCCTTAGGACCCCATATGACCCCTAAGGACACCATATGACCCCTTAGGACACCGTATGATCGCTTAGGGTACCATATGATGTCCTAATGAGTGATATGGTGTTCTTAGGGGTCATATAGTGTCCTAAGGGGTAATATAGTGTCATTACAGGTTATACGGTGTCTTGAGGGGTCATATTATCGTTAAGGATCATATGGGGTCCTAAAGGGCCACATGTGTTAGAACACCATATGACCCCTTAGGACATCATATTGTCCTAAGGGGTCATATGGTGTCCTAAGGGATCATGTGGTATCCTAAAGGGTCATATGATGTCCTAAGGGGTCATATCGTATTGTTAGGGGTCATATAAGGCCTGAAAGGACCACACATGTGTTAGAACACCATATGACCCATTAGGACACCATATGACCACTTAGGACATCATATTGTTCTAAGGGGTCATATGGTTTCCTAAGGGGTCATATGGTGTCGTAATGGGTCATATGGTGTCATTAGAGTTCATATGGGGTCATAAGGGGCCACACGTGTTAGAACACCATCCGACCCCTTAGGATACCATAAGACCCATTAGGACAACATATGGTGTCCTAAGGGGTCATATGGTGTCATTAGGGCTCATATGGGGTCCTAAGGAGAGGTATTCAAAGACAAGGAGGGAAGGAGAGATACTCTTTACTCCACCTCTCTATTAAGCACCCATCTATGTATACTCTATATCTCCCCTCTCCCTTTATGTATTTATCTTTCTCTCTCTATGGGTATCTATCTTCCCTCCCGTTTTCTTTATCTCCCCTCTCCCTCTCTTTACCTACCTCTCTTTCCATCCCTATCTAATTTTATCTCCCCTAATTATCTACCTCCTTCCCTCCATTCTACTATTTATCTCACCTCTCTCTCTCTCAAGCTCTCCCCTTATCTCTCTTCCTCCCTCCTTCCATTTACATACTCTCCCTCTCTCTCTCTCTCTCTCTCTCTCTCTCTCTAGCTACTTATCTCTATCTACCTAAGACCTCCCTTTAAATACCTCTTCTTCTCTCACTCCAAGTCTCCCCTCCACTTTTGTATATATCACCTATCTCTATATATGTCCTTCCCCTCCACCTCTCTCTATCTATTTTCCCCCTCTCAACTTATCACTATCTCCCATCTTCCTCTCTCTTTTCTATATATATATATCTCCCTCCCTAAAATACCTCTATTTCTATCTTTTCCTCTATCTCCCAAACCTTCCCTTACCACTTCTATCAATCTCGCTATCTCCCCACTCTCTCTCTCTCTCTCTCTTCATTTTTCTCTACTTATCTATATCTACCTACCTTTTTGCACTCCTCCCATAAAATACTTATCTAAATACCTAGATAGATAGAGAGAGAGGTGCAAAGAGAAGGAGAGAGATATAGATAGAAGTGGAGGTGATATTTAGAGAGAGAGAGAGAGAGTAGTATTAATGGAAGGAGGTAGAGAGTTAGGGGAGTTACAAGTAGCGAGGGATGAAAGAGTGGTAGGTAGAGAGAAGGAGAGGGAAGATAAAGAGTGAGATAAAGAAAAATAGATAGGGAAGGAAGGAGGGAGGAAGCAAGAAAGACAAAAGTAGAGAGAAATATTTATGAAGATGAATAGTGATAGGGAGGAAGAGAAGAAGAGGTATGTAGAGAGAGAGAGAGGGGAGATAGAGAAGTAATGATAGAGCATGGGAGGGTGGGACAATGATAAATGGGGAGAGAGAGAGAGAGAGAGAGAGAGAGAGAGAGAGAGAGAGAGAGAGAGAGAGAGAGAGAGAGAGAGAGAGAGAGAGAGAGAGAGAGAGATTTGGGGAGGGGGGTAGAGAGGTGAGATACAAAGGAGAGAATGTGTGTCACATATTTAAAGAATAGAAGGGAGATATAAAGAAGGGTGAGAGAGGTAGGTTTAAATCTTGGAGGAGAGGAGAGAGTGAGATAGAGAGATGGGGGAGAGAAGGGGAGAGGGGGAGTGATAGGTCTAGAGAGAGAGAGAGAGAGAGAGAGAGAGAGAGAGAGAGCTTAGTGATTACTGAGATTTGATTATGTTTGAGAAATTATAAGATCTAATGCTTGGGGAGAGAGGAGAGGGTGAGACAAAGAGAGGTGAAGGGAGGATGAGAGAGATAGGAAAATAGATAGGTCTAGAGCTTAGGGGAGACAAAGAGCATGAGACAGAGAGATAGCAAGTGAATGATGATACAAGTCCACTGATTACTGAAATTTGATTAAGTTTGAAAAATTATAAGATCTCCTAAAATCTAGAATTTGCATTATGACTCCTAGATATTTGAAACCACTCTCAAACATCTTGGCAATATATACATAAAATATAACTTAAAGTATAAGAAAGATAAAAGACAAAGAGAAAATGTAAGTCTTTTATCTTTCTTATACTTAAATGCTATATTTTATGTATATATCTTGCTAAAATCCTAATGGAATTCTAAATGAATTGCATACAAGTCCATATTACTAATCTAACTTTGTGTAAGAAAAACTCATACATGTTTTTCTTACTAAACATAACACGTACGCATTTTGTCTTTTCAAAAACTCGTACACAAATTATAAATGTGAATGCATTTTTATTTTTAAAAACCTGTACGCATTTTTTATTTAAATAACCCGTACACGTTTTGCCTTGTACTTAGGCTTGGATAACAAGGCTGAGGCTTGGGAGCCTTTTTTCCCTCCTTTTTACGTGTTTTCTTCTTCCAGTCTAGTTTCTCAACTTCATCCTCATCAGGTTTACACGTTATCAAGTGGGTATTTCTAAAATTGCCACCATAATTACACCCATCTTCTGAACTTTCTAACCATATAATTTTTTAAAAATCTGAACAACATTAACATATTAATCTTGAATTTCTTTTACTAGTGTCTCCATAGTTCTCAAAGACATATGTGTACCATTTTTTTAATAACTTTTGATCTACTCACCCATATTTAAAATATATATATATATATTATTGCAGTGAACTTGATTCTTTACACTTTAAAAAAATAATTACATTTTCAATTATTTTGCTGCAAGTTATGCTTCGTGCACGAATACGTACCTGATTTTCAAGATGTGACCATTTCAAAAAATCATAAACAAAAAATACTCAACAAAAATTTACAAAAAAATACACAACTTCTAGTTCTCACTCTTAACTATCTTTCTACCAAAGGATTTGTCAAAATACTAAATTTAACTATGACTTTTTTGATGCACGCGCTAGACACTATGTTATGTTTTCCAGAAAAAAAATCAAGATCTATTTTTTGTGCGCGAAGGATTTGACCCCCTTAATCTTATCCAATTTTAAAAAAAATTAGTAGTTTGGAAACTATAATCAGAGTACTACAATATTTGTTCTTTGAGTATCTTCGTATTTTGAGTGGACGAGTCTCAAATTGCTCCTCCAAGTTTAGGTTAAGCTGATTTCAGAAAAAAAAAGTGTCCACTTATACCCTCATTTTTTCACACCATCTTTGTGCACTTGCCCATATATAATTATTAATATTACATACATATAATTATTAATATTACATATTACATATAACTATCTAAGAGGTTATAATATATTATACATTATAGACTAAGAAATTAGCAATCAAAATATGTAGCTGAAATAACAAACTTTGTTATAATAAATAAACTTACAAGCTAATAAAAGGGGTCAAGAACGAATATCCACTAGTATTGGATATCTGATATTAATAGATAATTGTTATTATCGAATAATTGATACTAATAGAATTTTTTTTATTTTCAAATTGTCCTACATTTGCATCAGAAATGAAAGACATGAGCAGAGTACCTTACCAGAGTGCAATTGGAAGTTTGATGTATTCTATGGTCTATACTAGACTAGACATTGGCCAAACAATAGGAGTTCTTTCCAGATATATGTCTAATCCTATTAGAGTTCACTAGGATGTAATCAAAAGATTCTTTAGATATTTGAAGGGTACCTTAGAGTATTCTTTGTGTTATCATGTTAATTCGGTAGGAGACAAGATTTCCCTTGATATTCATGGTTATCTAGATTCAGACTGGGCGAGTGATAATGATAGCAGAAGATCCACCAATGCTTATATGTTTACTTTACTTGGTGGTGCAATTGGTTGGATGAGTAAGTGATAGGATATGGTTGCTTTGTCCACTATGGAAGCAGAGTATATGGTAGCTACTCATGCTTGTAAAGAAGCCATTTGGATTAAAAGACTATGTCCAAATATTAGAATAAAACAAGGTACAATGATAATTTATTGTCATAATCAAAGTGTGATTTTCCTAGCTAAGAACCTAACATTTCATGCCCTGACAAAACACATTGATGTCCAATATCATTTTGTCATAGCTATGATAAGAGATGACAGGGTGAAGCTGGTTAAGGTAGAGACTTTGATGAATGTTGCAAATTTATTAACTAAGGTTGTGAGCATAGAGAAGTTCATATGGTGTTCGGAGTCTATGGGCCTCATGGTCCCTAGCAATTAATGTATTGTGTATATACTCCCTTTGCTCTTACAAGGTGTTCGACAAGTGGGATAATGAGAAAATGGTGTCTCAACCTTACATTTACATGAGGTTACTATTTATAGTAATTTTTTATTTGAGTATGAAATGGGCTGAAATTTTCCCCAAAGCTTCGAATTGGCAAGATAAGCATGTCCGTAAATTTTCGTCGCAAGATCATAGCTATTTTTGAAGATATTAAAGCTTCCATTTTGGAAGGTGTAATAAAAGGTTTAAATTTAATTTTGAGGAATTTAGACCCTCTAAATCACCTTGAAAAGTGGGTGTAACTAGCGTAGCAGGTTACGAGGTAATAAAACACCTTGCAAGCTTTTTGATGATTCAAACGGTTCACCAATCAGACACCCAGTTCACAAGTTCTGGTTGCCGAAAGTTTGAACTCCTAAAATAGAAAATATAAAAATACATTGGACACATAAATGAGCTATAAAAGGGAGGTACACATTTTGATGTGTGTTTTGACACATCATAGGGCATCTAGATTGGAGATAAGGTTGACTCTACATTATTGGGTAGTTTTAGCCCATAGTTTTGTAATACAGTTTGGCAGTTTCTTGTATTGTACCTCCTATATATGAGGTGCATGAGATAGAGGTTGTGTGCAAGAGACTGATAGCTATTGAGTTACCTCTGAATCTATAATTGGTGGTACTCCTGTGGAGAGCTTTCTCTGCAAGTATATTGTAATTTGTTATTGATTTTTGAATAATATATTGGGTGGTTTTTGGAGTGTGGGGTTTTTCTCCCGAAAGGGTTTTCCCCACATAAATCACTAAGTTGTGGTATGCATGTTGTTATATCTATTTCTATTTTTTGTAACTATTGTAACGATATGTAATTTTTTTTGCATTATCCTCCTCTCAAGGTTAGAGTAGGAAGTTGCTTCGCTACTTAACTTCCTTATATATATAGTTATTAATATTACATATTACATATAACTATCTAAGAGGTTATAATATATTATACATTATAGACTAAGAAATTAGCTATCAAAATATATAGCTGAAATAACAAACTTTTTTATAATAAATAAACTTACAAGTTAATAAAAAGGGGTCAATAATGGATATCTACTAGTATCGGATATCCGATATTAATAGATAATTGTTATTATCAGATATTTGATACTAATAGATTTTTTATATTTTTTAGATTGTCCTACATCTGCATCAGAAATGGAAGACATGAGTAGATTACCTTACCAAAATGCAATTGGAAGTTTGATGTATGCTATTATGGTCTATACTGGACTAGACATTGCCCAAACAGAAGGAGTCCTTTCTAGATATATGTCTAATCCTAGTAGAGTTCATTAGGATGTAGTCAAGGGAGTCTTCAGATATTTGAAGGGTACCTTAGAGTATTCTTTGTGTTATCATGGTAATTTGGTAGGAGACATTATTTCCCTTGATATTCATGGTTATCTGGATTCAGATTGAGTAGGTGATATTGATAGCAAAATATCCACCAATTCTTATCTGTTTACTTTATTTGGTGGTGCAATTCATTGGATGAGTATGTGATAGGCTATGGTTGCTTTGTCCATTATGGAAGCATTGTCCATTATGGAAGCAAAGTATATGGTTGCTACATATGCTTGTAAAGAAGCCATTTGGCTCAAAAGACTATATGTTCAAATATTAGAATAAAAAAGGTACAATGATAGTTTATTGTGATAGTTAGAGTGCGACTTGCCTAGCTAAGAACCTGACATTTCATGCCCTAACCAAACACATTGATGTTCAATATCATTTTGTCAGAGATATGATCGAAGATGACAGGGTGAAGCTAGTTAAGGTAGAGACTTTGATGATTGTTGCAAATTCTTAAACTAAGGTTGCAAGCATAGAGAAGTTCAGATGGTGCTTGGAGTCTATGGGCCTCATGGTCCCTAGAAATTAATGTATTGTGTATATACTCCCTTTTCTCTTACAAGGTGTTTGACAAGTGGGATAATTTTGGGAAAATGGTGTCTCAACCTTACATTTACATGAGGTTACTATTTATAGTAAGTTTTTATTTGAGCACAAAATGGTCCAAAATTTTCCCCAAAGCTTTGGATTGGCTAGATAAGCATGCCGGTAAATTTTTCGTTGCAAGATCAAAACTATTTTTGAAGATATTAAAGTTTCCATTTTGGAAGGTGTGATGAAAGGTTTAAATTTAATTTTGAGGTCTTTCGACCCTTTAGATCACCTTGAAAAGCAGGTGTAACTGGCGTAGTAGGTTATGAGGTGATAGAACACTTTGCAAGCTTTTTGATGCTTCAAACGGTTCGTCAATCAAACACTCTGTTCACAAGTTATAGCCTCTAGAAGTTTGGACTCTTAAAATAGAAAATATAAAAATACATTGAACATAAATGAGTTTTAAAAGGGAGGTACATGTGTTGATGTGTGTTTTGACACATCATAGGGCATCTAGATTGGAGATAAGGTTGGCTCTACTTTATTGGGTAGTTTTAGCCCATAGTTTTGTAATACCATTTGGCAGTTTCTTGTATTGTACCTCCTATATATGAGGTGCGTGAGATAGAGGTTTTGTGTGAGAGATTGATAGCTATTGAGTTACCTCTGAATCTCTGATTTGTGGTACTCCTGTGAAGAGATTTCTCTGCAAGTATATTGTAATTTGTTCTTGATTTCTCAATAATATATTGGGTGGCTTTTGGATTGTGGGGTTTTTCTCCCAAAAGGGTTTTCCCCAGGTAAATCACTATGTTGTGGTATGCATGTTGTTATGTTTATTTCTATTTTTTGTAACTGTTATAATGATTTGTAAATTTTTTTGCATTATGCTCCTCTCAAGGTTAGAGTAGGAAGTTGTTTCGCTACTTAACTTCCTTATATATATAATTTTTAATATTACATACATATAATTATTAATATTACATATTACATATAATTATCTAAGAGGTTATAATATATTATACATTATAGACTAAGAAATTAGCTATCAAAATATATAGCTGAAATAACAAACTTTGTTATAATAATTAAACTTACAAGCTAATAAAAAGGGGTCAATAATGTTAAAACACTGGGTTCTCACTGTGGAGACCCAAGTTCAATTCCCAATAGGGACATCTGAAGTGGAATTTTAAGTTGTGACTCTTGGCCTTCCATAGGACGGATAAGGTCTTGGGGTCAATCTAATCAAACATAATAATAATAATAATAATTCAAAGATATGTAATGGGGATGGGGCCCCCTACTATGTCCCCACTAGTTCATAGCTCCAGTCAAAAGCTATTTAGGCTTCGGCCAATTATCGATCAAAAAACAAAAAGGGGTCAATAATGGATATCCACTAGTATTGAATATTTGATATTAATAGATAATTATTATTATCGGATATTTGATACTAATAGATTTTTTTATTTTCAGGATATCCCATTTTTTTGACAAAAATCTGCACCATTGGGATTTTCCTCTAGATTGCTTTGGAACTTGGCTTGGACGTGCCAAACCTAGAAAGTCAACACAAAAAATATGTTTATGAATTTTCCTTGGTTTTCTAGACTTCACTCATCTAGCTAAGAACTTCTTTTTACTCAAAATTGATGAAACAAAAAGGGCTTTTAAAGAAACTTATGAACTTTCGACCAATATAAATTATGCCTTATTTTGAATTTAATAAATAATTATCATTGATTTTTAATATAAATTATGTTTAAAGTCCTAATTGATAGGTTGATTGAAAATTATCTATATCTTTCAAACGATTTAACAAATTTTTATTGTAAAAGTTGCACCACGTTCTATGCTTCGCATACTATAGGATTAAAAAAAATCATTAAACTTTGACCAAGTTATTGTTGTTAGACATACAAGTTTTTATATTTTTAAAATTTTTAAGTAAAAAATTCATAACTAATTCTTTTCTAATAAAAAACACAAAAATATATGTGTCACATCCAAGCATGAGTCCTCTACTTACATTTAAAGTATCATAAAACAATATTATGTTTTTCTTGTACTTAGGTTGGTCAGACATACACTTGCTTTTTATCCCTTTTCTTGAAAATTTAGTACTACTACATTGAAATTTCAAATTTTCATCAACTAGATTTAATTTTTTTTTAAAAATAACTAGTCTCTTAGAAAACAACATTCAATTTTCTACAAATTATGTTCTTACATATTTTTCAAATTATGTTCATAACCTATTCAAATTTTCATGTCAAGTTTTCTAATCTATGTTTTTTTCAATTTGCATTGCCACCTAAGAACCTAGTTTGGCATACCATGACCATGCACATACCCAAGAGTCGATTGATTGCATCAATGATATGGAAGAATATTTTAAATATGAAGAAGTGAGCGATCCTGAAAGGGTCAAGTTTGCAAAGACCAAGCTAAAGGATCATACAAAAAAATGGTGGAAAGAAGTTTTGTTAAAGAGAAATAGAAGAGGAAAAGAGAAAATAACAAGATGAGATCAAATGGTGGACAAATCAAAGAGACAATTCATTCTTGTTGACTATGAGCTTGATTTGTTGAAAAAGATTAAAGGGTTGAAGCAAGCAAGAAAAACTATCAAAGAATATACATAAGAGTTCTATTGATTCTTGATTAGAATAGGTCATTCTATGGCCAAAAATAAGAATTTTGTCTGTTACATAAATGGGTTGAAGTCAAGTATTCAAGAAGAGTTAATTTTGGTAAGAATATCCACCATTGAGGATGCATATCAATTTTGTTTGAAGGTAGAAGATAAACTAAATAGAAGATTTAAGAGAAAGCAAAGTAGAAGGGGTCATGGTGTAATGACTGGTGAATAGTCTTATGGAGGCTAAACTGAAGACCCAAAGAAGAATGAAGAATCTAATAGTACTCAAAACCCGAAAGGAAATAATTCCTATTTTCCCTGCAATCAAAATAATGGATATAGAAGAGGAAGAGGAAGAGGATGAGGACCAAGAAGGGGAGGCTTTTGTGGGCAATGTTTTCAATGCAAAGAAGGACAAAGAGCCTATTAGTGTCCCCAACATCAAGGGAGGATAAATAGAATTCCTGAGGTAATACACAAGTTTCCCCTGTAGATGAATATGTTGAGTCTTCACATTTGAAAGATGCAAAGAGGAGAGGTTCTTGTGACTAGAATAGACTTGCTAAATGATGAGAAAGAACCAACCCAAAGGAAGAATCTATTTCACACAAGATGTAAGTGTAATGGTAAATTTTGCAATATTATTATAGATGGTGGTAGTATTGATAACCTTGTTCTAGAGGAAAAGGCTAGTAAATTGAATCTATAAAAAAGGAAAATGAATCCCTATTGGATTGTTTGGTTGGAGAAGAACCATGAGAATTTGGTCAACAAACAATGTATGGTAAATTTCAATATTAGAAACTATCATAATGTGGTATTATGTGATATTATTCCTATGGATGCTTGTCATATATTGCTAGGTAGACCATGCCAATTTTATCAACATGCAATACATAATGGCTATGTAGACACCTATTATTTGACAAAGGATGAATTTCGACACAAACTAGTGCCATTAAAGGAGATAGAGGAAAAGATATGCAATAATGCAAGAATATGTTTAGTTGATAAAATAAAATATCTAGATGATAGGAAGAGCATCCATGTTTTGCTTTAATTCCTAACGCTAACAAAGAAGAAGAAGAAGATATGTCTTAGGGAAGTTGCAAATTGGTTGGATGAGTTTCATGATCGTATCTGATAATGTAACTGATTTCTTACCATTGGTGAAAAAAAATAGTCATCAAATGGACATGACTCATAGAGTTAGTTTGCCAAGTAAGGCAGCCCATAGAATGGATCTAGTGGAGAGTGAAGAGTTGAACATGCAAATGCACGAGTTGTTGCAAAAAGGGTTAATTCAAGAGAGTTTGAGTCCATGTGTGGTACCTGCAGTACTAGCACTAAAGAAAAATGAAAAATGGAGGATGTATATAGACTCCCAAGCTATCAATAAGATTACTATCAAGTACAGATTTTCCTTGTCGACGATGGATGACATTCTAGATTATTTGAGTGGATTTGAGTACTTCACAAAGACAACTCTAAAATGTGGATATCACCAAATCTGTATTAGAGGAGATGAATGGAAAATAGCCTTCAAAACAAAGGAGAGCTCGTATGAGTGCTTAGTCATGCCTTTTGGGCTAACCAATGCACCAAGCACATTCATGTAGCTTATGAGCAAGGTATTAAAATATTTTTTGGGTAAATTTGTTATTATTTACTTGGATGATATTTTGATTTTTCAGTAAAACATTGGAGTAGCATATAATGCATATTCATAGGGTCTTTGAGAAGTTAAGAAAAGAAAGGTTAGTGATTAACCTAAAGAAGTGCAATTTTGTGAAGGAGTTAGTGTACCTGAGATTTGTTGTCTCAACAAATGGTCTCAAAATGGACCCAAAGAAAGTAAAAACTATCCTTGAATGGTCTACTTGAAGGAGTGCTACTAAGGTGAAACCTTTATATGATTTGGCTAGTTTTTAAAAAATGTTTATTAAGAATTTTAGTAGTATTTGTGGACCCCTAATTGAAACGATGAGAGGGGATAGGAAAGAGTTTTAAGTGGTCTATAGGAGAAACAAGAGTTTTGATTTATTGAAAATCAATTACAAAGAAACCTATTTTGGTACTTCCAAATTTTAATAAGGGTGATCCCACATTACTAAGTTACACTTTTTGGTACATCCTGATTTTTGCTGAAATCATACATTTTTTGGAAAATATAATGATTTAAGATTTAAGAGGTACCATTTGAATTAATTAATCAAGGAGAGTTAGATCAAAGGCTCTTAGATCAAAATTTCTTGGATAGAACCTCTCTACTACTAAGTCATACCCGCAATGGAATCTCATTCACACCTATCAAAGTGTTAATAAAAAACAATTTTTACATTAGATTTTGGGGGGTCAAATGAATTCATTTAGAAGTTTTATTTTTTATGTATTTAGTCCTTATTATAAGATTTCGCAATAGTATAATTTTTAATATATTTATGTTTCATTTCTTATGAATGTAGTTTTTTCAAAAATTTTGGATTGTGTTACATGTGGAAAAATTGAAAAACAATTTTTTTTTGTAAAAATATCTTTTCCCTAGGTATTGATATAATCATTTCAATACAAAAAGAATAAGTTAATTCAAATGCATACAAAAAAATGTTATGCATTATAAAATATGCCTCTGTCCAAATTTTAGCAGTATTTGTGGACCCCTAACTGAAACAATGAGAGGGGATAGGAAAGAGTTTAAGTGGACTACAAGAGCAACAAGAGTTTTGATTTGTTGAAAAACAATTACATGGAAACTTATTTTGGTACTTTCAAATTTTAATAAGCTATTTTAGGTAGTTTGTAATGCTAGTGACAATACCATTGGAGTTGTTTTGAGTCTGGAAGGTAAATCCATTTCTTATTTCAGTGAAACTTTGAATGATGCCAAGAGAAAATATTTTGTTTATGATTAGGAGTTTTATGTCATAATTCAAGCATTGAAGAAGTGAAGACATTATATTTTGCCAAAAGAGTTTGCGTTATTTACCGATCGTCAAGCTTTATAGTATTTGAATATTCAAGGAAAATTGAATCAAATGCATTTAAAATGGGTTGATTTTTTGCAGTTACACCTTTTTTTTGAAACATGAGAGTGGAAAGTCTAATAGAATTGCAATTTCCTTGAGTATAAGGTAGAATTTGCTGATAGAGATGCAAATTGAAGTTGTTGGGTCCATGAACTCAAGAGTTTGTATCCGGATGATCCTGATATTGAAGAGGCTTAGAGAGCTTGCATGAAGCCTATTACTTTAGACAAGATTAGATAATTTCATTTTATTATCCAAGATGTGATCTTACTTAGGGGAAGCAAGTTGTGTATTCCAAAGAGCTCCATGTGGGAGAATATAATTAAGGAGAAACATAGTGGAGGGTTGGTTGGACACATTGGTTGAGATAAGGCCATTGCTCTTGTTAGTGAGCATTATAATTGGGCACATAGAAATATGTTAAGAAGTTTGTGAAAAGTTGTAGAGCATGTAAAATGGAAAATGGAACCAGGTAGAATACAAGGCCATATCGGCCATTACCTATACCAGAGAGGCTATGGATGGATATTGGTATGGATTTTGTTATTGGATTATTGAGGACTCAAAGAGGACATGATTCCAATTTTCTGGTGGTGGATAGATTCTCAAAGATGACACGTGTTATTCATTGCAAGAAGACAAAGTTATTTTTCAGAGAGGTGGTAAGACTACATGGTCTACCAAAGAGTGTTTTAGATTGAGACACCAAGTTTGTTGGGTACTTTTGGAGGACATTATAGAAAAAGTTGAAAACAAATTTGAAGTTCAGTTCAACACACCATCCACAGATCAATGGCTAGATTGAAGTGGTGAATAGGAGTTTGGGTAACCCATTAATATGCTCATTGGGTATTAGAGTTGTTGTCATTTATGTCAACATATTTATGTGTCCTTGTGCTCTTGTGTTGCAGAGAGTTGGTTTGGTTATAGATATGTTGATGCGGATTAATGGGTTTTGAGATGATTATATCTAGTTGATTATGTATGAGTTGGTTTTATATTGCAGAGTTGTGATTTCTAGTTTGTGTTGCTCTGGAATTGATCTATATGTTATGTGGAGTTTGGAGAGTTTTTGGGAAATTCATGTGTGTCCTTAGTTCAGATGGTTCATGATTTGGAACTTCACAAGTGTATCTTTTAGTTTGTTAGTAAGTGTTCTTGAGCTCTGGTGGTGAAATGATGATGATTCTAGTTATCCAAGTTGTTGCGGTGATTGCAAAGGAATTCACATTGCTTGTTGATGTTCTTTGATCGTGCTCTATGAATTTTGGTGGTACGCATTATTTTTATGTGTGTTATTGAAGATTTTATTGGTTTGGTGGTATTCTTTGTGTTATATGACTTTTTGGTCAACCTGATGGTTGTTGCATGTTGCAGATGATCTTGGCGAGTTATTCGGTGGTGTTGTGTGTTAGAGGAATCAATTTGTGTCCATGCTATGTCCTTGCCGACATTGTATTGGTTTGGTTATTGATTTATGTATTGTGTGATGTAATTTTGTAATTAGGTCCTATGTGTTGAGTCGACCTTGGAGTTAAGGTTGTTGATTTGTATAAATAAGTGTTGTAATCATGTAAGATTTGTGTCTGCGATAGTATGTACTTATGATCTGTGAGAGTATTGTATATGAGAACAAGCGAATTGAACATTTAGTAATGTGGAAGAGAAAAGAAGTGTTGTTGTGCAAATAGTGTGCTTAATCGGAATTGTGATCAAGCTTTTGGAGATGCTATTCTTTCAGTTCATGTAATCCGGATTGTTGTCCGATCTTTATAAGGCAGTGAGCCTTCGCAGGGTTGTAGCCCTTTGTTGTTCTGAGCAGTAAGCTCTAGGCAATGTAATTGAATGCATGTGCATTGCCCTGTTGTATATTATTGCTGCTAGGATATGTTGTTGTCATTGATGTCAACATATTCCTATGCTTTGGTGTTGCAGAGAACTATTTTGGTGATCCAGTGATTGCAGAGAATTGATTTGGATTTGTGGTTTAGTATAGAGTATTTCTGGTATCTCTAATTCATTCCTTATTGATTTCATGATGCTATGTGATGATTTGGTCGAGTTGTGGATTCCAGAATGGAGAATGGTTTTGTGTGTTGAGTGTTGCAATGTTCTGGTGTTCGATCCATTGTGCTCTGGTATGATCATATCTTGTGTTGCAGATTTGGGAGAGTGTTTGGGATGTTTGTGTGTAACTTTAGTTCAAATGGTTCATGATTTTGTGCTCTAGAAGCTATATTTCTTATCCTAGTTGCTTCTATTAAGTGTTCTTGAACGCTAGCATGTTGATCGATGGAGATTTGCATAAGTGTTGTTGGTGTAGCTATTGCAGATGGTTCTAATATGATTTTTGGTGTTTCCTAATCATGTCCTATTTGTCTTGGTGATTTGCATTGATTATTGTTTGAGTTCTTGATGATCTTCTTGGTTTGGTGATATTCTTTGTGTTATGTAGTATTCTGGTGGTGTAACGTGTTGTGGTTGATCTTAGTGAGATTTTCGATGTTGATGCATGTTTGAGGAGTTGATTTAGGTCTATGATATGATGTCTATGGTATTGTATTGGTTTGGTGGTTGATTTATGTATTGTGTGATGTAAGTTTGTAATTAGGTGTTATAGGTTTGGCCGACATTGTAGTCAAGGTTGATGATTTGTATAAATGGGTGTAATATTTATGTGATTTGGTGTCATTGGTGGAGTTTGCATTATCAGAGAGTGGTGTATGTGCGAATAAGTGAATTCATCTTTTGGTGTGGTGTGTTGAGAAAATATTGGTGAAGGGTAGACATTTAAGCTTAACAGGAACTGTCATCAGGCATTAACAGATGCTATTTTTGCAATTCATTATTTTCGGATTGTAGTCTAAATCTTTTTGTAAGGTAGTGAACCTTCCCTGAGGGTTGGAGCCTTCTGGGTCATTGTAATTTGAGCAGTGAGCTCTAGGTAGTGTGCCTGAATGCATGTGCATTCCCCATTGTAATATTTGCACATACTACTGCAAAGTATCATCTCATTGTGGGTAGCTTCCCACCATGGTTTTTCCTTTAACCTGGTTTTCCACGTCAAAAATATTGGTGCTATGTGTGTTGTTGTTATTGTTGTTATCTTTATTTTTGCTAAAGTTGAGAAGATCTAAGATTGTGCTTAATTTGTTTAATCTAGTGAAAACTGATTCACCCCCCCTCGCAGTTTTCCTTCCTTATTGTTGCCAACAAGTGGTATTAGAGTCAGGTTCTCTAAAAGAAGCTTAATCGCTTGAGGAGATCCAGAATGGAAGCCTATGTGTTTAAGAAGGAGAGCCCTAGATTTGATTGAAATAATTATCCTATTTGGAAGGACTGAATGGAAGTTCATTTGAAGTGTCTTGGTGAAGATTATTGGAAGATTACAAAGAATGTCTACAATGTTCCTCTGAATGGACAAGTTATTGCTGATGAGATCAAGAAAGATGAACATAACATAAGGGCTAAGGAAGTGTTGCTGAGTGCAATTTCTGCTACAGAGGTGACTAATATGATGGGACTTCAAACTGCACATGAGATATGGAAAAAGCTAGAGGTCTTGTATGAAGGAGATGCACAAGTTAAAGTTTCTCAATTGCAGAGTTTGAAGGGAAAACATGAGACATTGAAGATGGGATAAGATGAGAATATAAATTCCTTTATGGCTAAAGTGAATGAACTTGTTATGAACATCAGATGTGCTAGTGGAACTCTTGAGGAAGATGAGGTTGTTGCTAAGGTGTTGAGATCCTTTCCTTCCGCTTATAAAGCTAAAGTTGTTGCTATTGATGAGATTTGGAGTGTGACTACTATGACAAGAGATATATTGGTTGGTAAGCTGGTTGCATTTGAATTAAGCAAATTTGGAGAATCACATTGTAAATCAGAAACTGCATTTAAAGTCTCTATATCCAACAATCAATTGTATGATTTGGGAGAGAGTTCATCTAGGGTTTCAAGATATGAAAGAGAGATGAGAGAGATTGAAGAACAGGAGAAAGAGTTGGATGAGATTGAAGCACTTATTACTTAGAGATTTCCTAAGGGAGCTGGTAAGTATGATGGAAAGTTACCTATGAAATGTTTCTCTTGTAATAAGATAGGACATTTTGTTTCTAGGTGTCCTAAAAGGATGTCTAGGTATGATAAGCATGAAAGACATGATAGATTTGATAAGCATGATAGATATGAGAAGCATGATAAGAATGATAATCCCTACCAGCACTACCAAAAGTATAGAAATTAGAAGAGATGGTATTATATTGCTGATGAAGGTGTGATAGATGAGGAATCAAACAATGGGAATTCAGGAGATGAGTTTGTATATATTGTTATCAAAGAAGATGATCTGGTACCAGTGAATCCTACAAGCTGCATTGTTGAGGAGAAAGCTTTGGTTGCTAAGATTGAAGTGAAAGATGAATGAGTAATTGATAGTGGTTGTTCACATCATATGACATGTGATAGAAATAAATTTGTGAATATGGAAGGTATGATGGTGGTATAGTAATATTTGGGGATGATAAAGCTTGTGTGATTCATGGTAAAGGTTCTATATCTTTTGATGGTAAGAATAACACTGATGATGTCTTATATGTTGAAGGTTTAAAGCATTATATTCTGAGCTTTGGATAGATGGTTGACAAGGGATATGATTTGAAATTCAAGAATGGTAAATGCAAAATTTTGAATGCCTCTAGTGTAGAGATTGCAACAGTGACTAAAACTAAAGGTGATATCTTTCACTTGAATGTCGATGAGAAAATTTGTTTGATTTCTCAGATAGATGAAAGTTGGTTGTGGCACAGGAGGATGTGTCATGTTAATTTTGATTGTGTGATAAGGATAAGTTCTACTCAAGCTGTTAGAGATTTGCCTAAGAATGTGAAGCCCTCTAATCCAGTATGTAAAGAATGACAGTTGGGAAAGAAAATAAGAAAATCATTTAAAAGAAAGTTGTATACATCTAATGTACTATTAGATCTTGTGCATACTGACTTGTGTGGTCCTACAAGAGTGAGAAGCATGCAGGGTGACAGGTATTTCATGTTGCTGATTGATGACTACTCTAGAATGATGTGGGTGACTTTTCTAAGGGAGACATCGGGAGCATTGGAGAAATTCAAGATATTCAAAGAAAAGGTGGAGACTGAGATAGGGTTGAAACTGAAGTGTCTGAGATCTAATAGAGGAGGGGAATTCACATTCGGTGAGTTTGATACATTCTGTAAGAGGAATGGAATTAGAAGACAATTATCTGCTCCTATAACCCCTCAGCAAAATGTAGTTGTTGAAAGGAAGAACAAAACAATCTTGGATGTTGTTAGAACAATGTTGATTGAAGGAAATGTTGCACAAACATTTTGGAAGGAAGTTTGTGAGATTTTGCCAAGATCTAGAGGAAATGGAAAACACAAATAAGAGAGAACAAAATAGATGATAGGAATAAATTGTATTCTATCAAGATGCAAAATGTGATCAACTAGATCATCAATCCTTACATACAATGAATATGAGTCTGCATATATAGACAAGGCGATATGGATATAAGAGCACACAAACATGACATGTGGCTCAATAAGAAACAAGGGTAGGTAGGAAATAGGTGTGGGTAGGTAGGAGAAACAATATAATATTCTACATGAGGTGGATCACCCATCGAAGGTGGAATTATCACTCCACAATAGGTGGATATGATAAAGTAGTAACAAGATCAAGACCACAAAAGGTGGAAATTCTCCTACACACTATCCCAATGTGGCACAAACACCCAAGTGTCCCAAACTACTATGAAATGCATATACCTAAGTAAACTTAAGTAAGGTGTAATAATATCCAAGATGAATAATTATTTACACCAACATCCCCCCTTAAGTGAAACTTAGGGGAATGCACTAAAGTCTACAATGTAACTAAACAATGCAAGATGGGTCCCGGCTACTAGGCCATGTTAGGTACCCATGTACAAATGCAATCTCCCATAAATAGAGAAAGAGAGAAAAATCCAATGGGAAAAAACCCTCCCCCAATAGAGAGATGAAGAAAGCACACAATGCTCTCAGTGATGAATGAGAAGAACAAAACCTCATGTGAGGAAGAAAAAGTCCCCCCCATAAGAGAGAAGAAGAGACCATGAAGCCCCCCTCAATGTCGAATCTCCTGCAAGGATGGTCCAAGATGTTGACCAAAATACCTCCCCATAAGGAGGAAAGAGAGCCTATGTTGCACCAATAATGTCAAAGTGTGACAAAACTAGGTACCACGTCAATGACGATGAATCACTCACTGCAACAAAAAAGAAGATCAAGCATGGAGACAACCTGCTTTGAGCATCATATGGATACTCATAAATGCCAGAAATATTGGTACAATCCAAGTCTCACGAGAGCCATGCACAAATGTGTACAATCTAAGTCTCAATTGGAGCCATGCACCAAGTCTCACAAGATATTCCTAATCTACGTGTACAAGAGGATTACATCAAATAGTCAACAATGACAAGATACAAAGAGGTGTGGCACTTTATGATAGTGTGAGTAAGCCATTTCTCAAGAAAGAGAAAACATCATGATAAAATATTCAAATTTGGAAACATGAAAATGATGCCACCAACAAAGAAGCGGGTTGTAGAATACTGCAGATGAAGATGCCTCCGAATGGAATTTCACCAAGAGATATAAATGAACAACTGACCCCCCATAAAAAGATCATGTTGGCACTTGCAAATAATGGAAAAGTGTACTTCTAATTTCAATGATTACAACTTCTCAAAATGAGATATAAGAGACTTCAACAAATACTACTAGTGATCTAAACTGAGATCCAAGCAAAATACAAGTACCAAATAGGCCAAAAAATGACCAAATACTGAAAGTACAATTTCTACTCACAATCACTGCAAACCTAATGATAGATTATGAAATTAGACAAAACATTATGCACTCTTAAAAAAAATGGCACTTGAAAAGGAGTCCATATGAGCCCAAATGAAGCCTCCAAAGTTGTAAAAAATCAAGATTTCACGATTTCCGAAAAACTTGTATCTGAAAAACAGAAAAATCTTACACCACTGTACAGATCATGAAATTATACCCCAAAACAAAAAAAAAAATTCTCGAAAAAAGGAGTCCGGATGAGTAAGATATCACTATTTGAAAATTGCCTGCAAAATTATAAAATCTGGAAAATTTCCTCTGCAGCTTCAAACTTCAAATGCCTCTAGATTTGGCCTCCGAAGTCCGATTTGGATGAAACAAAAGGCAAAACTGACTTTTTTGGACCTCTTCAATCCAATGGTAACTTCAGATTTGACCCATCAAGCTTCAATAATAACTTGCAATAGAAAGCTCCGAAATACACAACCCCAAATAGCATCAAATTTTCTCTCAATTGGCAAACCACCACTCTAATGGCTCTGATACCATGTGAGACATGGACCAGCTCTGATACCATGTGAAATTTTTCCAAGATCTAGAGGCAATGGAAAGCACAAATAAGAGAGAACAAAATAGATGATAGGAATAAACTGTATTCTATAAGGATGCAAAATGTGATCAACTAGATCATCAATCATTACATACAATGAATATGAGCCTGCATATATAGGCAAGGCAATATGGATATGTGAGCACACAAACATGACATGTGGCTCAATAAGAAACAAGGGTAGGTAGGAAATAGGTGTGGGTAGGTAGGAGAAACAATATAATATTCCACATGAGGTGGATCACCCACCGAAGGTGGAATTACCACTCCACAATAAGTGGATATGATAAAGTAGTAACAAGATCAACACCATAAAAGGTGGAAATTCTCCTACACACACTATCCCAATGTGGCACAAACACCCAAGTGTCTCATACCCAAACTACTATGAAATGCATGTACCTAAGTAAACTTAAATAAGGTGTAATAATATCAAGAACATGTAATAAGGTGTAATAATGTCGGTGAAGAACATCAAGAGCCTGAGAATCAAAATAATCCAAAGACTCTAAGGTATGTGAAATTGAATCATTATGAGAATCAAATTATTGGTGATAAAAACAAGGGTGCGATGACTAGGAGAAGACTTGTTGTTGAAGAGATATGATTTATTTCTAAGATCGAACCTAAAGATATTGCTAAAGCATGTAAGGATGAGAATTGGATAAAATATATGGAGGAGTTGAACCAGGTTGAAAAGAATAACACTTGGGAGCTTGTTTCAAGACCTAAAGACAAAAATGTGTTTGACACTAAATTGGTGTTCCGGAATAAATTGAATGAAGCCAGTGAAGTGGTAAGAAACAAAATGAGATTGGTATGTAAGGGATGCTATCAGATGGAAGAAATTGATTATGAAGAAACTTTTTCTCCTGTAGCTAGAATTGAAGTTGTTAGATTGCTACTTGCATATGCTTCTTAGAAGAATTTCAAGGTTTATCAGTTGGATGTCAAGTCAACCTTTTTGAATGATGCTCTTGAGGAGGAAGTCTACATTGAGCAACCAGAAGGATTTTCTTTATCAAATAAAGGAGACATGGTATGCAGATTGAAGAAAACACTGTATGGACTGAAGCAAGCCCCTAGAGCCTAGTATGCAAGATTAGATAAGTATTTGATGAAGTTGAGATTTTGTAAAGGTACTACTGATAGTAACTTATACTTTAAGGTTGAGAATGATAACATTTTGATTGTTGAAGTATTTGTGGATGACATTATTTTTGGAGGAGATGATGACTTGAGTATGAAGTTTCTTGATGATATGCAAAAGGAATTTGAGATGTCTATGATAGGTGAGATGAAATTCTTCTTAAGATTGCAGATTAATCAAACTGGTAAAGGTATTTTCATTTCTCAATCTAAGTATGTGAAGGAATTGTTGAAGAAATTTGGGTTAGTTGATTCTAAACCTATTGGAACTCCTATCGTGACTAGATGCAAGTTGTCTAAGAATGATGAATCTCAGAAAGTGAATCAGACCTTGTATAGATCTATGGTTGGTGGACTATTGTACCTAACTTTGACTAGACTGTATATTATGCATGTTGTGTGTCTTTGTGCTAGATTTCAAGATGATCCTAAAGAGACTCATGTTACTGTTGTTAAAAGTATTTTCAGATACTTGAAGGGAACTATTGACTATGGGTTGTGGTATTCGAAGAATCATGATTTTATGCTATGTGCCTATATTGATGTTGATTGGGAAGGTGATGTAGATGACTAGAAGAGCACTACCGGTGGAGCTTTGTTTTTGGGGAAGGAGTTTGTTTCATGCGCGAGCAAGAAAAAAGATGATATATCTCTATCTACTGCTAAAGTTGAATACATTGTTGCTGCTACAAATTGTACTCAAGTAGTTTGGATGAAACAAATGTTGAAAGACATTAGAGTTGTGTATGATGAGCCTATTGTTATTTACTATGACAATTCAAGTGTTATTATTATTTCCAATAATCTGATACTGCATTCTAAAATGAAGCATATATCAATTATCAATTCTTGAGGGAGAAAGTTAGTGATGAAGAAGTAAAACTAAAACTAGAGTATATATCTACAAAAGATAAGATTGCAGATATTATTACTAAGCCTTTTCCTATAGATACATTTGTGTATTTGAGAGACAAGTTAGGGGTCTTTTCCCTCTTGATGAGAACTAGGTGCATTGAGATGCATCAATCTGGTGGACTTCACAGTCTTATCTTTTTATCTAGGTTGATGAGTTGATGCTGCTACTCAACTGGAGTACTTAATGAGTTGTTCAAAGCTGTGATTATGTTGTTTGAGGGAGAGAAGCTTGACTAGTTTATATATTTGGCATTTCTATCAAGGAGGAGAGAAGCATGTGAAAAACTACCTTATCTTTGGAGCTTTGTGTGCATGATCTTAGGGGGAGCCTATTGGAGTTTGTTGGTGTTGATTTATTCCTTTGCATTGATTGTTTTCACATTTATATGTTGCCATCAATGCCAAAGGGGGAGATTGTTGGATATTGTTGCTACTAGAATATGTTGTTGTCATTGATGTCAACATATTCCTATGCTTTAGTGTTGCAGAGAACTATTTTGGTGATCCAGTGATTGCAGAGAATTGATTTGGATTTGTGGTGTAGTATGGAGTATTTTTGGTGTCTCTACTTCATTCCTTATTGATTTCATGATGTTTTGTGATGATTTGGTCGAGTTGTGGATTCCGATATGGACACTGGTTTTGTGTGTTCAATGTTGATGTGTTTGGTGTTCGGTTTGTTGTGCTTTGGTATGATCATATCTTGTTTTGTGGATTTGGGAGTGTTTGGGATGTTCGTGTGTATCTTCATTTCAAAGGGTTTGTAATTTGGTGCTCTAGAAGCTATCTTTCTTATCCGAGTTGTTGTTGTTAAGTGTTCTTGAACGTTAGCATGTTGATCGACGGAGATTTGCATAAGTGGTGTTGGTGCAGCTATTACATATGGTTCTAACATGTTTTTTGGTGTTTCCTAATCATGTCCTATTTGTCTTGGTGGTTTGTATTGATTATTGTTCTATTTCTTGATGATCTTCTTGGTTCGGTGATATTCTTCATGTTATGTGGTATTCTGGTGGTGTAACTTGTTGCGGTTGATCTTAGTGAGATTTTCGGTGGTGATATGTATTTGAGGAGTTGATTTAAGTCCATGCTATGTTGTCTATGGCATTGTATTGGTCCAGTGGTTGATTTATGTATCGTGTGATGTAATTTTGTAATTAGGTGTTATAGGTTTGACCGACTTTGTGGTCAAGGTTGATGATTTGTATAAATGGGTGTAATATTCATGTAATTTGGTGTCATTGGTGGAGTCTACATTATCAAAGAGTGGTGTATATGTGAATAAGTGAATTAATCTTTCGGTGTGGTGTGTTGAGCAAATATTAGTGAAGGGTAGACATTTAATCTTAACCGAAATTGTCATTAGGCATTAGCATATGATATTTTTGCAGTTCATTCTTTCTGGATTGTAGTCTAAATCTTTTTGTAAGGTAGTGAACCTTCCCCGAGGGTTGGAGCCTTTTGGGTCATTGTAATTTGAGCAATGAGCTCTAGGCAGTGTGCCTGAATGCATGTGCATTCCCCATTGTAATATTTACACATACTACTGCAGAGTATCATCTCATTGTAGGTAGGTTCCCACCGTGGTTATTTCCTTAACCAAGTTTTCCATGTCAAAAATATTGGTGTTATGTGTGTTGTTGTTATTGTTGTTATCTTTCTTTTTACTGTAGTTGATCAAATCTGATATTGTGCTTAATTTGTTTAATCCGGTGAAAACTGATTCAACCCCCCTCTCAACTTTCCTTCCTTGTTGTTACCAACATCCCCATAGTAATATTTTCACATACTACTGCAGAGTATCATCTTATTGTGGGTAGGTTCCCACCATGGTCTTTCCCTTAACTGCGTTTTCCACATCAAAAACTTGTGTGTTATGTGTGTTGTTGATGTGGTGATTATCTTTGTTATTGTTGTTCTTGATCAGATCTAAAGTTAAGGTTAATTTGTTTAAGTTTGGTAAAAACTGATTCAACCCTCCTCTAATTTTTCCTACATTGTTGTTGCCAACAATGCTTAGTAGGAGATGATTTGATTTTACCACATGTAGAGTTTGCATACAATAATTCTACCAATAGAGGCACTAGTGAATCACTATTACAGATTGTATATGGATGTAGTCCTAGAAATTCTTCAGCGTTAAGGAAGATGGACAAATGAGAAAAGAGTAGTGTCAAAGTTGATGAATTTACAGAGTGCTTAAAAAAATTGAATGAAGAAGTGAGAAAGAATATTAAAAGATGAATATTAATTTAAGGCTAAGGCAAATTAGAAATAGAGATATAAAGAATTTCAAATTGGGGATGAAGTCATGGTTCATTTGAGAAGAGAAAGGTTTCCAATGGAAAGAAATAATAAGTTGAAGATGAAGAAATTTGGTCCATGCAGAATCTTAAAGAAGCATGATTAAGGAAACGCTTATGAGGTAGAGTTACCAAGTGGACTTAACATTTCACCCATGTTTAAAATATTTTAGATTTGATAGAGTATCATGAAGGAAGTATTGATAATGAAATAGCAGAAGCACAATGGAATATTCTATCACCTACTTCAGATAAGGAGGAGATAGAAGACATCCTGGATAGTTGTGTGGGTAGAATCCCAAGAATAGGCAATATGATAAGTACCTAGTTAAATGGAAGGAAAACCTATTGAAGATTCATCATGGCTATCTATGGTAGAGGTTGATCATCTTGGTTTTTTTTAGAACACTTGAGATATGACAAGGTCACTTCTCAAACTACCCTAGGTGTGTGATGCAAGAGCATCTAGGGTGTAAGATCTATGTTGGTTCCCAAACCAACATTCTTCGAGTTCTAGAGGAATTGTCATTAACTCATCAACAAACTCAGAGAAGGATTTGGCCAACAAATGAGATCCAGTCACAATGACTATGATCTCCTATACTTTTGGCTCTGCGAGACCAAGGCGAGTGAATCTATGTAGTGTCTAATGACTTTCAACTTCAAAACACTCAGGACACTACAACTCACAACAGATCATCTCAATGAAAATGTACTAAGGAAGATGGTTTAACTCTTTCTTTTATCTTTAACCTTAGTTTTTAAGCATCTATGCACTTCATTGAGGGGGGTTTCTACACTAATCCTACTTCTAATGTAGAAAGAAATCCAAAAAGTAAAAGAGATTTTGATTTAAGGAATGATTCTAAAAACTAGAAGCAATAACTATGATCAACGCCTTGTATGGGTAGCAGAGTCTATTCTCAGTATGCAACCTTACACCTTATTAGCTTAGACTGTAACCACATAAATCTCAACATTAATGCATGATATTAACACCCATTAGCTTGGTTCTTCTTGCAATCATACTTAAAGATCCTACATATAAGAGATATTATTCATCATCCTATTCAAACATTTTAATCTCTTCCTTGGAGAAAAGCAGAAATAGAATAAACACCAAACTTGCTGGGACAAACCATACAATCCTAGATTGTCTATTTCATAAATAACACTATTACATATGGGAGATAACAGCAAGAGAAACCAATGTTTTGTTCTTGCATATCTGTTTATCACTACTAAAAATGCAAAGAAAATACAAGTTGAAAACAACACTAACTGTCATAAAAATCTTGGTCTCTATACATGGAAGCCTTGCTCCTAGAATGATGAGAAAAAATTACATTCAGAATGATTGAACTCAAAAGAGAAGGGAGAGTACATCAAAGAAGGAAAAACCTAATAGAATCTTTGAAAGAGACTAATCTTTGCTTTGAAATCTGCAACTTTGAATCAACTCTTCTTCCATCAAAAATTGCCAAAAATGCACCCTACACCCTGTTGGAAGTTGTCAAAAATCTGAAAATGCCTTTTGGGTGCACATGTCAACTCAACTCTGAGCTCCTTTGCCAATATTTGCTATTTATAGCTCCTGTCCACCTTTTGACTGAAAAAGCTCACCTTTTTCCCTATGTGCCCTGAAAACTAAAAAATTACCCTCTTAGTGAAAGTCGGAAAATGAATTTTCTCTGCCCTTTATCACCTAGCTGGAAATAGCGCAGAGACCCTTTGGAGTTAAAAAAAAGTCATGTGATGCTCATTTACTACACTTTAACATCTTTAAAATAAAAGATCCCCTTTAACTAAAAAAACATTGCAAATGCATTTTTTATTCTCTGCTCTTCATTGCATATAAAAATAATCCCCTTTTGAATGAAAATAATTCAACCTTCTACGTGAAAACTCACTTGCATATTCACCTCTAGTAAAAAAAATATAAAATAGTCCCCTTTGTGCATGAGTAACTTTCAGATTCTGTGTATATTTTCTCCGATTGAAAATAATAATCTCTCTCTTGCTGAAATGCTCTGACATGTTACTGTATATTTTCTTTCTCATAAAATATTCCATCTCCAATAGAGAATTGATTTTTTTTTTTTTTAAATTTTTTATTATTATTATATAGTAGTAGTAGTAGCCCCCTTTGCATCTGTATTCGACCGTCTTTATATTGGCCAAGAACGCATTATTGCACCTTGAAAATGATAATCTTACCATTTGGGGCATCATTTTGGGGATAACACCCTTTGTCCTTATGAAATCATTTCACGCCTGAAATGAAACAATTTTACAAAGTTACTTTCCTGTTCATTCTAATTTGAGCATCAGTCATCACTGTGTAAATACATTTTTATCATTAACAATGTCATTTCCCTCTTCAAAAACTTTTGCCCATTTATTCCTCTTGTGCGAATCCCGCCATCATTGCATATAACTCTTATAAACCTGGAGGAATCAATTAATTATGCCCAAGAACTTTGCATCGTAAAATAGCCTTCTATCATATGTGTTTTGACACAGATCTCATGGTCATTTCAGAGACATGATGCATAACAATCAACGTGCCCTGCTTTATATTTCATCTGCAACCTGTGACTGCCTGCACGGGTCACTCCAGGACCCTATCTTCTTGGCGGATATGTCACAATGACTCAGCGGCCATTTGTTTCGTGGTCCTTGCATCTCTGTTCAATACGTCGCCTAGCCTTCCTTTTCCCACCTTACAATTTCCCTTATCGGGTTGAAAACCTTTTAGGGCTTCCAGGAATATAGGTGGGTTATACTTACGTTTGTCGGTTTGCGTTCGCTCAAAGCTCTAAAAAACATTATCATCAAAATGCCTTACGTACTGCTAGCTCGCACATCCCTCCTGCAAATCATCGTGCACATCAAACACGCATAGATCTATCTCTTTTGTTTGCTTTTATCTTGCAATCATGCCGCTATCCTGCTGCGATCCGTGAACAGTTAAAATTGGCGTCAGATTACTGCTTAATCGGCTCTTATCAATCACTGAACCTACCACCACTCATTGCTTGAAAGACTCCGAAAATTGCCAATTGATATCCTTCCTGCTGATCTCCCATTTGGCAATCCTGGACGACATTTGATCCTCTCATTTGGTTCTTATTACAGATCTTTAGGTATGCCCCTTTATTTTTACGCATATCAAATCTCATATCATGATTTGCAAATCAAGTAATCTGTTGGTGGTCCATACTCAGTGCTTTGATGGATGTCTGTATCTCATCCGAGGCTCCTCGCGTTGCCTGTATCATGTATAAGCAATGCCTTGATCTCATGCCTGTGGGTGACTGCGCTTGACAGGCGGATTAGGGTTATATTTTGGCTTCCTACAGGAGATCGCCTGGTGTCCTAATAGTTTACTTTAATCCTGCGTACCTATCTCATATTTATCCCGCAGCGTTCTACATGGCTCTGACTTGTGAGTGCGGGGTAGAGTGGTTTGATCCCTCAATCCGTGTGCACCTCTATTTCATACCCCGCGGTGCATTTTGGAGCACCTACGGCAGACGCGGGTTGGCGGGGTCAACGCCTCCCCACCCCCTCTTGACACCCCGCAGCCAAGACTTGCGTACTTCAGATAGCACGCGGGGTGGCGGGGAGCACTTCCTCCTGGCCACCTCCCGCTGTCCCGCGCCCATCTACCGATGCCTTGAAATGGGGTGCGGGGTGGAAAAAATAAAAGACTCTTAAAAGTCTTGTCCCTCCCGCAGGAGTGCAAGCTCACTCTTGTGGCCACCCTCGGATTTAAAAGGTGATCAGCGGCAATATTTTATTATTTAATCATTGCAGAACAATTGAAGTGGATTGTGCCCCTCCTACTAATGAAATCATTAAAATGATTTAATTAATCAAAACCCTTCTTCCGGTTGTCAAGCCCTTTTCAAAAGAATTATTTCTATGCTATACCCTATATTCACGGACCTACATTTGTCTTGGGGTTTTGCAAGCATTAATATCATATTGTAATTTTTGATAATTACATTTTTTTTTTAATAAAAACTAATTTCCATTTGTAAGCCATACACATATATCCAAATCATTGATAAGACGATTTTGAGACACGCATAAAATGCATCCTTCCTTTTTTTTTTCACTAGGATAAATTTAAATGCAATATTATTTGAATAATGCACATCTCTTCAAATAAGCATTTTCCTGCCTTGCTGGATTGCAATTTTGGTGAGGTCCCTGGTGGGCCTAACTAAAAAAAAATTTATTTTTGGTCAACTGGACGACTGAGAACGCACTGAAACGCTGACCAGAAGCGCTCGGAACCTGAGAAATTGACTGAGCAAACATTAAATTTGAGATTTTGCAACTTTGAACTTTTGTCGAAAACATCTGAGTAGCCTTCAGAACAGGTTTAGAAAACTGAGCAAAACATCTGACCAAACCCTGGGAGCTGGCACACTGAAAGACTGAAATACTAAGAATCTAGGGCATCTGACGGATCATCATTACGACATTCGAGACAAAAGTTATTAACTGTCAAAGATGCCTACTCAGGCCTTTTTGAATCTGCACTTGTGAAAACAACCTGAGTACACTTAAAGCTTGATTTGAAAAAAATATCAAATCACCACTTCATGAGCCGCCACTTCGCACACTAGTAGATGAATATACCCTGAACATGTGTGCAAGAGGGTTCTACCTAATTAGGTCACATGTGAAATTTATTATCCCTCAAAGTTGGCTTCTCTGATAAATCTGAACATGCTGCTCATGATACCCTGAAAAAGTGTGTTTGGAATGGGTTTCAAAAACCTATCATATGATGAGGTGTAGGGCTACAAGCTTGGAAGCTGGTAGATAATTTTATGAAGAATCATGGGGTACACTCATTTTGAAATGTATGTCAATTGGGTGTGATAAAAAATTTCGACGTGGGCTCTTGACTGCAGTTTGACACTGTCCAGTTTGCAAAACTGAACTTTTTGCAAACAAAATCAACTTTGGAAACTTATTAAATGGATTCATGGGACTTTGCCACTTGGCATGGGGCATCAAAAAATAGTAGAGAAACATGGGAAACTTTCATTTTGTCTTGATGATCACAAGGCACAAAGATATAATGCCTCAAACAGGGCTACTTAGAAAAATAGAATAAATACAAATCCACAACCCTAACCTCAAGACCTCCAAAGGAGACTTCACAAACTTGTCAAAATTGATCTGAGGAAGCTGCAAGAAGGTATATGGCATGTCTACAAGGTGTATAACCATATCTTTAAGGGATTTTTCATGATATTTCTCCTATGCAAAAATATGAGCTCACCAAATGAGCTACATAGGCTTGCTCTGAAAGGCAATTCTGGATGCAATCTACCAAATTTTGAACCTGGGTCTTCAAAATTAGAAAAAAAAATTGAAGTCCCAACAAGCAAAATCTTGCATCACCTAAAAATATTGTTTATTTTCTCAATATGAGCTAATTGTGGTAGGCTTATTATTTTTGAAAGGGTTACTGTTTTTAATAAATTGTCAATTTTGTATGAAATCTTACATAGACCTCTTGAATGGTGAAGGAACTATCCCAATATTTGGTGGCATTAGAGAGATATTTGAGTTTTTTGAGAAATTTCTCCAATAAATCTTGAAATACATTTTTTAGGGCCTTAGACGCTATAAATGGACACAAAAGTTGACCAGAGTGTGGATTCCATTGATATTGGTCTCCTCACAATTTAACGTAGGGGGGCATACACCCTGTCTATCCCTTCAAAATACTTGAAAATTTCTTGGCGAACGTAGCTTTGCCTTGAAAATTTTTGGTATTTCTCTTGCATGACTCATAGTGAGGGAACCTTACTACTGACAGTCATGGTTCTCCCTCGTGATCTTCCCTTTTACTTTGTCAATCGAAGTCGTAAGATCCTTAGTCCACTGGGGGCTTGGTGTTTCTTGCCTCCTTGACGTGGTAAAATTTTTTCAATGTTGTTTCCTTGTACTTTACCGGAAGTATGAGCGTACGCCTATACTCCCGCTAAAGTGGGGGCTAAATGTAGCATCCTAAAATTGCGACACTTGCAATTTTGACTGCATTTTGGTCTTCATGATGGCGATGCAACACGGAACCTGAATGGAGACCCCGAAACTTGTCCACGACACCAAAAACTGCATTTTCTTGCACCCTGGCCTGATTCCTCCTTGCACCCTATTGTCTCGGGAGGTGGGACCAGAGCGCCCAGCACCTTGGTCCTTCAGGACCAGGGCGCCCAGCGCCCTGGTCCCCCAGGACCATGGCGCCCAGCGCCCTAGTCCCTGGCCCTATTTTGGGCCCGGTCTCCTATGGGGTCTCGGGTCTTTTTGTTTGCAAATTGGAAATTATCTTTCCTAGTCAGCCTAAGGTCGGGAAAATCAGTCTATCAACCCTAATTGGCAAGTATATAAACTACATTTCCTCTCCCATTTTGGTAAGATGGATGACGGAAAAAGCGTAGAAACGGTACTCAAACATTCAAATATTCAAGCATTCAAGCATTCAAGCATTCTTTCAAGCTATTGATCATTCCAAGTCTCCATTCAAGGCTAAGTGTTGCATTCAAGACAAGGATTCAACCATTGAAGAGGAGATCACTTACTACATGCTACTACAACATACAACAAACAACAACATCTATACCTTCGCACATAAGGATACAAACATCCTTACAACAAGGTATTAGTACTTGTTTTACATTACAGACATTTACATTTACAGCAATTTCTCATTTCTTGGTTAATTCCAAAACCGGGGTTTGACCTAAAGGCAAACCCCTAATCCCTAACCCCCCAATTGTCTTCACTTTTCTGTGTGTAGGTTGCAGGTACGCAGCTGAAATTGAAGATCTGGAATCCTTGTGCAGAGACGAACAGATCTCCCTTCATTTCACGGATTTTTCGGAGGATCGTGTGCATGTCGGGCGCCATCGTCCTGTCAACTTTTGCTCAAATTTGCAGGACAGTGTCGTATCGACATTTTACTACTAATTCCAGGTCCACAGCTTCATCCTATATCCCTATCTCAGTTTATAAGCAAATCTTTCTCACTTTCTATGCATTCCTAGCTTAATCATTCTATGCACATTCTTTACAAAAGAGGGTAGCCTTGCTGTCATAACCCTTGAAACTCATTTAGCATCCAATTTTGCATTGTGTGGGATTGGATCTTGTGGGTTTCAACCCCTCTTTTGAATGTAAAGTCTCCTTAAGTGAAAACCATCAACCCTAGCAACCTCCCTTCTCTCTCCTCAGAGTTGGAAGAGGGAAGAGCAACTAGGGTTCGACCGATTTTCCGCTTTACATTTTGGTGAACCCGACTTGAACATCCTTTCTGATTATTCATGGTTAGATCTGAAAATTGGCTTCCTTGATTACATTTCCATGTTTGATCTTTTGCAAATTTTAGAGGTGATTACATAAAAAACCCTAAATTTCTTGTTAGTAATTGAACTTGTGAAATATTTAATTGTTAATGCTTGTTTCAGATCTGCCCTTCTATTACAAATTATCAATTCATATTTGTGCTTTAATTTTGAAAATTAAGTGGTTAAGTGTCAAAACCCTAATTTTTGAAACCCTCTTGATTCAACCTTTGTCCGACAATTTCACTAATCAAAACATCTCCAAATCAGCTGTAACTTTGGATTCCGCAATAAAATCACAATATCTTTCATCCCTAAAAATTTGGAAAAAAGTTGCGAGGACCGTGTGCACTCCGAGCGCCATCATCCCCGACATTTTTTTTGAAATTTCGGGAGCGAGATCTTACTGTATTTTCCTGCTAAAATCCAGAATTTTGGCTGATTTTATCAATTCTAACACTTTCAAAATTACAGTCAAAGTTGGTCTAGGGATTGCTTGGATTAAGGCTTCTAATCATTCAAAAAATTATTGAAATTGAAATTTTGTGTCGAAATTGTGTTCTTACTGCCCTAAATCTGAAAAGTGTGTTTGCATTCATTTGAAATTTCAGTGCTTTATTCAAATTCTTGCAATTTGTGACTTTTGAAATTAAGTGCTTAATTACAACAACTTTGATTTCCGCTTTCAAAATTGAATTTTGCGTGAAATTGAGTCAACTTTTAAAATTCAAAACTTGCATTGCTTTTGGTATTCCCTCTAAAATCATAAAATTCAAAATTTTAGTTTCCTTCTCTTTTTCAAAATTCAAATTTTGCATTTTTCGACAATCTTGGTAGGGTTCAATTTTGAGATTGCAACTTTAATTTGGCCTATCTATAGATCGTAAAATCACTCAATTTTTTCAGATTAGCTTTAAAATCATCATAACTTTCATCCCTGCAAATTTTGAAAAAAGTTGCCGGGACCGTGTGCACTCCGAGCGCCACGGTCCTTGACATTTTTTCTAAAATTTCGGGAGATTGTCCTGATTGCATTTAACAGCTTAAATCTAGAAGATTGGCTGATTTTAATGAAATTTGCTACCTCTAAAAATCAAAATTTTCCCTCTCTCTCTAGTGCATGAGTTTTACAACAATAAGCCCTACTTACACTATTCCCGTTAGACGAAGTCGTAGAATTAAGTCTTTCCGAGGTTTAATTACTGAGGAGATGGACCCTAATTTGAATAGCCTTTTTAACGAGGACATGGGTAATTCCTCTAATCCTCCTAATGATGAAGAAGCTCTCCATGAGGTTTCTGTAGAACAACTTGCGAAATTGGATAACCAATTTGACGATTTTCGACAATGGATGTCCCAAGAATACCCCGATAGTCAAGCTCTTCCTTTAATTGAGGGTCTAAAACATATGCTTCAAAGTGATAAGAATGGAATTGATATTTTGCGTGGTATTGCACACATTGTGGATTCGAATGTGAGGCCTATGAAGAGTTGTGCTGAAACTTTGGGTTATACACAACCTCCCACTCAAGTCAATCATTCTATTCCTTTGACAACTTCTATTGCTAGCATACCTACCTTTACATCAAACATAATGGCTACTTCTATACAAGACATTCCGCCTATGATTACCAGTCATGGGGGCAATCCCCCTTCTTCAATTAATCCTCTTCCTTCATTTAATCCGACTTCTTCATTCATTCCTTCAATGAGTGTCCCTATTACATCTCCACAAATGAACATGACGCAAGGGGGCAATTCGTTCAACCATTCCATTCCTCCTTGTAGTGTTCCTCCTGTCCAATCATCTCCTATGACTAACTATCATAGTGTCCTACCACCTTACTCTTTACCTTCTTTCAATAACATAACACCTCCATCTCAATCTAACACGTCTAATATGAATTCTTCGACTGAAGCGACCATTAACAATCTTGCACAAACTGTCTCTTCTTTACAGCAACAAATTGCCTCTATGAATCAATCTAAGTTTAGTGTGCCCACATTTGATGTTGCGAGCCCACTTTCTCTTGACATTGTTCGAGCTATTCCCCCTAAATATGTTGAAATCCCGCATTTGGAGCTTTATAAAGGTAAAGGAGATCCTCTAACACATGTTAAGACTTTTCAAACAATATGTACTGATTTTGCTTATGACCAAAGGTTGCTTGCAAAACTATTCACTAGAACATTAAGAGACAAAGCCCTACAATGGTATTGCTCGTTGCCTTCTTATTCTATTACTTCTTTCGAACAACTTGCAAATGCTTTCATTCAACAATTTCAAAACAATATAAGTCCTAAAGTTACTTTGATTGATTTAATGCATTGTAAACAAGGTGTTAAAGAAAAAGTGACTGATTTCATTGGTAGATATAAGCATTTGTATGCTCAAATTTCTTTTCCAGTGCCTGATAATGATATTCAAAGAATCTTTATTTCTAATTTACAAAAAGATATTCGAGACAAACTTCTATTTTCTGAGTTTACTTCTTTCCAACAGTTGTGTGCAACTCTTCACAATTATCAACTGACTGTGAGTCAAATGGAACAATCACATCCTATGGCTCCGAGTGATAAGGGTGATAGCAGTCAACAACCATTTGGGAAGTTTAAACCAAACAAAGATTCCATCAAATTTAATAAAAACATCATCAACAACAATGTGAATGCAGCATCAGGTGTGCCTCCTATTTCTAAGTTTTTCAAGAAAGAAAGAAAGTATACTCCTTTGAATGAATCATTGCATAGTATTATGAATAAGTTATTGGAACAAAATGTGCTTACTCTTCCTCCTATAAGGCAAATTGATCCTGCAAAGATAACTTCACCTTATTTTGATAACAAATCTTTTTGTCACTTTCATCATCAACTTGGGCATGATACTGAAAAATGTTTTTCTTTAAAGGGTAAAATTCAAGATTTGATTGATAATAATACTATTTCTGTTTCTGGAGTGAATGATAAAGGCAACAGATCTGTAGCTCCTCCTAACCAAAATCTTTAGATTTTTACTGATCCATTACCTTCTCATACCTCTAATGCGATTGAGACTAATGATTCCTCTTTATCATCTGATGGTCTTGTGTCTATGACTCCGAATGTGATTAACTTTGTAGAGCAGCAAGAAAACCCTAAAGAACCTTCCATCACATTTGATTCTAGTGAAACTATCAAGGCACCTGATGGTCCTTTATACATAGTTGCAAAAGTTAAGAATACACCTTGTCGTGGAGTGCTTATTGATCCTTCGTGCATGGTTAATGTTATTACTGAAGAATTTCTTTTTACTTTGCAATTGAATCAAGTGATCTATGACAAAACAAATGTGGTTGTGAATTTATATGATGCATTTTCTTCTCCTGCAATTGGTTCTATTACATTACCTATTGAAGTTCATAACAAATCCCTTGATGTGAGCTTTGCTATTATTCCTTCATCTGAACAATTTCGTGTGAAGCTTGGCTATCCTTGGCTATCTTCCATGAAAGCTATTGCTTCTCCTATTCATAAATGTTTGAAATTTCCCCATAATGGTGAAGTTGTTACTGTCAATCATAGTCTCTTTAAACCAGCTGAAAGAACCTCTAGTGTTCCTATAGATTATTTTTGGCCTAAACAATTCCAATCTCTTCCTCCGCGAAGTGATCATCTTTTCAAATCTTATCAAAAGTGGAAAACAGATATGATCCTATCTTTAAGTGAACCTAGAACACCTAAACTTGATATTCCTATCATTCTTGAGAAGGAAGTTCTTCCTTTGAAAGATAAAACTAATGTCTTTCCTCAAGAAGATTCCCAACCCATCCCTATGGATGTGACTATGTCTATGCCTAATAAACCTTCTAAAAGTAGACTTATACCTCCTCGTCATGATGGACTTGGTCTTCTTCCTAAACCAAAAATTCCTCCTTTATATGGAGCAGTTCCTCCTCCTTCCTTCTATAGAGAGAAGAGACCTTCCTCTTCTCCTATTATCCAGCCTAAGAGAACACAACCTAAACACCCAAGTGATAAGGATGAGAACATTCCTCCTCCTCAATCTTCTCCACTTCCTACTAAGACTAGACGAAATCGTTCTGCACGCGAACGTCGACGAAAGCGTCATCTTAGGGCTCAAGCAGCTGCTTCTCAAACTTTACAATCTCCAAAAACACCTTCAACAAGCATTATTCCATTTTCTCCTCAGCCAGAAATTGAGCCTAAATCTCCTAAACATAAGATGCATGATGGTCTTGATCCTGTGCGAGTTAAAGATCCTATTTTTATAAATCTTGATGATGATATAGATGAAAATGTTATTCATGATGAACATGTTACTCCTCTTGCTTCTGATAGTGAATATGAACTTGTTGATATTGATAACCATTTATCTAACGAATTTTCTAAAGCACTTATCCTAGCTCCTAGACAAGAACAACGTGGCTTGGAACATGAACATAGCCCTTGTTTGGATCTTGTGATAGCTCCATCTGCTGTGTTGGATGTTCCTCCTCTAGCGTGTTCCCTGTCTTCCCGAAACATTGATCAGCAAGATTAGGGGGTAGATGACGTGCTAGACTAGTTTCATTAGCATAGCAGATTCTCTTCTCCTCTCTTTTGTTACTTCTTCTATATGTTATTCTCATTCTTCTATTTGTTGTCCTTAGTGTTGTCTACTTGAGGACGATGCAAAGCATTGAGATCTCTTTTGGTCTCTCTCATGTTGACTCAAAAGACACATGTGTTCCCTTCTTCTAGGTGACCTTCCTTGATTGGGGAATGAAGAACAAATTATGCATACATACATATGATATATATACATGACTTATCATACAACATACTGACCCCGAGGAAAGCGAAGTCACCTCGTGCTTTGTGTTTTGTGTCTATTATCCTTGGGTTTATCTCACACTTGGAGGCTAAATCTTTGTGATAACATGCTCCTTTATTTCTCATTTCTTATGTGTATCACTACGTTAAAGCAATCACCCCCATTGAGGCGTGTGCGATTGCTTTAACGTAGGGGGGCATACACCCCATCTATCCCTTCAGGATACTTGAAAATTTCTTGGCGAACTTAGCTTTGCCTTGAAAATTTTTGGTATTTTTCTTGCATGACTCATAGTGAGGGAACCTTACTACTGACAGTCATGGTTCTCCCTCGTGATCTTCCCTTTTACTTTGTCAATCGAAGTCGTAAGATCCTTAGTCCACTGGGGGCTTGGTGTGTCTTGCCTCCTTGACGTGGTAAAAGTCTTTCAATGTTGTTTCCTTGTACTTTACCGGAAGTATGAGCATACATACTCCCGCTAAAGTGGGGGCTAAATGTAGCGTCCTAAAATTGTGACACTTGCAATTTTGACCGCATTTGGGTCTTCATGATGGCGATGCAACACGGAACCTGAATGGAGACCCCGAAACTTGTCCACGACACCAAAAACTGCATTTTCTTGCACCCTGGCCCGATTCCTCCTTGCACCCTGTTGTCTCGGGAGGTGGGACCAGAGCGCCCAGTACCTTGGTCCTTCAGGACCAAGGCGCCCAGCGCCCTGGTCCCTGGCCCTATTTTGGGCCCGGTCTCCTATGGGGTCTCGGGTCTTTTTGTTTGCAAATTGGAAATTATCTTTCCTGGTCGGCCTAAGGTCGGGAAAATCAGTCTATCAACCCTAATTGGCAAGTATATAAACTACATTTCCTCTCCCATTTTGGTAAGATGGATGACGGAAAAAGCGTAGAAACGATACTCAAACATTCAAATATTCAAGCATTCAAGCATTCAAGCATTCTTTCAAGCTATTGATCATTCCAAGTCTCCATTCAAGGCTAAGTGTTGCATTCAAGACAAGGATTCAACCATTGAAGAGGAGATCACTTACTACATACTACTACAACATACAACAAACAACAACATCTATACCTTCGCACATAAGGATACAAACATCCTTACAACAAGGTATTAGTACTTGTTTTACATTACAGACATTTACATTTACAGCAAGTTCTCATTTCTTAGTTAATTCCAAAACTGGGGTTTGACCTAAAGGCAAACCCCTAATCCCTAACCCCCCAATCATCTTCGCTTTTCTGTGTGTAGGTTGCAGGTACGCGGCTGAAATTGAAGATCTGGAATCCTTGTGCAGAGACGAACAGATCCCCCTTCGTTTCGCGGATTTTTCGGAGGACCGTGTGCACGCCGGGTGCCATCGTCCTGTCAACTTTTGCTCAAATTTGTAGGACAGCGTTGTATCGACATTTTACTGCTAATTCCAGGTCCGTAGCTTCATCCTATATCCCTATCTCAGTTTATAAGCAAATCTTTCTCACTTTCTATGCATTCCTAGCTTAATCATTCTATGCACATTCTTTACAAAAGAGGGTAGCCTTCCTGTCATAACCCTTGAAACTCATTTAGCATCCAATTTTGCATTGTGTGGGATTGGATCTTGTGGGTTTCAACCCCTCTTTTGAATGTAAAGTCTCCTTAAGTGAAAACCATCAACCCTAGCAACCTCCCTTCTCTCTCCTCGAAGTTGGAAGAGGGGAGAGCAACTAGGGTTCGACCGATTTTCCGCTTTACAAATTGAAGTTTATTTCTCATGACCTAAGATTTGTAATCTTCAATCATGATGATTGAAGATATGATGATTGGTTTGAAAGTTATTGCCCCTATAGCTTCGCATATCAAAAAAAATACTAAATATTTTCTTAAGTCAAAAGTTGGTCGATTAGATTTTTGGTGCCCAAAATAGGGGATTCCACTTTCTAGAACATTATACGATGGTTATGCATTTTAGATAAAGAAGGTGAATGGAGGCCATAGGGGGGAAATTCTAGTAGTGCACATTATGGTTGTGGCTTGTAGACTATTGTAATGAAAAAGACCATATGGCTATAGTGTGTTATTTTTTGAATGTTGAAATTTCATTTCCTTAAGATAATTGAAAGCAAGTGTTTCCTTTCTTACATTTTATGTTTATTTCTATGACATTGTTGTGTGTTTGTATTTGTAAGGGGAGTACCCTTCATCATACATTCTCACCCTTGACATCAATGACGAACTTCTTCAACTGAGTGACCTTGACATCAATAATAATACTTCCAACAATCTTTGTCTTTGTCATTGACAAAAACATCTTATTTCTCTTTATTTTTTCTTTCTTTCTCCCATTCTATTTCTCTCCCCTTTTGACATCAATGGAAAAGGCATTTTCATGAACCTTTTGTCTCTAAATGAACCATGGAAAACATCCATTCCTCTACTTACACCCAATGTAACAAGAATATAATTGTCCCTTATCAGAGTTTCTCCAATGCTCCCCCTGTTAGAGATTCTCTAAATCTCCCCCTTGGACTACTACTCCTTGGGTAATTTTCTTCTTTTGTAGTTGTTCAAAGAGTTTGCATAATCTCCTTGAGCTTCGCAAGCTAGAAACTTGGGTTATCCTATCACTTTCTTTTGTATTTTCAACTCTTTATTTTCTTGTTCATGACTACTAGATGAAGATCATCCTTTTGATTTGTTTGTTAGATTCTTCTCATTATCAAGATTTTTGATTGCCATAACAAAATGATTGTCCTTCGTCTTTGTGCTATCTTCTTGAAATGAGACTTTTTTCTCTTGCTTTGTTCTTAGGTTTGGGCTCTTTGATATTTTCTTTCATCAATTTGGAATATTTCTAGCTGCTCAAATGGAAACTCTTCTTGTATTAAATTAAAGGCAATATACTCCTCTCTAGTGCTATCATTCACAATAGGTTTGTATTGTTCATTTGATACCTTGATCCCCTTGGGCTTTGATGCAATTGATCTTTTCATGCTTGAGTTTCTCTTGAATATTTCTCTCATTATTATTGACATCAATGCAATCATTCTCTTTGTTTTCAACTCTCTTCCTTTGATATTTATGATGAAGGAATTCTCATCATACTTCCATCCATGTCTTCTATGACATCATTATATTAGTAGAAACTCTTTAGTGTGAAGCTGAACATAAGTATCCAATTTTACTCTATCTTATACTTTTTCCAAAACATACTTGTCACATGTGAATATACAAGCATAGCTTTAAGAAACAAACTCTTGGATCATCACTATTTTCTTGTTATATTTTATGAAAATTGTCTCATTAAAATAACTTCACCACTTACTTTTTCATATCTTCTCATGCTATGATGAAAGGTTAAATCTTTCCTAAATCTTCAATCTTAATGGAAACACTTGTGAATAATAGCTTCATGTACTATCAAGGATCTTGAACATATCGAGTAGTCATTTGTTGCATCTTGACTCTTCTTATTCTTCTTTTCAATAGTAGCCATGTTTTTTCTTTATGAACAAGCTCTCATGCCAAAGACTTTTCATCTTTGATAGTGTTTGAAAAGGTAAGCCCACCAAATTTCCATAGTGTGTTCTTCTAGCCAATATAGATACCAATTCATTATTTTTCTTGATACCAATAAGTAGATTCCTCTCTCCAATTTTTTTTCTTTCTATCTTAAAGACATAAACTTGTCTTGAACATCTCATTCTTTTCTCCATAGGGCTAAAAAAAAATTCCATACTAAGATCCCCCTAAACTCATGTTTCTTCATATGAACTAGGAGATATATGAAGTGCGGTTTGCACTTGCATTAGTTTCTTCTTCTCTTTTGGTTATCTTATTTTTACAAACTTTTATAGTTCTCCCCTTTTGATTGGTCATGAAATCCTTCATGTGTTGTCTAGGTGGTTTCACAAAACCACTTCTCCAAAAAATGCGCTATGTGTTTATAATTATTGCACTTGTAGAATATAACATTATAATTCGCTTGGGGAGGACATAAATTATAGATTCTTCTTTTCCATCAATAATGACCTCTATTGTTGATCCATCAATCATTATGTATTACTTGTTTTCCACACTCTCTTGCCTTGTGTCCAAAGTGATTGCATGAGTTCAATTTCCATAGAAAGCATGTTGGAATCTAGATGTATGCACTTTCCTAGGAGGAAAGGACTTCTTGAATTGTTCATGTTAACTTTGGGAGACTTTTTCTTCTTTCTATCTTTGATCTTGAGAGGGCTTTGAAAATGTCTTCATGGTTTTGTGTCTTTCCCACTTTTGTCTTCATAGGAGTTTCTTGGGGACCTTATTTGAATGTTTGATTTCCTTCATAACCAGGTCTTATCTTATTTGATGTAGATCTTTGACTATCAATTATATCATTTATAATCTTAGAGCTCTTTTCAAATTTGACATTAGTATTTAATCTATTAGTGGTTTCTTCTAAATCCTTCTTTAGAGAAGCAATTTTTACTTCTAACCTTTCACAATTTTCTTCTTGCATTTTCAATTTGGTTCTCATTTGTTATTCAATTCTTCTCCCTTCTTCAATTTGAGCTTTTAGTAGTATGATTGTTTTTTTAAGATTTATCAAGATTTCTTACTAACACATTATTAAAGTCAATATTCTCTTTCATATGTAGCTCTAATTCCCAGTTCTTCTTTCTATTTTTTTCAATCTCATTTATGGCATGATGGAGTTCTTCCTTAAAACACTTGTCATCATTATTTTTATCATATGAATCCTAATAAAAAAGAATTCTTCTAAAGAATTCATCCTTTATTTCCAAAGGTGTTCCATTTATCACTTCATCACTTGTATATGGTTCTATGATATCAATACAATCATCACGCCATGTAGAATAGGTTTCTCTTTAAAGGAATTCATCATCTATCTCCAAAGATGTACCTTTTATCACTTCATCCCTTATATTTGGTTCTTTGTTATCAATACCCTTCTTAGTATTTATTTTTCCATTGTTTCCTTTCTTTGCCATATGTACTCTCTTGATCTACCTTCTAGCAGTTAGCCTATCTCTTAAGGAACCCACTTTGATACCAATATAAAGAGAATAAAATTATACTAAGAGGTGGGGGGTGAATTAGTATAACAATGATTTTTACCAATTTAAATAATATCAACCGCCATAGTATTTGTATGCGGGAAAAGCGGGTCGATAGAACTTAATATGTGAAAATGTTCCAGAATACTTGTCCACACACACACACATGACTTCTTGGTGCAAGCTATGGAGTAATGAAGTATTACTCAGCTTCCCAAGGTTGGTCCCATGGTTCTCTATCTCACAATGTCCCTCAAACCAATGTTTGTGCTCTCAGATCACTGAGCAAAATGGTTTAGGGATGGCAAATGCAAGAATGAGGGATGCTTTGATAGATTTTAGTATGAGATGCATCCTAAGCTATGCATGATTCTAGAAATGCATTAAACTAGATTATAAGATGACAAGGTTAGTATAAATACTATCCTAACATGATATATTAGTCTATGATTGAGCCAAATGATAAAGACAATATTCTAAACATGCATATTTAGACTAGTTCCTGATTTAAAAGAGGCTAAGATGATGAGCATAAAAATGATATGAAAGCTTGAATGTATTTGAGCATAAGTGTGATACTACAAATTTGGAGGATGATTTAAAATGGAGGAATGAGAGCTCTATTTATAGCAAAAATAGGGCAATGGATGGTCAGGATTGAAAGAGTTGATCAAGGGTTGAGTTTGAAAGTTGGGGATCCATGTTTGCAATTTACACCAATGAAATGGTGACAAGTGTCAACATAGGGTTGGGTTGAGAGAAGGGGTTGGAGGTATTAAATGCCTAAGAAGACCTTATGGTTATCTAGAAATAAGGGTTAAGCTTAAGTTAAGATTACCCATTGGATTAAGAGTTAATCCAAGGATAAACCCTTGTGCAAATGATTAAGAGATAATCATGGTCAAAGCATTAAATGCTTGATGAGACCCTTGGGTTGGATGAAGGTTGAGTTAAAAGAAATTCTTTAACCATGTAAGAGGGTTTGAGTTAACCATTAATGGTTATGAAGACTTTGGTGATTTTAGTGGTTGAAGACTTGAAGCCTTTAATGGTTATCAAAGACTTTGAGGAATTAAGTGGTTGAAGGCTTGAAGCCTTTAATGGTTATCAAAGACTTTGAGGAATTTGAGAAGTGACCTCCTCTTGCTCAGGGATGTGACAAAGTTTAGAAGAGGGGTTAGGCTAATTAGAAGCGATTAGAAGAGTCTAGAAGGGATTAGAAATATGATTTAGGATGCAAGTGGGAGATGTAGGAAAATGCAAGTGGATGGAGGGATAATAGGATTTAATTGAATTTAATGAATTTCATTCAATTTGGTTGTAATTAAATAAATTAGATTTATTTAATTTAGGATAACTATTTAATTAAATTTGAATTTAATTAAAAGTGGATAGGGGGGATTTAATTGAATAAAATGATTTATTTATTAAATGGTTTAGTGAATTTAATTTAAATAAATTGAATAATTTACTTAATTAAATAGAGGAATGCGGGTAATTTAATTAAATTGGATTTAATTAAATAGAGAAATGAACATAAAATATTCATTTAGGAATATGGTCATTTTTATACGTCTACATTTTGCCCCTCTTTGAAGTGACGTGTGTGCACATGTTATTTCAAAGAAAATGATGCGTTATCATGATTTATGATTAAATGCAATTTTTGTGTCACTCTTTTGATTTGCAAGTCGTGCCCCAGATTTGATTTGATGCGTGATGCCCCCTCGGGAGATGAATCAATTTTTTGAAATTTTTTTGATTTGATTTGAGGAGTTGTGTGTTGTGTGGAGGATTTCGTCGATGTAAAATGTGTGTAAATTGATTCATCTCCCGATAATGTACAACGTGTAGGGTACAGGGGAGATCGCGACCATATTACAGGTCTGTTTGGCTAACCCTAAATTCATTTTCCTCCTATAAAAGGGGAAAATAGCCTTGATTTGATTCATTTGTGCTTTGTTAACTTTGGAGAAAGAGAATTTGGTCTGAAGAGAAAATGCTTATTCTGTATTCTAGACACTGTTTTGAGTGCGTTCGGAGGTACCGGAGACCTGCAGCGCATGGACCACCAGGTAGCGCGTAGGGCTAACCTAGCGCATAGGGTCAAATAGGTAGCGCTCGGGAGGTATAGATTAGCGCGTGGGTAGGGTTTAGTGCATAGGGTAGATTAGGTGGCGCATGGGGGGAAAAGGTTAGCGCGTAGAGGCAATCTAGCGCATAGGGTAAATAGATTAGCGCGTAGGAAAGACAGCCTAGCACATGGGTAAAGTTTAGCGTAGCAGGAGTCTGTTTTAGCACATCTAGAAAAAATTTTGCAAGATGAGGTGTTTGGTAAATTTGTTGTGTCTGCTGTCATGATTTTATGGATTTGGCTAATATGAGTGTTGATATAACTTGTTTTGATGTGTGATATTTCAAGTTATGTATTGATATCAATGTGGTGTTTTGATCAAAATATGATTTATTTGCGTACCCTGTTTCAAGTTCAATGTGTGAAGCCTGATTTGTGTTACAAGCTGGTATGGGTTGGAAACTTGAGTTGTGTTACAAGTTGATATGGGTGGGAAACTTGAGTTGTTTTACAAGTTCATGTGATTGTGGAGACTTGAGTTGTGTTACAAGTTTTGATATGGTTTTTGATAACTTGAGTTGTGTTACAAGTTGATATGAAATGATAGGATTTTGAACTTGATGTAGATGAACAAATTGTTTCATGTTGTTGATGTGAGTTTGATTTTGATATCGTTGTTTTGATGTGGAAACTGATATTGGATTTGTTTTGTTTGTTGATAGGAGCGATTGGGTGTGGTGCAGTCGCGAGAGAGATTTTCGAGACCGTGGACATTGATACCGCGGTTGTCTCAGGCCGATCTTGACATCATTGAGAGATGTGGGTTGACCTCTCTTTTGGATATGCCTCGGTTCACTGTGAACCGAGGGCTACTGACAGCACTTGCAGAGAGGTGGCATAGCGACACAAACACCTTCCATTTTGCGATCAGAGAGATGGCAGTCACACTAGAGGACTGTTACAGGATCCTGCAGATTCCCGTAGTAGGTGCACTACTACCATATGAGCAGTCGGAGGAGGGTGGGACAGAGGCACTACGTCATATCTTCCATGATGAGACGGTTTGCGGCTATGAGATCCCGTGGCAGGAGTTTTTGGACCTAGATTATGCGCCACTGCCATCTGTACTAGCAGGGTTCATTGGTGGATTCCTTTGTCCTGATCGCAGGTCAAAGGGATTCTCTGTGGGATGGGGGCCAGTATTGGAGGAGATGGTGACACAGGGGCAGAGATTTTCATGGGGATCAGCTATGTTGGCCCATCTATACAGGGGCTTACATGAGGTGGTATACCTCAGTTATGGCAGTTTGTCAGCTGGCGTGACACTGTTATAGGTATGGTGTTGGGAGCACATTCCAGTGGCAAGGCCACTAGCAAACAAGGATAGGCCCGTGGGATGCACATATGCGTATGGATACAGGGGTCTAGTTGTCCAGCACAAGCTGGGCAAACTAGAGCATTGGAGGAGAGTGCTTGATGATATAGATACGGTCACCTGGCGACCATACACAGGATGTGAGGTGTGGGCAGAGGATGGGCTGGAGATGCCTTTTATTTTTATGACTAGATACCTGATCAGGAGGACCCCGTTTGTGATAGAGAGGTTTGTGGTAACCCGAGTTTTGGGGCAGTTTGGGAGCCAGCAGGCTATTCCATAGGGAGCATGCCTATATGCATGGCAGCGACAGGATGTAGGTGATTGGGGTCTAACCATTCATAGCGCAGTGGCGGTGGAGGAGTTTGTCGGGTTGGCAGGGTAGATATGGGATTATGCCCCAAAGATTTAGGATGCGGGTATGATCGATGAGTTTGCCAGATTGTTTGTTGCGCAGGCGGTGGCCAGGATATCTGATCCTAAGGAGATGAGGCCAGCTTTTGATTCTGATGAGGAGGAGGGAGAGCGAGATGATGATGATGATGATGGAGAGGATGGAGGAGATGGATGAGGGAGAGGAGCTAGAGGGAGGCGAGGAGGTAGAGCTAGGAGAGGAAATAGGGGTGTGGAGAGAGTGGTGAGACAGGGGGTGATAGACAGGGGGAGAGGTGGATTGGCTATTGGAGCTGGTGGAGAGGGGAGAGTGGGGGAGGTGCTAGCTGCAGTGGGGGGTACTAATGAGGCGAGGCGACCAGTGCAGAGGAGGAGGATAGATGTGCTCCCACCTCCAGCATCGAGGACAGGCCGAGTAGGAGGAGTTGCCCCTGCACAGGTACCACTACGAGTTCGGGTCCCTACACATATTGAGGATGCACAGATACAGACCCTACAGGTGACTGTACAGCAGCTGTAGGCACAAATTTTGACATATCAGCGACAGATTTCTCAGTTGACCACTGAGTGAGACACTGAGATAGAGTGGAGGGGGCGAGCAGAGAAGCTGGTATCCAGCATGCAGAGAGTAGCGGTGGGTGGTCCGATGAGAGACACCCTGAGAGAGCTAGCATTGAGAGCTCAGGAGGCGGAGTACTATCGGTGACACTATGAGGCTGCGGTAGCCAGGGACCGGCGAGTACAGAGCTTTACACAGTCGAGATCCAGTCAATCTCGAGATACTGGGTCATGGTCTGAGACCTGAGGTGTTACAGGGCCACCGAGACAGGACCCTCCTGGAGATCTAGGGGTGGGTGCATCTAGAGCTAGACCATTTGCGTTAGGGGATAGTCATACTTGAGAGACATGGTCTCTTTTGTGTTTTTGATCATTGTTATTCTTTGTACTGGACACAGTGTTGATACATTTTTTACCTATTGATCATTTTTGAGATATATATATACACGACACCATTTTCTTTGATCATGTGGTGTGTTTATATGGATGCATATTATGTGGGTTATTTCTTTATGATGATGCAATGTTTAAATATATGATAAAATGTATGATGCAGGATGTATGTTTTTATATGCTGTGAGATGTATCTTGAAAATGAGATGTATGATTTGATATGCAACTAAATGTAAAAGGATATGCAAACATGTTAAATGATATGCAACTAATTGTAAAATGATATGCAACTAATTTGTAAAATGATATGCAATGAATTGTAAAATGATATGCAACTATGTTTTTGGTAGCATCCTCATTCTGTATTTGTCATCCAATATAGCCATATGTTGTTTGCTTTCTTTTTAGGTATCATCATTGAGCATTGATTTGTTTTAGGAAATATTGAAAATTTATACAAGCATAATGGTATAATTGAACCATAATGACCTGAGAAAAATTTACATGATGTTTGATTTTGCAAGATAGCACAAGCGTCCAGGTATAATTGAACCGGGATGAACTGAGTGCGTATTGCATAAACAGACAAGATTGAATCATTTGTATGCGTGAAGTGGAATTAGGCCCTCAGTGATATTTGATGTATCACGTCTCGAGGAAAGTATTCACACAGTACAAGTGATCACCTCCCAGATAGAAGACTAAGAAAATATTGGAAGTTCCTCATGATCTCTAGCTTCGAAGCATTTAGTGAGACAAGGAATAGAATCCAATAATTCAAAAAGTTCAAAATGCAAAACTAGTTAAGATTTTTATGCGATAATGCAACATTTAGTACTTCAGAAAATCATCCATCCTTGGTATTTTTGTGAATTGTTTTGTTTTGCGATGAAGCGTAGTTTTTGGTTTGTTGGATGTCATGTTTTTGAGTTTTGCAAATAGCCTTGATGTCTTGAATGTTTGCAATATTGAGACAATTTGAATGCCCCTAGCTGAGTGTGCCTCTTGATGTGAATATGTACAGTGATTTCCAAGCCATGGTGTATTTGTGGTAAGAGGATATATATGGATAAACCAGGATAGTGACTATGCTAAGTATATCCTGAATGGATATGTGCTAAGTGTCGGGTGATGGCAGATAGTGTTTGTACGGATAAAATGGTATGGATATAGATAGAGGAGCCATTCTTTCACAAGAGCGCCTGTTTACCAGGTTTTCACCATTTGTTTTTATTGTACTTTGTTTTTGCTTTTTTTTTGGATTTTTTGATTTTTTTGCTTGTTTTGGCTTTTTCCGTGCACTAGACTACTTAAGTGTAGTATTTCTTTAGATGGATGCTGTTAGTTGGTTCATCGAGCACATCTCCTTCTGAATTTGTTAGCTGATAGGCACCTGATCCATAGATTGATATGATAACATAGGGACCTAACCAGTTAGGTTCAAATTTCCCTTTCTTTTCCCGATCTTGCTGATTTCTTGGATTTTCTTTGAGGACTAGGTCACCAACTTTGAAGTTACAGGGAATGACCTTGTGATTGTAGCTCCTGCACATGCATTGCTAATATGCTTTGAGATGAGTATAAGCATGCTGATGTCTTTCATCTAATAGTTCAAGTTCTTGCAGTCGGTTAACTTGATACTCTTCATCTGGGATTAAGCCTTTCAAAGAGACTCTGAGAGATGGGATTTCTACCTCCAGGGGTAAAATGGCTTTTGATCCATATACCAATGAGTATGGTGTTGCTCTTGTAGGTGTGTGGATGCTGGTTCTGTATGCCCAAAGTGTTGGATTTAGTTGTACGTGCCAATCTTTTCCTACATCATTCACTGTTTTCTTGAGGATTTTCAGTATTGTCTTGTTAGACGCTTCCGCTTGACCATTTCCCTGTGGGTAGTATGGTGTAGAGAACCTATGTTGGATTTTGAATTTTTCACATAGTTCTTGGACATCTTTATTTTTGAAAGGCCGTCCATTATCTGTGATGATTGAACTTGGAATACCATATCTGTAGATCAGATAATTGAGGATAAAAGAGGCAATTTGTTTCCCAGTCACTGTGGTCATGGGAACTGCTTCTATCCTTTTGGTAAAGTATTATGTTGCTGTTATAATGAACTTGTGTCCATTTGAAGATGAAGGATGAATTTTTCCTACTAAGTCCAGTCCCCACTGACAAAAGGGCTAGGATGTTGTAAATGGCTGCAGTTCTTGTGCTGGTGCATGTATCAGATTACCATGGATCTGGCATTTAGGGCATTTCTTAGCGAAGTGATATGAGTCTTTCTCCATTGTAGGCCAGTAGTATCCCATCCTTAGAATCTTTTTAGCAAGAGTAGTTCCACTTGAATGTGTGCCACAAATACCTTCATGAAGCTCGTGTAAAGCAAAATCGGAATCATTACAATTAAGGCAACGAAGAAGAGTACCATCTAGACCTCGACGGTACAAAGTATCAGCAGTAAGGGTGTAACGGGCAACTTGTTGGATAAAATTACGTTTTTGGTTACGGGATTGGTCAATTGGTAAGATATTGTGCTTGAGGTAGTCGTATATTGGTCCATATAATAGAGAATCTGAACTAGTCAAGGCATAGATAACCTGGGATTTAGAGTGGTCATAGGCGGGGGAGAACAGTTGCTCTACCAGGAACTCGTAACGACTCTGTTGTTCTAGAATTTGTAGTAATGAAGTGATAGTAGCCATTGCATCGGTTGCTTTGTTGTTCAATCTCAGGATTTGCTCGAAGGTGATGTGTACAAAATATTGTTTGAAGTCATCCACCATTCGTTTGTAGGGTAGTAGCTTATCATCCTTTGTCTGATAGTTGTTGTTGATTTGATGGATGACCAGTTGTGAGTCCACATAGACTTTTAACTCTATGATTTTCTATTCTACGGCCATTTTGATACCTATAACCAATGCCTCATATTCAGCCACATTATTTGTGTAGGGAAACATAAGCCTATATGATCTTGGTATAGTGTGTCATTCAGGAGTGATGAACAAAATGCCAGCACCTGAACCATGTTGTGTATAGGATCCTTCAAAGTATAGGGTCCATTATTTGGTAGAAAGAGCAAGAACGTCCTTATCTGGAAATTCAATCTCCATGGTGTGTTTGCCTGGTAGCGGTGCTTCAGCCAACTAATATGCAATTGCTTGTCCTTTGATTGTTCGTCTTTCTGTGTATTATATGTCAAATTCACTGAGAATCATGACCCATTTAGCCAATCAGCCTGTAAGAGCTGCCTTGCTGAGTAGATATTTGAGAGGATCAATTTTTGCGACTAGCTTAATGGTGTGTGCTAGCATATAATGTCGGAACTTCTGAGATGCGAAGACCACTGTTAGGCAAGCCTTTTCAATGAATTTATAGTTGAGTTCATAGCCATTCAATGTCCTATTGATATAATATATGGTGTGTTCCTTCCCTTGTTGATCTTCTTGTGCCAATAGTGCCCCCAGCAATATATCTGTTGTTGAGATATATAGGATAAGAGGCTTTCCGACGACTGGTGGTACCAGAAATGGTGGATTCATCAGGTACTGTTTGATTTGGTAAAAAGATTCTGCACGCTTGGTCTCCCATTTGAATGGTACATTTTTGTGTAGTAAATGGTTAAATGGTAGACTTTTATCTGCTAGCTGAGCGATGAATCACCTGATTGATTGAAGTCGTCCTTGTAGAGATCTGAGTTGACTGATATTCTTTGGTGGTGGCATGTCCATAATGGCTTGTACCTTTGCTGGATCTACTTCAATACCTTTAGCTGAGACAATGTAGCCTAGTAACTTGCCTGATGTAACTCCAAAGACACACTTCTTAGGGTTGAGCCTGACTTGGAATTTCTCCAATCGATCAAAGATTCTTGTTAGAATGCTGAGATGTTTTGCTCTGGTGAAGGATTTAGTGAGTAAATCGTCCACATAGTCTTCCATAAATGTGTGCATCATGTCATGGAATATTGTTGTCATTGCTCTTTGATAGGTGGCCCCTGCATTCTTTAAGCCAAAAGGCATAACATTCCAATAGTATGTTCCCCAAGGACAGGTGAACGTGGTTTTATCTTGATCTTCTGGGGCTATTTTGATTTGATTATAGCCTGAGAAACCGTCCATTAGTGAGAGCATTGCATGGCCTGCTATGAGATCCACAATTATGTCGATACTGGGCAGAGGAAAGTCGTCCTTTGGACAAGCTTTGTTGATGTCTCTGAAGTCAGTGCATATTCTGATGCTACCATTTGGTTTTGATACTGGAACAATGTTGGAAATCCACTCTGCATAGTCAATGGGTCGGATGAATCTGACATCTAATAATTTCTTTAGTTCCGTTTTGACCATGAGTGCCACCTGTGGATTCATTTTTCGTAGCTTTTGCTTGACTCGTTTAACTCCTGAAGAGATGGACAAGTGATGCATGATTAAGTGTGGATCCACTCTAGACATATCAGCATATGACCAAGCAAAGTTAATTTGTTGTTCTTTAAAGAAAAAGATGAATGCTGATCTTTCTTCCTCTATCAGAGATTCTGCAAGGTTTAGGTTTTTGACTATTTCTGCGGTACCAATGTTGATTGATTGAGTGGGCTCAATCAATATGGGTGATCGGTCATGAAAGTGCTCAGGAAGAGTGTCAAGTCTCCCATTGTTAGGTGCCTTAAAAAGGTTTTCACCCTCAGATGCGTCCTTTATTTTTACTTTTTTGTGATCTAGAGCTGTCATTGACTGGTTTTCAACATCAGATTCTTTATTTTGTTCATTTTTGCAACTGAGAGACTTGACACTCCCTGGTTTGTAGACATCGTTACTTTGTTCATTGGTAGAGCCTATTTCCGGATTTATGGTACATAGGTAATGGATAATAGATTCATCATCTGGGAAAATTGGTATATCATGGATTTCAGGTTCATCCCAGTCGATAAGGTCAAGAAAGACAAGCGGTAAGGAATCATTAGGTGGACCAAGTTCGGCTACTGTGAGTGTTAGGATAGAGTTTTCATCGTGATTGTTCTTGGTTTTAAAGAATTCCAGGATTTCATCGAGGTCTTCGATGGTATTTTCTTCTACATAGACTTGTTCATAATGTTTTTGTTCGCTTTCCGTGGCGTCATAGATATTCTGTGGTTCAAATTCAAGAGGTCTATCTCTTGCGCTATGTTCATCTTGAGAAAGAGATATAGAATCAGTATCATTAGGGATATCTGTAGTAGCATTGGAGCAGGTACCCCATTCATATTCATTGGAATTAGTCTCCGAGGCATCATCCCAGATTCTATCAGTGTTGTAAACTAGTATGTTGTATGGTGAAAACAAATCTTTGACGATAGATACCATTTTGATAGTTTTTGTTGATTCTGTGTCAGATCCGTCTTCTATTTTCTGTATTTGTTCATAGACTGTGCTTCTTTGGGGAGAAACAAAGGTATCCGAAGATGATTTTATTTTTTCTTGAGATATTGGTATTTGAATATGAGCTACTACTGCAGATATGGCCCTTTTGTGTTTTAGAAACTTTTCCTGATGTAACTTCTGATCCTGACGTTCCCGTGCCTTGCGGATTGTTTCTGTTGATTCAAAGAGTGCTTCCTGCCAAGATTCTTCTTTGTACTTCATCTTTACTTTCCATTGAGGTTTTGTAGTTAGGTGGGGTGGCCTTTTTAATAGGAAGGTGAGCTCACAACCCAAGCCTGCTTTGTTTCTATTGGGTTGCGAAGGAAGATTTATAGGTTCAGTGACTCCTTCCTTGCGTTTCCCAATAGGTCCTTTACCGTCATATCCCATTTGCTGCATGATTAAGTATCCTTTTCCATATAGGTGTGTAGGTAGAACAATATCCAGAGTGGCTGCTCTATTATCTTCTTTCTCATCTTTGTATAACCAGCTAAGAATATCCTTGTCTTTTGATTCATGTGCCAGAGTGCCCAATTGGATGAAGGTACCATCAAATTTGGTGATGGGCTGAGTGACCAGATGTGTTGATGTAGTAGGAAATCCATGAGATCTAGGTGATGTCAGTAATTTGGCCAAACATGAAGGCTCCAAAGAGTATTCTCCCATACCTTGGTCTTTGATTTGCATTTTCTGTTTGAAGTCTCCCCATAAGGAGTTGGATTTTGTTGTTTGTTGATCTGATGTTGAAGATCGCTGCTTTTCTCTATTATGAGGAACCAAACTGTCTTGGGCTGCCCCCATTGCGTTGCAATGTTGAAATGGATTGTGATCAGCAGATATGGAGACCTCTTGTCCATCATAAGGAAATTTGACACACTGATGATACGTAGAAGGTACTGCTTGTATTTCATGTATCCAGGGTCATCCTAACAAAATATTGTAGGTGAGATCAATATCTAAGACCTGACATATAGTAGCTTTTTGCACTAGTCCTACTTGAATGGGTAATATCACAGTTCCTTTAGAGGACCTTTCCTCATCATCATATGCCTTTATGGTAATCTTCTTGCGAGGATCAATAGATTCTTCTGAGAAGCCTAATGCACGGATAAGCTTTAAAGTACATATATTAAGTCCGGCTCCTCCATCTATTAGGACTCTTTTTACTCGGTGTTTGTAAACAATGACTTTGATATGGAGAGGAGTATTATGTGGATGGATTAAGGAAGCATCGTCATGTTCTGAGAAGGTGAGGTTATGAGGTCCAGTCATATGGGCAACCATGGCTTGAAATCTGTCTGTATCCAAATTTTGAGGTACATTGGTTTCCAATAGCGCTTGTTCTAATATGTCTTTGTGCTTTGGTGATAGTTTCAACAATTCTAGTATAGATATTTGTACTGGAGTTTTACGGAGTTGGCTAACCAAGTCATATTGGATTTTTGGTGTGATAGTTGTAGGTGCAGTATGTCCTTTCAAGACATATTTCTGAGTTTGGGTTGTTACATTGACAGATTCATGATCACGCTTATCTCTGATGGTGATGACATTTACTTGATGTTCTTCAACTGATATGTGATTTATGGTGTTGTTGTAGATATGGTTGACATGAGCTCCGCGTGTATCGTTCGAGGTTGAAGCTCCATCTTTGTAATTTGGAAGAGGATTTTTAAAGGCTCCATGATCAGTATTTGTTTTGAGACCATCTATTGTTAAGTCACCTCGATCAATCATATCTTGCACCACGTGCTTTAACCTTATGCAATCGTTCGTCTGATGACCCTTGTTACGATGGTAATCATAATAGTGTGAATCATTCCACCAAGGTGGTTTGATTTGGGGTTCATAGTTGCTGATTGGAGGCAAAGAAAGAATCTTGTGTGCCAAAAGTTCTCTGAATGCTGATTCTAGTGATTGCCCCAGTGGTGTGAAGATATGCTTTTGGAAATTGTTTGTGTTGTTGCATGAATTGTTGTTAGGTCCTGGATTTATGTTTTTGCTTTGAGTATCATTGGTGTTGTTTGTGTTGAGTTGTCCTTGATCGGTGTTTGGTGCATATGTGTGAGCATTTGGATTACCAGTTTTAGGATTTTTCATGTTTTGAGGATTTCTGGATAATGTGAGCACTGGTTGCTTAGATTTGGGATCATATGATTCATTGTTGCCTTTGTTTTTGTTTCGAGTCCAAAATCGAGATTTGTCAAGGTTAGTGTTGTTCTGGTTATTGTAGTTTGATGAGTTTGTTCCTTCCTTGTAGAATTTGAGTGTTCCCTTTTTGACACATGCTTCCTCTACTTGAATGCCATTCTCAATTAATTTAGTGAAAGATGGTATACATTGAAGTTTTAGTCTGTAACTCATTTCACTATTCAAGTTATTGATGAAGATTTCCATTTTCTCCTTCTCGAGAATATCTCGAGGATATCTGGATACCATATGTCGCCACCGTTGAAGGAATATCATGAATGTTTCATTGTTCTTTTGTTTGGTGTTGCAAACATCTAGCATGGTTATGGCATGTTGGATGTTGTAGGAATATTGGGTTATGAATTTGTTAACCAATTCATCAAATGATCTGATAGGCAGTGTAATTTTGGATAACCATTCCATGGTTTTCCCTCCCAAGCTTCTGGGGAATAACCTCATCAAATAGGTGTCATCATGAGAAAATTCAAGGCTCATTGTGCAAAATTCTCGAACATGATCTCGGGGATCACTTTTCCCATCATATTTATCAAATTTGGGAATGTCTGAGTTTGGAGGAAAAGGCACCATGTTCAATCTTCTGTCAAATGGATAAGGATAGATTTTGTTGAAAGAGTACCGCACTATTGTCCCTTGTTGCATATCCTATATTTGCCTTTGCAAAATTGCATTTGTTGAGTAAGGGCAGCCAAAGGTATATTGTCTTGTCGAGGGAAAAGTTCTTCCCTTGTATTTGTTCTCAGCTGAAAAGGTGTGGTAAATGGTATATTTTGCTCTGGTGTTTCTAGTTCGGGTATACGCATTTCTGGTATGAGTTGTTCTGGAATGTGTTGTCAGGTATGTGTTGTTCAAAGTTACGGGTTTCTTCTTCTCTTTGTTGTTCTTGATATGCATATTGTCGAGATCCAGTTTTAAAGATGTTTGAGTCTAAATCTTCGAGAAGTTTAACGCCTTTACTTGTAAGCATGAGCAGGTATTTTTCTTTGTCATTTTCCATGAGCCTTTCTACAAGCTTTTGAAATGAGGGGTTTTCTTGACATTCCTGAAGAAGTGCTTCAGTAATTTCAGGTTCTTCTAGGGGTGGAACTTCAAAAGGATTTGACAATCTTTGATTCATACTAGACTCATCGTGTGTTTTGCTTTGTTTGTTTCTTTGAGAGCGAGTAATAGGCATTTTAGTAGAAACTCTCAGTGATGAAAGGGACAAAAGCCTCGTTGATATGTTGCTCAAGGGTGGGTGGTTCTGGTCGAGATATGTTATAAGTGATACACTCATCGGGCAAGAATGCTGGATTGATTTTTCCACCGCAGTTTATGGTTTGATTAAAAGCAGACTTTTGATAGTAGGCTCTTGTCTTCAAGGGTTCCTTGTCAAATTCGTTGGATTTGTTTTGGATATAACGTTTGATGTGATGAAGGAATACCTGATGAGATTTGAAGAGATGACGATTGATGTATAAGAACTTGTTTCTCTTGAGGAATTTGGAAAAACTAGGTTGTTGTTTCTTCAATGTGATGTTACAATAAAGGTTCTTTCTTCTCAAAATATGAGGATTAGTCATGCATGAGTGATCAATGGTTTCCTTTTTATTTGTTTGGATTCAGTTGATCTTGTTTGAAAAATTTCAAATCTTACTTTATCAAAGTGAAGGTTTAGATGCCCCTTCACGACAAAGTGTGTCAAATGATATGGATAAAAAACTTCCCGATATGGAAACTTGATTTGACAACTTGAAAATTTTTAACAAGTGTTTTTGTGAGATAAAATCCGTAAGATGGTAAAGGATTCTGTTGATACTAATGATGAGGTTTCCAGATTATGATAAGATAGATATGTTTTATCGTGCGATTTGTTTAGGATTTTACAACGTTTGTTTTGACACAAATTAGCTTAAGAAATAGTCTTAATGGTTTGTTTTCGCTACTCTTTTTGATGAAAAATGATGTTTGATGGAGAAGGCTTCTGAAAATGTTTTTGATTTTTTTTTTTAATTCATCACTGTTTTACCCTCTGTTTTTGTGTTTTGGATCACGCGCTAAAACAAAGACTATATGCGCTACAAAATTTACCCCATGCGCTAAAACAATGACCACACGCGCTAGACTGCCCCCAGACACGTGCTAAAGTTTTGATGTTCAAATTTGTTTTCTATTTGTTTTGAAAAATCTATGCGCTACCCTCGGTCTACAATGCGTTAACCTGTGAACCTGATGCGCTAATATTTAGCATCCACGCGCTAGACTGTTTCTTTGATGCGCTAAATAATTTCACATTGTGTTTCTTTGAGATTAAACGCTACTGTTCGGAACCAACGTGCTAATTTGATGTTTTGATGCGCTAACGAAAAGTCTACATGCGCTAAGAGGTTGCTCTTATGCGCTAAACTGCCCTGATTTTTCCTTTGGTTGATTTTTTTCAAATTTTGAATTTTTATTGTGAAATTTTCAAGTTCAATGGATGATTTTCTGAAGTAGTAAATGCAAGCACGACACAAAAAGTATAACCATTTTGCCTAATCTAACAAAAAGTGTATGTTCTGCGAGGATGTGTTCAAATCCCCAATGTTTTAACAAGTTTTGATACAAATAATACACTTCAGAAAGACTCTTTAGTCAAGGGTCATAAATAACATCATAGCCCACTAGTCTCGATACTCCGTCAGCTCAAACAGCCGTGTCACCCCCTAGAGGGTGACCATTTTTTTGCCTTTTGCCTAAAATTAACCCAAAGTGAATCGCTTCATAGTTGAGTAGTTATCTTGGGAGATATATGGTGAGTAATCTTGGGGGTAGATTCTTCCCCACCCTTGCACTATGATGTTATAAATGTCTAGTTACTGACTCAATTCAAAGCTTCTATTTCTAGGGTTCGTAATCAGGGTTCTTATTCGGTCGTCAGTGATAAACTCCCTCAGGAGGCTTCTCAACCTTTAGAACAAAGGCTTTACGTATCTCAAAGATACTGAGGGAAGGCTAATTGCTGCACACAACCGTTGAAAAGGACTTTCATCACTTTCCACGTTTGATTATAGTGGGTTGGAATTCTTGGCGTCAAAGTCGTTCCCCACTTAGGTCGTTCCCTTCACACCGACCATAAACAACTTTAAGAGTTAATTTCAACTCCTCGGGAAGGCAGGTCTGCTAAAGGTTTTATTACTTGAAGTAAAGAAAGTTTTTAAGAGTGGTCTGGATTTTTGATCACCCAGTTAAGGGGAGAGCATATTCCTTCCACTTTTGAGATAAGATAATCAAGTTGTTCTTTTTAGCCTTTAAGACAATGATTGCTAACTTCTATGTGGAGATGTTGCTCCAACAAGCATGATGTTCTTTTTATTTCCTTCAAAGCGATGATTTTCTAATCTAGGAAAATAATTTGATCAACAAAGCAAAATTTTGATCTTTGGTGGTCAACAAAAGAAATCGATAAAAGAAAATTTCCAGCTCTCCCTACAAGAAATTGTTAGAGTCCTGCAAAATTCCAATCAAATAGTTAGAAAAATCTGGATTTTGGTGGACTTCTACAAGTCTAAATTTAATTTTGATTACAATTTCAATTTTTGCCTTCTGTTTGTGATGTGCTATAGAAAGGACTGTACGCGCTACAATATAACCTAGATGCGCTAAAATTAAGTCTAAATGCGCTACACTGTTTGCTGGATGCGCCACTCTGTGCGTCAGAAGCGCTGCTCTATTTTTCTCCGGCACTGAGACCTACAGGAAGAGTAATGATTTGATGCGCTAAAAGATGGACTTCACGCGCTGGATGGTGGACTCCACATGCTAGACTATGAACTGAATGCGCTATCTAACAGACCCGATGCGCCGAACTATTTTTCAGATGTGCTACTTTGCTTTTCTTCCGCGCTGAGACCTACAAGAAAAGATTAGTGGAGGTCATGCACTAAAGAAAAGACTTCATGCACTAGAGTATAGACCCCACACGCTAAACAGTAAGCAGGACGTGCTAGATTGTTAACCGGATGTGCTAGGGAATGTTTCCCACGCGCTGATTCTTATTTCCCGTGGATCTGCAAAAGTGGTTAATTTTAAAAACCGATTTGATATATGGGGTTGAGCCCCACGGTGGGTGCCATAAATGTATGCGGGAAAAGCGGGTCGATAGAACTTAATATGTGAAAATGTTCCAGAATACTTGTCCACACACACACACAAGACTTCTTGGTGCAAGCTATGGAGTAATGAAGTATTACTCAGCTTCCCAAGGTTGGTCCCATGGTTCTCTATCTCACAATGTCCCTCAAACCAATGTTTTTGCTCTCAGATCACTGAGCAAAATGGTTTAGGGATGGCAAATGCAAGAACGAGGGATGCTTTGATAGATTTTAGTATGAGATGCATCCTAAGCTATGCATGATTCTAGAAATGCAATAAACTAGATTATAAGATGACAAGGTTAGTATAAATACTATCCTAACATGATATATTAGTCTATGATTGAGCCAAATGATAAAGACAATATTCTAAACATGCATATTTAGACTAGTTCCTGATTTAAAAGAGGCTAAAATGATGAGCATAAAAATGATATGAAAGCTTGAATGTATTTGAGCATAAGTGTGATACTACAAATTTGGAGAATGATTTAAAATGGAGGAATGAGAGCTCTATTTATAGCAAAAATAGGGCAATGGATGGTCAGGATTGAAAGAGTTGATCAAGGGTTGAGTTTGAAAGTTGGGGATCCATGTTTGCAATTTACACTAATGAAATGGTGACAAGTGTCAACATAGGGTTGGGTTGAGAGAAGGGGTTGGAGGTATTAAATGCTTGAGAAGACCTTATGGTTATGTAGAGATAAGGGTTAAGCTTAAGTTAAGATTACCCATTGGATTAAGAGTTAATCCAAGGATAAACCCTTGTGCAAATGATTAAGAGATAATCATGGTCAAAGCATTAAATGCTTGATGAGACCCTTGGGTTGGATGAAGGTTGAGTTAAAAGAAATTCTTTAACCATGTAAGAGGGTTTGAGTTAACCATTAATGGTTATGAAGACTTTGGGGATTTAAGTGGTTGAAGACTTGAAGCCTTTAATGGTTATCAAAGACTTTGAGGAATTAAGTGGTTGAAGGCTTGAAGCCTTTAATGGTTATCAAAGACTTTGAGGAATTTGAGAAGTGACCTCCTCTTGCTCAGGGATGTGACAAAGTTTAGAAGAGGGGTTAGGCTAATTAGAAGCGATTAGAAGAGTCTAGAAGGGATTAGAAATATGATTTAGGATGCAAGTGGGAGATGTAGGAAAATGCAAGTGGATGGAGGGATAATAGGATTTAATTGAATTTAATGAATTTCATTCAATTTGGTTGTAATTAAATAAATTAGATTTATTTAATTTAGGATAACTATTTAATTAAATTTGAATTTAATTAAAAGTGGATAGGGGGGATTTAATTGAATAAAATGATTTATTCATTAAATGGTATAGTGAATTTAATTTAAATAAATTGAATAATTTACTTAATTAAATAGAGGAATGCGGGTAATTTAATTAAATTGGATTTAATTAAATAGAGAAATGAACATAAAATATTCATTTAGGAATATGGTCATTTTTATACGTCTATAGTATTATTTACTAAATTCCAACAATCATGCACATAATTCTCATTTGACAATAATGGTCCAACATGCAATCATGATAAATATTACACATACATTCTCACGTTTGAAATAAATGGAAAACTTCTTCAATTGATTTCCCTTGACATCAATGACAATATTTCCAACATACCTCCACTTTCCTTCTCCCCCCAAAATCTTCTATTGATTCTTCTTCTTCACTTTCCTTTCTTTTATCTTACTAGTTTGAATTTTCTTATTCAAACTTATGAGCTTAATAATCCTCAAATTGAATTTTTTTTCCCTTTTTACAAGAACCTATGTCCTTAGGCCCATGGTTCATTGCATGCAAAACAAAGATTCTTCTTCTTTATCTCTTTTTCGAGGTCATCTTCCACTTTCTTGGAGCAAGACTCTTTGGGTTGAATGTTTTCCTTTTTACCATGCTTCCTACCTTTTTCACTTTGAGAGGTCTAGGATGAAAACTATTTTTTTAGGGGCAATGAGCTCCATACAACGAATTGCCTCTTGCAAAGCTTGGATCAAAGCCCTTAACCCATTATCTAGTGGGCCCCATCACTCCTTCACTGAAAAAGACCACCAACCTCCTCTCTATAATATTAGCAACCATAACAGATAATCTTTGAAACTTTAAAATGTGGGTATCCATAGAACCATGTTGCCTCAACTTCTAGCTCTCTAAAATGTAACTTTAGGTCTTCTTGTCAAATCTCTTGATGATTTTGTTTCTGAACTCATTAGGTGGTGATCAAATTGTGACCAATGACTAAACCATGATACCACCATTCATGGTTTGTTTCGTCCAAATACAAAGTGGAAAATTCAATTGCCTCATCCTCTATCACGAGCTTAAGAGCCAAATAGGTAAGAAAATCCTAAACCTAAGCTTTGGATGTGCATTTGGCACTACCATCAAAGTGTGGCAAGGTAACCTTTCTCAATGCCTATTGAAATTCCCTCTAAGCTACTAGACCCCTATTCTCAACTCTTCCACCTATTTCTTTCCCTAATTTAGATAATCATTCAATGATAAGTGATGCTTAATCTCATCTAGAAGAGTGTCATACTCAACATAAGAAATCCTCACCTCATCAACCAAAGGAAGTGACACCTCTTGAGCAACCTAGGCCTCCTTCCTATGTGTGAAGGTGGGTTCAGAGGTTTTCAAACATATCATGTCATTGCAATAGTAATGTATCTCTGAATGTTATTCTACTAGTTTGAAGAGCTTGTTTCACCACTTTGATCCTGAGTGACCTATGAAATTCCTTGATTCATCTTAGAAATAATTTGGGGCATCATATCCAACACACTATTAATTTTTTCTCAATTCTAGTGTTGGGACTAACTGAACTAGCTTTCAGTTTACCCCTCTCACCCATGACTTTAAGTGAGATAGAAAGATTGTTTGTAGTTTGGAGGGTTGCCACTATTATTAAACAAACCCACACATAATGTCTAATCTACTACAAATTGATTCTCAAATGAAACCTATGGCTTTGATTTCTTCTATTCATGAGTATAATACCTTAATTCCCTCACTCATAGAAAAGAATGTGCTAGCAGGAAACTAACTCTGGTACCACTATAATGGTCATCCCTATTTTTTTATGTATGGTTTTGACAATAAGGAATGATAATATCACTTGAAAATGAAGATTAACTACTATTAAGGTCTGTAATAAGTAAATGTCCATTCATTCATTTGTTGATACAAACAAACAAACTAGATCATTTTCATTGGAAGCTAATATATGAAAAAAAAATCCGCAAAAGAGCACCTAAATGAGAATATCTTTAATATGTTGATGAAGCAAAATGCAACAGGTCTGAAATGACATATATGCTTATCCCAAATATGTTGTTTACACTTTTCAAATCAAGGTAGCTATTAATCATCATCAAACCCCTCTTCAGGGTCACTCACACCCTTGGGTTAAAGATATGCAATCCCAAAATGATTTGGAAATTTATACAATCAAGGCAAGAAATACATTCAACGCAAGAAACAAGGATGAAAGTACTTTGAAAATTTGTTGTTTCAATCTACAAGCAATTAAAGCAAATATAAATTCCCAATTTCACCCTTCAACCAAGCAATAATTGCCTCTCAACTATGTCTATGGGTTGGATGTGCATACTGTTGAAATATGGCGACTGATCAACAAAGTACTATACACTTAGCATGTATCCTCACTGAGGTCTGGGGCCAGGCCAGGCCCCGGGCAGGGGTTCAAGGGCGGCAGCCCCCGAGAAATTTTTTTTTTGCCATTTTTCGTTGATGAAAACCGACATTGTAATAAACCCCTAAAAAGGCCGACTTTGTTTGTTGCCCTAAAAATGCATGTTATAAGTGGTTGGGATGCTTAAGGCATTGTAAGGTTGATGTACTATTTTTTGCTAGATAATAAGAAAGATTGGACGGCTGTGTATGGTGGACGTAACCCATTCTGGGTGAACCACGTTAAATCTCTGTGTTATTTGTGTCCAGTTTTATTTCTTTATCTTTTTGTATTTAAATCTACATATAATTGTTAGTTCATATTTGCTTCGGATCTGCTTGAAACCCTAACACATACATCTCTACCAAATCTATCAAGAGAGTTGTCAATAGAAATGGAGAACAATATACCAAGTTTTCTATGATGGATTTTTGCAATTTTGAAGGATGATTGTTACTTTTAAACCAAGACCTAATAGTTTTAAATACCTTTGAACATCCTTTTATCCTTGTATAAAGCACTTCAACAAGCACTGGCCACTCCATACATTATTAGCCACCATTTATACAAACTTCAATCAACCTAAAATATTAGTTTCCAAGGTTTGCAATGTTATTTTGGTTTGAACAACTAAAGGGGTATTGGAAAGAAGGGTGATAAGCCCCCAAAAATTAGATTTTCCATTTTGAACCCTCTCTTGCCATGATAATAACCTATAGATGTTGTTTAGACTTGTGTGACATCAAAGTAAGAGATAAGCACTCTAAAATCCCTTAGTATATCTACTTAGACACCCTCACACCATCAGAAAATGTATTGTATGACTCATACCAAAATGAAGCCACTTCAAAACAAATATAAGTTGCAAACCCTTCGAGTAACTCCTTAAAGGTAATTATCCCAACTATGATTAAATATTCGAAACCAACTTGAATGGATTCATGCTATGCAATTCAACTCTTCATGCAATTGGTAGCATGAACCTTCCTAGGGAAACTAGTATCACTTAGCTAAACTTATCAAAAATATTTTTAAAAAACACCCAAATATTGGATAAGAGTAGCCGCAAACATCTACAAAGTATTCAAATCAAAACACCATATAGAACTTCATTTTCCCTAGAACCTTGAATTCCCAAATCCCATGAAAAATTGGTGTGTCTCCTATGTGAAAACACCAAATCAGCTAGGATGGATCTTTCACTATCAAAACTAGTGAATATTAATGAGGTTTTCCATCCTCAATCAACCTTGAGAGAAATCCTATGTCCACTCTAATGGCATCTCGGTATGTGTGAAACTCTTAATAAATCAAATAATAACCAAAAACCTTCTTTTATAGAGTTGGATGGAATAAGAGGAATTTAAAATTCATAGTAAATCATTTTTGCCTCAAAAGCCTTTTGCACCATTAAAAAATAGAATTGTCTAAGTCTCTTTTCCCTAGACACCCACTTGGAGGGGAAAAACTTAACTTTAACAAATTAAAACACTAAAGAAATATTTTAATGTTAACTTTATAACATTAGTGTAATAATTAAATAAACCACACTAATTTGTAGTAAGCATTGCTAGGGCACCTAAAACTGAAACTGAAAATGTCAAGAAGGAATTAATGTCGAATAATGATGTTAAGTGACAAAATGGTAACTTACTAAAAATAGTAGTGTCCTTCAAGAACTATGGATAATAAACCAGAAGGCCCAAATCACTACAAAGAGCATCACCACAAACCTAATAGACAACAAAACTCCAAACTACTACTAGATGGCAAGAAAACCCTTAACTGAGCTCTCCAAGAATGTTGGAACTCTCATATCTCACTTGGGAACTTGCTGAAAGCCTCAAAAACTGCCCAACTTTCACAAAACAATATGGTGTAAAAATGGGGCAATACACTTCCTCATGGTTATAAGAATTTTTTTCTTATGTCATCCGATGTTGAAGATAATTTAAGGAACCTTGTATGAATGTTAGAATCTATAAAATAAATATACTGCAACTACAAACACGACCACATAATCATTCAAATTATTGTGCTTGCTTTAGTTCTAGAATGTTTCGTAGCTACCTTCTACACACACTTAAACTTTCATGCCTTTTTAGTTTGTTGTACTCATTTTTTTACACCAAAGCATTCAAATATATAATGAATTTAATATATAAAGATTACATAAATATAGTGGTTGGAACTAACAATGACAATGACAAGAAATAATCTAAATGCTTCTTCTTGTCATGTCACCTCTTCTTTAATTTTGTCAAATTGAATTTAAACTTATTTTGGTAACTTGAGCATATTAAATCGCATAGTTATGACTAAATATTTATAGAGCATGATAGAAATAAAATGTTTACATCCAATGAATGCATAAAACCTTGCAACTCTTTATCCTTTCATTGATCAACAAGAATGATTTTATGAAAAAAGGACAACTGCACAAATATCAGTATTGGATGTCCTCCTCTTTTAATTTTTTTTTCTTCTCAATCACCTCAAACTACACTAATTTCTTGCTTTCCTACATAGATTTTTTTATTCTAATTTTTACATTTAAAAATGTGAATAAAATGGAATGAAAATAAAGAAAAAAGTGAAAAATACGGAGAGGGGAGAAGATACAAACGGATGGCGAACATCATATTGCATTGTTGACAAAATGCAAGAATAGTAGATGGACAACAATGGTTGTAGCATGTGCTTCTCATTGCTTGGTCATTGTATGAACCACTTTGGAGAAAGAAAAAAGATCAAATAAAATGCAAACATAGAAGTTCAAATTTTTTTATCTAATACCATATTGAAATTGATAAAACAAAGAGAACAAGGCTCCAACATGCAATCAATCAATCATATTCATCAACCACATTATTACATTCTATAGCTATATAAGAACATTTAACATCCAACCACCCAATAACCAACTTTAAAAACTAATGACCAACATCTAATTTATAATTTAACTTTTTAACTTATTATTTATCATATTACATATAACTATTATTCTATGTTCTTCTGGACCATCCTCCATAATAAAATCTTGACCCTTGACAACCTAAAAAGCAGAGGCTTTGCTTTCCCTAATAGATGTGCTCTATGCCTTCAGGAAGAAGAGTCTATGGACCACCTTGCCATCCACTGCCCCTTCTCAGCCTCAGTCTGGGAAAGATTTCTCAAAAGTTTTAGCATTGCCTGGGTGTTTTCCAATACCATCAATGATCCGTTTTCCTGCTGGAACATAAAATGGACTAATTCTTTTTTGAGATCTTTGTGGTAGCTCTCTCTTCCTCACATCCTATGGGGACTATGGAAAGAAAGAAATAATCGAATCTTTAGGGATGTCTCCCTCAATCAGAATATTGTGTTCTAGAAAATCCAATGGGCGATTCAGGAAAATATAGGGATCATTGAGGGTCCTTGTTTTTCGAACAACTCTCTGGAATCAAATATCTTAAGGGTGTGGAATATGAAGAGTACCAACAGTTGTAACCTCAACCATAATAAAAGGCTTGAAGCCAAATGGGAAACCCCCCCTCATGGTTGGCTCAAAGTTAATTTTGATGTTGTTCCCAAAGGTAACCCGAGTCCTTCAGGTTGTGGAGCTGTTCTAAGAGATGACAAAGGAATGTGCAAGGAAATGGTTGTTGTCCCTATTGGAACCCAAACTAACCATAAAGATGAAGCTATGGGAGCTCCCCAAGGTATCCTCCTAGCTAAAAAATGGAATTGTCCCTACCTATGGATTGAAGGGGACTCAAACAATATTATAAATTGTCTTAAGGGGGTCTCAAAACCTTCATGGTCGATCTACAACATAATCATCTCTGCTATAGACCTTATTAGCACCTTTAAAAAAAGCTACATTTCCCACATTTACCGGGAGGCCAATGGCTCTGCTGACTGGGCTGCCAATGTGGTGGTTAACAAGGAAGCAATTACCACGTAGATGGGAGAACAAGGACTCCCCGAAGATGTCAGGCGAATCATTTGCAATGATCGTTATAGAAGTACTCCAAAAATACTTGATGGGCAGGATAATTATGAAAAGAACTAACTTAAGTACTTCAAATAATTATAATAATGAGAGACTCATTCATTATAATACCAATGCCATTAGTTCCCATGCTTTCTGGGTAACTTTGATAGTTCCGAAAAGCTCACCGGCTAATTTGCTCTGCAAGTTTCAAAATTTGGTGTTGAACAACGACAACATGGGTGGTAATAGGAGGCGATATGAACCAAGTAGCTGTAAAGAATGGAAAGAGAAGGAGGAGGTTTGGGGTATTCTATAGAAGGGTGGCTTCTCAAAATTCATGGAGAGACTCCACGGTCGAGACAACATGGTCACCAGTTTTTTCTGTAAAAATTGGAAAAAGGGCATGCTGAAAATGGGAGACCAAATTGTAGAAATTGATGAAGATTTAATTGCTCAAGCTACGGGCCTCACAAGAGAAGGGTGAAACTTCTACAGAGATAGGAAAGTCAGTAGGGAAGCTATTGAAAGATACCTGGATACCAAGAAGGAGAAAAAATGACTGGTAAAGTTGAGCAAAACCTACTACCCACTTAGGGATTTTGCCAAACCCTGGCGAGAGGTCCTCTTTATTTTAATGTGTTATATCACTCTAGATGGTAGGTTCACAAAAGTTTATGGTTATCACTTTGTTCTACTGAATCACTTTAGGCACAATGATAAGGTTAACTTCCCTTATTTTCTGCTCTGTTTGATGAATGCGTCCCTTAAGGCCTACAAAGAGAACCCATGGGGTGATGCTGCCATGCATCAAGGCCTTATGGTCCTAATTTATGACCATCTTAAGGCCAACCAAATTGCTCAGATGCAACCCTCTATGGATTCTAAGGATGAGGGGTTTGACCCTACCTTCTCAGAGGAAGAGGAGTTTGAAAGTGACCCTTCAACTGACACTGATGACATCATGGATGTCTCAGATTATGAAAGTGGGAAGAAGAGGAAATACATCAAAACTAGACCTTCATCCTCTAAGGGAAAAAAGCCTAAAGGTATACCCCTGATTAGCATTTCTTCGGAAGAGGAGTCTTCAGATGACTCTGAGGAGGAGAACCCTCAAGGGTTGCTGAAGAAGAAGACAAAAGCTCACACCCAGACCAGGAAAACACACAAGAAGAAAGAGGAGACTATTAAGGAATCAGAAGCCCACAAGCAGGTAAGGGCCTTGGAAGCTGATCAGAATCTAGAAAAGGAGACCATAGAAGAGGCTCTTAGGGCTATTGACACAACTACCACCCAACACACCCCTAAAGAGGAAAAGGCAACCCCTGGAAACGTTGACCCCCCCTCTAACCCTCCCCCCGAGGGTTTGTAAGGTTTCATGGAAACTATGGAGTGGCTTATTAATGGTTACAAGAAAGCTGTGGACGAAAACAAAAAAATCTATAACAGAATCTTGATCCTAGAAACCATTAATACTGGGGAAGGGAAGACCATGGCCAACTACATAGAGGACCTGAAAAGAACCATTGCCAAAGCCAAAGACATAAGAGATGCTTTCAACCCTAGGTTTGAAAAAATTGAGAAGCATTTGCTGGAAAGGAAAAATCTTGCTGACACTAACGACCACACTCTCTCGGAAACTGTTAGCAAAATTGGTAAAATTGAGGAGTGTCTGAAGAACATTATTGAATAGAGCCTAAGCATCCTGAAGATTTCAGCCAACAACACCAACACTCTCATCAACAAACTGGATGAAGAAAAGGAAATCCTGGACATTGACCCGGAAACTGAAGGAACAAGGGAAGCTCAAGGCCCTAGAACCCATACCAAAGGCAAAAAGAAGGATAGAAAACCTAACAAGGATCTGGAAGACCTTAAAGTTGTTCAAGCCACTTATGACGAGCTGGTGATAAAGGCGGAGGACCTATTGAAGAAAATTATTGTGTAGCGCCTTCTTTGTTTCTTTGTTGTTTGTTTTGTTGTCCTTTCGGTTCGCTGGATTTTTTGCCAGTCTTTTTGTATGCGGTTCTTAAGCACTGATCTTTTTGGTGTCTTATCTTAATATCCTTTGTTAAAGGTTTCGGGTCCTAAAAACCTGCTTTTTTAATTAATTAGAACTATTATTCTATGTCATGCAAGATTAAATTCCTAACATTTGTGTCAAGACTGTAGTAATACCATGATCACCACCAAAAACATATAGTATGAAATATTTTGAAAAATCAAGGTTTATCAAGGTTGGAGTAGTTTATATAGAATGTTTAATTTTTTCAAGAGTCCATTTGAACTCTTATCCTTTTTTTTAGCAAAATTATTATAGGTCTCATTAGAATACTAAAGTTAGAGTTAGATCTTCCCACAAACTTGATCTTTTGAAGGAAGGATTGGACTTTCTTATTCTTTACTAGTAGTGATAGAGCCATAATGACTTGTATCTAATTGAATAATAAAAATACCTTCTAGAGCCATAATGGTGTGATAGGATTTAAATCTTGATGTCAAATTGTTTGCACTTCTATAAAAAAACATTTCAAATGCTCAAAGTGGCCCTATTTCTTATTTGAAAATAGTATGAGATCACTAAAATAAATATCCATAGCTCTTTAAATTTTTCATTTGCAATTGACATGTTGAAAGCATCTTAACATATGCATATGTTCTCCATTCAAGAAACATTGTTTTATGTCCTCTTCTTTAACCCAAATTTGGTTATAGCTAGAAAATTTGTCTAATAAAGAGAAACATTTTGATCAAGCTACTGTTTGTAATACTAGTTCCATTGAAGGAAGGGGATAATGGTCTTTTAGTAAGGCCTTGTCTATATCTCTAAAGTTTATGCATAGCCTGATTTCCACATTTTATTTATAATGAGTACCAAAGTTAATACCCATGGAGAATGCTTCATAGGAAAGATGATCTTTGACTTAATTATTTTTGTGAAATCTTTCTTCATTACGGGATCAATTATTGAATTGGCTACCTATTCTTTTTTATTTGATGGGTTTTGAATCTACAAATAGTTCAATAGTAGTTGAACTATATTCTTATTGTGCACTTTTATTTCTTTTTAGTTTCAAGTCACGAATTTATCATTTTTTTTTTCAAAATTTGAATCAACATGTCCATTTCCTTTTATGTACATACCTTAGCCACTTTGACTTTTTTCTTAGGAAGACATTGTTTTTAATATAATTTCCTTCATTTATAATTTATTTTATCTTATCTCATCTTGCTTAATTAGGACATTAAATTTTCTAGGTTAATTAACCCTTTTGGTAACTTGTTTTATTATGACTACATAATTTGGTTTTTATAGAATTCTTCAATTTTTGGTTTTAATTATTCTACAAATTCTCTTGATTGTTTAATGGATTAAGCAACTTGAGCATCATTCCCAAACAATATCTTTCAATGGTCTTGATTACTTGGAATAGTTGTCATTATCAGTGTTACATGATATTTATTTGTAATGAGATCTTTTGTTAGATCAAATTGTGATCCAATCACAAACATCTTGTCTACTTCCATACTTTGGGTTCTTGGAACTAATTGTAGACTTAAAGATTTATATCTTTATTGCTATATGA